>NC_083460.1:29853810-30503810 GCF_030014155.1 Tachysurus vachellii
TGTGTCTGCCAGTTACAGTGGAGGAGGTGTGGCCTCTGTGTCTGCCAGTTACAGTGGAGGAGGTGTGGCCTCTGTGTCTGCCAGTTACAGTGGAGGAGGTGTGGCCTCTGTGTCTGCCAGTTACAGTGGAGGAGGTGTGGCCTCTGTGTCTGCCAGTTACAGTGGAGGAGGTGTGGCCTCTGTGTCTGCCAGTTACAGTGGAGGAGGTGTGGCCTCTGTGTCTGCCAGTTACAGTGGAGGAGGTGTGGCCTCTGTGTCTGCCAGTTACAGTGGAGGAGGTGTGGCCTCTGTGTCTGCCAGTTACAGTGGAGGAGGTGTGGCCTCTGTGTCTGCCAGTTACAGTGGAGGAGGTGTGGCCTGTGTCTGCCAGTTACAGTGGAGGAGGTGTGGCCTCTGTGTCTGCCAGTTACAGTGGAGGAGGTGTGGCCTCTGTGTCTGCCAGTTACAGTGGAGGAGGTGTGGCCTCTGTGTCTGCCAGTTACAGTGGAGGAGGTGTGGCCTCTGTGTCTGCCAGTTACAGTGGAGGAGGTGTGGCCTCTGTGTCTGCCAGTTACAGTGGAGGAGGTGTGGCCTCTGTGTCTGCCAGTTACAGTGGAGGAGGTGTGGCCTCTGTGTCTGCCAGTTACAGTGGAGGAGGTGTGGCCTCTGTGTCTGCCAGTTACAGTGGAGGAGGTGTGGCCTCTGTGTCTGCCAGTTACAGTGGAGGAGGTGTGGCCTCTGTGTCTGCCAGTTACAGTGGAGGAGGTGTGGCCTCTGTGTCTGCCAGTTACAGTGGAGGAGGTGTGGCCTCTGTGTCTGCCAGTTACAGTGGAGGAGGTGTGGCCTCTGTGTCTGCCAGTTACAGTGGAGGAGGTGTGGCCTCTGTGTCTGCCAGTTACAGTGGAGGAGGTGTGGCCTCTGTGTAAAAAGAACAATTCTGTCATAATAAAGAAGGTGGGACTTTATTTTTTTAGCTTCTCTGTCTGTCCCAGCATGCTCTGCAGCACCAGCACTCAGTTCTGCTCTCTGTCACAGAGTAAATTTCCTTTCATGGTGGTGTTTCCTCTCCGCTCAGTGCAGTGCAAGCGCTCGTTCTCGTCTCTGAAATTTAATCGCTTTCACTTGTCGAGTAATTACAGGACGTTAAGCTGTGTGTGGCTCTTGTTTGTCGAACCCTTCTGTTCAGCCACTGTGAAATTAACTTCATTCTTCTCCAACACTGCATTCATCAAGGTCATATTTCCCCAATCAACATCTACCGTCAGATTCTTCAAGATTTCACAATTGCAGTAGCCTATGAGCACGTCCGCGCACACACACACACACACACACACACACACACACACACACACACATGCACACAAACAGTACTGAAAATAATTGCTCTGTCTGATTTTGTGTGTGGTAGAGTGACAGAGAGGGGGAAATAATGTAGTGTTTGACTTACTGAAGGCCTATTTTTTTTTCATCTATCCCAGAAGATGATGACGTATAATAGCAGAATGCAGTGACCTTCTCACGAGCGACTCTTGGAGACTTTCACTGCTTTATACATGTGTCGATACTGAAATTTTGCTAATAATGCGTAATCTTTTGCTTACCTTTTAGGAAATGATTGTAAAAGATTGATATTGTGAGTATCACATTTTCATCTTGTATAGAAATGAACACATACGCAGTCGGCTCCTCTTTATGGGACCGTCTTCATTTTGGGAGCAAAATAACTGCCTTTATACGAATGGATGCCCCACATGTCTGCAGTTAAAGGCAAACTTTGAGCTAATAAGACTGTGGAATTAGACCCAAAGAACTAAGTATCACAAAAGGCAAAATATTAATAGTGAAATATCTCAATGATCACTTCATATATTTGCATTACAGTGTGGGGTTTTTATATATCCTCTAATTCCCTTCATCTGTATTTTATAGCCTCTGCTTAGATTTCAGATTCTCAGAGCTGGTTAAAAAAAGCCTTTCAGTCCTATTGTACTATACTTTTTATTACATTATATTCATATTGTTTTAAATGAACAAAAACAATTAAAAAATAGCGTTTGTATGAATTTATTTATTTGTTTATTTTTATAAATGTACTCCACTTTTATGCACTAGGCATGCACTAGTACTAAAGTGCCCTGATTCCCCACCCCGGGGTGCCATTAATAATAGTTGATGCTGTTCAGCACGTATAAATAAGAGAAATGTTTCTTTTGGGGAAGACTACATATAACAGCAAGCATGGGCAGATCTGATCTGTTTGATCCTGCCAGGATGTTTGTCTAGTCGTCATGTGGAAAATAGCCACTAGTGGACAGTTCACTACTCAGGTTAAGGTTAAGGCCTAATTATGTCAATGGAAGATTCTTAGGAGGACAATAAGGCATTAGCTGTCTTTATTCAGGTACATGGGTGCAGATGAATACAGTGATGTAAAGGTGATGAGGTTATGAAAAACCACCTCATCACAACTCTTCAGTCTGATAGGTTAAATAAACACACACACAGTAAGAGCTGCTGTGTAGAAAATGAGAATGTACGTGCACCTGCTCTTAATGTCTGGTTCTATTCACTATAAAGCCTTTGAGTTATTGCATGATACATGCATTATACATTAGAGCTGGCAATCTGCATGGAGCTCATAAATCAATTTCTGTTTCTGTTCAGGATTCCAAGATGCATTCAGTATAAACTGATTCTTTATGCAGCTTGATGTATTTTTCCTTACACAACCTTTTATTATAGTTTTCTTTTCTAAAAACTCGTCCCAACTAGGTTTTATTTTTGCAATACATGCCGTGTTTTTTTTTCTCCTTCTAATTCTTTATACCCATGCTTACTAATCAAACCCTGAATGGCCACGAATGTGTGTAATTGTATCCCAAATTATATTAGATTCCCAATAACACTTTCATATTGGTAGATTTGTCATCCTGAGCATTTCTAACTAGTACATGACCTGCAGTGTGTCTGCATTCTGTCACTCATGCACTAGAGGGCAGTGTGTAACTGCACAAATTCCACAGCTTCATTCTCTTCACTACTCCCCCCATCCCCAGCTCCCCCCGACCTGCACTTCATTCCCCGTGCGTCACTTGGCTGTATCCAGTCCAGAGTGAGCGTGATCATCAGCAACGAAAGCTTCTCTTAAGAAGAGAGTCCACTCCAAAGTCTGGATAATAATTGCGCTAATAAATATGATGGCAGAAATGAAAGTGGCAGATTGTGTTATGCACCAGCAAGTAAAATATTTCTTTTTTTTTTTTATTTTTTTTGGGAACATGATAATTGTTCACAGTACTAGACCGTCCATTTGTTTTATAATTATGTAGTTTTTCGTTTTCACATCATGATTTTTTTTTTTTGTGTGGCATTGCATGAAAATGGCTGTTTTTATCTGTCTCTGTCTTCACTGAGCTGAATTCAGCACAAATGCAAGCTTGATGTTAGTTCCATCTTTGTGGCAGCAGTTTTGAAAAGAATCACGTGTTGGTGTGATGGTTGTTTGCCCCAGACCTTCAGTTATGTATATTTTGCTTTATTTTCCTTATTTTTCTCTGAAATGATGACTGGCTAGTTGATAGATAGAACAGAATCACAGGCACTGCATTTAATTACTTTTATTTTTATTTAATTGTTAAATTAAATTTAACATTCAACAGCATCCAGGCCCTTATTTTCTTAAATGAAAAATCCATTTTGTCAGCCAATCAGGAAAGAGTATTTTCAGAAGCAAATGAGTGATATTTAAAGTACAGGAAGTTGATTTACTCCTGCACAGTTTGCTGACTTTTCTAGAAAGAGATCAGTCAAGGCCAGAGGGTGAGAACGAGAAGCGGATTTGATTTTAAAGAAAAAAAAAGAAAAGGTGAAAGAAGAAAAAGTTTGAAGTATTGTTCTTAGATGTATAGCAAACAAGGCTTCTTGGAAAACCAACATGTCAAGTCGAGGTGTGTGCCTCAGACGTTGAGTGTCAGCGGGTGGTTTTATTTTTTAGTCAAACTGGAGAAAAGGATGTAATGGTGATGAAGCAGACATGCCGTGCTCACCTCAGGCATTTTACTGTCGATCTTCTCAGTTGATGCCTCTCTCTCTCTCTCTCTCTCTCTCTTTCTCTCTGCAGGTACGCCATTCCCCCTGAACATGGCAAGCGACTAGAAAGACTGGCAAAAGGTAAAGCATCACTCATTCTCTTGTTGTGTTAAGAGAAAATAGTGCATGTGCTTAACTCTGAGGGAGACCTCATCATGTTTAGGAAACATGACAGGCATGTGTTAAAAAATTCAAGTCTGTGGTATACAATCACGTTCAAGACACACAAGAACGGCCCAACTGGTGCTCGGGTCTTGACTTGGGGAAGCATGTTGCCTGTGCACCTAAAAGCCTATCCAATAATTCTGTTACCTGGAAAAATTCTGTGCATAATATACTGATGATAATATTATACAAATTGATCACAATATTATTGTATCTTAAGTCTAATCATTGTTAAAAGATGTTTTTAAGGGTCTGTTCAGCTCTGAGATCGATATATTTATTTTAAGAACACAATGTCATGAATGAGACTTGAACAAATGATTTTTTTTTTTTTTTTTAAAGATCAGTGGGGCTTTTTTACTGTCTTGCATTGTAGGTATTGTTATAAAAAAAGAATTTCTATTAGTCTGAGAAGAATTGTTCGAAATGTACAATATCATACAGAGTCCACATTGAGAGCATGAATAAGAGGCAGAGAATATCGGATGCTTTTTTTTTTGTCTTAGAAAGATGCACAGTGACTTCTTTTAAATATAGTGTTCATTTAGTCTCTAATAGTAGAATCTCACCAAATCTACCACACAGTTTGGTTGGATGATGTCAAATAATTTCACAGAACAGCTGGCTTCTCGTTGTTGCTGGGGGATTTACAGAGTATTAGCCTGGGGACGTTAGTGTGTGTAGTGTGTATAAAAAGAGATGGTTTAATACCAAATTTTGTTGTTTATTAAAAATCCAGATATCTTTTAAAGGGACGGGGGTTTGTGGTTGTTGGCAGAGAAGATTGAGAACAGAAAATATTTGATTGACAGTCCTCTGACCGAGACTTTCGAATAAGACTCAGGCTCAAAATAACTTTTCACACACTGTACCTAACCCTGAGTTATCACCGTTCTAAACCGTGCTTTCAACCCCGGCTAGAGAAACGCTTCATGCAATTTTCAAGCACCACTTTTTACCCGGGTTACGAAATGGAAAGGTTAGGAAATGTTTTTGCAGTGTTAACCTGCATTGAAATGACGTGCTGTTCGAAGGTTAGTTATATGCTTAGCAACAGACAGCCGATCAGTAACTAAACACATCACAAGCTTTCCCCAGTCACAGAAACCCTGTGTGTTGTTTAGTTGTAGCTTTTGAGGGGAGAAATAATGTGAAATGGTGAGGGGAAACGGTGGTGAAGGGGAAACGCATTAATTAGAGGGAAAAAGACATGGTTTTATTTTTACTGGTATGGTCTGTTCGGGACAAACTGGATGGCAGTCAGAAATAACTAGGAACTGACTGATAATCAGTGGACATCTGCTGAACTTCATGACGATTTTAAAAAGACCAAAAATCAATGCAAAGTACAACAGAACTTATAAGTTTCTAAAGTTATCTTAAATAACTTTATCCATAAACTTTTATAATCCTTTATTAAATAACTGCTTGTCTGTTTATTATTAGCTTTAGATTATGCAGCATGTCTGGTACAAGTCTCTGTGAGTCAAAGGTTACCTTATAAACAATATACGTACTGGAACCAGCAGGTTAATATAAACATGTGATCTGCCTTGCAGCCAGAGCAACCGTCAGAAACGCTGTTATAAAGAATTCATCAACAGTTTTTGACCAGTCAGAAATGAGAGTGCAGCAGCAATGTGGTGAAAGGTTTAGTATTAAACATTTACAAGCCAAAGAAATGTGTTCAGGGAGAAAAGCTGATTATAAATTGAGTGGCGTGTAGTGAAAGTGAGAGATAAAAACAGAGCAACTTTTATACTTCCCAGTAACCATTTTACTGAAATAACAAGATTTTACTGTGTTCCAAGCTGAGCTCAGTTGTTAGCTGAGTGTATTGGCGGTAGAAACTGGGAAGATCACACAATCACAGGTAATTTTGGATCCAGCCTTTTGCTGCATCACTCACCTGTTGCTTTGTATCGTTCCTTCGTACTCATGAGTGATGAGCAGAGAAGTCGTGCAAGTGTGTGGAGTCTGACTTGGATGAAGCCCTGACCCCTCTGAAACAATTACAGCAACAGCATGAACTGAATGAGATCATCATTGTAGTGATGTGTATCCATTCATCGCTGCTGACACACACAGACCCACAAGAAAGTTTTTGTAAGAGCAGAGAGAGAAGCTATATCTCACCCTCCCTCCTTTCCTCCTTCTCTCTGAAAGTCGCCTAGTCTCTCTTTCTCGCTCTGCTGGTCGATGAAGATTAGTTTGTGTTGTATGTCACCGTGATCTGACAGCGCAAAGAAAAGCAGCCAGGAGTAAACGAACCACACGGGCAGGGTGCAGATCCACAGTAATTTGATGGAAAGTGCACAGAACGAGTTTGCTTTTAAAATCTGTCTGAAATCATTTAACACAAGAAAGTCAGCGTGTCTGGGTAGCAAGGCTGTAATGACTAATTATAGAAACTTCTCATGCACCTTGCGCGTATGTTCGCACACTGTCACTGGAGTGTTTGTACATTTTCAGGAATGGCTGCTCATTTTCTCCTACTTTAAGAGAGCTTTCACATACGCAGCTTTCAGTTCGCTCGAATGAAACCCTGGTGCATTTTTCTTGCCCTCAGTGCGGTTCTTTAGGCAATCATGCTCCGAGTGCATCTGAGTGAGATTGTTGCTTTGCTTCCGAGTGAATTCTAGCATGATTCAGTTGCAGCAAAGAGGCGATATGATTCTGAATCAGCTCGACTGCAGAAAGTAAATATATCACCGCATGTCTTTTTTTTTTTTTTTTTCTCTCTCTCTAAACTGAAATGGCAGAGTGTTTAACACCTGTAGAACTGAAATGTGTTGGGGAGAAAAATGGAAAAGATGCTTTGGATTTTATTCCAACTGCATAACATTATCCATCCATCCATCTATTTTCTGAACTGCTTATCTGACACAGGATCCCGGGGAGATGCCAGGGATCTCTGGGGACAAGGGATTGGACACTCTGGATGGGGTGCCAATCCTTCACAGGACACACATACCCATTCACACAATATGGACAGATTAGAGATAGCGTTCAGGCCACAAGGCTTATGTCTTAGGCCTGGTGGAGGGAAATGAAGTAGCCAGAGAAAACCCAGAAGCACAGGGAGAACAGGTTTATATTAATGTGATATTTTCCGGTAGGTTACTGTACTCGGAGAGGGACTTGAACTACAGACTCCACATACTGTAAACTAATTAAAATGTGATTAATCTTTGATATGATGTGTCTTTTTTTGAGAACAGCTTTATATAGGATTGAGGGACGGAATCTCCAGTGTCAGCAGCTAAAGCTGTCACTTTGTCACAGGAACGTTAAAAAGAGAAGCTGGTGAGATAATGACTGTAATGCTGCAACTAAGTGATAACCAGAACGAACTTATTTGTTAATTAAAGTTGCAGTTGTGGGATAAAAGGAATAAAACGCTTTGGGTTGTTGGAAACTCAGTGTACTGGTCCAGTTTGTGGTGCAGTATTAAAATAAAGTGGTGTTCTGGCATGCAAATAAAAAAAATGAAATCGAATTAAAAAACATTTATTTGGTGTGCAGTAATGGCTGATAATGGTGTATTGTACCAGCACCAACAAAGCTATATGGAGAAGTCATCCAACATTTTTAGCTGATTTTAGATTTTTAAATTAAAAATCGGTCATGCAAGAAGTAAAGTTCAATAAAAGCACCCTTTTATCAACACATTACGAAGGCCACTGTATCTCAGTAAAATGTCCTCCCTGCTGTAGCATGACTCTCTCCTTGGTTCTAACCTTTCCCACATTAGCCAGTCTGGGCCACACGTTTGTCTGCTTTGCTCCTCTTTTACTCTGCTTAATATCCCGCTTTGAAGACTAAACCAAGCTTCAGGTTAATGTCCCTCAGGGGAAGTTCTGGAGCGTCAGCTGCATTTTAATGTGGAGCGATGTTCTACTCAGACGAGCTTTCTCCTTATCTAGAGGATCTATTTTCAGGAACTCTGGAGATAAAAAAAGGATTTGCGGAAATATCGTTAGAAACATGTTGGATTGAAATGTCTCGCATGTGTTAATGTTCCGTACAGGTGGTACTTGTGCGTTAAACTTAAAGAAGCCTCACAACTGCATTAGAAATAACTGATCGTGTGTTTATTTTATTTTATTTTTATTTTTTCTTATAACATGACTACAATATAATCTTGATGATTATTTTATAATTTGATCATTTTATATGACTGTGTGAAGGCACATTGTACTAAACTTCTATCTGGGATTAAAGAATATTCTGCTTACAACATCAATCATTGAAGTCTCAGCTTGGTCTAAAATCGGTTCTCTAGTTACAACAGTAACAAGCCATCGTTATAATAGTAATGATATATGCTGAGTAAGTGTTTTAAAAATTCAAAGAAGAATCGTTTGGAGCTGTTCATGGCTAAAAAACAAAAAGGAAAATGTGTTTGTGTTTTTAAATGATTGCCTGGAAAAATAAACTTGGTTTTAGGTTTGGTGTAATCCTATAGTCTCATGCCAGTGGTTCCTCATCTTGGTCTTAAAATCACCCTAATGCTTGTTTGTTTATTAATATTGACTACTGATTTGGAGCTAGCGCTAGTTCTGGGAACAATGGGCATGAGTTCAAATCCCAGTGCTGCCAAGGCTGGGAAATTGAGTAAGGCCCTTAACCATCAAGTGCTCAGGTGTATAAATGAGTTAAATGTAAGTCGCTCTGGATAAAGGCATCTGGCAGAATGTTACATGTAGATGGACTCAGCAGATGTAGGGCAGTGTAGAGTAACCAGGTGACCTACATATATGTTTTGGGGAAAGTGGCAGAAATGTACAGGAATGTCCACACACTCCAGACCTGCCAGAGGTTATGTTTACATGTGGTGGTGTACCCTTTATCTTCCCTAAAACTGTAATGTAAATGTAAAACATTTTCTTTAATTCATTAATTAATATTTTTTTATTATTTATTTATTTTTTTTTTTTTAATGAAATCATTTTTGTAAACTTCTTTGCAGGCTTTTTCCCCGGCAGCTCTCAGGGATGTGATGCATTTCTTCGTCACAAGATGACTCTTATCTCTCCCTCCATTCTGAAGAAGTACAGCATCCCTTTTGATCGAGTATGTACAGTGTCTCTCAGCTGTGGATTAGTATGTCATTTTTCAGCGAGATAAATTTATCTTGTAAATGGACTGGTAATTTTGATTGTAACAAGAATTTAACAATCAGCTGTTCTCAGTTTAGCGAGTGTGCACGAGTGTGCGTGGGCGAGGAGAGAGCAGAGATGCATCACTCTTGGTTTGTCGTCTTAGTTCTAGAAGAAATAATTTATAATTTACTATTTTCTATTCTAATAAGACTTCAGAAAATCATCTACTCTCATATGACACATTTCAGTATGCAAAATATCACAACAGATTTGATGAATATGCACATGTGATGCCATTTGGTGACTTCTTGTAAATGTTTGAGAATGCATTAGCATGAATAGGAAAATATTTTATATGATCTGTGTTTGTATATCTTCAGGTTTGTATATGATATGCAAAAAATATGCAAGTGAGCCTACAGGTCATTAAAAATGTGCTAATTATTTTGATTTTGAGTTGACATTAGTCTTGCATCTCCAGCCCACTTTTTGGCCATCAAACACATCTTGGTAATCAAACTTCAGTGAAGCATGATGCTCTCCAATGACGTGTAGCTAATTTTGATCAGATGGCTTCGATTTTATTGATGATAGATTGAAGCTGCTTGCTGAACTGTGTGAGCACCAAGGATTGAAAAATGGCTGACGTCACAACTAATCCATCTAACTTCATTTCTAATGGAAGGTGCTGAGCTGTGGCCTTTCTGATGGTCTCCCACGACTTTAGAAAAAAACAGAGCGAAATGCCCTCATTTGCCAAGGCTGGCTTACTCTTCAGGCTTAGCGTGGCACTTGAGCCATTAGGCAATTAAAGGAGTAGTTATTGAAGTGTGGATTGGAATCAAAAGAAGAAGCGGGAGAAGGAGAAAGTGGAGAGCAAGAAATGATGGTAGAGATACTGTATTTAAGTGAGATTCTCAAGTGAGAAAGTAAGTGGGAGAGAAGGAGGAGGTGAAAAGGAGGAAGAAAAATGGCAGGGATCGATAATGGAAGTGAAGGTGAAACAGAAGTATGGTGTGGGAAATGAATAGAAAAGGTGGGTGAGTGAACAGAGTGAACAATAAGGAAGTCAAGACTGAGAAAACAGCAAGATGTGAGCAGACAACATGTAGGAAAGCGCAAGAAAGATGTGCGGGATGAGCATATCAAGGAATAGTGGGTGAGGGAGGGATAGAGAGAAAGAGTGGGAGTAATCTGGATATGAGGAATGAATGCAGACAGGAAAGGAAGGAGAGAAAGGTGAGATGTGGGTAGAGGAATAGAGAGAAAAGGGCTGGAAGCAAAAGGATGGACTGGAAAGGAAGATGGGGTAATAAATGTTGGATAGAGTGGAGGAGAAGGACAGAGGAATTTATATGTAGATTGACAGATACCGAAAGCTGGTGCACTTGGAGCAAGTAAGCAATCAGTGGAGATGGTGAAAGAAGGGATGATGGAGAAGACAAAAGGAAGCAAGGGATGGAGAGAAAGTGGATATAGGAGACATAATATGAGAGCGATAGATGGAGTGAGAGAAGTCAGAACCAGAAGATGAAAGCAGAGTTCTTGTGCTGGATGGATTGAGGAGGAATGAAGATCTCGCTTCACCGGTCATGTGTGCACATGTTTGTCCCAGTGATTTGTCTGGGGTCATGTCATTGAAAACTAGTTTTATGTCCAAAAGTGCCTTTTCAACTTAATTTCCTCCAGATTGCTTCTTTTATCAAACGCACCATTCACTTAATCCTTTAAGTGGTTCTTCCTCCCTGAACCTAGAATTACTTCATTTCTAAAAGTGCCCCTGAAATTATTGCTTCAGATCTTTCTGTGCTTTCCCTTCGACTTTTGGATAAAGACACAATCATATATCTGGAAATCAAGAAATTGCTTTTTCTCAGACTTAAGGAACTATACATGTAAGAATTGTATATGGAGATTGGGGAAATATACCACGAACTCCATATGGGGATTAATATGGAGTTGGTGGTATTTGTGGGAGCATTATTGAGATCAGGCACTAATGATGAATAAGACAGCCTGATGCTCCATCCCAAATTTATCCCAAAGTAGGGTTGTGGTCAGGGCTCAGCGCTCCAAAAACCCTAAACGAAGATTCTCCTTAGACAATTATCGCTCCTCTGCCAAACTTTACTGTTTCACTTAGGTTTTCTGCAGGCATCAGCCAAACCCAGTTTTCCAGCCAACGCTTGGCATTGGGAATGGTGATCCTACCCGTATGTCTCATTTCACAAAGCTCTCACGCACAGATCTTGCGCTCATGTTGCTTAACAAGGCAATCTGGAACTATGTAGTGATTGATGTATAGCACTCTGTGTTTCGACCCCTTTGTGGCTGAACTGTTGTTGCTTTCATTTCAAATAATATGACCTTCAGTTCACTGGGGCAGAAATTTGTAGCATTAGTTTGAATGGGCAGTTATGTAAGAGCCACTTTTCAGAGGTCTTTTCCCAGCTGGGAGCTGTTTTGTGTTAGAATGTTACTAATTCAGATTTACTGAAAATAGAAGGTAATATTTTAAGTAGCATAATATTAACAAACCTGCAGCTATTAAGCCATTTTAATCAAGCACGTGTGTGTTGTGAGAGAGAGAGGGTAGTTGTTTACCTGAAGATATTAACTGTCATCCTGCGTGTCTTGTTCAGATCACACAGGAAGCGGGCGAGTTCATGATCACGTTCCCATATGGCTACCACGCAGGGTTTAACCACGGCTTCAACTGTGCCGAGTCAACAAACTTCGCTACGCTGCGCTGGATCGACTATGGAAAAATGGCCACGCAGGTAGGCAGCTTCAATTTCCTAATAAGTAAACACACTTTATGGTGTTCACAAACATGTCTAAGTAGGAATGGAAAACAGTATTCCACAGTAGTCCAGAGTCCACAGTATTTTTTTCTTTACTTGGGGATTTTATTGTTTACCAGAAATGCTTTGAAAATTTTAATTTTGATAGAACTTTTAGAACTTTCAGATTCTATTAGACAGAATACATGTTCAGTGCTGCTAGCATGTTTGCGTGCCTGAATTCCACATCTTTTGATTTACACCATGATTTTACTCTTCATTGGACTGATTTTTAAAATTTAAGATCAAGATATTGCTTCATCGCGTAGGCGTGGCCTATTTGATAATCTAACTCTAATCCTAACCATAACCATAGGTTTTGGTTGTTTTTGTTTTCTAAAATAAATCTACCTGTATGACTTTTTTGTCCTTTGTAGTATGCTGTTTTTTTTTTTTTTTTTTTTTTGAAAGAGGGCGTTTTTTTAAGACCTCCAGAAACACGCCCACTTTACGTAGTGGTAATGAAACTCCTGGAATTTAGTGAATGCCGGACGGAGGGATGAATAGATGGATGAAAAATTTCTAGATTAGGCAATTTACTTCATCATTGGAGTGATGGATGGATGTGTTGATTGATGGATTGATAGTTGGATGGGTAGATGAATATTTGGGGAATGATGGACGAGTAGATTGAGATGGGTAGATTGACAGGTTTGTTGAAATATGAAGGAAAGGATTGATTGTAGATAGATAGTTAGATAGATAGACAGACAGACTGGTGGGTGGATTGTAGGGGAATATGTAGTTGCATGATCATTGGATAGAAGTATGGATGGATAAAAAATTGAAATGTGAAATAGATATGAAGATGAATTGGGACTGGTGTATAGGTGGACTGGTAGACGGATGTTGGATGGAAGAATGGTTGGATTAGCCTTTATTTTAGATGTATATATTTTAGTAACTCTAAATAGAGGTATGGAATAATGAATGGATGGATATAATAGCTGACTGGATGGGTGGTTGGATAGATGAATATGAGTAGATGGACAGAAACAGATTGTTGGATGGGTAGATTGTCAAATATGTGAATGAATGGAAAAATATGTGCAATATCTGAATGAAGAGCAGAAATAAATTTGTCAGAGAGCGATCTATCCATCTATCTATCTCTCCTCCTTTTCTTTCTCTCTTATAGTGCTACACAGCTTTTACTTTTAAAGAGAGCAGGACAAGGAAAGACAGTCATTATTTCAGTTTGCAGGATTTTCCTCTGTGTGCACTTAATGGAGGAGCTCATTAGTTGAGCCTTTTTAGAGTCAGGCTGCAGGGCCACATGCACATCCACACATACAGGAAATGACGGAAAACACCACCATAAGCGATTTCTGCTCCATACGAAGGAAAGCAGCTTTGTGTAAAGATGTACTGTAAAGAGAGGCAAAGTGAAGGTCATGCACACACTGGGTGATCAGTTTCTGTAATCATGTCTAAGGCAAATTAGAGGCTACTTTGTGCTAAGGTTCAAAGTTGAACAGTTCATAGGACTATCAGTGTGTTTATATTTACCACAGTAAAACAGGTTTTCATATTAACTTGGGCCGAATGCACGCTACACACTTTTAGCCCTGTAATGGCTGACACAATAAAAAATAAATAAATAAATAGCCAGATAGCCTTGTCTGCACATGGCAACTATTTCTATAGTATGATTTGCTTTGCGACCTGATTTTTGGCGATTCTGCAAGCTGTAGGCGATGGCCTGATATTTTAAAGTCTCTTTGATAAATAATGTGAGCATCAACAACCAGTAGCAGAAGCGGCGTATCCAGTCCTTGTATTTCAGTTCTTTTAAAATGTAAGCATAGTAATAATAAAAGGAAGAATAAGAAAATGTTTAGCAAGTCATATGGGAATGGCCAGCAAGACACATAAAAATAGCTGCATTTCTTTACACTATACCTCTAGTTCTCTTTGCAGAACAGAAAGTTTTAGCGTTCTGTGGCTTGCAATAATTAAAAATAGTGCCGAATCAACCAGAGATCAGGTGCAGTGTCTGGTGTGTGTTTGGGCCTTATCCACAATATCTCTCAATTAGTGTGTGCAGTGCTACATCCAAGAAAAATGCTACAAAAACATTCAATTGCAGCTTTGGAAAGATATTTAGTGTTCATTTGGCTTGATCTTTGCTTGATCTGAGTATCTGTGTTTGCGAGCTCCTGTTTGGACTAATAATAAACACCATCCACACATCTCCCAGTGATTTACAGTCCTAAATGATGTAGGATTACTGAGGACACTTTTATGGCTTCTTTAGATAAGCAAGTCTGTGTTAAGAAAATGCACCAGACGGCCTAAAACCGCCTGCTGTTCTTGATGCTGATTGCTAAATCTGCACAAAAATGGCCTTATCCACAGACTGTCATTAAACAAGTTGCATCTTTAAATGCCTCTGTACCACCCATTTTTATACACTTTCAGTCTCTCTAATGGGGGTAGTTCTTGCATGATGATGGTGGGAGTTCCTAATTACTTCAAAAGCCTCCGTCCCCCATTTCTCCCTCTTTCTTTTTGGCAGTAGCTCAGCAGAAGATACAGGACTCCAGTGAGCACTATGCTGGAGGGGTAGATTTGATATTGCTTTGTGGCTAGCGCTTATTGTTATTCTTATTAAGACCATGCACAGACACTGGTATATAGAGCTGCTCACGTCTGTATTGCTGCCTTCCAGTGTACAGTAAAACGCTTCCCGTAATTTAACACAAGGTTCTCATAGTGGGAAGAAAATATTGGCCAGATGTAATAGAGATGACAGACATTTCTGTAATTTTTATTTTTTTTATTTTTTTTAATTTTTTATCTCTTACCCTGTATTACTGCTTTTTAGTTTTATTTCTGTTTCTGTATGTTGGCTATTGAAAATGATGTAGAACATCAACAAACCCGCTACTAGATAAGAGATTACTACATTCTGGTGTATCAAGTGTCAGTGTAGACATTATCTAATGATCAGTAAACTGCAGTAAGAAGCTGCCAACATGGCTTATTTCTTTAAACACCAGTAAGGTTGCCAGCACACTTGGCAGGAAGAGTAACATGAGGAAAGCTGATGTCGGTGTGGAATATTCCAAAATCTGAGTTATGTAGGGGTGCCTTAAAATCAGAGAGACTATTTTTTTTAAAGGTGTTTTACAGTAGACTCCTTTGGTAAATGACTGGTGATTTTGCCTTAAAAATGGCCATGATGTGAAATTTTCAGGTTGTAGGAGGTGACTAGACTCAGAAAAATGGTCACCTTCCTTTTCAGGGGCTTCTGAAAAATCCCCGGGTAAAAGAGCAACTTTTGAAAATGAAAATTGAGCATTTGAGGATGCAGCACTTGAGCGTAGGGGTCTTTATCAGGGTGGTCTTAAGAGGAGGGAGCCCTGTCAACATGGGACCCTGTAAAGAGATTTAACAAGATAAATCACTGTCAATATGAGTCCTAGCCAGGAGGGGCACCCTGGTCAGTACAGATACCCTTTTCAGGAGAGATAACTTTGACAGGAGAGATGTTCTCTCCAGAGGGTCCAGTCAGGCAGGGATTTAAACAGGAAAGAGTACCTTGTGCATGGGTGACACTGTCAGGAGGGGGAAATTTGTGCCCCGTAATCAGAACATGCTTTTAAGCTACTAAAACAGGATATTTTCTCTTACAAAAGTTAAGAAAACAAGCTGTTACCCTCTCATAAATAGACCTTGTGAGCTTATTCGAGTGCAAAACAGTGACCTCCTGAAGTTGATGAGAGTACAAAAAGACCTAAAATCTTTTATGATTCATTTCCATTGCTGCTATCGATAAGCAGGCTTGTGTTATGTATATGAATTGTTTGTCCTGATAGATGGCGCTAAATCTACATGGAAAGCTGTCATATACACAGACCATCAATAAACTGCAAAACGTAGCATCTTTAAAAGCAGCTGTAATGCTTCGGCACACCTCATCTTGTTCCACCCCATATTTCATACACATTTAAAAGGTTTTTTTTTTTTAATTTTCTTATATAAATACACTTAGGATGTTGACCTATTATAAGACCATGACCCTGTGGAAGACAGAGCATTTCAGATGCAGTTTTCCCCCCAGAACATCTTGTTTTAGTTTGAATTTTTGAAGCTCATTTAGAATGAATCATATTGTCATCTGGTAACTGGAGCGTGAGATGACAAGCAGATTGACAGTATATTAGATTTTTATGCTGTTCTAAACTGTAATTTGTTCTGTTTGTTTTTGTTGTGTATCTGTTTGGTAGCTTTTGATTAATTTATCACTTCTCAATCACTGATGTGGAAATAATGAGCTCGAAGAGTGCTTAGCTCTGTGTGTTGTTTTTTTTTATTCATCAAAATACCATTTACATTTACAGCATTTGGCAACCCAACAGTGGCAGCTTGGTGGACCTGGGCTCAAACTTACAACCTTCCAATTGGTAGCCCAACACCTTAACCACTAGGCTACCACATGCCCCAACACAGAGGAGGCATATATAATAATATCATGAGCCCAAATCACTGTTCAATTTTTATTTATTTATTCATTTTAAATACACACGTATAACAAACAGGGAAGAAATTGCTAGTTGAAATGTTTTATGAATAAATTTGAAAGTAGCCAGTGACTCAGCTGTCAGGACCCCTAGAGGAAGTTCATTCCACCACTTTGTTGCCAGAACAGAAAAGAGTCTTGTGGTATACTTACCTCTTGCCTCTTGTATATTTATAATCACACCCTCCAGTGTCACCCATATGAGGATGAGGTTCCCCTTTGAGTCTGGTTCCTCTCAAGGTTTCTTCCTTTACCATCTGAGGGAGTTTTTCCTTGCCACTGCTGCCTGAGTCACCTCAGACTTGCTCATTGGGGATAAATACATACACATTGTGAACTAAATATGTCTAATATTAATCTTGAATTTTGTATTCTAATAATATTCATATTATTCTTTATATTAAACTTTTGTTCCATGTTCTGTAAAGCTACTTTGAGACAATGTCAATTGTAAAAAGTGCTATACAAATTAACTTGAATTGAATTACCCTAAGAGATGTTGGGACTGTCTGAGCAGTGCTGGTAGCTCTGATGGTGCGAGGTGCAGTGCGAGGAGTGTTGAGGACTTTGAGGTAAGAGGGAGCTGGTACACTTGGCTTTGTAGGCAAGCATCAGTGTTTTGAATTTGATGCATGCAGCTACCGGAAGCCTGTGGAGGGATCACAGCAGAGGGGTGGTATGTGAGAACTTAGGCAGGTAGAAAACAAGTAGTGCAGCTGCATTTTGGATCATTTGCAGAGGGTGAATTATGTTCCATGGGCTAGAGAGCCATCACAGAGCCAAGTCTTGCGTCACTGTATACGTCTCATCTTTCCCAGCAATGTTGGCGCAGCAGCGGCAAACACATCAACATCTAACAATGTTGATGTTTCTTTACTGTTAATGCTCATGGCTTTGCAAACCTACATTGGCATCCAAACGCAGCGAATCCAACGTGTACGTGCAGTAATGTAATTTGTATAAACGGAGGTTGCAATCGAGAATAACGGAAAGTATATAATAACATTATTTTATCATTAACACAGAAAAAGTTACCCTTAGTGTGTAGCTACCTACTATCATGTGTGCTGATAATTGATAATATTGTGGTAAAGTAAAAGTGTATTAAACATTGGTATACTTAGGGTACATTATCAAAGCGCTAACAGTAATAGAGGCACATATCTGCAGTCAACCAAGAGTGAGATTTAAAATATGGTGTGGTAGAATATATCAAACAGTACTAGACACTTATTTACAATGCGTTAGAGGGATACTTACAAACCACTACAGACACTAGAACCTTCAATTTAAATGAGTAAGTCCTGCACACAATTCACACCTTAAGGGAGACTGAAATGACTTCTGATAAATCAGCTGAGAGAACAACTAAGCAAAGACCAACACTATAAGATCAACAATGCTATAGAATATAACAAAATTCAAATCACACTACTCTAGAACAAAGTGAGTAAAGCAGATAGTACACAAAAGTCGGAAACCTACCTTAGCAGAAGACAATATATTCAAATAACAATCGTTAAAGCACACTGGAGAGTGGGCTGGTTCACATTCAGTTTAAATGAGTAAGTCCTGCCCAAAATTCACACCTTAGTGTTTCAATTAGTTTTGACTCGAGTGTGTTTTTGAAGCTGTGTCGATAAATATATAGCCCATGATCTCCAACCTGTCTCCTGTTTGGGTTGAATACAATTCAGAAATAATATATTTACAAGCAAATCAAATTAATTCAACTATTGGCAATTATTTTATCAGGTTTATCAGGCAAAATTATAATGAATATTATATTCTTATTAATGGATTTTGATAAGTAGAATCAACACTGATTTTTCCCATTTATCTTATTTCTGGTTGCTTATAGTGCAGTGTATTTTGTTTTTGTCTAGAAAATAACAATTATAAAATTAAAACCATTAGAATAAAATGGCAACAATTGCAAAAGATATTCAAATACTGTTAGAGTAAATATTGAATGTAATAATAATAGTAAATAATGATGATGATAATAAGTAATATGATAAATACACCAAAATCATCTGACTTTTGGTCTCTCCTTAGTCATAACCTTTCCTCAAAAAGGACACTGGAATTTTTTGGTATTATTAATGCATCTTTATTTTCTTGCACATGGTGCTGTTTCTGTGTCTCATTGTGATGAACAGACTCTTTTAAAGACAATCAGATTTTAAAGACAACTTGTTGAGAACTTGTTGGTTGTGTGTGTGTATTTTTTTTCTGTGTATTTTTTTTCCATGTCTGTTTATTTTCTGTTTGTAGTGCACGTGCCGGAAGGACATGGTGAAGATCTCCATGGACGTGTTTGTGCGCTGCTTGCAGCCAGAACGCTATGAACTATGGAAGAAGGGCAAAGACGCAACCATCCTCGACCACCAGAAGCCCACCACGCTGAACAGTCCTGAGCTGGAGCACTGGAGAAAGAACAGGGTGACTTTTAGGGAAAAACAGCTCCGCAGGTCAGAGAGATTCTTACATATGTTATGTTTGTGAATAATAAGGGTTCTCAGCATCTAATACAGTATGTGACTAGGCATTTGTATTAATCTCCATGATTTTAGGGAATGGAAAGACTAGCGCTTTTTAACTGTACAGTAATACAAGTGTGTCTTGGTACCCTTAGAGCTCAGCAGAAAATAAAGCAGTTACGCCGACTGAAGCCTGAGGAGCTAAAATTGCTGTCCGATGAGGGAATCGAGCTGGACATGGCTGATTATCAGAAGCAGGTGGAGGAGAAGGAGGCCCAGAGGAAGCAGCAGAAGGAGGAGAAGATGACCAGAGAGGCCATGCTTACACTGGAGGCACTGGAAAGGGAGGAACAGGAGGCAGCACTCAGAGAAGAAGGTGAGCAGCAGCATGTTTGAGTGATTGCGAATTCCTATTAGCAAAATCTGTATGCTGTGGATTTGTGCTTTTCCGTATAGAGACATTTGTATCGAGAGACTTCAGTGTCAGTGCTTTGTATCAGTCAAGCTGCAAGTTTAGCTTTTTGGAAAGAGCAGATTTTGCAGGGATTACACAACATTAAATGTAACTATGTTGTTCTTTAATAAATACAAATGTAATTGTCGTACTTGTGGTGTATAAGGAATGAAACACAGGACATTCTGTTTTGGGGGTAACGGTAACTCCTATGCTGCTTCACACTGCAGCATTGATTATTTTCTTTAGGATACCAACCAATGTTTTATTCCACATTAAGATCTTCCAGGTATGATGTTGCAAATATGCTGATAAGGTGTTGATGAAATTTTCATTTTTAGTGCAATGCAACTTCAGAAGAGATTTTTTTTTTTCTTCCTTTTCTTTGCTGAGACGAGGCTTCTTGAGTATGTCAGAAGGCAAGAAAATTGCCACTGATATTACATTCAGGACTTTATGATTGTTTGTTTTTTATGTACCCATTTTATTGTAAGCGGTTTACTATGTAACCCTCAAAAAAGGACTTAATAATACAAGATTCTCAACATTGTTTATAAAAACCAACCCTGAATGTACGGCCGAATCCACTGCCTCTCAGCAGCTTCTGCTCTGTTTTTCAGGTTTTCAAATCTTCTGATATGAATTTGCTGACTGTCTTTTTTTTCTTTCTGTCCAAAGCTGAAAAGGAGCCAGAGCAGGCAGACAAACAAGAGCAAAAGCAGAAGAAGAAAAAGAAAAAGGTACAAACACCTGATGAAAGCAGCTTCATGCATTACGAGGCCCAGAGTAAGGGAGGCACCGTCATCGGCAGCTCCGATCCCAGCTTACAGGTTAGCTTACCGAGTTTCAGCAATCTAATGTCACTCTTACAGCATGTCCACCTGCTCATTTCAGTGCTTTGCTTTGTGTTTAGCCAGCCAGTCAGACGAGGGGGATTCATGCTTGTGTGGTTCAATATTGTTTACTTGGTATTCACAACAGCAGCTATAATGATCACAATAGAAATTCCCTCGTGAGACAAAAAGAGAAGCAGAGATGAAATTAGCCAGAGGGAGCATTCTGTTAAAAAGTCATTTTGCAATGGCATGTCCACTACTGGAAGATTTAATTCCATCAGTTATCAAAAACTAATCCTGAATACCAAGCACTCCAAGGGGTCACATTTATGCTACGTGGGTTTAAATGATCATTTTCTTTTTGCACTCCGATGTAGATTCGGGGAATGAATTATCAACCTCATATTCTCCTGTAACGAGACATGGTGCAAGTCACTGCTATTTCAGTGATTGATAAAACCCATGATGCTCCCTTCAACAAGCTTCTCAGTTGGAATAAGGTTTTAGTGTTAATAATAGAAGGACACCATGGAGACACTGCTCTTCCAAAAAAAATCCTCATGCTTCTTTTCTCAGGTTTGTTAAAGACCGCCTTCATTTCCTCTAACCTTTTTGGAGCAATCTTATTTTTCAGATTAGACAAAATGTTTTTTTTTTGGCATTTTGTTTAGTACTGTACACAAAACTCGAAACATTTTGGGGCCCTGTCCATATTTGGATGTGAACATCTTTATTCTTAATCTCTTTACTTGCAGACCAACTCGTACCCGAAGATGAAGATGAAGGTGGAAGTGAAGAAGAGTCGCAGGCATCCGTTCAGCAAACCACCCATGCGCACACCCACATTCATTGTCAAACAAGAGGCTTCCAGTGATGAGGGTAGGTTACACTTTAATACAATTATCAATGAATTCTTTTTAACTTTCTAAAAGATTGTGTTAATAAAGTCAACAGGGCATTAATGATCTGATTAGGCCATTTTGCAAACCAGCATACAATAACAGTATAGTGAGATTCCTTGCATATCCCAGCTTGATAGGAGCTTGGATTAGAGTGTGGGGTCAGTCATGGTACGGTACAGAGAGGTTTAAGGGCATTGCGTAAGGCCAGAACAGTGGCATGATAAGGAACTAAAATGATTAGAGCCAGATTTTCTTTTCAGACGCAACGCAGCTTATGTCTTTTTTTTTTTCTTTTCCCTCACGCTCTTTATTTATCCTGGTTTTCTCTCAATTTGCTTAGACTGACACATATCGATCTGAGGATCACGACTCACAATTACCTGCTTTCAAAGTCACTTAGAGCCTGCAGTAGGGCAATATCCAGACAGACAGAAAGACATTGAGAAGAGAGGAAAGAGAGGAACTCTTGAGGATTATAATAAGTGGAGTGGCCTGGACATGTAGTTGGTGTTTAGGCTGCATTAGTCCCCAGCCTCCTCAGAGGATTCACCAGTGTAACGCTGCCACTTTTACCTGCAAAACGTTGAAAATGTTGCATTGTGCAAGCCTGGAGCAGCACAGACAGAAACTCTGTTTGTTCTAATGTGTGTGTGTGTGTGTTTGTGTTTCTCTACAGAGATGTACTCAGGGCTGTCAGTAGGCAGCTCAGTGGAACAGGAAGTGAAGAAGCCAGATCAGTGCCACTTGTGGCAAACCCTTTCACCTGACTTTGTGGCAGAGAAGCATTTTAATGCTGGCATGGCGACTCTGGAGCCACACTGCGCTGTCTGTACCATGTTCTGTCCATACACACAGGTAACATGTCCAGTTACACGTACACCCTGGCTTCTCATCTGCAGTCCTGCAACAAAGCAGCAGGACATTATTGATTTTTAATACGAGCTGACAATTTATAACGAAAGGAGAAAGTGGGCGAGCATAAGGGATTTTATTCATTTTTATGAAGATCTAAATAACAAAATTCAATAATAAACAATTGAATCCATAGATCATATTGTGTCTAGCCAGACATTATCCAACTGTTTCACAATCCATTGAATATAACTGTAAATGGATTAAAAGTATGATGTCATTTATTAATAAATAAAAAAAATTATTTATTGTGGGCCAAGTTTACTTGTATGATTTGTAATTACCTGTGTCTGTCTGTCTGTCTGTGTGTGTGTGTGGCTGTGCCTGTGTGTGGCTGTCTGTCTTTGTGTGTGTAGCCACATAAGGAAAGCTCCCCCGGCTCCGATGTTTCTGAGTCTCGGTGTGGTGAACAGACTCGGCCCCTTGTGCCTGAGATGTGTTTCAGTGCTGGGATGGTGAACACAGAGCCGCTTCCCTCCAGTGCCGAGACAAGCACACTGCTCTCCTGCTCCTGCTGCAACTTGCAGGTCCATGCCAGTGAGTATACACACATGCACACACACAGACACACACACATGCGTGCGCACTTCTAATACATAGAAAGTCTCAGTCCAACTCTACAGCAGTGTCTCCCATCTGTAGCGAAACAGTTCCTCTAGCACAATTGTGGTCTTGTACATTTCCATTACAAATTTGAGAAATTCAGTAAGGCTATTGATTCCTTGCTCAATTTTTATTTATTTATTTATTTTGGCAAAATAGGATTTTTAATAATAATAATATCTAAAAATATTTTTTTTTTTGGTCCAGCTCACTTAATATTTGCCTCTACTCTAAACCCTGATATGAGCTTCCACTAGAGCCTGCTCTTCCTCCACCACTTCCACAGCTTAATCATCTTTTTTCCTTTTCCACCTGGTCCTCATCTTCATCTCAACGCCACACTGTCAATCAAACGATTCCAGCCAATTTCCTTCTGCACGGCCTGAACCTCGAGAGTTGGTGTTTACTTTGAAAAACATTCTGCTTCTGCAAAGTTTTGGGGTGGGTGGTGTGAAAAAAGTGGAAAAAGCTGTTTGTTTAGTTAGTGCCTCTCTCCTCCTCTACTCGGGCTGAACGTAAGCCGCGTAGCCAATTAGAGTGTGTGTGTGTTTGTGAGAGAGGGTTGCTCAGTGAGGTGATGCTGCTGTATGATTGCTTTCTACAGTCCTAACTGAATGCTGTTTTGGTGCAGTCAGCATGAATTTGCTGAGAAAACTGAACAAGCCTTTAAAGCCTCAACCACCCCACACCCCCCGCCACACACACACACACACACACACACACACACACACACACACACACACACACAGAGTTGTTTTTCTTCATGTTAGTACCATGAGAATCTTCAATTTGGGCTGTAAATATTTAAACTCAGTATTATATAAGTTCAGCATTTACTATATTTACTACACAAATCTACACTCTACAGTACAACACTGCGTCTAAACAAATCATCATCAGTTTTTAACACCAGCGTTATGACTTGTAGCTAATTGTAATGTTTTTTTAACTGAAGTACCTTCACTGAGACAGACATGATCTGAAAATTGATGTTTAAGTTATAACACATTTCTATAATTATAGAAAACTTGCCTGTTGTAGCATTTATGGTAATTTTATGAGGTAATAAATTAACACTGCTCTTGTTAACATGTCACTGAAAATCCCACAGACACAAGTTTCTTACCCTGCACACACGCCAGTAAGTGACCAGGGAATGAAGTTTCTTTGGAAATTCTCTGCAAACTTTGAAATGAGAGGTTGTATAGAACAGAATCATTACTCTTCTACAGTCATATACTATAGTGTCAAGCAGTGCTAAAGAATTATAGGTAATATGTGAGCGGGGAAGAAATGTCAGACCATTCGATGGGTCCAAGGAATCCTTTGGAGTGGTTGCTTTACCGGGTTTTTCTTAATTTGCATAAAGTTGAGGAAAGTACAGCTATATCCTGTGTGTTTGTCTTCTAGCATAATCTATATGTGTACAGTCTCTAAACTAAACAGCACTCTCGGGCTCTGATATTTCAGCAAGGGCTTGAACAGTGTCAGAATAGACACGTTTCCCCATGGATTATTTGTATTGTGTTTTATTTCCAGTCATTTCTTGCCCCTGTCAGGAAAAACTCATTGCCTCTCTTGTTTAGTGGCTGATTTAGAATTATCTGTACAAATTAAGGAACACCCACAAAATAAAACGCTGTCTGTTAAAATGAGGGGGAAATAAAATTTTGGATCATGACATCAAATAAATAAGAGACAACTGTCAACAATGAATCCTGCTGAAAAAGCGTACAAGAGTTTCAAAAGCCAAGACTGTTCCTAAATATTCCCTTTAATGGCATTCTGGGTATTCTGTACAAGCTAGAATACAACACGGTGGAGTTTTACAAGTGCACTACATATTCTCCACATTGCTTTGGGGAAACTGGGCATCTTCTAATTATGTCCCAAACAGTGCACTAATTAGTGGATAGAGTGTGATTTATTTATTTATTTTTTTTATGTTTATTTATTTGTATTTATTTATTTATTTATTTATTTTTTACATAACCCATATCAGTAGGCTCTTCCGTAGCTGTTGTCATGGCAATGTTGGCATGGTTGTTTCAATCCGGTGTTTTGTTGCTTTAATTAAACCTTTTCCACACACTGCAACCTCTAACTTTTTGCATAATTAAAGTTATTAGTTTAATTGCTTTAGCAGTGTGTAAATATAGGCTGGCTATAAATTGTAGTTAAAGGTTGCTGTCATGGTTACATGCACACAGTTACATAATATACACGGTTACATCAGGAGGATTTATTTAAAACTGGTTAACGCACAGTAGAGACAGAGAAATGTCATGAAATAAAAAACTCAAATACACCATGGAAGTTGATGAAGTATAAGATATAAAGTTTTAAAGCACTGATGTGTGATGCATAATTCTCTCTCTCTCTCTCTCTCTCTCTCTCTTTCTAGGTTGCTATGGCGTTACGCCCGACACTCCACAAGAAAGCTGGATGTGTTCTCGCTGTTCTGCAGTGGCCTGGACAGCAGTAAGACGCGCGCACACACAAACACACACGCACAGAGCTCACACCTGTCACATTAGTGTTTATAACACTTGGGGTATTATTGTCTGAATGTAAAGACACATTATTGTTTAGTTTAGTGCGCTATTGTAGACAGTGAATGTGTGTTTGTGGTTTTGCAGGCCTGCTGTTTGTGTAATCTACGAGGAGGGGCTCTGAAGATGACCACAGACAACAGGTGCAGTTTTCTGCCTCCACTTCATGCTGAATTAAAGCTGCTCTATAATAAAATCTACACCAGAGGTTCCAGTGTTTAGCTGCTGCGTCTATATGATGAATTAAAGTAATAGTTTGGTGAAAGAAATGAAGATATTTTGCTTTTTTAGTTTTGCACTGGATAAGATATGCTTATTGCTACAACAGTAATACAGCCATCCTGATGGATTGTCTACATGTTGTATATTTCACTGTAGACTGAAGCCTGTGTGTTGTGTACAGGTGGGTGCACGTCATTTGTGCCATTGCAGTGGCCGAGGCTCGCTTCGTTAACGCTGTAGAGAGAGGCCCAGTCGACGTGTCTGCCATACCCGACACCAGGAAAAGTCTTGTAAGTGTGTGTGTGTGTGTGTACGTTTGTGTACACTTGTTGGTATGTTGGACAAGTTCCAAATTGTGATGGTTATGCAGCAGTGGTTCTAAATCAGGTTCAGCTCAACACATTGGTGAGCAACAAAAAACTGCTGTATTAGCTTGAAATTTGAATAATATAACATAGATAATGTTGGAGATGGTTGTCTTATGTGCCAAGAGCACACCAGACTGATAAAACTACATTTTTAACTAAAAAAAAAAACTTTTATTAATGCTAAATAAACACCTAACAAAAGCATCATTAGATCAGACTGTAAGTGGTGTGTATAAACGGAGTGTGTTGTACTTTAATAAGTATAAAAAGCATTAGTTAGGGTCTACATTAGTGTTGGGTTGTGCTGTTGTGGGAATAGAACTTTTATTAAACTGTGAGATGGTGATAGTAACAAGGCTTCATGTCGGACCACATCACACCACCGCCACACGACATTCGTTCCTAAATCACACCAATATGTTGAGACACTGGTATTTGGAGAACATCCAAATGGCTTGCACTAATGCTACTACTAATGATAAATTTCTCCTAATACAAATGTCAACCAACTTTATCACAAAATATATAGAATTGTACTGGATTCGACTTGCCTCAGATATCACCGTGATGATATATGATGTTTACTGCATAAAGAAGATGGTTATCCTAAAAAGTTAAATTATTGTGAGATATTTCTCCATAAATAAACAAACAAAAATATGACAGTCATAGAAGAACAGTGAAAATAATTCTATAAATCATTTAGAGAATTTTCTTGCTTGCATATGCCCTTTATGTAGACAGTAATTAAATCAGGGAACATTTAGACTAAAAAAAAAAAAAACCCACTAGCACAATCAACATAAATTGAAGTTTAAAACAATTGTAATTGATTTTCTGTAATACGATGCTTTTGGGAAAGCGCCGCCAGGTCTAGACACCAGTGTTGTGCTTAGTGGCATATATGTCACGCTTTAATAAATTAGTCATCAGTTAAATAAGCGACGAATGAATTCCTCTAGGATTGTAAATATTTAATTCTGGATTCTGAGGTAGACTGCAGACACAATCTGAAGATGTGCTTTAGAGGACAAACGGACCAGTCCTTCTGTTTGCCATAGAGAAGCTTGTTTCATAAGATTAAAGCTTGCTCTCAGTTTATTTGCTTGTAGTCAGTGAATATACTAAAGCTGTTCATTAGCTAAGATGAAGACCTCTTCGATGTCACAGATATGAAACGTCAATGTCTATAAATCACCGTGTCGATCGCTTCCTCGTCGTTTCTGCTGCAGCGCTGGGCTGAAAAAAGTGTGCCGCTCGTTTGAGAGCTGAAATGGAGTATTGATAAATTCATAAAGCAGTTTTATGATTATTGATAAACGCAGGTCAGCAGGAGGAAGTGAGTGAAACAGGAAAAAGGAGGATTATATCAGGGCAACATTACTTTGTTAAAGAAACCACACCTGTGTGTGGATGGACATGACGGCCTTCACCTCCTCACAGAGGTCTAAACTTTAGACATTTCTGATACACACGATATCTTATTTAGGTCTTTTATTACTTTCAACACTAAAATGTCTCTGAGAAACACACACAAACACAAACAAACAGAAGCTGTGTTGATGTTGCAGTCATTTTATGCACATAAAAAAAGACATAAAATGGAAATGAATTTTGCCTCCAGGTTTTCTTTTAAACAGACTACTGCTCATTTCCTGGAAAAAAAATGCTTGCTATTTTAAAATAAAAAGTTGGTTGAAACATTTTGAATCACAAAATGTATCTTTAAGTAATTGCTAAATAAGAAAGCTTTACTTAAGCAGGGTAAAAAATCTTATTGAGATGTGAAACAACTACACACTACAATACTGAACATATTAATTATATATATATATATATATATTTTCTAGCTGAGGTTTAACACAAATGCAACATTAAATTTTGTGAACTAATAAAAAAAAATAAAAAAAACTGTAGTGTCATAACAAATGTCTGTACTGTGCTGATGCTCAGTGCTTTTATGCTAAATGAGAGATTTCTGCATGAGGTTTGGATTAAACCTGATCACTTGTGCCGAGAGATCAAACCGCTAACAAAACCTAATAAATAGAATACAGTGCAGTAGTTTTGATCGAGGTACGAAGCATTTTTCACCACAGTAACTAAATAAAAAATTCCTGTTTCCTTATAAACTTCCTACACAAAATCTTAAATTAAGTGTAAAAAATTAATACTTTTTTAAAAATTATTATTTCAGCTATAATGTTTTATCCTAATGGTGTTCTTACATAATTTTTTTTTCCTAATGAGTGATATTTAGAAAAAGTCCAAAAAAAAAAAAAAAAAAAAAAAAAAAGCTTTTTTCATATAATTTTTAAAAAGAAAGTCAAAGTAAACTTTTCAGTAATGAATCAGAATCAACTTCATAACCTCATTTGCCTTGGTGCAAGAATTTTAAGCAAGAAGAAATATTTACTGTATAAAAAGTGAAGCATATACATTCAGTGCAGATGGAAACATTAACTGTATATTAATTGCACATTAGTGGACCGGTACAAAGCTTGCAGTTTGAAGTCAGAAGGTCATGTCATGTGTCTGGCACAGTAAAGTAAAATACCCAAGCCATCATTTTCCATTTCCAGCACAGTTCTAATGCATTAGAATTAGTACTGAAATGTGTCTATATCTGTATAAGAATGTCATAAACGTTTACCAAACGTTCTCTTTGTCCATTTACAGAAGTGTGTCTTCTGTCACAAGACCACGAAGCAGATCTGTGGGGCGTGTATTCAGTGTTCGTATGAGAACTGCTCCACCTCCTTCCACGTCACCTGTGCGCACCTGGCCGGGGTGGTGATGAAGCCCGCTGACTGGCCATACGTCGTGTCCGTTACCTGTCACAAGCACAAACCGAGCAACATGAAGGTAAGAAGAAAACTCTTAGAAACTTCCTGTAAAAGTATTTTGTATCTTTTATTATCACGGTTAATAAAAGGCTTCTGTTCTCACACACATCACGCTTTGGTGATGTCAGTGCGTTATGTTCATATGGCTTATGGAATCATGACTCAGTGTTTGTATTGTGTCTGTGCAGCAGGTGAAGGTGACCTCACGTGACCTCGCTCTGGGGCAGCAGGCCATAGGCAGGAGCAGCGACGGCTGGTTTTATCGCTGCACCATCATCGGCATCGGCTCACAGACCTACTACGAGGTCAACTTTGATGACGGCTCCTACTGCGACAACATCTACCCTGAGAATGTGCTGGTGTGTACACGAGCTACTTATTCTAAACACAACGCTTTTTTTATTTTCACTACAAGCTTTATATCCAGCTGTCCTGTTAAAGAAGATGTACAACCTTCAGTAGCATAAAGTCACCATCAATACAACACAATTTTTTTTTCTTCTTCTCCTCTTCTGTCTTTGTTTCTCCTTCTCTTCTCCCTTCTCTCTCTTCTTTGTCTCACCTTGCTCTCTCTACTCCTCTGCTCCACTTTCTCTCCTTCTCCTCTCTTTCATCTTCTTGTCTCCCTTCTCTCTCTTCTTCTTTCTTTCTGTCTGTCCTTCTCTTCTCCCTTCTCTTCTCAATTTCCTCTTCTTTCTCTCCCTCTATTCTTTCATAAATCTTTTATCTTTCTCTTCTCTCTTATTTGCCGCCTCTTCATTTTTTTTTTTACTCAGAGTCATGACTGTTTGCGTAACGGCCCTCCTGAACTTGGTGAGCTGATGGTTATAAACACGATAAACGGACGCGTACTTAATGCTTCCTTCGTCAAAGAACACGTGCACAAATTTTATCAGGTAAGCCTCTCTCTCTCTCCCTCTCTCTCGCTCTCCCCCTTTCTCTTCGTGCCCACACACACACACACACACACACACACACACACACCCCATCCCTCTGGTGTATTTTTAATTCCTGTATTTTGTGGAGCCTGCAGCTCCGGTTGTTTCCCCGAGTGCAGCAGTGTGCTGGAGTTCATACATGGGTTTACGGTGGGTTTGGGTGTGATGACTTACAGCATAGTGGCATGGTGTGTTTGTGTCTGACAGCGTTATAAAGTAGCACAATGCAGAGGATTATTGGTAAAGACGGAGAGACACTTTTTATTTTTTTGCCATTCTTCACATTCTGTGGGAACATTAGTCAATCACACACTTCATCATACAACAGCATGCCCAGTGTCTCACATTTATACACAAGCTCCACCTCTCAGCACCCAGGAATGGAAATCTTATTTCTCTCGCTCTCTCTCTCTCTCTCTCTCACTCTCACTCACTCTCAGGTGGAGTTTCAGGATGAGACCCAGCTGTTGTTGAAGCAGAGTGAGATTCACTCCCTCCATCAGGAGCTTCCTAAGAGAGTGCAGTCTCGTCTGGTAAGCTTTCATTAATCTCCAATGAGTTCTAGTGCTATTATTCATGAAGCAAGTGAGTGTGATTGTGAGTGGTTTGTTTTAGCTGCAAGATTAGACCAAAAAGCTGAAATAACAAAGCTTCAGGCCAAAAACCTGCAAAACCAACAAAAAAACCCTGAAAGCTTTATATGCTTTAACTTAAAACAATGTTATATCAATGCACTGGAAGTTACTTGGCACTTGTGCTCTGAGGTCTCCCACTGGAACGAACACAGATCACAAGTGCGGTATCTAAATAAACAGCAAGCTGAAAACATGAGCTTCCTAACAGTCTGCCAAGTTAAGATCAGTGTAATCATAAAACTAATACATATAAGCAACATTCTTCCAAAAGTAAGCGCTCCCCAGACTCATTATTTTTTTTAAGGCAAATATCAAATTTCAACTGAGTGATACGAGAAGGAAACTGCCAAAAAACACAGCAAAAAATTCCACATTGTTTTCCAGCCAAATGAGAAAAATGACTGCTGTGTGGAAATATTTCATGGGTTCTGTGAGCGAAATTAGACTTCGAAGTACTGTATCCAATATGTACTGTTGTGTTGTTTTTATTATATTTCTTAACTGTTTATTGCATTTTTACTTCTCATTATTTCTCTTCGGAGGTTCAGTTAATTGCGTTGCAGCCTGCAGAGAGCAGTATAAATTTCTAAAGTTCTCTCGATCTTTTGCGGGCCCCCCCCCCCCCCCCCCATGTTCCACAGGTGACCGCGAGCATTGATGACTCTCAGGACAAATTGGGTGACGAGCCTCAGGCTGCAAAGCGTCCACGTTTGCCCATTTCTTCCGCCACAGCAGCTATGGAGTCCCTGGATCCCCCTCTTCTGGTCCAGGCGTGCCCCAGTGTCACCCCTTACTCAGGATTCAGTGTTACCCCCAGCACCAGCGCAACCCCCTGCCTCTCCATACAGTCAGTACCCAGTTCCACCCCAGGGCTCGTGTCCTCCGCTGACGAGAGCTACACACACAGCTCAAGTTACATCGCCTACATGGAGTCTCTGCTTAACTCGGACTTCCCTCCAGAGGACAACAGTCAGGCCCAGCGGCCCATGTATTAGCGCTAACACACTCGGAGGAGAACCTACTGCATGTTTCTGTTTATTCTATTGCTGTTTTTTTTGTTTTTGTTTTTTTACAATTATTTTATTATTATTATTATAATAATAATTATTATTTTTTTTTTACACCCCTGACCACTGCATATGGTCAGGGCAAAAGGAAGTGAGTGTGTATGCGCTTTCTGGGTGTCCTGAACCACTGTCCCTCATGCATTAAATCCTTTCTGATTCCTTGTGTACGTTCTCTCGCTCATGGAGAGAAAAATGGACACGTTTTTTGGACTGATTAATGTGCAACACACTTTATACTGAATCCAAGCAATGCAGTTTGATGTATTTTTCTAAGTTGAGCCACAACACACACACACATACACATGCTTCTGAATCGGACAGTGAAAACGGACAGTCTGTTCTTGTACAGGATTTTTTTTTCTCCATGTTTGGAGGGACGGGAGGTTGAAGGTGTCTGTGGGACGGGGTAGAGTGGGTGGGGTTTTTGGGTGGATAACAAATCGGGGTTTAACTCAAGTATTTAAACGTCTTTGACACATAGATTTATTATTTGTATAAAGCAAATACGGCGCCGTTAGATGCTCCGCTCTTTTGCCTGAGAGTCGGTGTAGAGGTGATGTGTTTATGAATTCTTGTTAACGCTTATACTCGATACGTCATGGTGTATTTTCAGTGCCGGGTGTTTGGGTTTTGTAGCAGACTTCGTTAAAAAAAAAAAAAAGCTGTAGACTTGATTCTGTATGGGATTTCCTGTTCACTCTGTTCACTTTTATTATGATCACTGTCTCTTTGCTGTTGTTTCTAGTAGTCAACAATCTCATATTTCCATCTCATTCTGATGTCCCAAAAGCCCTTTGCTCGGTGAGGACGCCCCACATGATGTTACCGTCTTCGAAATATCGGGTGTACTTGATGAACAAAAAAAAATGTACAAAACTTAACCCATTTAGCAAAGACGTTTGGTGTCTGACTAACAGACGTCTATGTCTCCCCCAAAATGTCCGAATCTTTCCGCACCCCGTTAAGACCAATGTCCATTTTAAAGCACTGTTTTCTGACTAGTGCTACATATCACGTGAAAGCTAAACACATGCTTATTCTAGGACACAAAGAACAGAATACTGGCTCACGCTGCAGCACAGGGCAGCATAATAACCCATTCTGAAGAAGCACAACCCTCTTTTACATTCATGATCTAGTGCGCTAATGTCACTATGATCGAGCGATCAGCCAATTTTGCTCTCTTAGACTCCCAGACATGGCATCGCTGGGATTCCTATTCATGATCTGGTAATAAGGTGAACATGAGATAGACTTCATTACTTGTGAGTTACATCAGCTTGGTAACACCGAACACTTTTGAGTACGTTCGATTTGCTTTATTTCTTTTTTTTTTTTGTTGTGCCGACTCTAATATAGTACCCAATGATCCTGAATTAAAAGCTGGTGTGAATACTAAGATGAACTTTGGCGGTCAATATTGTATCTTCATGTATACGCCGTTCAGGTGGACGGAACATTAGTGTGATGCTGATCCTCTGTATCACCAGGGCATCTCTAGTTTCTTTAGTACTTACCAGGTTGGTGAAAAGAATAGCAGCACAGGAGTGACCTTTTTGTGTAAACTTGTGTAGATCAAAAAACCCTGTATACGATTAGCGTTAAAGTTGTGATCAGGCTTTCTCAAGGTGCTACAAAAGTCTGAGAGGCCTTGTATCACATTCTTGTACACACACACACTCACACACACACACGTGGTGTACATACCATAAACTTGACTCATTATGAAGTGATACATTATAGACTCCTATAGTGTCATATACATTAGGAATGTCCTACTATGTTCTATATCTTTTTATACCTCTTTCTGTCTGTCTCTCACTTGGATGGTGCGTTTGAGTTTCTCTCTCTCTCTCACACACACACACACACACACACCATTAAACGATGGCGACAGACAGCCTGGCAAGCCAAAGAGTTTCTGAATAAGGCAGTGTTATGTCAGAATTTCCCCAGCAAACTCTGAGCTGTTTGAGAGATTCTCTTTATGTTTTCTCATCCTCCTTTCTCACCGTTTTTTAGGCGTTTATATAACAAAAAGTAGGTTTAGGAACCAGAAAATCTGTCTTATGAGATGACCGTCAAGGAGCTGGTGTCAGATCTAGAAGTGTGTTGTGCCATGCCGGACTCGCACGCTCGCTCTCACTCGCTCGCTCTCACTCGCGCTTCCTAATCACTTCTAGCAGGAGATTGCTACTGGACTCGATAGCAGTGATGTCATTGTGTCTTCCCCATAGCAACAGACCACCATTGAAATACATCTCAACATCTGTGGTGGATTAGAGAGATTATTGTTGTGGAAAACAAACAGAAAGCATCCAGTTTTCTATAACATTAATGAACTTTGAGCCATAAAGCCATTTTAAAAAAGCCCTTATGTGGACCATACATGTCTATCATATCCATACATGTATAGAATTATATCTTTGTCTGCACCATGGATTACATTAATAAAGCCCTAGATAGGCAACAAAGTGGAGTAAGCACTACTGAGGGAATATATATGGTTCTAGAAATACACCATAGACTTGTTTACTTTTTTTTTTTTTACCACCTTTTTAGGTATAAATGACATCATAATGATGTATCATGTATTTTGTTTCTAGATACAGTATAATAAATGATTTTTCATTCATCAAAATCTTAAAATATGGCTTTATTCCATTCTGAGCTGCACTTCATCACATCCATGGAGGATCTGTTAACTTTAGACATTATATGCAAAATGAAGAGTTACGTTTCAATCATTAACACAGCGCTTAAATGTAGTGTTCTGGAGAAAAAAAGCACAGAACTGGAGCTCCTACATGACAGCCAATATAGAGTGATGTCATGAGCTATCTAGGTCTCTAATTTGTATATTTATGGTGTAGACACAGAAGGTGGGTCAAATTGGAAATTCTTACATTTGGCTCATAAAATGTTAGTCGTAAAAATACTTCCTAGTTCCCCGAACCTACAAAGAAGTGGTTGTGTCTGCTGCATCTATGCTCTCGAGTCTCTCTCTCAGCTCTCAGAGTGGGGATTTTCTAAGACTCCATGTTGCATTCCTCCATATTTAAACCTACAAGTAGGACTTGCTTGGTCTCTGATGTGAGACAGTCGCTCCACGTCTTCTCTCATCTCCTGTCGTCTGTAATCAAACGCACTGTTTGCTCACTCTATGCCGTTGACTGCTTCACCGAGATCACAGGCGGTTTTTGTGGAAAACTTTGTTCTCTCGGTATCAATTCAGTTTGCAATAACTCTGTAACCTCTCAAAAAGGGCAAGTCGACCCCAGATCACAAGTTCTGCTGTTTGTAGATGTTCATAAATTACAGAAATTATGGGATAAATTCTATTAAAATGTGAAGTGAATCTCTGACTCTTGTCTTTATCAACCTTTTTTTAATCATATTCACACCCAGCCACCTGTGGGGTTTTCACCTGCTTGATAACGCTTTAAGTCTGTGACTTGGATCTGTGTGATTTTGTAAAAAATGAGCTGCATTGTGACGCCAGACTTCAGGCGAGGCAAAGTGAGGTGAGGCAGCCATGAACTGCATTTGTTTGTGGAGAAAATCTAAGAATGGGATCTTGATTTCTGGATCTAAAGGATGTAAGATGGAGGTATGAACCTGTGTATAGTTTTACTTCCTTCCTAACTGCATTCTTCATTAACAATTTATGTTTGATACGAGGTTAATGAAAACATCTTTTTTAAAAAACCCTTTAGTGTCTCTGTATAACATTCAGCTTGTCACAGCTGCAGTGTTTCCTTTAATAAATGCAAATGTGAAGTCACTACCACAGCATGTCGATCACATTCTCCTGATGCATACGATGGTTCATTATGCTTATCTGCCTGCTCTTTGGGTATGTGTGTATGAGTATGAGTGAGAGATGAGATGTGCTACTCAGCAGGGTGTGTGTGTGGTGAAACAATGTGAGCTGACACCTGTGTTCATTAACTGCTGTGCTTCTGTGCAATTCTTCATTAGCTCAGCTGAAATCGGTGTGTTGTTCACAGCAGAGAGCAGCCAGCTGTGTGTGTTTGTGTGTGTGTGTTTATGTGCATGTGCCTGTCTACCCTCCCCTTGGCTTAGTCTCATACTCATCACCTGTACTCTAATATATGCCTTGTTATTACATGCTGTAGAACATGGCTACAGGAGTGAAGGTCAGTAATAAAACACGGCTTTGAATGGTTTTATTCAAAGCAGGATGGAGTGAGACTTGTGTTTAATGTGTGTTTGTGTAAGACATGATGATGACCGTGTCCAATCATCACACTTTGGACCTTGTTGCATTAAGCTTACCCATTTTACCTGCTTCTAACACATTAACTTTTTGAACTTAAGAGAACTGTCTGTTCACTTGCTGTCTAATCAGTCCCACCCTTTAGTATGTGCCATTTTAAACAGTGTTAATAATCAGTCACTTCAGCTGTCAGTGGTTTTAATGTTGAGTGTGTGTGTGCGTGTGTGTGTGTGTGTGTGTGTGTGTGTGTGTGTGTGTGTGTGTACTCCATTTCCCAAGCTCTTGAGCAGTTGCTGCTTAAAATAAAAGAATAACATAAACACATTCAAGTGGTGTTAATACTTTCTCATTTCCAGGAGAAAGTATTAACACCACTTGAATGTGTTTATGTTATTCAATTCCAGGAGAAACTCATTTCCAGGAGAATTTCCCCCAAATCAGTGTCGTGATTTTTATCAGGTTAATAATCGGGTATTTTCTGGTTACTGTTGAGACTGTACAAGGTCTCACAAGGTTCTAAGGGTCAAATCCAATAACTGCTGAGTTACCATTGTTGGGACCTGGAGTAAGGCCCTTAACCCTCAACTGCTCAGTTGTATAAATAAGAAAAATGTAAGTTGAATAAATCGAAATAAATGCTGTATTTTGTTAGCATATTAGCAATTTGACAGCTAACACAGTTATGCTCAAGATACAGATCTGTTCATTCATTGGAAGGATTTTCTACTTCTTTCTTTCTTTCTCTCTTTGTTTTGTCCATTACAGACAATGTATGTAAAAACAGAGGTTCATGTTCCTCCCTTAAGAAAGCTAGAACTATTAGCCATCCTGAGAGGTTTTTTCCTAACAGGCTAGCTACTTCAGGCTACGAGATTCATTAGCTAACTGATTGCGATTCAAAGCAGACCAGCGCAGTGCCATTTAAAAAGGTGGATGATTTACTCCCCTGCTGTGGTGTTTACAGTTTCTGAGAGTGTTTTTGTGTTTATATGCACGACGCAGTGAGAGTCAGACGTTTTGATAAATGTAATGGCATTAACCCACCCTAATCAGCACTAAACGTTAGCGTCCTAAATGATTAGTGCTGGCATTGACAAGCAGCCTTACTCAGAGGAGTTGCATCATCCAGCTGAAAGATTTCAGTTGCCATTGGACATGACATGAAAAAATGTGTTCAGTTCAACTTATGCCCATAAGTTCATCCTACAGATTCTACAACAATTCCTATGACTTCTGGGTTCACATGGGCTTCAATTGTGACACTCAGACACAGTCCTGTGGTGATAGAGCAGAAATTTGATTTGATGCAATGTTGATGTTACACGCTGCACTATAACCTTTTGTCTTAAGATTTCTTTCTTTCTTTCTTTCTTTCTTTCTTTCTTTCTTTCTTTCTTTCTTTCTTTCTTTCTTTCTTTCTTTTTCTTTCTTTCCTATCTTCCTAGCTCCCTTCCCTTCCCTTCCCTCCCCTCCCATCCCCCCTGTGGATAATATTGGTGCTTTTGCAAACTGGGCCATGGTCATGTTGACACTAACAATTCCTGGGCATCTCTGAACTTATGCATGCATAAGAGATAAGGTAGGTAGATAACAGTTTCCTCTGATTGGGTTAGTTATTTGTTTTCCTGAATAGCTTTCTATTTCTTTTTCTGTCTAAAGTTTCCAAAAAGCAAATTAATTAATTTTAATTTCAGGTTTTATTTGAGTGCCAGATTTCTTCACATGTACCTTTCATCAACAGAATTACAAGGCACTCAGAGAAGCTTCCGGAAACACAGTGCAACAACAGAGGAAATGTATGTATGATGCAAGTGCCGAAAATACTATGATCAATTGCACTTACACAGAACAGAGAGTGCTGTGGTCGCTTTGGCAATACTGTGAAAAAGTACTGATCTCTCTTTCTCTCTCTCTTTTTCCCTTTCCCCCCCAAAAAAAATTATTAGAATTTGAATTCAACAGACCTGCATTAGTGGCAGTGTGGCAGGAGGAGAGAAGAAAAGCATGAGCTGTGATTTTGCCCTGCATGCTTTCCTTCCATCTCTTTCTGTGTTGCTGGAGGAGAGAAACGTGATTTGAATTCCTTTATGGTAATCTTTAGGTTGTCGGGCCTCTCCGCTGCAGAAAGTTGTTTTGAAGTCGCCGGCTGGAACGTGTCGTTTCGAGTGCCCAGATCTTATGACCTTAATGACCTTGTCGCTGTTTGATGCTGACTTATCTCTGTTACAAAGAACATTTGTGACTCTGAATACGCTGCAATTGGACCGTCATTATTATTCCTGCTACATGCTTGTTGCTTGACCGAAGCACTGGACTGCTGCCAGCTCTGCTATTACAGATATTAAGATGCAGAAAGGGTGAGAACTTCTCTTGCATGCTTATGTTTGGTACTTAAAATGGAATTTCTTTTTACATGGTACAGAGTTTGACTAAAAGAAAATGAACAAGGGTGTATCATTGAGATCTTTTTATTTCAATTTTGATCCAATTTCATTTATAGCAATTTATTATTTTTAAGTTTTTTATATAAGTAATCAGAAAAAATGGAGCCGCTTCAATTAACAACATAAACAGTGGAGTTATTGAAAATATGATTTAAAAAAACAATATTCAGTAGGGCATGATGGATTGGTAGTTGCCTCACACCTCCAAGGATTGATTCCTGCCTCTGCCTTTGTGTGGATCCACTAGCACTGCGCGACTGGTCTTGCCATCTCTCAGGGTAAGAGGTATGTATACAGCAAGACTTGTTACTGTTCTGGCACCAAGGTGGTGGAATGAACTTCCCCTAGATTTCTGAACACCTAAATCACTGGCTATCTGCAAACGATGGGTGAAGACCTTCCTCTTCCTGAAAAACTTAAATGAGTGCTCACTTTCCCTGTTTGTTTATGTGTATATTAAAAAAAAACATGAACAGAGTTTTAGATTGATTGCTATCCTTAGTCTGTGACCTAGTGTACTTTTGTATGTCGCTCTGAATAAGGTCTACCAAATGCTGTTAACGTAAATTAAATGTCAGGGGTCTCCTCAGGGTACTACAGTGTCCTCCACCAGTCTGAAGACATTCATTGTTGGCTGATTGGCATCTCTAAATTGTCTAGTGTGTGTGAGTGTATGTGCGATGGTGCCCTGTGATATACTGACATCCTGTCTAGGGTGTACCCTTCCTTGTGCATTGAATATATTGGGATAGACTCCAGGTTCACTGTGACTCAGTAAAATAAGTGATGTAGAGAATGAATGGATAGATGGAAAAAAAACAATATTCAGTACTGATTCCAAAACCAGATAAGGAGTGTTACAGGATATAGCATCATTAAGATTCTTCTAGATAACCTAACAGAGGTTTATATTTTCTTCAGCAATTTTAGCAGTAGAATATTATGTTTTTATCTGAGCTTCTACACTGGATAAACCAAATAAAGCTGTCATATATTAGTACATGGAAATATGTAGTGCCCAAATAGGAAATCTAAATTATTTTCTATTTGAAATTTTCCAGCACTGCACATTCTTCCTATTTTCTGAACCAGAAAATTTCTTAATGGAACTTCACCCAGGAGGCTTTACTTAAACATCCCCCACATACCTGAGTTTCTCGCTGCTTCAATACAACTACTTGGGAACCAATTTAGTACCAACATAAAAAGCTACTTCTTAAAAATGGAGCTGGATCCAGAAATCAATCCAACCTTTTCACTGTTAGGATTGATTCGGGTCCTTGATTAGCAGGCCAGAGGCGAAGTTAGGAAAAACCTCCTCAGACTACATAAGGGAGAAATGATTGAAAAGGGAACATGTCGTTTTGCTGTGTGCTGCCAGATAGTGAGATTATAAATGATTACAGCATACAGGTGTAGAAGGGTGTTTACAGGATGTTCAGTATTAGCACATTGGCAATAAAAGTCCTGGGGTGAGCAAAGGACAGTTCTTGGGAACAAATCTACTCTATCTTGCTGAGATACACTGATGCAAGAATGAGACGTTTTGGGGAAGTTTAAATCTTTAGGGTGTCATTGTTGGACCATTCACAGCAGCACAAATTGAGTCACTAGTGCAAAAACCTCCAAGGAAAAATAAAGCATTATTTAGACTTTTGCTGACTTTTATGGTCTGAGAAAATGGCTTCCAATGTAGCACACAAATGTCCAGCCTAAATCCTCACAACCTCCTCAAGTGTTTTTTATGCAATATTCAATGTCTTTCTTGTTCAGACAGGTCTAATTACTTATTCATGTTTTTATGTTAGTACAATTTAGTCTATTTATACACAATTAAGAGAAGGAAACCAAAGATGATGCATCTTATGTCTATCTCTTTCCATTTGACTTAAAAAGAAAGAGATGCTGTCTTCAAAGTTAAATCAGTGGTAGCGACAACGTTAATGTACCTTATTAATGAAGTGCTTCTTTCTCCAAGAAGGCCAAACAAATGGCTCTTAACAGGGCTATTAGTCTCACAGTGACTACTGAATCCTTTACCGAGACATATTTGTCATTCTCCCCAGAGGCTAACACAAGCAAACACACACTAATCTGGTGATAAATGTGTTTTCTGCCTCTGCTGATCCATGATTTCAGGATATGCAGATTTTACAGCCTTTTCGCATGACGTTATGATGTCATGATGTCATTTCTTGACAGAATCACAAATATAACAGTGGTATCTTGGCTATACAACAAGATCCATATGGTGCAGTGACTCCAAATCTGAGAACTGGAGATTGAAGCTCAGCAAACTTTACACAGTTTAGCTGCAGCCTACATAACCCCTGTGTAACTACATAACCTCTGTCTCTCATTTACTAAAAGTCTCTCCCATTGCTCTGCCCTTCTGCTTCTGTGTTCTTTGACCTCCACTAATTCAGCTGCTTAAAATCTCATTTAATAGCCAATTAGCCTTTAGCCTCATCCAAAACTGGCCCCCATTGCATTCTTCATACATAATCATACACTCCTTATTATATCTTGTTATAATTTTTTTCCCCAATCAGCAGTTAGAAATAATCCTTGGTGTGAGAAAAGTCAGTTTTGGGATTTGACATAAATATTAACATTATTGTGTCACCTGTGCAAAGCTCTTTCTCAATACAATCAATTTAATCTTATTTATATTGGACTTTTAACAATGGACATTGTCTCAAAGCAGCTTTATAGAAATAACACATTTAAATACTACACATAAATAAACACATAATAAAACATTAACAAAGAAACCCATTTCCTGGTTCCTATAAAGTTTTCTTTAAAGTTTTTTTTTGTTCATTTTATGCTGCATCTTCAATATATAGAGAAAAAGGCTGTTTATAGCTGTTATAATAAAAGTGGTAACTGGAATGAATTTGTTAATTGTAAATATAAATGGTTAAATAATAGGACATTTATTATTCATTCATTCATTCATCTTCTACCGATTATCCGAACTACCTCGGGTCACGGGGATCCTGTGCCTATCTCAGGCGTCATCGGGCATCAAGGCAGGATACACCCTGGACGGAGTGCCAACCCATCGCAGGGCACACACACACTCTCATTCACTCACGCAATCACACACTATGGACAATCAACTTTCTTTTTCTTTTTCAACAATCTTTTTCCAGAGATGCCAATCAACCTACCATGCATGTCTTTGGACCGGGGGAGGAAACCGGAGTACCTGGAGGAAACCCCCGAGGCACGGGGAGAAAATGCAAACTCCACACACACAAGGTGGAGGCGGGAATCGAACCACCAACCCTGGAGGTGTGAGGCGAACGTGCTAACCACTAAGCCACCGTGCCCTCAGGACATTTATTAATAAATAAAAAAGTTATTTCAGACTTGAATAAAATTGAATATACTGTGTGAGAGAAATGGTTTATTCTGTAATTGAATAATGTATCTGGATTTTCTGTGTAAGTCAGCAGAGCCTTCTGTGTATAAGACCAGAGAGTCGGTCCCTCAAATGAATCCCTGTGACGAGCAGTGTTAGCATTATTTATCTAAGATGTGTACTTTTCAAGCTGTCTAATTTTCTCAGGTAAAAAAGGACATTAAAGAGAGACTTAAGGGAATTAAAAGGAACTACATGAATCCCATTTTCTGTTGCTGTCCCATTTTTTTAATGCAGCCACTGTAACAGTGATTTGCTAGAAAACACTGATTCCATAGTCATTACGGTATGAAATAGAAGCTAGCACAAATTAATGGTGCAACCCCAAGATGCAGTAAAGGGGATGTAGATACACTTAAATAAAAAGTATTTTATTAACTTTGGAATTTGTGTCATTTAAGTAAATATTTTTACTACATCACTAAAATGATGTGAATTTGTTTGTCATGCAGCATATTTACCAGCTAACAGAAATGGTTGGAGTAGAAGACAGAGCCCTGACATCACCCCCACATTGGGATGAACTGAAACGTTGACTGTACCCAAGGCTTTCTCGCCTGACATGAGTGCCTGACCTCATTAATGCTCTTATGGCTGAATGAGCACATAGCCAAGTTTTCCCAAAAGAGTGGACAGCAGCAAAGAAGGATGAAATCTGGAATGTCTGTCAAGTCCCCATTTGAAGACTGAGATAAACTTTGTTTGCTAACTCTGAATATGTTTTGAAAAATTTTAAAAAATAAAGTAAATTTTGATTTTATTCAGCTAGCATAGTGGTGTTGTGGGCATGGGTAAATTATGTTGTGCAGAAGAATTTGATCTACAAAACAATCATACAAAAGTTGAAAAAAGATTGATATTCTTTGTGTTTTTTGTACAGAGCATTGGTATTCATTGTATACACTAGGGTGTTGCACATACACTGACTGAACATTTAATAAGAAACACTTATACCTATTCATTTATGCAAATATCTATTCAGCCAGTGCATAAATACGACACAGATACAGGCCTTCAGGTAATGTTCACATCAACCATCACAATGGGGGAAAAAATGTAATCTCAGTGATTTTGACTATGGTATTGTTGGTACCAGATGGATCGGGTTGAGTATTTCAATAACTGCTGATCTCTAGAGTTTAAACAAAATGGTGCAGAAAAAAAAATAAATAAAAAAAATAATTAATCAATGCCGGGTTGAAGAAAGAGGTCACTGGCAAATGACCAGACTGGATTGAAGTGACAGAAAGGCTACAGTGACCCAGATAACCATTGTTTACATTTGTGGTGAACAGAAAAGAAGCTCAGAATGCACAGCACATTGAACCTTCAGGTGACTGAGCTACAATAGCAGAAAGAATGTTGTGTTCTACTTCTGTCATCCAAGAACAGAAAGCTGAGGTTGCAGTAGGCACAGATTCACCAAAACTGGACAGCTGAAGAAGTGAAAAAAAGTGAAAAAAGAAACAAATACCTAGTGTGTTCTGATGAATCCTGATTTCTGTTGAGGCACACAGATTTTTGACAGCAATTGCATGAATCCATGTCACCATCCTGCCTTGTGTCTCCAATCCAGGCTTGGAAATGTGGTGTGATGATGTGGGGAATCTTTGGGCCAATAAAGTTCGATCACACACAGTCTATTTGAGTATTGTTGCTGATCATGTGCATCCATTTATGGCCATAATTTACCAACATTCTACTGGCTACTTCCAGCTTGATTTGCTTCATGCCTGCACCATGCCATGAAGCAAAAGTTGTCTCAAACTTTTTTTAATAAACATAACAGTGAATTCTTCAGTGGCCTTCCCAGTCACCGGATCTGAATTCAATTGAACACCTTTGGGATGTGGTAGAACGAGAGATTCACAGCATGAAAGTGCACCTGAAAAATCTGCAGGAATTGGGTGATGCAATCATGTCAACATGGAGCAGAATTTTAAAGGAATGTTTCCAACATCCCGTAGAATCCATGCCAATCTAAAAGGAGGCCCTAGCCAGTGTTAGTATAGTCTTCCTAATAAAGTGTTCAGTGAATGTGAGTTAGCTGTACAGCTATGAGCCTGGGCTGTCAAGTAACACACAAGACACATATGTTGACTTGTGTGTTACATAAGTCACATAAGGCAACTAACCAGAAAAATGTAAAAATACAAACAAAGGCTTACAAAACGTCTCCGAAATTATTTAGCATTTACATTGCAACCATGGTGAAAAGAACGTGTGAGATATTTTAAACTTTCAACATTAATTTAGGTGTGTATGCGTGTGGGAGAGAAATAGAGAGAGAATGTGTAGGTTTTTAATCACTCCATGTATGTCACAACCGTACGTCTTACCTGTGTTGCTTAGGTGAAGAGACGGTAGAAACCCTATGCCTCAGGATGGTTCTTTTTTTTTTCTGTTTTCTATTTACAGAGACAGAGGAAACAGAAGAAAGGAGAGCAGGTGGCAAGGACAGACCACACAGACACAGCAGCCCTGACACACAGTGCACAAAGCCAAGCAGGAACATGCTCTCTCAAGCAAACAGCACCGGAGAACCTCCTCTGGGACACTTTCGCTGAACGCAGTCCGTCAGTGGGATTGAGGCACAAAGTGACATGTACAGAAAAGAAAGTCCTTTTCCCTTCAATGGCCATCATCTCAAGTGGTGGAGAAAAAAATCCTTGATTGTACTCACTACCCCCCCTGTGGCTAAAGTGCCATTCCAAGTGTGCAGGGTTTTCTGCCTTCTGCCTAAAATCTGTTCACATGGTGATATTTTGATAAAAAGTGATTTTTTTCGATTTATTTTGCATTCATTAGAAGTGAAAATGAATAATTTTGTCAACATTTTCATTCATTCATTCATTCATTCATTCATTCATTCCTAAGTGTATTAAATTGGGTGTCACTCAGAGAGGTTAAAGAGGGGAGTAAGGGAGAGAGATTTATTTACTCACTCATTTTCTACCACTTATCCGAACTACCTCGGGTCACGGGGAGCCTGTGCCTATCTCAAGCGTCATCAGGCATCAAGGCAGGATTCACCCTGGACAGAGTGCCAACCCATCACAGGGCACACACACTCTCATTCACTCATGCAATCACACACTACGGACAATTTTCCAGAGATGCCAATCAACCTACCATGCATGTCTTTGGACCGGGGGAGGAAACCGGAGTACCCGGAGGAAACCCCCGAGGCACGGGGAGAACATGCAAACTCCACACACACAAGGCGGAGGCGGGAATCGAACCCCCAACCATGGAGGTGTGAGGCGAACGTGCTAACCACTAAGCCACCGTGCCCCCCTGAGATTTATTTATTAAATTAAAAATGATTGTAGTCAGTGGAAAGTCACCATTTATGGATTTTAGAAATCCAGCTTTATAAAAAGGCTTTATATTAATATGCACATGTGTAGACACTGACTAATTATCTGCTTGCTGTTCATGACCACTGTACTCCTTCACAACTATCTCTTTAAATGAAATTTAAAAAAAAACAATGCATGAGTAACTGTATAATTTAGCTGCTATGTCATAAGTGATAACAGGAAGATGATAACATATAAGACGATGTGTTCTATAATGAATAAAACAAGTCAACTTAATGCGAACAGGGTCGACAGGGATGAAGTCTAAACCTTCTTGTTACTTATTTATATGGCAGGAGAAGCATTAAAATATATTTTAAACATGAATGAAGCTACAGTATAGTGAAACTATATCAGACAGTTGATGTCCTTTCTTGTAATGATGTATCACACTATTGAGAATCTCGGGCAGATAAACAGACACACTGATGTGCAGACGGACAGATGTACGGATGGCCGAATCATAGATACTGATGTTAATGGGTTTCAGTTTCCTTAACATAAACATATTGGTATAACAGCCATTTATATTTCAGAAATTTGACCTTGCTGTGACCTTGATCTGTATCTACTGTTATTATGTTTGTGTATGACTATCATCAGCACTACGCCTTTATTTTACACTAAGAGTAAGCCTCAGTCTTTAAGCGTTGCTCCCTCTCACGCTCACTCCAAAGACTCGTAATTAAAAAAGCAGAGATGAGAGGAAACACTTCCTCTCCTTAATTATCTGAGACTCTGTGTGTGTATGTGTATGTGTATGTCTTAACACTCCCGTGCCGGCATGGTGAGGGGAATTTCATTTGAATAAAATTGAATTTAATCAGCGTGTTGAGTGAGCGAGCGAGAGAGGGAGAGCAGGGGGAAATATTTGCAACCCTCAGGGTCAACATTACATGAAAAAGAAATTAAAACAAGCAAACGTGTTTCTTCAGCGTGACGGGGGTGCGGCAGTTATAATTTGATTAGCTTGCTTGTGAAAATGGAGATGATTTTTCGGTGCTTTTTGCATCAGACTGCAACAAAAATGTTTTTTTGTTCCTCTGTTCTGTTGTTTACAGGTTTTGCTGTGCACATTTCCAAAACTGAACGTTTTCTCACCCATCCAGAAAGTGTTAATACAAGTTTCCTTTTCATCCAAACTTATTGAGTAGGCTCGCAAAGGCACACAGTAAACACACAAAACTGAGAGCTATGGTTGTTGTGTTCTTGAGGAGTTTTTCAGCTGCTCCACGATTCCACAAGCTCAATCCTTCCTCCAAACACTTCTACCAGTTATCACCCTCGCAATCGTCGCCTATAGTGTTGTTTGTGTTGCTAACTGAAAGCACCCGAGCTCTTTCCCCTCCGTGTTCTCATCAAAGTTGATTTTTCGAAAAGCTCAGCTTCGAGAAGTTTCTGCTTGTGACTTCTCCGTGGCTCTGTTCGGCTGTGATCACAGCTAACTCAGTCACTTTATAAATGAAGATAATTACAGCCGAGCTGCTCCAACATACTTCTTAATTTGTAATGCGATAAAGAAGATAAAAGACTGAAACCATGATCTTGGAACGAACAGCTGAGACCTTTGTAACAATGTGATTAATGGAGGTTTTTAAGGGTTGGCTGAGTGTCGTCATGCTCCCCAACCAGCCCCCCACCCCCCACCCCACCCCCCCTCCTTCCCAACCTCCGCACGAAATCTCAGACGTTTCCTCTAATGCCTTTAATCCATCTCCATGTACTGCAAGTGCCGATGGTGGAGGAGGATTCAAAATTCTCGAGTGGCTCTGGAACTTGATGGAGTTGTAACACGGCTAATAAGTAAACAAATAAATCCTTAACCAAATACATTATTGCCACACGAATATTTAGCGAAGAAGAAACTCCAGTGATATTAGTTTTGGGACAGAGAAGCATCTATCCACTGAGAAATACTAGAATCAGCTACTATACACACACTATTAAGCACGCTAAAGAGCTTTTCATTTTCAGGGAAAACTCCTGCAACTCCGACAGATCGAGCACAACCCATAGGAAAAGCATTTGGCTTTGAGGTGTTTACTGCTCTCTTCTTCACGCTGTGCTACACGCTACGCTGTGATTGTTTGCCTAAATTGAGCCATAACATCACAATGGGCTTTTCTTCATCACATGGAGGAACATGGAAGAGAAAGTGTGAGAGCAAGTGAAGAAGGATGGACAGGAGGTGGAGGATCTGTCAGCGAGAGGCTAATTGTTCAAGGGCGGGTTTTACGGGCGGCTCTGTGGCTGCTGTCCCCAACCTCCAAGCTCACAATGTGAAAGGCTCGCTGGCACTGAAGCATTTTAATCCCCTAAATGGAAAGTCACTAAATGCTGTTATCTTCCATCTGCTGGCTCTCTGCACTCAGAGACCTCCTCATACACACCCAGTCTGTGCAGACTTCTCGCGAGAGGGCAGTCATGATCCGTTCTAGTACAGGACAGGCGTGGCTGGCTTGATTTGTGTGGGTAGGAGATGCACATACTCATAAGTCGCTCCCAGCAGACCTGCTCTCTGAGCTTTCTAATGCAGAGATCAGATATAACATCAGTTTCCCGACACTGATCTGAGTGTGTGTATACAGAGATGGGCAGCAGATTCAAATGGGCAGAAACATGTATTTGAAATACTTATATGCAATACAGAACCCTATTTTGTCATTTGTGTTTGATGAGGATAGAAAGAAAACATTATTACATCTTCTGTGTTTTCTACTTTATCCTCTACAGTGACGCTCAGGTTTACATGTGGATTTTAGATCATGCCCTCACTAACAATGATCACTTCTCTGTTACTTCTAACACTACATGATCAAGAGCTAGCAATGTGTTGATTGAGGCTATGTTTACACAAGCTACACCTTTTACAACCAACAGTACATATTTGCTAATGTAATCTCTACATCAGAATCTGCCCGCTGTTAAATACATATACAGTTCAATAGGAATGTATGCTAATGAACCAGGAAAATGTATGAAAACTCCTCTACTCACCTCAAACTCAAGCACAGCATCTTTGTATTTAAGTCTGTAAGAATGTATGTGCACTTATGTTAAAGCTCATGCTTTAAGCCGATACTTTCTCCTCACTGCATTTACCAACATCACTACATTCTTCTATAGTCACACATTTGTAGGTCATAAGGTTCTTTAATTCTTTATCAGGCAGCTTCAAAGAATTTATCTGAATTCCTAACAAATTCAGCAGATCTGACTAAATTTCCATCTTTGTAATCTATCTGCTTCTATAAACGTTTATTTTTCATGACACTTGAGCTAATAGCATTCAGCTCGTTTCTCTATTAACATGCTAGCTAAAATTTGAGAGCTTAGGAATAAAGTTGATAGTTATCTAATGTTTTCTACATTTCATGGCTTTTTGTGAAAGAAGCACTAATGCAGTACACACACTTACACACGTATTTTCATACGTGTCTTGTGTGGCTGCCTCGTGGGCAATCTCTTCTCAGTGGATTCACACTGGATGCTTTTCCAGCAGCGGGAATTAAACCTGAGCCAAACCTAATCCTCTCTTAATGCCCTTCCCTCCATTTCCCACAGCAGGATTGGATGTGCTGTTGTACAGTCAAAACAGACACACACACACACACACACACACACACACAAGATATATGTTTTTTTTTTATTTATTGAGCACAGTAATTAGTATACAGTCTTCCTCGGAAATCCATTCATAACATTTTATACTAATATTTTACACCTGTAGAATTGCACATTCATGCAGTTATCTATAATCATGCAGATACAGGCCAGGAGCTTCAGTTAGTATTCACATCAAACATCAGAATGAAGAAAAATCCTTTCATCACAGCATGGTTATTGGTGCCAGACAGGCCTTTGAGTATTTCATAAACTGCTGATCTCCTGGGATTTTACACACTCAACACAGAGAGGTCAGGGGAAAATGACCAAATTGGTTTGAGCTGCAGGGAAGGATTTGGTAAATCATATGATGTCCTTTTCATATAGTGTCCATTTCTCAAGGAAAAGAACACGAGTGAAGTAAATATCAAGCTAAAAAAATGAACGGGTAGCATTGCTAAAGTTCTTTAAAATTAAGGAAGTTAAAGTCTCTAAAATTCTCCTCTCCTCTTCACTTTTAGTGTATTGAAAGCCCACCAGCAGTGAGTGAAGCCTGACTGATATTCATTTCCTATTTTAAGAAGAATATAGAAGCCTACAGCACAACTTTCCCAACTTTGGAGGTGGGGGACAGGGTCAGCCATGTTACAGTGCTCCTGGAGCAGAGAGGGTTAAGGGGCCCAACAGTGGCAGCTTGAACCTCGATCCTCCAGTCAACTACCCAGAGCCTTAACCATTGATCCACCATGAAAGGGAAAGGGGAAGGAGGATGAGGAGAAGAAGAAGAAGAAGAAGAAGAAGAAGAAGAAGAAGAAGAAGAAACAACAACAAAGAGCTTTACTATTCTAAATATGATGATTATATTTAGAAATTAATTGCTCTTTGTTCCTGCTGTTAAATGGAGACCACTGCTGCTGTCGAGCTTTAAGTGTCAGCTTGGGAAACGGGAAAGAACTAATTTGAGAAAGTGTACAATAAATTGCTTCTCATGCATGTCCCTGAATACGACAAATTGATTTGTGGGAAAGATTTTTTTTTAAAGAAATCTAGTAGACAGTTTTGCAAACAAATACTCACTCTATTGTAATTGCAACACTGCAGCCTGAGGGAGAATACTGTGTTTTTTCCTCATCCTTAATTTGTTCAGTTAACAGTTTGCTTTCTTTGAGTCAATAAGAAAATGCAGCTATAACATTTTTTCCCTGAGTGAGAAGCAGAGCGATTATTCAATATCAAGCGTTCAGAGATGTTTCCTCCAGATAAGAGCTCTGCTAATGTTTGCTTGCTGGTGCACTTAATGTGCTGTCAGTCCGACGCTGATGCTCATGCTCTGCCTTATGCCAGTGAAGCATCTTTCCTCTGAACGATGAGAGGGAGAGCAAATCCATTTCAATGCCTTCAAGGGAATGCAGATGCAAATGTGGCATGCAGCATTCTGTCCACTGATATTTTTACATTCATTTTTTTTTATTTTCAGTTTTGCTGTTCAGGCACAAGTAGACCTCAGATTGCTCTTTTGCTCTCAGACTGTAGTGAGTTTCCACGATTCTGGTGCCACAATGCAGTCTGTCAACAACGATTAATGAGTGATTCTTGTCTGAGATGGTATAAGATGCACATTTTCTACAATTCGGTGTTGAAAAATAGCAAAATAAAGTTGAATTTTTAAGTGTTATGAGACTGAAAGGCACTGCAACTATGTACTTTATTATCTTGGCTGCTGAGTATCATTATTATCATTTATTTGTCCTCCTTTCTTATTGAACACCTTTTTCTCCCTCTCGTTCTCTCCCCAAATCTTAACCCGCTGTCTTTTTTCATCCTCATCCTTTCTTTTCTCTAAAAATCAGCTACTTTCTCCTGTCTTTTAGATATCAACACATGCTCCACACATAACACAAGCACACAAGAACATCGTATTGTCAAACAAAATGCCCTCTCTTATAATCACTTTCCCCTCAAATGCCTCATTTCCTCCTTTTCCCCCTTCCATTTTCTCCTTTTTTCCACTTAAACATCCCCATCTTTTCTTTACTTCCCTTCTTCATACTTCCCCAACTCTATTTCCTCTCATGTCTCTCTCTGTCTCCTTTTTTCTCATAGTTCCTCTCAAATATCCTCTATTTCCTTCCTGTTTCCTCTTTATGCTGTCTCCTGATTTCCATTTTCACCCCTTTCTTCCTCTCTAGTCTTTCAAATGCCCCATAACCCTCTTTTCCTTTCCAGTATTTACTCTCTTAATCTTTCTTCCCTCTTCCCTTTCCTGTCAAATGTCTCTTCTTTTTCTTACTCATTTCAGTTGGATGGCTTTGTGAACTAAATTGAAATACATTACATAAAGAAAACACAAATTACAGCTCTGTATAGTGAAGCACCCGGCTGTCACCTTACACAGACACAGACACACACCACACACACACATATACACACAAACGCACACACTATTAATGCAGATGTGACAGCAAGGCAGTAGTTAGGCCCCGCCTCTCCGTGCAGCTGTAATTGCCCGGGTGATGTGTATATTCCAGATGGCTGGAGAGCTGAAACTCCTACTCACTTTTTTCACTGTTGACATATTTCTTTTTTTTTCTATACTGGGTATGAGGTTATGAACAGATAATTATATTTTCAATGTTTTACCCCTACTGTGCAGTCATGACTAGGACTGCAAGGACAAAGCCTAAATGATTCAAAATGTTCAAAATGATAACGACACACACACACGCACACACACACACACACACACACACACACACACACACACACACACACACACACACACACATTATTTGAATCTCAGCATTTAAAAATCTGCTACTTAAGACAACAAAAAATTACTCCTCCTCTTTAAAGTAAGTGTAATTTGTGTAAAAGAAATCCTACAACCACATAAGATCCTCTTCTTAGGAGCTCAGTTTAAAACCGATTTAAAATATACATAGTGAAAAACATCAAACAGGTTTGACTGATTTTTTTAAATATCTTTCTATATCAGCAGAGAAACTTTCTATATCAGCAGAGAAAAAACAGAGGCGTGTGAGGGAACGGCTTGTGTGAGGGAACTGCTATCTTATCTGGCAGATAATCCATAATGTGAACTATAAAATATTTAAACTAGAACTGTCACTCATCAATAAATAATTATAATCACTGGTAATTTGCTGTAGATGAAAATAATTTCTTTCTTTCTTTCTTTCTTTCTTTCTTTCTTTCTTTCTTTCTTTCTTTCTTTCTTTCTTTCTTTCTTTCTTTCTATTTCTTCCTTTTCCTCCCTCCCTCCCTTCCTCTTTCATTCCTTCTTTCCTTCTTTCCTTCTCTTCCCTCCTTTTTTTCTTTTCACCCTCATTCCTTCTTTCCTTCTCCTCCATCTCTCCCTCTTTCCTTCTTTCCTTCTCCTCCCTCCCTCTTCCTTCCTTCCCTTCCTTATTTCCTTCTCCTGCCTTTTCCATGATCCCAGTACCCAGTCCCAGTATGTTATGTGAACTTATTTCTCCACTTTAAAATTCAAACCTAAAGTAATACAATATCTTGACAACTTGTGAGTTGAAGCAAAGTCAATCTTTAAGTCATGTTTACTCACATTTTTAAGGCAGCTGAACCTTTCCTTTCTAAGTTTAACCAGCTTGAAACTGGAGTATTGCTATATTATAACAAAGAATATTATTTTCTTTGTTTCTTTGCTATACATGTGTACAAATATATTATTATTATAGCTGCATTGTTCCTCTCAACTCTAGCTCCATGTTGTAAATACACTGACTGACAGCCACCACTTTGTGACAGAGCAGAATTAAATGTAATGAGTAAATGCACACTGCTGCGAGGATATGATTACATCCTTCATCTATTCAAACACAGGAGTGCGTTCAGTCCTCACAACCTCAACACAGAAAAACCTCATTGTTCTCTCTGTGGGAGATTCCTCTCTCTCTCTCTCTCTCTCTCTCTCTCTCTCTCTCTCTCTCTCTCTCTCTCTCTCTCTCTCTCTCTCTCTGTGTCCTAACTTTCTCCCATGGTGTGGATTTAATTGAACTTACATATCAAATACAAATGTACGAAAAAAGAATAAATGTACAGTGCATACTTTTTTCAGGTACAAGTAGATCTCAGATTGCTCTTTTGCTCTCAGACTATAGCGAGTTTCCACGATTCTGGCGCCACAATGCAGTCTGTCAACTAAGATTAATGAGTAATTAAGCAACTTATTTAAAAAAAGAAATAAGGATATGCCATGGAAAACAAGTATGTCTTAAGTTGTATTTTAGAAACCTGTACGGAATCAGCATCCCTGACGTACATGGGTAAGCTATAAGTCTAGGTGCTACTGCCGCAAATGCACAATCCCCTTTCCGGCTTAACTTATATATATATATATATATATATATATATATATATATATATATATATATATATATATATATATATATATATAAATAGAATCAGAAACATAAACTGTGCAGTATTTAAAGTTATTATTTGTGAATAATTATTATTCTTTATAGTGGAAATGTTCACACACAATTTTGTCTAGTTATAAAACCTTACTGATGATCTGGATGAGACTAAAATAACAGTGATACTCAGTGTATCCTCTGTACGTATAATTATGGATGTGAAAATGTGGACTCCATTTTAATGATCTTGAGGAAAACTTGTATAACTTTTACTGGCTAGTTCATAAAATTAAAAAAAAATCTGAGGTCTCGTCTCTCTCTGTGTATCTCACGAATAAAATGAAGAAAATTGATGTGTATGACTGAGAGATCAGGTTGCACACATTCATTGGTTTTGGTCTGTTTTGTTCAAGTGTGTGTGTGTGTGTGTGTGTGTGTGTGTGTGTGTGTGTGTGTGTGTGTGTGTGTGTGTGTGTGTGTGTGTGTGTGTGTGTGTGTGTGTTTGCTTTGCACCAGTATACTGGGTTAGGAAAAGAAAACAAAAAACAAGATTTAAAAAAAAAACCTGATTAATTTTTTAAAGCAGAGTTAATCATTTCCAGGAGACAGAGCGCTGCTTGGTTTATATTCAGACTAAATTAGCAATCAGCATAAGCATGCACAGATATGCAGAGAATGAAACGGTTTGAGGGCTAGCAAATTGAAGACGCAGCGTTCTTTCTGCTGAGAACGGCCAGTCAGCAGAACAGGAGTGTGAAAAAGAAGAGTAAAAAAAAGCTCCCATCAGAAAGAAATGCCTGCTTCTCGCCTCAGCACCTGACAGATACAAGGCAGGCAGGAAATGAAAGTGTGTAACAAAGTAATAGTGCCCCCCCAAACCCCACCTCACCCCAGCATGAGTGCTGAAGACTATCGATTTTCTTCATCACCAGGAAATGTTCATGCAGGACTCTGAGCCTAAGCCAAATTAATTCTAACAGAAAAAAGAAACAGTCATTATACAATTTGTGAGAAATAAAACATGACAACCAGAGCTGTTATAGAAAAATAATCAATGGGATCATGTGATGCACCCATCTGAGCAACCCCAAGAACTACCTCCAATACCTCCACCCCACCCCAGCATGGGTGATGAAGACTATTGATTTTCTTCATCATTAGGAAACATTCATGCAGGACTGTGCGTAAAACCCTCTACATGAGGTTTATACAAATTATAAGGAATAATAACATGACATTATCATTGAAAATAATCTATGGGGTCATGCATCCAACATGAGGCAGACTTCCTGTTATGAACCTTGAAATTCATGAACTTTTTATCCATTTACGCAAATGTTCATGTCTGTCACTATGACGCAAAAATATTTAAGAAATATATATTTTTAAATACAATATCACAATTGTGTATTTAAAAAAATTGTGTAGTATCAGTTCATGTCATGTTCAGTGATCACAATCATCAGGTGGTGTAAGTCAGCCTTAACACTGAGGCATACAGCAAACTAGAAAACAGGAAGCAGGACCTGATGTGAGATAAACTTAATATTTGCGATAGTATTCCACAGAACACATATTATGTATATAATTGTAACAGCACAACCAACAACGGGGGGCACGGTGGCTTAGTGGTTAGCACGTTCGCCTCACACCTCCAGGGTCGGGGTTCGATTCCCGCCTCCGCCTTGTGTTTGGAGTTTGCATGTTCTCCCCGTGCCTCAGGGGTTTCCTCCGGGTACTCCGGTTTCCTCCCCAGTCCAAAGACATGCATGGTAGGTTGATTGGCATCTCTGGAAAATTGTCCGTAGTGTGTGAGTGCGTGAGTGAATGAGAGAGTGTGTGCGCCCTGTGATGGGTTGGCACTCTGTCCAGGGTGTATCCTGCCTTGATGCCCGATGACGCCTGGCTCCCCGTGACCCGAGATAGTTCGGATAAGCGGTAGAAAATGAGTGAGAGAGCACAACCAACAACATCCCCCCAAACTGGCATAGGGAACCAGTTGGATTTTCTAGCCGATTGTGTGTGCTTTCCTGGTATTTGACCCTGCTATTTATTATTAGTTCCAGCTAGTTATTGGATTTTCTCCGTTAGATTATGGTTTTGGATTTGTCTGTTCATTAATAAATATCTGCTTATGGATCCTACACAACCTGTTTCAGGGGCATAATTACAGTAATATATAGTGCCTCATATAAAATGATACAGAATGTGAGGTGGCATTATTTATAAATGAAGATCCTAAACCCACACGTTCTCTGAGTTTCTGCATCAAACCAGCAAGCATTTCTCCTTAATCTCTGACGTCCTTTGAGCGATGAAGTGATGAAATGATAGGACATTGCTGATTGTGCGACAGCGGTCTCAGCGGCTTTAAAGGCCGTTTCTCTCACTATATCCCACTAAACTTTGACAGCTAATTGCTTCAGGTATAATTACGACAAGCTGAGTGTAATAGTGCATGCAGTATGGCTCGGAGATATTTAGACTGAGCCTTGAGATGACATAGCTGCCAAAACAAGATTGTTTCTGGTTTTATTTGAGTGACACCTGTGACTTAGCTCAGCTTAGCCTGAATTGTGATCTGCTGTGAGACACTGACATGAATAGACTGCAGAATGCAGGAAAGCTGTACATGGGCTTGTGTGTAGCTAAAAATTCAAATCCTGTTAAGGATGTCTGCAGGCCTAGAGACATTAGGAGCATGTGATGGAATTATTGCATATCTGCGTGATTTATTTATGAGTGTACTCTTAGTACTGTGTTGAGTTACATGTCTCACTACCAATACTGCACTCTGTATTTATGTCTCTGAGGATATAAGGACACTGTGCTAGTGACCTCTAAGTCCAGTGACTACTTTCTGACAGTTCATATAAAAAGTACAACATGTCTGAAGTGCATGCTTTGGGTTCTAAATTGTCAGAGATGCGGGATAAAAACGGACCCAAACGCAGGACAGCTTAACAGAAACAGAGATTGATTAACTTTTTTTAAAAAAAAACACCACTAAACAGGACGAAGACAACAGAGGATTCCGCGCTGCACAAGGCAATGCGGCTCAACTAAATAGTACAAATAATTACTCAGACATGAGGGACATGTGTGCAGAGGCGGGGATTAAACGACAAGGGCGTGGCAGACACGTGAACACCGAACATAAACAAAAAGGCACATCGCCAAAGTCCGGGCAGAGTCCTGACATAAATACACAAAACATGGAATCTCATCAAAAGTCAATATCAATACATTAATATGACACAATTTTTAATGAATATTATTGTCTGTTTGAGCTGCTAGGGGTCTTCATATTCACTTATCAGCAAATATTGTTATTTTTTCCAACCCCCCAGTCAGCTCTCACCTATCCTAGATAGGTCTAGATTAGTCTTAGATTATATGGAGCAACTTCCTTACAAATCATTGTCAACTAGCAGTTGCTATGGAAACAATAGTCAAGTGTAAGAAGCACATTAATATAAACCTGTGATTTGCAGCTTCAGTACTGACAAAAAATATTCATCAACACCTCCTGACCAAACAGATTTGAGAATTCAGCAGCACTGTGGTGTATTTTTTTTATTACTAGTAACTTATGTGGTCCATTGTTCATAGCAAAGCAGATTGTTTGATAAGTTTATTGAACTGCCTAGAATAAAAATTTACTTGGAGCAGTAGAACATCATAAGACTAAAAACACTAAAGCTCAGTATGAGTGTAAAGACTCGAACCTGATTCTGGGCTTTATTATAATAACAACATTACTAGAATTATGACGTGTGCCAGTTGTGACAATAGCTAGCTTGTTGTGATCGTGGGATCTCATACTTCACCTAATGTTGAGTTTCTGAGTCACTCTTTCTCTCTCTCATTTTCTACAGCTTATCTGAACTACCTCGGGTCACGGGGAGCCTGTGCCTATCTCAGGCGTCATCGGGCATCAAGGCAGGATACACCCTGGTCGGAGTGCCAACCCATCGCAGGGCACACACACACTCTCATTCACTCACGCAATCACACACTACGGGCAATTTTCCAGAAATGCCAATCAACCTACCGTGCATGTCTTTGGACCGAGGGAGGAAACCAGAGTACCCGGAGGAAACGGGGAGAACATGCAAACTCGAATCGAATCGAACCCCGACCCTGGAGGTGTGAGGCGAACGTGCTAACCACTAAGCCACCGTGCCCTCAGTTTCTGAGTCACGCTTTACAAAAGGTTAGCACTCTCTACAATAGGGAATACTTTTTGTAGTTTTTGTAATCAAAAAAAATGTTTAGCGTTCTTTGTGTGTAAAGAAATGTCAGAGAAATGTCAGATATATTTCACCTGCTTTTGCAGAGTACAGAAATTCAGAAACTGAGAAATCTTTCAAGGCATTTTGCTTTGACCTTCTGACAGCTTGATGTGAATGGATTGATGGAAAGGCAGCTCACTAAAACTTGCCTGAAGACGTCTTATACATTTCGGTATTTGTGATGATGTGAAAATGGAAAAGTCTTACGAGTTTTGGGTGAAAACTGCAACATGGTTCACCAGACCAAGAGGAACAGTGATCATTGGGTAATGTTCTAAACTGGAAATAAAAATATTAGTAAACAGAAATGTCAGGAATGGTGGGCCCATGTTCAAAACCTTTAAAAGTTATAGGCTACTTTGGTTAAATGTTTAAAGTAAATACACAGATTAAGGTGATGAACCACTGATCAGAAGATTGTGAGTTTGAATCTCAGGTCTGCCATTAACCCATAATTTCTCAGTTGTATAAAATGTAAGTTGCTTTGGATAAAGACGTCTGTAAAATGTGCCATCATATTTTCTTATTTAGCCGTGGACTTTCAACAACACTCTCAGACAGAAAGTCCAGGTAGGCATCCTGGTATGTACTTTATTTTATCCTCAGGGAAATTTAAACAAAAGTACACAATTATTACTGTGCAATTACTGCAACCCTCTGGAGCATAACTGCCAATACTAAAGTTAATCAAGTCTATTATTCAGAGAACTGAGTGCATAAAGCAGTCTCTGGTTTCTGAGATAAGATCATTTCTGTCTGTCTCTGTGGATCAGCTAGAAACAATTTCCAACACTATGCTATAAAGGTTGTTGCATTTCTCCGATTATGTGCTCTCTGTCTCTTTGGCAACATGATTTCATACATATTTATTAGATATAATTTAGTTATTTTTATAGTATGCAAAAGACCAACTTATTACAAACAGCCATTTCCTTCCCCAGCCTCTCTCTTTAAATGAACAAGATAAAAAATATGACGCTTGATATGTGAACAAGAAACTGCAAATGATTTGATTCTGTCATGGAGACTTCTGTGTGCCAGATTTTCTTTTAGATTTTTTATTTAGATCAATTTCAAAAGGCAATATGAATTTAAAAAATATTTATGTGGAGCTTCTTCAATACAATTCACTGTGTAGGTTTTATTATAGAAACTTGGACCAGCTCCCTCTTACCTCAAAGCCCTCATCATTATTTACACTGCACCTCGCAACCTCACAGCTACCAGCACTGCTCGACTGGTCCCACTGTCTCGCAAGTTAAGAAGTAGGTACATAACAAGACTCTTTTCTGTTCTGGCACCGAGGTGGTGGAATGAACTTCCCCTAGGAGTCCGGACAGCTGAATCACTGGCTATCTTCAAACGACGGTTGAAGACCTACTTCTTCATGAAATACTTGAACTAGCACTTTCTCCCGTTTGTTATATGTGTGTATTGTGACGGCAGCACGTGCACCGCCACGAATTCATGGAGGAAACCGCTCTTCTTCCTCTGCATCGTCATCCAAGAAGAGAGAGTGCAAAAGACGGTGATTCAGCACCATGGCCAGCGGCGCTGAGCGCAAGCTCTCAAACTTCAGTACCAAGGTCAGCTCCACTGGGAATGAGAGTGAGGCGGGGCGGAAAAAACTCCCGCCAAAAAGCACGGGCCAATCAGGAGCGCCGCTGGAGCATTCACATACCAGGAGGAGAGCACAGCAGAAAGCTAGGCTCAGCGGCTAAAGGGAGGTAAGGGGCCTGATGGAACTAATGGACTGTATATTTCTGGTATTCTTTTACAGGCACCTCCAGCTGATTCAAAACCCCAGCTTGTCGGCTGAGCCTACACCACTGCTGGAGAGGAATGCTTCACCTCGCTGCAGCCGTCCACCCTCATGCTGCCTAGGCTGGGAGCCTGGATCCCTGCACAAGGGCTCCTATAACCCCTGAAAAGGAGGGACAAGTTTGTTTTCACCTTATAACTGGTTTTCAGCTGCACTAAATTGCACCTGCACCTAAAGCAATTTTCAACAATGTTTTAGGCTCATGGTATCTTAAGTCTGTGACCTAGTGAACCAGAGTTAATGTATTCAATGGCAGAGACTTAAAAGCACTTTTGTACGGTGCTCAGGATAAAGGTGTCTGCCAAATACAGTACATGTAAATGTAAATATATATTTAGTATATTTAGTGACCTCATCAGCATACATGACAAAAGAGTTTCATTTTTCATGTTTTTAAATAAAATAAAATCTCAGCAGAAACTCATTTAACAGGAATTTACAAATCAGCGTGAACTTAATAGCCAGCTAGCTGACAGCTAGCTCTCTCTCTCTCTCTCTCTCTCTCTCTCTCTCTCTCTCTCTCTCTCACAAACTGTTTGTAGCTTCTCTGTTATCTATTTTCATTGCAATTCAATAGAAAATATCTATTTGCCTGCGATTCAAATCCTGAGACCCTGATTTAATTCACCTCCATATTTTCCCCATTCTGCAAAAATCATGAAGAATCTTGAATTTGCAATGAAACCTATCAGAGATTAAAAGCACAAATCCAGATGTCTTGACTTTCATTCAATGTGTGAATTTTGACTACAGTGACATGACAGTGAGGTTCACATAAAGAAACTGAGAGCATCTAGGGAAGACATGTTGACAATTCATAAAATGGTTGAAGCTAATTAAATCTAATCACCTCATAAATGAAAAAAATGGCCTCAGAAGAAAGAAGACACAAAAAGCTTTCCTTGATCTGAAACTCTGCGGCATAAAAAAGGAGCAGCAGCCGGTTTTAGAACTTGTTTAGTGCAGCTGCAAACAAACAGCCATGAAATGTTGATGCAGAAACTCTCACTCAGCCTGTCAGGATTAACTGTGTGTGTGTATGTATGTGTGTGTATGTGTGGCCTAATCTACTTCTAGGAACCTTTAGTGCAAAGTAACCTTTAGTGCGTGTCGAAAAAATGTACATATGCCCAGGCTTAGATTTGCATATTTGCTGATTGTTAATTTTTAGCCTAAAGAATTATCAATTAAAGCTGACCATAAGCTTTCTCAGCATTAGTTTGCTTAATGCTTTGCCTTTAGCCTTTTTTGTTAATTATTATTATTATTATTATTATTATTATTATTATTATTATTATTATTATTATTAGTGGAGCATGACATATGATTGATTTTTTCCCCTCAAAAATGTTCTTTTTTTACATTATGCTTAACAAACAAAGAAGGACTGATTGTATGACTGTCCTGCATGAAAGCAGCATCCTTGGGAGGCTCGCCTGAGACATGACATATTCTGTGCATTATCGTCATCAGTCATACTGAGAGTGGGTTTCAGTGTGGCGGTGGAAGTGTACACACTCGCTTTCAGAGAGAACTACTGGCACAACGACATGAGCTCATTGTGATTTCTCTTACTTAGAGCTCAAACGTGTGTGTGTGTGTGTGTGTGTGTGGGAGTTAGAGAGAAAGTAAGCGATCAGGATGAATGACAGTCTTTCAGTAATGACTCTTGAAATGACAAGAAAAAGCTGGGAGGTGGTTTTTATAAAGCCACATACTAAACAATGCATAATCTTATACTATATTAGCAAATTCTTTCAACCCCCACAATCTGTTTTCTTTCTTAATCTTTCTTTTTCCCCATTCAATGTTGAATCATAACTATCATCATAAATATAATCACAGCATATAATCCATATCCTATAGAACATGTGAAGATATGAAAGTCATGTCTTTAAACACATTCATATCATAACACATTTATAAGGCATTATACACATTGTTGGAGTTATTGATAAAATCTTTTTTTATTCTGCAATGATTGTTAAAAATATATATAAAAAAAATATATATATATATATATATATATATATATATATATATATATATATATATATATATATATATATATATATATATATATATATATACACATAATAATGTGCATAAAGCCTTATGGACTATATGGACTTCATGGAAATGAATGCTCTAGCATGCAACAGCTAAAAAGATAGCTCTGGCTATCATAGACTCATAGAATATCTTTAGTCTTGTCCTGCAGATTTTGAACCTCCTCTCTGAACTACGATCCCATCTACAAGAAGGGATCAGAGTTCGTAGTCCAGTCCAGGATGTTATTCATGTGAACTGCCAGGTATTTGTAATCCTTCACCATGTCCATATAGACCCCATGGATGGAAAAGGGTATGGCAATGGATGGAAAATAAATAGTAGGATGTGAGCGAATGTGTGAGCGATTGTGCTTTAAGGACTTTCCAGGCTGTCCTCCATCTCTTATTTCATACCTTACCAAAGAAATTTATATGAGTGAAGCCTCTTTATAATGCCTATCTTTAAAAAATGTTTCTCAACAGATATTATGATTCATTAGAATGGGTTCTGACTCTAAAAATCATATAATCATACGTTATTATCGCTAACTACCCTGTATAGAGGTTATATTAAGAAGCATATTATATTATGTTTGATATATTACACATTATAAGGGAATCTCATACATTTAACACACTTTAGATACAGGATTTTTTGTCTATAATAACAAGGTAAAAAATGTATAACAAACTGCAATGTATTATTTATCAGCATGAGTTACTGAGTCTAATTATTTTCACAAGAAATGTTTCTATTACACTCAACCACCAAATAGATTGTGGTTTCATCTGGACAGCTCTGTGGCTACTGTGATGTTGTGTGCTATGTGTAATTCTCACTTTGAAGAGAATTTAAGCAATGAACTGAAAAATACCCAACAAAATTTCTTGAAAAACAGTAAGTATGTAAGAAAAAGATGATATATATGAACAAAAGACAGAAAGTAGGTGAAAGGAAAATGGACATGTTGTGAGCATGCTGTGTGTAGATATATGTGCATGGTGATGAACCCTGTCGCACTTTAGATTTGTTTTCCTGCTCGTATTCATATGACGACTTTGATCTCATAAGTGTCTCCAGCGTGTCTCATGGCCTTGTCGCGACATGCACGAGTTCACCGGCTTCGCTGACAGAGCAAGAAAAACAGTCTCTCATCTCAGACGTGTAGGAGACACAGCAACTCAAACAAGACACGTCACTATCAGAAATCTGAACATCTGAAAAGACACGTATGCGGTATTCTCTTTCATCACAAGCTTGCAACTTGTGTCATCGGGAAATCAGTGATAAGCCATGCCGCATTCTGCAAATGACCAGACTGGTGATGAATAATTTCTGTCTCACTTCCTCATGCACTCCTTCTTCTCTAGCCCTTCTGCATGCCTCTCAGCAGCTAATCATAGCATCATTACTTATCTCCGGACCACTGCGGCACAGATTCAATTTTATGCCGGGCGAGGCGTGTGGGAATACTGTGGACGTCTCATTACGTGGTTGCTTTCGTGATTGCTCCACCAATCCTACATCACTCCCTTGGCCAGCTCAAATACGCAAATTCAGGACCATTAAATATCAAAACACTTAGCTGAGCTGCAGGGATGAGTTGAAAAATGAATAATTTTACATGACAACTGAGAGACTGTTTTAAAGCATGACCTCAGGACATGTAACGGTTCACTGTTTCAGAATATCATGAATCAGGAAGAGGAAAAGGAGTCACAGACTCCAAGTAAAAGAGGCTTTTCCTCTCTTTTCTCTCTGTATTTAACAATACTAAAAATGAAAACCCAGAAACATCACTGCTTGAAACATCCCACACAGAATCGTGCTGCATGCAGACAAGGGGAATTCGTAGACATTCGATTGCTTGGTGTTAGTTTAGACATTTATTAGGCGACAAAATCCATCCAATAAATGTATTACCACCACCAGCCTAAATAACTATAAAAAATAACAGTGTTTGCTCTTCCATCTTATATTACACTATTTCATCTCAGTTCTCAATCATATTGAAATGAAACGCATATCATATAGAAAAGAGAGGCGCACAACCTTAATGTATTGTATAGTAGATATTAAAGACCTCTGCCATGACCTCTGCTGTGAATAGAGATAAATGGCTGTGTTCAAATGAAATCTCATTTCTAGATGCTAATTTGTAGGAAGCCCTTGACCCCAGCATTCAGTAAAGGTAAAATTAGTATAGATTATTATGGCCATCTCCTTCAGAAATGGTTGATCATCACTGCATAAGGAAGAGTCTGGAAAACACTTTCATGAGCTCGTCATTTGCCATCGTTCTGCCCTCATTTAGAAACTTATAGAACACAATGTAGAATTTATCATCTCTGCTCATGTGCTCAAATAACTTAATCAGTTTCTAATTTACTTGCTACTTGAATTTTGAACAGAAAGAAAAACCCTTTTCTATGTCTGTAATGACACTATTACACAAGGTCATCTCAGACATGTTACAATGAATACAAACAACTGTGAAATATCTTGTTATTTGGGTATCATGCAGGCAAGATACATAATTATTGAGGAAGAACTAAGAAGGCTGTTCTCAAATACTGACGGGCAGATTCTAGGCTTGGTTTGAGCTTATAATCATGTGTTTGCTTGCACATAGAAGAAAACCTTTGCAACCATGAACTAGTTAATTTTATATGAACTTTATAGTTTTGAGGTTTCATCTGTTTGCTGGTTTTATTTATTTATTTACTTACATTTACAGCATTTGGCAGTTGCCCTTATACAGAGTGACATATTTTTACCCTGTTTTTTGTATACAACTGAGAAATTACATGTTAAGGGCCTTGCTCAGGGGCCAAGCAGTGGCAGCCTGGTGGACCTGGGGTTCAAGCTCACGACTGGTAGTCCAACACCTTAAACACTTGGCTACCATGTCAGGACCATTATTTATTTATTTATTTACATTAATTTATATTGTGAACATTTGCACTGGCCCACCATTGCACATCATGAATATACAGTTATTATAGAATATATTTATTTATGCTCATATTTTCCATAGCTTTATAGTTTATTTATACTTTTCATTACATAACTTTTTCTTCTTTCTTTTACTTTACTTTCTTATCATACCTTCTAATGTTTACCTCAATGACATTATTTTTATTTCTTGTATTCTGCTGTCATCATTAAGCACCAGCACATAAGACAAATTCCTTGTGCATGTAAACCCATAGTATTTGCCAATAATGGTGATTCTGATTGCAATTGTGAGAAACAGAGCTTTCTGGATGCCTGGCATAGAGCTGTCATTATATCAGAGGCTCCAGTCCAATGAAAATGTGGATCTGTATAAAATTAAGGTTCAGTCTTCTCTGCTGAGAATAATGTGCCAGAGGACAGGATGGGGAACAAAAACCAGACCCAAATTCGGTGGTAGCAGACAGACTGATGTACACAGGAAAACATTAGGAATAAAACTAAGCAACAACAATACAAAAACAGGATACCATGAACAAAATACACACACAGCTACAAGGACTGAGCAAATAATGCATGGAAGACAATTGGTTTAAATAGGGGAGATAATTAGAGAAACATAAGGGACAGATTTGCAGAGGAAGGAATGGGATAAGGATACAGATAAGAAGCACAAAACCAAAACAAAGTCACATGACACAGGACATAAACAAACTCCAATTGACCAAGCCACCCCTGACATAATGAAAAAGTTGAACCGAGCATGTTAGTATGTAGTGCTGAATGCAGACAGCTTCCTCACATGATGTGCATATAATTTAACTGAAGTAAGTCCATCCATCAGTTCACCATGAATCACAAAACATACTGAACTCTCTGGAAAACTTTGCATAATCCAGAAAAATGTGTAACTCTCTACCTCTTTTCTGTAAGTGATGTGGATGGTGAGTGTTTGCGTCAGTACTGCAGTAAATATAAATCTGTCCCTTTTAGATGTCATGTTTTTCATTGTTAACAATCAGTCTATTGTGGCACTCTGGCAGATGGCTCACTGGATTGGGAGAATTAATGTTAATGCGGTCAACATTTGCATTTGCTGCCTGAAATAATCTCTTAGATGATGTGTTGCTTGTCCAGGAATTTCCATCCACATTATTTAGGTAAGTAATAACAGATTTGGAAGAATTAGCATGAGCCAAGTTGTTAGTGTTATTAAAGGTAAAGGTCGGGGAGAAACGTGAAGCTAACAGTCAGCATTTCTTAATGCATCAATGTAATTTCATAACTCAGGAGTTGGCATTCAGCTGTGATATTATACTTTTATGATATTAGATTTAGGAAAGATTTGCATCATTAAGACAGACATTATTAAATTGAATTGCAATTCGTCTTGAATGGTCTTGAATTAAATTGGCAAAAACTGAAACCTACACAACTTGCATTTAAGCCCAAATCAATTTTGACAAGACATCTTTGCAGTCTGAAATTTATTTTGTTAGTTTGCACCGGAGCTACAGCTTTAATGTTTCTAATCAGATAAAAGAATTCCATTTGAACTGGTAAGTTTAATAATCTTATTTTAAAACATGAGTTGACTTTATAAAATTTTTCCAACTTTGCTCGCAACGTTCCTAATTAGGAACTGTTAGCTAAAAATGTTGCAGCAGTGTTATAAGCACATTTAAGAATGGTACATAAGAGTACATAAGAGAACATTTGGACAACAGGACAAATCAAACCATGACATATTCTTGAACTGCATTTTTCAGAAAACTTTAAATAAATCTTTAAACATTGTTCTTTGTGAAGGTGAGAGTTATATTAAAATCTAGGTGTGCTTTTAAAACTTTTGACGGCTTCTCAAGTTAAAGTTTATACAGTATGTGACTCCTGTAACTCATCATTGATGATGTGCCCAGTGTTCTGATGCGGCTTGTCTCATCATCCAAATCTAAGTCTCAATTTCAAGCTGACATGTGTGCTGCTCAAACACGCTTGGCAAATGAACTGGAACAGGTTTCAGAGCTGTGCTTTTCTATTTGACAGTTCTCCCATTTAAAACTCTTTAGATTTGCTGGATTTGGGAGTCTTGTTTGCTCAGACGTGATCTTTGATTTTCAGACTGTGTATAAGGTGAATGTAGGATTTTCAGTGGTTCCGATGTGTCTATTTTTTGTCTATGCCAATGAACATCAACATCATTTATGTCTCGATACTTGAAATGACTCACATCTTGCAAATTTCGCTCCACATTCGCATCATGGAGAAAAAAACAAATGTCCAGGAGGTGGAACTGGTACTTATCCAGGCTGAAACTCACTGAATTGTCTCCACATCATGGAACTTTGGCTTGGCTCTGCTCAGTTCCAGAGGCTGTATGAAGTCTGACACTGCAGTGATGGGTTTGCGACTTTAAGGGACAAGCTCTCCATACTGATGGGTGAGGTTTTGGATAGTTCTGTGTGCTAACTTGACATAGAGATAGATTTTGGAAATAGCAGACAGTCATCTTCTTCTTCTTCTTCTTCTTCTTCTTCTTCTTCTTCTTCTTCTATTCTTGTATTTTCTTGAATAGTAATTGAAAACCTACTAGTCCTAATTTGAATATTTAAATCTATATACATATTCTTGCCTATGATGGCAATGAAATTATAGTAGAAATTAAAGCAGTATCTGTTTACGCACGTAATTCATTAACTCATGGAGTTATGCTTATGAATGCAGTTTTGCAGTAATTACACTATTCTAATTTGTACTCGGTGTAAATATTCTCAGTTTCTTTGAGGCTAAATGTACATGCACACCAGGATTTCTGTGTTTATGTCTGTACCACAAGAGTTCTCAAATCTGATTGGTCAGAATGTATTAATGATGAATTTTCTATGACAGCAGTTCATTGTTTTAATAATAACAGCGTACTCACAGTGACGTGTACAGTAAATGATCTACATTATCTAAGACTAACAAAAATTCGTGTAATTGTTGATATGGTGATGCTTTCTGTGAGAAAATGATTACTTAATGATTACACCATATAAAAGTGATGCAGATGTGCAGACGCAGATGTTTAAACCTGGACTAAATGTTCCAATAAGAGCAGAATGTCACAAAGAAATGTGATCTCAGCATCTCACCAGGCACAGACTGCACGTAGTACAGGTGTGATAGCATGCGAGACAATTATCCAAAGTGTTTGGAGGCGTCTGGGTAGCGCTAACAGTCCAGCAAAAAATCACACATTTTTGGATATTTGTGTACAGTGATTGTTTCTTCGCCAAATTTGTACTGCCATTTCAGGTGTAAATGGAGAATTATACTTACTCCTCAATGTACAGACACAGACTTTCTGTCTTCCATTGATCTTCATTCCAACCTCTCATCCATCATCCACTTGCAGCCTGAAAGGATACCCTCTCCTTACTTGTACTATGGGAGCCGGTAGTTATTAAGATCCACGGATAGGGTCATGGTGATGGATCATCCATTCCCTATGCACCAGCATACCCTGTGACCCTGAGATGCCATTTGAAACCCCCACCTTCAGCGCTTTCCATGGTGATGAAAAGATAAATAGGAAAGCTATTACTGCTGACCCAGAGTCAGTGGACAAGGTGCATTTTGGTGATAACCTTAAATAACAGCTGACCTGGCAAGGCAAGAGGCCAGTACTGAGCATTGCAGAACATACGCATTTTACATTACAGAGTTGACCAATGTGCCAGAAGTGCCCTATACTTCAATAAAGCAGGATGATATTTCCTCCCAGGATAATAATTTAAATGAGTCCCAGTAGGTAAATGGTTGAATTTTGAGGATAAGAATTTTTGAACAAATAAAAAGGTATTTCGACGATATGGTCTCAAAATCTTGGTCCGTTTCTGTTGTATTTGAATCTTTATCATCTTCTTCTTCAGTAACTGTTTTATCCTGGTGAGAAAACCAAACATGGGGAGAACATTTAACATGGAACACACGGGGAGACTGTAACCAGAGCTCAGGATCGAACTGGGGTCCACTGGGTTACACATAATAATCCATAAATGAATACAGTATATACAGTAAGGTTTCAATTACTACTACTGCTGAAAATAAGTACAGTATATACAATGTTTGTGATTATCAAAATATACATAAATGTATATTTATATAGACAAAGTGGTTATAAAAAGTTATAAAAAGTCCTAAATTCAGAAAACCTCAATCATGATGGACAATCAATTAATTTGTATGTCCATGTGCCTGTTCTATTCACTTTCTATTTAAACAGTAAATGTTTCTCTCAGACTATGCTGTCATACAGTCATCATGTATAGAGACTTGCCTTGTCGCTTCAAATCTGTGATTTCACAACAACAACAGTATAGAAAAGGCTGAGATTTGTTCCTGTCTGAATACACGAAGCAATAATCAGTGACACAAAGAAACAGAAATAAAAGCTCTGCAGGGTTTGTTTATCTTTCCGTCGGCTGTAAAAAGAGAAATGTCTGTTATTTTGAGATGGCCAAGTGGAGGATGAGCCTGGGAAAATGAAATTCTCCTCAGGAATCAATACCATAAAATTGTTTTGGCACAATCATGACCAGGAACCTTCTCAACCAGGTATGGGGAAGTGGACAGAAAGAAAAAATAGGAGTATAGTGAAAGTTATTGTTTAATAAAAGTAAGTTGTCAATTAAAAAAACTAAAAAAAGGAAAAAACAGTCAGCTTTTACAGTTCAAACCAGCACCAAATGAACTGTATTGGAATTAACACACAAACCCTTAATGAAGTCTCAGTGTGTACATTGTATTGTAGAGCAGCAATCAAAGGACCCATGCAAAGGGACCTACAGAATGTATGACCTAGGCAATTTGAAATTCAACCAGTTGTTGATAACAAATAACATAGCAGCTGGTAAATTTGCTCTACTAGTTTGACTAGCTCAGGTTGTGTTTTAGAAGCTGGTAGTTTGTCAGACAAAACTGGATTCTTTGGGCAGGGTTTGTAGCTCTAATCACTGATACCACAAGCCAAACAAACAAGCAAGCTCTGGCAACAATGAGTTTTAATTTTTTGAGTGATTGTAAGAATTTGGGACGGGGTCAACGGGGTGAGAGTCTCCAGTTCGCTATTGGTGTATGTTCATCCTTAACTTAATGTCAATTCCTAGCTAATGTCCTTAATATTTGGTAGAATGTTAATTAATATTAGATTTTGGATTCAATTTTAACTTGTAGAAGAAACACAACTTATTTTTATGGTGTATTTATGATGATGTACAGTAGCTTAACTAACATCTAAGACAAGCTTTTCTGACCAAACCTACAAAATACTTTTATTATTATAGGTTATTGTAGTTTTGCAAAAATCCCTGTAGATGTTCTGAAATTCAGTTCAGCTTAATGGAATTTAGAAAGTTGGTAAATTTGTTGATGTTCTATTACTATTTCGTTTCATAATTTTTAATTATTTCAACTAAGCGTTACATGTCAATTGGTTCAGTTCTTTGTGTTGCTTCTTGAATCATTTCCTGTTCCATCATTTCTTAATTTGGGATACATTTGGGATAATGAGGGTGAATTAGCTATATACGGTCTAACTTTCTATTCCTGTAAACACGTATCTGTAGCTATCTCTTAACAAGGGAAATAAGATGCAGGAGCAGTTCCTTCGTCAACGATCCCTCAAGTGCAGACTTAATTAGTGCTACAAAGGAAGCGATTAGACACACAGTTGGTTGGGGAGGGCAGCTTCCTCCACCCTAATTTGAGCCGGGATTCATCTGGCTTTGCTAATGACAGTGAAAGAATAGCTACACTTGGCTTTCTGTAATATCTGTACTGTGTGTCGATTAAGTACCAAAACGGTTGTGCTTTCTGCTGCATGTGCAGAAAGAAAGGAGCGATAATCAGTGTGTGTGAGATCAGGGAATGATTAGAGATTATATTTCACACACACTTCTGTGTCAAGGGAACTGAAATTACATATCAACAAATTGTTCACACCATTAAAACACTTCTACATGTTTTCACCCAACCCTAGCACATAATTATTTTATTTTCACGTGATTTTTATTTTTTTAATTCTTGATTTTTTTTTATACGATTTTCTCACAAGTTCAGATGCTAATTTTCTTCTCTTTAATTCCCTTTGTTCTTTTTTGTTCTACTTCTCTCTACTTCTTATTTCTAACCCGTTCTGCATTCTCCATTCACCTCTTCTACCTCCTCTTTCCCGAAAATGTTCTCCAATTCTACTGACTTCTTTTATTTTCTTCGTTCCTCTCCTCCCATCTTGTTTCCCTGCATCTCTTCGCCTGCATCACAGATCACCAATCACAGATCATTAATTTTGCATTCTTAGTGTGTTTGGAGGGTGTCCAGTCTTTGCAAAGCTGCCTAAGTGATTTAAGACATCTTTCTCCTCTGCCCGGCTGGGCTTTCCGTCACTCCTTCTCTCTTCTCACCTTACTTATCCTACAGAGGTATGGAAAGACACTAATTATACATTGTTGGATATGAGAAACTGCCATTCTGCCACTTCCAGTATTTTCTACTGGCATCCTGTATTGTTTGATGCATTTCCATGCAGTTACCATGGAAACTCAAAACTGCCCTATGTTCTTACATTCTTAAACTGGGTGTTGTCTCTGTAGTGTGTGTGTGTGTGTGTGTGTGTGTGTGTGTGTGTGTGTGTGTGTGTGTGCATGTGTGTGTGTTTGTGTGCAGTTTAGAAGGTAACATGGATTTTCTTCGGATGAAACAGATGTTTCTTGCCCAAAAGCTACTTTCTTTTAGAAGCTGACTTTACTACAATAACCAGAAAATATGTTCAACCCACTCAGGGTCTCTTTACTGCCGTGTACTTAGAGGAACTCTTTTCACTACCTGGGTTATTAAATGTATTTTTAACTGATGTAAACTATGTAATCAATCAAACACTATGCAATGCCAGGTTTAAACCCACAGTGGACATGCCCCAAACCAGAAGAGCTCTATTTGTTAAACTTTAGCAACTTCACTCAACTTCATCACTGGTATCAATTCTAGATCTGCACAGGCATGTACTGTCTTTTTAAAATCTCACTCATGTAGTTATTATTTTTGTTTGTACCTGCTTATGGCAAGACTCATTACTTCTATTTCTTAAAATCATATCATACTTGAACCACCATGAACCCGCATAGACATAAATAAAGATGAATAAAGGAACGCTTTAAATGTAATGTGTTCATATTAATGTATGTAGGCTTTGTCTAGCAAACTTCATATCCAGCTGCTTGCTCACACCCTTGTTAAAGTAAAAGCCTCCCACATGTTTTTGTTGTGTCCTGTGAACCCAGTACCAATGCACACCTGTAATCTCAAACAGATTTATAAAAACTACTAAATAAATCCTTCTATCCATCCATCCATCCATCCATCCATCCATCCATCCATCCATCCATCAATCCATTTTCTGTACTGCTTCTCCTACACTGGCTTGCAGGGAACCTGAAGCTTATCCTAGGGGAGCATGAGATGAGGGACACCACGAGGGGGAACCAGCCCATCTTAGAGCACACACACACACATACACACACACTTTTACACACTATGGACAGTTCAGAGATGCCAATCTGCCAATCTGAAGGAAACAGTAGCTCAGAATAAATCTTTGTCTCTAGTCTATAGTAATAAATGATAATCATGACTGCATGAGTGAGTTAGAGATTTACAGTTAGCTTTGTAGTGCAAAGGGATTTATGGGGTAGGTTTGGGAATGCTGATGTACTGTATACTAGACTGCATACAGTATGTACTACTAGTAGAGATTTAAGAATCATTTGGAAGATTGAAAACTTTCTCTAGTACTTTCACAAATTCGAATCTGGATCCACTGATGTAGCTGCCCCCTGAGTGCACTCTCTCGCCATGACTAACATCCTCTCCGCAGGTGTGGACAGAAACAGCAGCTCCTCCACCTGTCTTACTGATGATGATTCACGCTACAGGAGTGGAGCTGTGTTCAAGGAAGCATTCATCAATTTTTCCAAAAATATCTCAAACAGTTCACTGGAACCAGTTTTGTGCAACAGATGTTCATAATGAAGATTAAGAATCTTTTATTGTTTATATATCTTTCTACAAGCAGATTATGAAAATGTAAAAGTCCTCTGCATTTACAAGGCACCCTTGTCCAGAGCAGCTTCCATATTTATCTAGTTTTGCTTAGGGGCCCAGCAGTGGCATTGTGGTGGACCTGGGATTTGAACTCACAACCTTCTGATCAGTTAACCATTAGGCTACCAAGTCATCACAGGCCAGCTCAGGAACATTAACATTCATCTCAGAGCACACACATTATGTGTATTAACAAATATACTGTAAAATGTGACAGAAATCACTTAGTCAATTTAGCTCAGTAGCTAGGATTATATGAACATTTTGGAACCTAATATAAAATTCCTACCAGAAACCCTAGCGGTTTAGCTGAGTTAGCAAGGTGGCTTATGATGGCAGTGAAAATTCTGGATATTTTATCTGGGTAAATAGTTTTATAAATGTTAATGACGTCCATCTACAGACACGCTATGTGGTGAAAAATGTGAATGTGAAAACAAATAAAATGTAAAAAATGTATATGTTGTAGGCTTCTTGCTGCTTGCTGATTGTGTGTTAAGAAGCGTATGATAGTAGGAAAGTGTGTTTCTGTTGTTCAGACAAGCATGAGGATGGAGTCAAAAGGTGAAGAAACAATCAGAGCAGCTGGCATTGTGTGCACTGACCCTGCCATTTGCTGGATCACACAAAATTCACTCTCTCTCTCTCTCTCTCTCTCTCTCTCTCTCTCTCTCTCTCTCTCTCTCATACACACACACACACAACACACTCAAATAATATATAGGAAATAGAACAATTGCTCCTACAGATATAAGGGTATAAGGGTTTGCACAAATAACAAGAATATCTCTCTCTCTCTCTCTCTCTCTCTCTCTCTCTCTCTCTCTCTCTCTCTCTCTCTCTCTCTATCTATCCGTCTATTAATTAGCACTTAATAGAAACTGTATCTAGCAGTTCTTAAAGAAAACCTCCCTCCTGTAACACCTTAAATATGTTTCATTCTTAATACTTGTGTTTATAGTGATACCACTGCTAATTTCTTTATTTTACTGTATTTCCATTATTCTCGTGAGAGGATAGCAGCTGTGTGCTGTGCTGACATTACAGACAGACACTGGTTCTATTTCACTGGTAAATTTAAAGTCATTTAAATTACCAGCTAACAGTCAGGTATCAGGGTCAGTGCCTGAATACAAAAGATTGAGATCACTTTTTACTCTCTCACTTTTACAGCAGGATCTTGGCATACCCATTCAGTGTACGAGATATTGAGCGTGATGGCTGACAGCAGTACTCTGATCATAGTTATAACTTTGGAAGCTGCTCTATTGGAGTGTTTGAGAATATACATATAAGGAGGAATGATCTTAAAGATTAGATGAAACAAATCTTAATTCCTGCCTCTTCAGTAACTGTAGGTAGTTACTGTGGGTACTGCATTAAAAAAAGACCAAGAAATGTAAACCAGAAAAGAGTTTGAGTATCAAACAATATTTTGTTTTTAAATATTGACGTGTGCATTGTTTAGAGCTGATTATTCATTTAAAAGTGTGTATAGTGTGTGATGCATACACAATTTAAAAAAATGGCATGTAGAAAATGAGGAAGAAGGGAAAATCGTTCCCAAAGTTTCTGTATTTGTTGGTGGAGGTTTCCCACCGGGAGTACACTGTGAAAATTCCCAAAATAAAACTGTATGTTTTGTAAAAAATGTTTTTTATAAAGAAGTTTATTATATATGTGCCTAAGCTTCATGTTTTTCATATTCAATAGTTAAAAAGAGAAAAAGAGTCATTCCTTTAATCTAATCAATCCACAATTAGTTACTGTGCTAAATGATAGTGAACAAGCAGCTGTCTGTTTGCTAACATTTAATGTTGGTAACGTTGCGAGTTTTCATAATACAGCTGGTTATATAACAAAAGTAGATAGTAAACTCTGTCAAAGTCTCACTTTACTATAATGATTCATTTGTGCCAGCTTTTCTAGCTCAAAAAAGGTTTGTTCAGTCAGCGTGTTCTCAGCTCCAGTCCTGGCCATTCTGACTGACAACACATTGAAGCTCCACTAATCAGCTAATTATCAACTTATTCATTACTTGGATCCGGTGTGTTGGCAATAGTGAAAACGTCATACAGGGTTGGTTCTCTTCTCATCATAGTCTTGAATAAATGCTTGTAACCATAGCAACAACCTCTAAAAAGAATTTAAATGTCATCATTGACGTTGTTGATCATCAGGAATTGTGGCTCGAGTAGTGTGCACTCAGTCACATGTACAGGGAGTTAGTAAGGGCTTCTGTGACTGAAACATGGGTTCATCCAAGTGGAGTCTTATGGAACATGTTCAAGCTGAGAAAATGTTTTTTTATCCAGTCTGAAAAAGATGTATAAATGATGTGGCTGAATTAATCACACTGAACATTAACCTTTTCATGCAAAATGAGGTGTACAAAATATTCCAGCAAGCATGACCATGTTACTGCGGGACATGACATTCACTAACAGTTCTCAGACTTGACGACGTTAATTTGTTTTAGAAAAAAAAAAAGAAAAAGTGAATGTCACAATGCACTGTATTGTAGAATAAACATAGATAACCATTAGGGATGAGCGAGTACAGCATTATCTGTATCTGTATCCGTATCTGTTAACCATATGAATTATCTGTATCCGTATCCGTACTTGGAGTAGGCGGGGCTTGTCTTGAAATGGGCGGGGCTTTAACCGGTAATAATTAATTTGTAATATTTATAACACTAGCTTACTACCTTTATGTTTTTATGAAATACAGCAAAAACGTGTCAGACACTCAGTGTCTGGTTACTAATGCTCGCTCATCCCTACTAATAACCATATACAGTCATGTAAAAAATTAGGACACCCCATTAAATATTCAGTTCTTTATTAAGAAATGTCAACATGCCAATTTCTGACTTTGTTTCATTTGTACTGTTTGATGAAAGTGATGTAATTGCATGCAAACAACAAAAAAATCCCTTTTTTTCACTTATTAAACAAAAGAAATCTACTAAAATTAGTATCTGATCTGAGGAAAAAGTTAGGACACGCTGTGCCCTAACAGCTAGTATTTCCCCCTTTGGCTGAAATAACCTCAACGAGACGTTTCTTGTATACATCTACCAATTTCTTCAGTTGTGTGATATTTGAGTTTTTTGTTTTACATGCACAGTCCCTTTCAAATCACCCCACAGGATCTTAATAAGATATAGATCGGACTTTGACCATTCCAGAATTCTCCGTTTTTAAAATTTCAGCCATTCTTTTTGTGGATTTACTGGTATGTTTTAGGTCATTGTCATGTTTCAGGGTTCAGTTCCAATTCAGCTACAGTTTTTTGACAGATGGTCTCACATGGTCCTCAAGCATCTTCTGCAGCAAAGCATCTCCAAACCATAACACATCCAGTTTCCAGTTTCACAGTTGGTATGAGTTTCTTTTGCTAAAATGCTGTACTGTATGTGGATTATGCCAAACATGCTGTCTGTTATGGTGCCCAAATAATTCAACTTTATATTCATCTGTTCAAAGCACATTATTCCAGAAGTCTTGGTCTTTCTCTCTATGTCTATGTCTCTATGTCTATGTCTAAGTCTTTATGTGGCTAGGACTACTTATCCTGTATCCTTTCTCCAGGATCCTTATCACCCTGATCCTGGAGAAACCTTTTCTCATTTCACTGTGTACAGCAACAGCTATATATGGTTGAAATGACAATAAAAGCTTCTTGACTTGACTTGACTTGACTATGGTCTTTGGCAAACTTCAGTCTTGCCCTCATGTTTTTCTTAGACGGTAAAGGTTGCACCTTGCACACTCCTTGCACACATGATAAAGTTGTGCAGACTCTTTCTGAGTGTATATTCATGCACTTCAACTGTAACAAGACCTTGCTGTAGGTCCTGTGATGATATTTTAGGGTTTTTGGAGACATTTAAGCATCTTGCAGTCTGCTCTTAGGGTGACTTGGTTTGGATGGCATGACCTGGCCATGTTGGCAGTTGTTTTAAATGTTCTCCACTTGTAAATGATTTTCTGGACAGTGGAATTGCTGATTTACAAATTCAAAGATCTTTTTATATCTCTTACCAGATTCATGAGCATCAACAATCTTCATTCTGAAGTCCTTAGGGAGCTCTTTGGATCTCACCATGGTGAAACATCTCACTTCAACAATTAAGAGCAAACCAAAACTAAAAGTCTGAGGTATAAATAAGCCTGCTATGTGGAAATGTTCTAATAATTTACACCTGATGTAATACACGTGTAATTACTTTTATCCATTTAAGGTACGAATAAATGAGGGGGTGTCCTTACTTATTCCTCACAAGAAATTGGATTTTTTTTAAAATTACATTTTAAAGATCATTAAAAAAAATAATACTTTTCTTTGGTTTTATTCGTTTAGTTATATTACTTGAATCTTCCAATATTGTTAAAATGAAGATCAAATGCCCATATGTTTAACTAGAAAAAAAAAGACAGGCTTTCATGGGGTGTCCTAATTTTTTCACATGACTGTATGTACACATATAACATATATAAGGTGCTATATATATAAACAGAAGACATTAATTCACACTTTATGTGAACTCACATAATTTATGGAATTAATTAACATCTCCCACAATGTCTCCTAACATAAATGAGGTTTACGTTCATGAATACGCTCTGTCTAATACATAATTATTCTTTTAGTGAATTTTTACCTCATAATCTGTCCTTAAAAATAAATGAATATGTGTGCTGTTATTTAACAAATAATTTGTTGAATTATGTACCATAATTTAAAGCTAATGTTTTCTTTGATGATTTATCAGTAAAATGACAAATTTGGTTTCTACAACAAAACATTGTTCATTAATATTATAAAAATAATGATGTCATTAGAACAGGAACAAAGGTAAAACTTGACCACTTTTGCATTCAGACACACTTTACCATTGTGGTAACTCTTTCTTCTGTTTTTGTCTCCTGATAGGAGGGAGCTCTTAACTAAAACCTGCAATTTTAGCTGCACAATACATACTAATCTTTTCTCATGTTGTTACTGCACTTTGGATCTGTACCCTATGTGTGTAGTGGATTAAATAAGTCATTCAGGTGACGCTGGATTAGCAGCAGTTATTAGCACCTTTGTGTTGTGGTGATTGCGAGGGGCTGAGCAGTGAGGGGTGACAGAGGAGGAGTGATGAAGGACATCTGAGCTCTTAAACAGCAGATACATACTAACAGAGGAGGGAGAAATAGGGAGGTAATCCTAGAGTCATAGATTTGTTCAAAGGTTGCTAAAATAAACATATTTCAATTATTGACACAGTTCAGTCAGTAGAAATGTTTGTATAGACCAGCATTAAATAATTAGTATGCAAAATCCACTTTAATACAGCAATTACAACAAAAATGCTTGTAATGTAGCCAATATAAAACACTGAACACATTAATACTTTATATAAATTAAATGCATATAAGGATTTGTGTATTATATTCAGTACATCTGAAATATACAGTGGTATTTGGGGCTTATTTCCCAGTATTCCAAATAAAGGCCATTTCTTTTGTTTTTGATATGAACCAAAGACATTTATGTTTATGACTAAGAGTGAATATGATACAATAGATCCAATTTTCAGCTTCCATTTCCTGATATTCCTCATATCCTGATGTAGATGTTTTAAATAACAAGTCACCTTTGGTAAGAGACCACGCACTTGTATTTAGCAGCACAAGTAGAACAACTCAAGGCAATGCCCTTGGTTTTGGGGATGTGGTAGCCTAGTGATTAAGGTGTTGGACTGCCAATTGGAAGTTTGCTCAAATCCCAGGTCCACCAAACCGCCACTGCTGGGCCCCTGAGCAAGGCCCTTAACCCTCAATTGCAAATGGAAAGGAAGGTTCAGAACTCAAGAATGCACATATTTTTGCCCATATAGTGTATATAAGATGGAGCTTTAAAAAAAAATACACTGAACAACAGGTGTATTGTCTTATTGTGTAACATTGCCTTCTTTAGCTAACATTTAAGTTTATTGCTGTGCTATTATCTGTTTAAATTTCACAACTGAAATATAAAGTATTAAAAAACAGATGAAAGATGAAATTTATTTATTTATTAAGCAAATTATAATTCCATAATTCATAGCCAATTGAATCCAATTAAAAATACTTCTCCCTAGTCAATATATATAGATGCAAATAGATTCATACTGCAAAAGTTCTTGTGGTTACATTTTAGACAGAATGTTGTTTTCATATGAAAGAAAATGAGTGAGAGGGCAAATGTAAACGCTAAAACCCAGCAGGTGCAGTGGAACGAAGGAGTAAAACACACTCACTCAGCAGGATAGGCTATGTTGTGGGGGGAGCAGGTGTGTGTGTGTGTGTAGGTAGGTATTAGAGGGAGGCAAATCTAAGCGGCTCTCCAGAGACATGCTGTTTGCGCCTGCTCTTTAATGAAAACTATATTTCACACCATGGGGGAAGAAAAGCTCTTACATAGTCTCAGACACACACACTCACACACACATACTTGATCAAAGCTTCTCTTGCACCATTGCTTTTTTTACTTTCTTCCACTTTTCACCTCTCTGATCAGCAAATCTGACCCAGATTGTAATCTATATAGCTTTTCTGGAGCCTGCAGACTTGAACCTTCTAAACATAATGAAAATGGTCCCAGGATCAAACAAATCATTTTGGAATCATATTGACGTGTAGTAAAGTTTGCCTTTTCTGTATATGAGTATATATTGTTAATATTTATATTCCCACTATCTGGTGTCAGCTAAATAAAGATGGGATATTTGAGCTTGGTTCCTCTCGAGATTTCTTACTCATGTCTAAGATAGTTTTTCTTACCTTGCCTATGGCTTGCTTAGAGATCTACTGCTTTTTAAGAATGTCAAAAATGTAAAAATAATAGCAGTTATTTGCTCTCTTTCCCAACTGGTAACTAATATATATTGACATTTGTTTAATCAGTTAGCAAATTATTCACCACTGGGTAAGTCCTGGCTAGTAGATATATATATATATATCTTGGTGGTTTCCCACTATAGATTGCTGTCAATTTGGTTTCTGAATGGTAAATCAATGGCTGCTTGGGTCCATACTGAGAAATTGACATTGAAACCTGAACTGTACAGGAGTGGTTTGAGGGGTCTAACTGGTAAAGCATTGAATAGGAGGGTCATGACCATTCAAGCACAGGCTGGGTGAGTCCTATCCGAATAAAGGTGTGGCTGGGTGGGTTTGCCTGGTCAAGCATTGGCTGAGTATGTCCTGACCAATAAACCATTGATTGGGTGGGACCTAACCAGTAAAGCATTGTCTGGGTAGGTCCCAACTGGTAAAATATTGTCTGGGTGCTTCCTCACCAGTAAATTATAGTCTGGGTGGGTCCTGTCTAGTAAAACACTGGCTGGGTGTGTCGAGGAGCAGCTAGGTGGGTCCTGACTGGCAAAACATTGTCTGGGTGAATCCTGATCCAATATAGAATAGGTTTGGCTGGTAAAGCATTGGTTGAGTGGGTCCTGAGCAGAAAAGCATTGGCTGGGTGGGTTGAGACCAGTATTGGAGTGGCTGGGTAGGTTCTGACTAGCAAAAAATTGTGGGAAAGTTGGTGGGTCCCATGCAGAAAACAAATGGCAAAATTGACCTGGCTTAGTTGCAGAGACCTGGAAACCATGCCAACAATGTTTAATTATTTATGACAGTTTGTTTCCTTCTAGATGTGCCCATACCCTGTAGGTGGTGAATACAAGACACAATAAATTGAACAACTCGTTTTTAGTCTCGTCTACAGTAAAGGTGGATTGTTTTTGAACTTGAGGCAGGATCACTCAGTGTCTGACAGTGATTCAGGAGGAAGCCGAAAGCCTCTTGTCTAATGCAGGATGCCATCCAAAAAACAGGTCTTGTCACCATAAATAATGGTGGCATGCTGAATTTAAAGCAGACTGCACTGCCATAAATCCTCTGACCAACAATTATTGATTAAATGCTTTCGCCCAATAATGAAAAGGATAAATCTCCCTTGCAGCAAAAAGACAAAGTATATAATCTAATAAAAGCTTTACAAGCACAAGAGCCCGGAAAAAGGAGTGGGTGTGGTGGTGGTTAAGGGGGTTAAAGAGTTTGACTGATTATAGTACATAGAGAGAGAGAAAGAGGGAGAGGAAGCAAAAGAAGGAATTATGTAAAAGGAAAGCGTTGCACACTTGCAATTAGCAAGTCGCAGCAGAATTAAGATCTGGAAAGAGTGTTAAATCAGAACAGCCTGCAGCATGTATCGATCCACAGCTGGGTGTTTATGTTCCAGCACAGCAAATAATACGTGCATTATTTAAAAGAAATACACTGTGCATGAATTCGATCATTGATAACAAACAAAAAAGAAAAGTGGGGATCACCTCATGAAGAGGCATGAGTCATGTGACCTCAAGGTGAATCTAGCTCCAATTCAATTTACAGTTGCATTCACTGTGCTGTATTTATACTTCTTTGTATTTTTATATAACAATAAATGTAATGTATTTCTACTTCACAATACAAATATGTGTGCTCTATGGGAGGGGATGTTTGGGCTGTCTGAGGACCAAATGCCACATAATAGGAGATCAGGACATTTGCATGACACTCATATACATGCTGATAAAAGGATTTCATGTTGGGGAACATAGCATGTCATTCTCAGTACAGCAGGCATACTACTGTAATAAACTCTATCTGGCCACTTTACACAGTCATACAATTGTGCATTTCATATGAACTTATGGCACCTAATAAAATCATATAGATACGGGTCAAAAGCCAAAAACAGGAGATAAAACCAGGTAAAAAAAAAAAGTCAGCAGCAATCAGTGCATTTATATTACAAACAGACGAGTTCTTGCTTTCACACTGAAACAAAAAATTTTCAAATATAAATTATGCCAAAAAACAACAAATTTCTTCCGAGCCGTTATTTTTGTAATTTTCCCTTTCAAAATTCTGATATTCTTAAAATGTAAATTATTTAATACTGACAACCCAATTATACTCTCTTGTCTTTATTTATTTATGTATTTATTTATTTTTACAGATGAATTCAAGTAGGGAAAGAAAAATAGCAAAACAAAGAGAGACAGAGAAAGAGAGATACAGGGGAATATCCAATCTGGGACACAAAGCTGACATCGAGCAGCTGCAGAAATTAATTTCCATGAAATCATTATTTGCTCTCTTATTAGGAGTCCCGAAAGCTCCAGACACTTTGCTGCCAGAGTAAATGTGATCAGACGTTTACACACGCCATGTTGACTGTGATGGTCTCACACTGCATTAATCGCTCTACGCAGCGAGATCATAACTGTTTGCTTAACATCCACACAGCTTTGCATGCACAAATGAACAAATTAATTAAAAAAACAACAACTAAATCTGTAGATGTAAGTTATATAAAAACCAAATATGATCCAGAAATCACAAAAATCATGATTTTGGTTTAAAAATTAGCAAAAAAAATCAAATCAAAGTACAATAAAAAAGCCAAATTACATTAAAAAAACAATAATTTATTAAAAATACAACAATATAGAGTGCGTGGACTAAGTTCTACATTTACAGTACAACATTAAACTTGCACACATGGTTTTTTGCCTCTTGTTATGTTTCACACTTATAGACATACACATTTTATTCATTTCCATGTCATGTAGCTCATCCAATACCAGCTGTCATACTGTGATTCTCATCCAAACATTATCTGATTGAATGACTGTACTTTTCTACTTTCATTTTGTTCCATGGCTTTTTTTTAACTCCTTTGCAGTTTCTTTGCAGAGTCAGTAAATCTTTGCCTTTGCTTTTAGTCGTAGTGAAGATGAACGGCATTCAGGTTTTAGTTCTGCAGCTGCATAAAATGTGGAAAAAAAGGCCTTGTTTCATGCTGTACTATGCCACACATTTCACAAGGGTTCAGGAGAAAGAAAATAAATATATATAATAATAGTAAAGGACAGCAAGTTATGCTTTAGTGGCTGATAAAACACGCCATCAGGAAGCTGAACGCTGAAAGCAAACCCACCTAGGGGCAGGCCTGCAGGAAGCTCTCAAAGCATGGAAGAAGGCCATATAAATTACACATTGGATGAGATTCTCTATGTATTGGGACACGGACAAGAGCGCAGCAGGGAGACCAATTTTCAGCTCCAATGCTGATTCCTGGGGTAACAGAACACAGCTAGCATTAAGGACAGCATGATATCAAATGTCATAACTTTGCTGGAATTCCTGACATGTGCCCCATTTTCCTATCTACCTTCCAAGGACACAGTTTTCTGTTTTCATTTCTTTTTATTTCTTTGGTATTTATTTAGGCTCACAGGTTGCCTGATAATATCTGAACTGCAGTCCAGGAACAAATAAATCTCCAACTTTGATGCTGTGGTCAGAAACATCGACACTGATGATTAATTACAGCTCATTTATTGGTCAGAAAGTGCTGAATCACTTGCTAAAAATACGTTATTTTGATATTATATGGTTTTACAGTAATTACATAAATAATTTCATCTAAACAGAAACAAAAAATATGTAATTATTTCTAGGTTAAAGTTCTCTGTAAGAAGAAATGTGTCGAAATGTCTTTAAATTGAAGTGTCATCACCTTGTAACAGTCAGAGGTTAAGCAGTAAATTTAAGTTTTTCAAGTTTAAACATTAGAAGGTTTTCAAGAAGGTTTTAGTTGCATCTCATAACTAGAATACATGCAGAGAAGCAGAAGAAATGCTGTATTACAATATTGCTTTTATAGGCAGTTTAACCAGCTAGACTAGAAATTAATATCAAGTAAGTTCTGTTTTATAACGTGCAGAGAATGTTCTGTTGATTTTTGCTCCACTTGGAAATAGATCCCGAAGAAGCCACAGTCACTTTATAGCATGTTGGCTAGCTAGCTAAGTCAAAAGTTCTATTAATGAATAACTATTGTTTATAATGTCTACTGATGATGTACACAGATAAACGGGAGTGATACACACAGTGAAATCTTCAGAGTGCAGTTACAGTATATAAGCACTCTAGGAACACTGCTTGACCAAATAAATAAGTGTCCAGCGCTGGTCTTTCGTGATCTGTTTACAGATGGATGGATTGAAATACAGTAGTGAGCTGAGACACAGTTTACACCTATATTGCAAATGATCCTGATAAACTTTAAGAGATTTTAATCAGATATATTTATACGTACTTTAGATCAAATGAAGAGTAACACGTGGGAAATACAGGCCATGCAAAGTAGCAGAGAAAGTAATGAGTGTATGTAAATGTACTACACTGAATGATCATAGTCACTGGTTTCAATGTTTTGTGAATATTCACTTACTATTCATTTATCTCTGAACAAAGCATTATGAGTATTGAACCATGTAAACTTCATCAAGGTTGTGTGTGCATAGTGGAAGAAACTCAGTATTCAGGATCACTCTGGATCAGAACCAAGCAAAAACACATACTGCAACATGTATGACCTTCACATTAAAAACAAATAAAAGCCCTACGTGTGCGGGTCAATAATTCAGTGTTTGGCTTACTGAAGTGGATGGAAGTGCTTGTTGAGCCTGATTTAAAAATAACCATTCAGAATGTAATGGAGAAGAATCAAAAAAGAGGGTAGGGGACACAATGCTATAGCCAAAGAGCTGAAGAAATGCCCATAAAGCGATCAATACTGCTGAACAGGGAGAGAGAAGAGAGAGAAAGAGAGAGAGAGAGAAAGAGAGAGAGAGAGAGAGAGAGAGAGAGAGAGAGAGAGAGAGAGAGAGAGATATCTGAGACTGAAGCTTGGCTCCTAACCTCATCGACACACACTGCATCAACACCAGTCGATCGATACCAATTACTGCCTTTTCTCTACAAGGAACAAAGTTGGGGAAAAAATGACACTGTTAAAGAAGTCACCAGACTCAGGCAGGAAAATAAGATGCAAGTTACAGTTTCAGTCAGCAAAATGTAAATGACCGCATCACGACAGCAAGTGCTTCTGACCTCCAGCTTATTAACACTGCTACAAAAGGACGAGAAGCTAAAGAAAAAAAGAAAACATAATGTACACAACACAAACTTGAAGCAAAAAAATATTAATAATTTTATTCAGTTCAACCAGATAACAGCTTTGAGTTAAAAATTTTTTTTTTCCAAAAATGTGTAGTTCCACTGAATGTTTTTAATCTTAATTTTATGATTAAAGTTTGTAAACATTACTGCTTCTATATAGGAGCAATTCTACTTTAAAATCATCTGCAATACTGTTTATGAATAAAACATGAATAAAACATTTACCCTTGGACTCAGAAAACAGAACTCAGACCACAGAAACTTTCCTCTCATCTCTTTCCTCAACTATGGACTTTCTCTTTCCTCTGTCCACTAAACCCAAGAAAACTTCTTGTTCTGCTCCTTAGCTTTCAGATGTGCTGCGCAACAATCGAAGAGAGCTAAGATCATCAGAGAGAAAGTGGAAGAAATCACAACTTGATGCAGATCTTGATTCTTACCGAACACTCCTTGCCAAGTTCTCCTCAGATGTGACTGCCAAGACTTCCTTCTACAAGGAAAAGCTTGAAGCTTCCTGACATGACCCTCGGAAATTTCACAACATCATCTCTTCTCTGCTCAACCCCCTGGCTCCACCTCCTTCATCCTCCCTGACTGCAGAAGACTTTGCTTCTTTCTACCAGGAGAAGATTGAAGAAATCTGCCGGACCTTCACTTCAGCCCCAACTGCACTTACATCTCAGAGTGTGGATTCCCCTACACCTTCATTGTTACATTTCTCAACTGTAGAAGCAGAAGAGATTTTACAACTCATCCAGTCCTGCAATCCTACCACCTGCCCATTGGATCCACTCCCTTCCACTATGCTCCAGACCATCTCACAAGACCTTGTGCCCTTCATTACCACTATCATCAATAGATTCATAGCATCTGGTCAGGTACCAACTACTTTCAAGAGAGCAAGGGTTATTCCCATCCTAAAGAAACCTGCTCTGGATCCATCAGACATCAATAACTACAGACCGGTATCACTCCTCTCGTTTCTTTCAAAAATTCTTGAACGCATTGTCTATAATCAACTGTCTGTCTATCTCCTCACAGAACAACCTCCAAGATCCCAACCAGTCTGGCTTTAAAGCAGCTCATTCCACAGAGACAGCCCTTTTGGATGTCTCTGAGAAACTTCATGCTGCTAGATCTAGTCATCCGTCCTTATCCTTCTTGACCTTTCAGCAGATACGGTCAACCACAAGACTCTCTTATCCACCCTCAGGAGTCTTGGGATTTGCGGATCAGCTTGGGAATGGTTCGCTTCCTACTTGGAAGGATGCTCATATCAGGTAACATGGAGGGGAGTGACATCTGCTCCACGCAGACTCTCCACTGGTGTCCCACAGGGCTAAGTACTTGGTCCTCTTCTTTTCTCCCTGTATACTCACTCTCTTGGTAAAGTTATTTCCTCACATGGGTTCTCTTACCACTGCTATGCTGATGATACACAACTTATCATCTCTTTCCCACCCTCAGATACCACAGCTTCTGATCGGATCTCAGCATGTCTGGCAGAAATTTCATCATGGATGACTGCTCATCAGTTAAAGCTCAATCCTAGCAAAACTGAACTGCTGTTCATCCCAGGTGATTCATCCCCAGGTCATGACTTTGCTATATCCTTGCACAACGATCTGATCTCCCCTTCAGCCACAGCTCGTAACCTTGGGGTAACCATGGACAATCAACTGTCCTTTTCCTCTCATGTTGCTAATGTGACTCGCTCATGTCGGTTTCTTCTCTACAACATTAGAAGGATTTGGCCATTTTTGTCCTCACAGGCTGCTCAGGTACTTGTTCAATCCACCTTCTGCAAATGATCCAAAATTCAGCTGCACGGCTTGTTTTCAACCTGCCAAAGTTCTCGCATACCACCCTGCTGCTGTGATCCCTCCACTGGCTTCCGGTAGCTGCACGCATCAGATTCAAAACACTGATGCTGGCCTACAAAGCCAAAAATGGACCCGCTCCCTCTTACCTCAAAGACCTCATCACTCCTCGCACTGCACCCTGCACCCTCCGATCTACCAGCATTGCTCGACTGGTTCCACCATCTCAGGGTAAGAGGCAAGTATACTACAAGACTCTTCTCTGTACTGGCACCAAGGTGGTGGAACGAACGTCCCCTAGAGGTCCGGACAGCTGAGTCACTGGCTATTTTCAAGCGGCGGTTGAAGACCTACTTATTCAGGAAACAATTCAACTAGCACTTCTTTCCTTATCTTTTGCATTTAAAAAACAAACAAACAAACAAACAAAAAAAAAAACCTTTGACACTTTTTCATTGTAACTCTGAACAAATGTTTTAAAATAGTATCTTAAGTATGTAACCTAGTGTGCCAGCATTAATGATTCAATGTTAGAGATTTAAGCACTTATGTACGTCGCTCTGGATAAGGGCGTATGCCAAATGCTGTAAATGTAAATGTAAAACATACACATATACACATCTTGTCAATACATGCACCGAATGCAGCATAATGCTAACAGTATAAATATATATTTATTTATAGATTTTGTTCTACTGTATCATCAGATGGCTCCTGGAGTGAATATGTGACTCTGGACAAACAAAGTAATATATGAGTCAATAGTTTGGATTATTTAAATGCTATGAAAGTCAACTAAGCAAAGATTTTAAAAAGCCAGATTGGAAGCACATGAATAGAGGATTTCTAAGTATAGATTGCTTTCTTTTCCTTTGCAGTGCTTTACCATTGGGGGGAAAGTCGAAAAATCTTTTCTTCTCTGCCATTCATTGGGCAAACGAATTCATAAACAAGAGCCGTGTACACTGTGTGATCAATACATCAATCTCAGGTTTTATAGAGAAACATACTGAACTTCATCTCAACTTCAGTGAAACCAAATGGAGGAAGAAGTGCAACAGAATGTTTTCATTTTATATACTGTATGCACACGTTATAACAGGCACTTTAATAGAAACCACGGTACACATGCACTTTTTAATGAGAACATGCAGATGCAAGTCGGGAGTTTTAGTTAATATCCACAACAAAAATTATGCCAATATGGAAGGCTTGTTGGTTTGGTTAGATGAACTTGAGCATTTGAGCATTTCTGACCTTTTAGGTTTTTCATGCACAATAGTCTTTCTGGACAGAACCATGTTGAAAAAGCATCCATGGAGTAGCAGCTTTGGTGATGAGAGAGGTCAGAGGAGAAAGGCCAAACTGGTGTGAGCTGACGGGAACCCTATAGTAAATCAAATATCTCTCTTTATTACCATGGTGAGCAGGAAAGCATCTCAGATTGACAAACCATGAAGCAGATGGGCTACAGCAGATGAAAACCACATCAGGTTCACTACTAGGGTAAGAAAAGGAATCTGAGGAATCGGTGGGCAGAATCTGGAAAAAAAAAGCAAATGGTTTTCCTAATTACAGCCACTATAAATTTTATTTTATATCTGCTACTTCAGTAAATTTTATATTTTAGATTTTTAGTTCTCCATTTTATGAGAATATTGTATTAGATATTGATATATGAACAATGTCCACTGTAAAAGCGCTATACAAATAAAATTAAATGCAAATTAAATATTCTTAGGTTTTATTAAATAATCTTACAAATTTGTTTTAAATTCTAAACTTTTATTTGATATTTCTAAAAAACACTATTAATCTAATTTGAAATTTGTACTTCTTGAATATATAGTATATGAATATTTTATATTTGCATTGTAATAATTATTTAGTATTATAATATTGTAGCAATAAATCTAAGGGGTACAAGAAAAAGGGGTAAAAGCAGAAAATCTGACAGTTTTTCATTATCATTACACACAGAGCAGCCGAGTAAAATAAAGGTGTCCATGAGGAAAACTGAAGGTTATTCTAAGCTGCACACAGCTGGAAACTGCAGAATCATAGTCGAGCCCCAGCCTGGCCCTCCCAGGGCCTAAATATCATCTGTACAGTCTGATTCCAACGCTCCTTTCTCAGCTCAATGCTCCATCTGTACTCTCCTGCTGCCACCCCACAGCCTCCCAGCAAATCCTTCACTGCCCAAATATCCCACGTGGATGCAGATAAACATCCCATCCAGGTACTTCTTCAGTGTGTGGCATATGTGTAAAGCTTTTTCTAACACCATCTGGATAAATGAAATATGTGGTCTTTCCAGTGGAAGGAACCAACACTGGCAGTAATATATACATATTAGAGACCTAGATAAGCAATAGAGCATACACTACTTACACCACTGTAGAAATCCGTGTTTGATCTCCGCTCTAGGTGGCGATTCCTGACAGTTACACCAAGCCTGTTATGTATCTGTGTATAAGATTTGCCTTAGATATGAAACACCTTTAGAATCGGTTCTTACACAAATATACCTTATCTTGTGTTTTATAAACGAAAATTAAGAGTAATCCATATTGGCCTTTTTAATTTTTTTCTAATAAACTAAAAAGGTAAACATTTCTCAGCTCACTTAAACCTATTTCTAATACAAGTATAAAATTCTAATCTAATACATGAATGGAATTAATAGAGGATTCCTGTTAATTGAACATTGATGTAAGGAGTCTCCAGTTTCAGTGTTTTGTAATAGTCAGTTTGTTTTCCTGGCTGCTGGAAAGTCTCCTGGAGAGAGGAATTTAAACTTCGTAGTTTCTGGATGGCATGAGTTATGGTATATTTTAGTCTCATTTGTTTACAGGTGATTATAATGTATGTGATAACAGGAACTACAATATTACATTTCACATGTAAACAGCGTCATTCATCATTAAATAAAAAACATTGTAATCGCAAGACAATTGCTGTGAAAACTCCACTGCCACATCACTTTACCATGTTGTGTATTATACATATTCTAATGTGTTTTATTTCTTGATTTTCCAATACTTATTATATAAATCTAATATATTATATAGCACACTCGCAAGTATTTTATTCCTTACATACACATGTAGATACTGAATAACGTAGACATTCGCAACAAACAGGGCATTTTTAGTATCGATTATTTTACTGTATTTGTGTCGTGATGCATCAGAAATCCAAGTAATAAAATATGGATAGTTTTGCCAGCCAAGAGTATCAGACTTAAGACACTGCAGTTATTGATATTTATTCTTGAAACAAATGTATCAGTGTTATGTGTGTTATATCTGAATTTTCTCTTTTGGTTTTATTTCCCCAAAATATCAGTGTAATTGTTTTCTTAAGCCATTAATCATCTGAATTTGTTGTCCTGCATGCAGGTAATGATTGATGTCAGAAACATCTGTTTGGTTGCTCAGTCAGGGTAACAACAATATGTGAATGAAGTGTATTATAAAAAGTATTATACTACTTGAATAGTACTACTTGCTCACAGGAGTAATTTATTAATGTTCACTTTTTGGTAGATCAATAAATTCAACAATACCATTCGTTAGAGTGGATTTCATGAAGGCAAGAGTACTTTAATCTACAGAAACATTCATTTTGCCACTGCATGTAGTAATTAAATCCTGAAATCAATTGAGAATCATCATGATCTCCTGGTTTGACCAGCTGACCTGCATTTTAATAGCCATTTTATTATGTGGTTGCTGAAAGCCAATGGCCTCTTTTTAATTAAGCCTTTGTACTGTATAATGTCTACAGTGTGATATATATTTCATTTAAAATTCTCTTCTCAGGAATAAGCATATTGCATCTACTTCTGAAAATGCATGTGCATGGTCTGTTGTGGTCACACAAGCAACAAACGGTGGGTAAAGCATTTGCTGGTTAGGGTTAGCTAATAGAACGCACACAATCACATAGCTAGATGAAGTGAGGTTTTCTCAGTTTTATACGTTGCAGCAAATTCCAACTGGGTGCTTTGCAGTTACATTGATTTCAAAAAGAAAATGTGAAATCCTTAACCATGACATGTACTGTACATAAGCATGCCTTATGTCTTTTTCTCATCCTCTTTCGATCCCCACATGCTACTCCTAAGTGAGCCTGACCTTTTCTGCTCTACAGATCCTGATCCATCCTGATGAACTACTTCGTGTTGGTGTCACATCACTTGGAAACCACTCACTGCTGCTGAGGATAAACACTTTGGCCTGCAATTGATATAATGTCCATTGTTAAAAGTGCCCTCCAAATAAAACTAAATTGAATTGAATTGATATGTACCAACCAACATTTTTACCATTCCTTTGTAGTCTGTACCACACAATAATCCACTTAATACCAAGAACACAATACAGTGTAGTTATAACTTACCAAAAAGAAACTATTTGTATATAAATCCTGCCCAATTGCAGGAAGCACAGTTGGCTGGAATCCAGAGAGTGGGAGGCCATTTCTGCATCATGCTTTCCATAACCCGCTACCTGAGGGAGAAGACAACCAAAGTTCATGTATCACTCAAGTTAGTAACTTTAGTTCATATTAGTCTGACCATTAAAACCAAGACACCTCCAGCATGAACTCCATAGAGCTCTGTGAGCCTCAGGCATCTGGGGTCGCCTCGTAATGAAGCGAAGTGAACAGAATGGTGGAGAGAAACAGCACGTAAATGACTGAAAAGTGGCAGAGAGTGATGAACACTGGTGATCTACTCAGAGAACAGCTCTAATTAGAAGGAGTTTAACTGCATGAATAAGCCAAACTCTGACACAGCATAGACAAAAAAGTAACAAATCTTACATGAGTTTGGTTTAACCTGCAAAACAAAATGAATTAAAAATGATAGAAAAGAACGTTCCCAAGCCTCCAATTAATTATAAACAAATAACACATCACTGTTATAAATAATACAACATTCCATCTTATGACATTTTTTTTTACTTGAGTATCGGTTTTTCTTAATAATGGTACTTTTACTTTCGGGAAACTATTTTTGATACTCTGAAATTATTTATTAAAGACATTCTAAAGTTATGTTGAACTGAGATTAAAAAAACATTCTCATCCTTGTGAATTTTAAAGTGAAACACATGAGTGCTACAGTTATTTTGGTAATATTTTTGTTCAAGAAACCTATGCATTATATAAAAATCTATTTGCATATATGTTGTATGAATATATAATATATGTATGTATATAGTATTTGTATGTAGCATTCATGGAGGAAAAAAACAAAAAACAAATGATAACAGCTGTCTGCAGAACTGAGTGTTGCCATATGATAAATAATTAACCACAGGAAATGGTCAAGTCATTGACAACTAAAATCATGAAACAAGATCCATAAACGTACACGAGATATAAAGCAAAAACAGACAGACTATGAGGAAAGCTTTGGAACGAACAAATACACACACAATAACAATCACTTGAAATGAAACCAACCAAAGTCGATTACAAATAAAGGGAAAAACCATGAAAGCAATGAATTCTTCTTTCCATACTAAAAAATATCATTTACACATAAAGTGAATATATGATGTTATTGGATATATGATGTAAAGGAGCAGTGGAGTTAATGTACATGTTGAAAGGATTACACTCATTTGGATTTCAGTGCTGCCGTTTCTTCCTTCGACTTCTGCACAGGTTTATTAATTTTGCTCTCTCATGCATGCACATTTGCAAGAAAAAAACTCTCCAGCATTATTCAGGAGACATCTGGTCCAAGGCAGCAAAAAAGAAACAGCCAGAAAGTGTTCGACATGGAGAATTGAAACAATCTAAAGGCTCACAACATGCAGTTAAAGATACAGACATATAAAACATGCCTTAATGAGCAAAAATGTTTGTTATAGAATGTGCTGTTGTAAGGAGAAAATTAAATCGTATATATTCCTTATTTTATTTGATTTCTTACTCATAATTGGGTGTGAATATGAACAACAGCTGCACTGAAGGTTCAAAAATTCGAGATATTGTCATTTCTCCCTGGGCTTATATTCAGAGCGATGATGTTGCTAGGGAAATGTGTTAATCTGTTCATTCTAAAGAATTGTTCAGTTGGCACTAATTTGACATTTTGAACACCCCAGATGTGTTATCACGCTGCAAAATGGCTGCTAGGTTACAACAGCAAGTTAATCTGCGTTCATTTGTCTCATGTCAGAATCGAAATGTTCCTCATGTTACTTTGAATAATGTTACTCCTACACATACACAGTAACTGTTGATGATGCTTTCTGAGTAAACTGAGAGATTAAAGTGAATTCATAATTCCGTTTTTTTAGTGTGAATATATTTTAATTAGCTAAAAGTAGAAATGGCACAATGCCACTTTTTCTTCTCAGAAGAAAAACAAGTCCCTGAAACTGAAAATCTTTCCTTTCAAACACATTACAAAAGCGTAAGACATGACTTTTAGCAAACTGCAGCTTTGACACAAAAATTACAACAGCAATAAATATACACTTACTGGCCAATTTAATAGGAAAACCTGCACATGTGATCATTTATTAAGTTCTTTGATCAGCTGCACAGTACATTGTGTATTAATTTGTAGAATAAATGAAGCAAAAGTGCGCTTGTCACATGTTTTAAAATTTATGCTTCCTGTTAGATCCTTCTTTTAATTGTCTTTTGTACTTGAATGCAACTTCATTCAGAATTTCAAACACATGCTACATTAGCCTTGCACTGAAAATCTAGGCTAATTGACTACACTTTTAATAAACAAAAGACTGTGAAATGTTAGATATTTTTTTCCCTTTAAGTCAGACTTAATTTAGCATCAGCAAAGAGGAAGAAAAACTTTTATGAAGTTTTAGTAGTGGTCCAGTCTTGAGATGTATTGTCCCATTTTGTTTCTATTTCTCACCTGCTAAACTTTCTATTTCACTCAGAATGATTTCCCTGACCGTTTCTGTGCCACATACTGTATCTGAACCATGCTTGGCTAACCTGCACACACATTTCCTGTGTGTGACTAACACCCTGCTTCTCCAGGAGAGAAAAAAAGTAGGTAAGAGGCTTAAAGGATCCCAGCAGCCTGTCATTTTGGCACGGACATATATTGCCTGTGCTGGCTGCACAAGGACACAGACTCTGGTGCGGTTTTATCTCTGACTGAGAGATGTGAGTCTGTGGCTTCGCCATCAGCCCACATTTACATTCACTGTTTCATTTCCTTCATTAACTCTTGGTTGTAAAGTCTAGAGGAGCTGATGAAGCTCTGTGGACAAGGGACAAAACGTCTTCAAGATTCTTTATACACTACTGCTAGACCTTTAAAATGAGCAGGATGAATGCAAACCTCTGCTTTTTAACTGTAAACATGTTTTTTTGTTTAGTACGTGTGTGACAAAATGTTACAGAAATGTGTTTTTATTCAGACCATGAGTTTTAAAATGAAAAGGCAAAAACACAAGCACACACACACACACACACACACACACACACACACACACACACACACAATGCAGCACAATTAAAATAGGTTTTGGTATCATTTTAATTTGACTAAAAATGGCTAAAAACTAAAAAACAACGTGTTTTTATTGCTAAACCATTACTGACAAAACTAAGTCAAGCCAATTAACCACGAGTCTCATTTGCACCATGTTTACATATTAAGTTATCTTTTAGTTTATTATTATGTATTTTAAATTAATAATGGAGCTAAAGTTATATGAACCCATAATGTCAGAATCATGCTCAGACTTTTTACCTGTTAGAACAGTAGGGGCAGTTGTCCTTTATGCCATTTTTGTTTAGGTTTTGTGGTCACGTGCCCCACCCTAGTGCTAATTCCTTCCAGCCCCTGCACACCGGTGCCTCGTGTGTCTAATTATCTCCCTATTTATACCTGACGCGTTGTGGAATCCTCGTCTTTATGTCGACTTTGTGGTCTCTGTTTGGTTGCGCTTTTTTGTTTCTTTTGATTTCCAGTTTTCTTTTTTCCCCAGTGTTCTCCGGTTTTGTGTTTTGTTTTGTGTTTTCTGTAATAAATCTTGTTTTTGCTCTCCCGCCTTTGGGTCTGGGTTTTTATCACTGAAGACACCCCTGTTCTCTGACACATACAGTAACCCTGAATCAGCTAAATCAGTTCTTGTCACTTTTAGCCTCCAAAACACACTTAAGTATGTGCAGTCTAGTGTTGCTCTTTCGTCTGATAATCACTAACCAATCATAGGTGTTAGTTAATTATTTTTGTAAGTGGTTGAAGGTAGTTAGTGCCTTTCTCTGCAATCTAATATTACATAGCCAACTTTGCTATAAAGTTATTATACAGAGTAATCAAATGTAATGATTTCAATGCGGTCCATTAGCTAAATGAATGAAAAGAAGGAGTAGTGGTGATGTCATGAGGCCATATTAAATACTTTGTTGGCCCAGGGATCACTTGTCAAAATCAGAATATGCTTGTGTACGCACACCCACACAAGGCTAACACTCACTCATTAAGCTCCCTAGCTTATGCATTATTATGTCCCTCAGGCACTGGATAATGAAGTTGGATAATGAGCTTACCTATAATTATGCTCTGATGCTCAGAAGGCTGTGAGTTCAAATCCCAGGACTAACCCGGAGCCCCTATTGAGTCCTTGAACAAGGTTAACTTCTCAGATCTGAAACTGGAATTCATCTCAGTTGTTTTGTTATTAATCATAAAAATTCTAAGATGAAGAATAATGGTTGAATTAGTGCAAGACTGGACTGAGCTGTAGACAAGAGTTTACTCCATGAAGCACCTTATAGCACTGTATCTGTATCTATGTACTGTATGTGTGTGTATGAGTGTGTGTGTCTGAGATGCTTTTTCAAATGTCAGACTGTGACCTTTACGAAAATTCACTCTGCATGCAACTATGATACACTACACACTTTTGTATATTTCCTGGGCACTGGAGTAATATTTTACTCTGTCCAATACAGTGTATCGCTTAAATTAAAAAAAAAGCCTTCTTGCAATCAGTTATTCAGTGCCAGGCCTGTCTTTGACCTATTTTTACTTGGAACCATTTGAAATACTATGGTGGAGAACTGAATAAGGAGAATGGAGAATTCAGGGTAATTGGTTTAATCTGTTGGAGATTGGAAAGTTGTTCAAATCCTAAGACTGCCAAACAGTCTCTGTTAGGGACTTGAGCTAAGACAATTAACCCTTCATGTTTATTTGCGTCATGTTTTCTCTTGCATCACTGTCGATTGCATCACTGTCATTTTTGGGGTCCATTTAGGAACCATGTCACTTTTTGGTTATCTTTTACTCCTATGTAGTAGATCAAGGGGATCTTCAGATAAGACAATAAATCTTCACACACTTGTCATCCAAGAGTAATCTTGGGTTCCTTCACAAATCAAGAGATTTGTCCTTTACTTATTTGACATACTGTACTGACAGTTTTGGCATGCTTTGATGTGCAAGATTGTAGTTTACAACATTAACTGTGGTGATAAATGTTATACAACTTTTCCTTAGACTAGGTAAGACTAGGTAAAGAAGGGATTAGTCAGAGAAGCAACTAAGGGGTCCCGGATAACTCTGGAGCTGGAGTGATCCACAGATCAGACGGAAGAAGTTGTTCACAGAACAGCCAAAGCCAGCTTTAATTAAGAGTGGCAAGCCCTATGAAACTTTTTTGGAGTTTGCCAAAAGCCAACATGTGGCAAATGTTAATAAGCTATTTATCCTTTGCACAAAGCTCCATATTTGATGGAAACCAACCAGTTTCTACCCTGAGAACATCATTCCAAATTTAAAACATGCTGGTGGTAGCATCGTGTTTTTGGGATGCTTTGCTTTTAATCAGCAGGGACTGAAATGCTGGTCAGGATTCACAGCAATACAGGGAGCCATGGGAGGGCCAGGTTAAAAGAAAACCTACTTCAATCTCGATTCAGACAGAGGCTCATATTCCACCATGACAACAACCTTAAGCATCCTGCCAGAGCTATAGTTGAGTGGTTTAAAACCAACGTGTAAGAATGTCTCAGTGAAAGCAGAGACCTCAATCTGATTGAAAAGCTGTGACAAAAATTGAAAACTGCTCTTCACCAGTAGCCTCTATTCAATATGACAGAGCGTGAACATGAGAAATGGACAAAACATCTCAGGATCCATACAATGTAGCCTGTTTCTTTCATTGTTCCATGAAAGTGCTCTGTACATTTGAAGAAATAATGAATAGCTTTCTGCTGAATGGTGGATTGCTTTATCATTTCCTGCACAGACCAGTTTTCGCCAGCCATAGTTTGTTGTTGGCGGTTGACGAGTTCAAGGTGTTTGATCTTGGGTTGCTCCATAGCCAATCAGAGGCAGTTATTTAGAGGCACATTTTCTGAGTCATCACAGTGAATCAGTGTCTTTTGACAGACAGAAGGAAATTAACCATCTTAGTTTCTTGACAGTGAATTGTAGTGAATCCGCTGATGAGATAAAGGCTCTAAAACAATAATCTATAATTACAGCTTCTTATTATAGTTTCTTGCAGTTTTTCAGTGTAAAGGATATTATTATAGTCAGTAGCTACCATTGTATTAATAGGGAATACAGAATACGTAGTTACTAGAGTGAGGACTTAGAGTCAGTGTTGCCCAGCCAACATGTCCCAGGGGTTTAAGTATAGTTTTGTTTCAGTATAAAAGCCATTTAACAGCCCTGAAGTTGTTTGACCTAATGAACGTTGTATGACACTAATGGACAGCCTGTACCCTGCTTTGTTAAAATCTAGAAAAGGATGTCTTGATCTCCAGGAAAGATGTGCACAGGGAATACAGTTAAAAGAACCGCAACACCTGCTGAGAATGACAGGTTGTTGCATCAGACCTCAGCTGGGGTGTGTGTGTGTGTGTGTGTGTATTTAAGATGTCAGACAAAAGGTTACTTTCAAAGTGTAGTATTAAATGAATTTTGAAGTGCAATCAGAAATCTAACAATTATTGTTAACAATTATATTTAAGATGACTTACATGGGGGCACGGTGGCTTAGTGGTTAGCACGTTCGCCTCACACCTCCAGGGTCGGGGTTCAATTCCCGCCTCCACCTTGTGTGTGTGGAGTTTACATGTTCTCCCCGTGCCTCGGGGGTTTCCTCCGGGTACTCCGGTTTCCTCCCCGGTCCAAAGACATGCATGGTAGGTTGATTGGAATCTCTGGAAAAATTGTCCGTAGTGTGTGATTGCGTGAGTGAATGAGTGTGTGTGTGTGCCCTGCGATGGGTTGGCACTCCGTCCAGGGTGTATCCTGCCTTGATGCCCAATGACGCCTGAGATAGGCACAGGCTCCCCGTGACCCGAGGTAGTTCGGATAAGCGGTAGAGGATGAATGAATGAATGAATGACAGATTACATTTTAAATATATAGTCTCACTTGTGTGTGTAGGAGACTTACTTACAAAGCTATATGTAACCATTATGAATGTTAAAGCAAATATCACTTTCCAAACACTATCCACATTTATGTATATATATATATATTTCTTTTCTTATTTGCACATTTTTTTTTTTTATTTTTGAAACGCTTACATTTTTCTCTCTACATTTTTGCTAGGAGGCTTCTCTCATGCTATTATATTATTCTTTGTAGTGAAGTAGGGTTTCTCAGTCAAGTAGAAAATGAAAAATAATCTAAATAATAGTGATAAACAGAAAATTGTAGGCAAGTAAATAAGAAGGGGAATGTGTAGGGGAATTGGTTAAGGTGTTGGACTACTGAATGGCAGGTTGTGAGTTTGAATCCCCAGGCCACCAAGCTGCCACGCCTGGGCCACTGTGCAAGGCCCTTAACCCTCAATTGCTCAGCTGTATAAATGAGATACATGCAAGGTGCTCTGGATAAGGGTGTCATATGCCCATGTAAATGTAAATATAAAATATACAAATTTATGTGATTTCTCTTTGTGTAAGATAGCAACAATGTATGATTTGAACTCATAGTGTAGCACCACTGATGATTTCACTCTTTTTTGAACATTAGCAATGTGCTCTGGCAGCTGAAATTATATTCATTAATATTTTTAAATACTTCATCTATTATTCCTTGTGTTCTCTTCAGGTCAAATGAACAATATTATGTTTTGCTTTAAAATGGGGCCATATTAAAAATGTTGTTTGAACACGAAACTTTATGTATTTTCTTTTTTACTTTAAGTATTATTTTCTTTATTTAACATAAAAATGGACAAAACTACTTGGGATGTGTTTGTTATTTGAAAAAAAATGAAACAGATGTGCTTTTTTCCACTTTTTTTTTTTTAACAATAATTGTTATATGCTACATTACAGTCATGTGTTATTTACACTCTGGTTTCACACACCTGGTGGTAGGATAATCTCCAGGCATTAAAAATGATGTTTTGATGAGTTTTCTTAGGTTGGTCATTTCAAATATTAATATGTCTCAGATGTCTGAAGTAAATATGATCTGTGAATTATGATATATTCATAGTAAGGTATAGAAGAGAACACAATGGTTAAGTAATTAAAATCTGAATTAGAGTTATCTTTTGGTGTGCATGTGCTTTGTTTGCTTGTGAAGCTTGTGAACATGTGGTTGGAAAGCTCCCATGGTGGGATCTCTCATGTAGGTAATAGCTCAGTCAGCTGGAGGCCCTGTGCCTCGAGCTCGTCCGAACAAGGGTGTGAGTAGAGCTGAAGCACACTCTACACTCAAGAGACCTCTGAGAGACACTCACAGAGTCAAACGCATAGAAATTCCCTCTCTATAAGCATACATGGTAGCCTAGCTTAACCTTCTCATCTTTCAAGACTCTTTTTGCTTCTAAGACTTTTCAATCAAAATAATGGATTGATCCGTTGTGGTGCTTGCGGGAGATTTGTCATCATTCTTGCTTCCTTGTTTCTTTGAGTGGCTGGTGAATTGACTGATGACAAATGACCTTTCACCAAGGTCAACGAGAGAGCTATTTCTCCCTCATGCTCTCTATAATGTTATGCTAGTTGATGAACAGCTTAAAGCAGAAGGTCAAAGGCTGAAAGATTGACTGCATCCGTGCACTCTGTGGAAATCCCAGGTCAACCTTCAATTAAAATTTCACAAGATTTTATTCATTAACACTGTTGTCCTGTTGACTCTTGTTTTTTCTTTAAAATAGTTGTGAATTGTCCTAATTTTTTATTTACTTTAAAAGAAGGTTCTTGATAAGCATAATGCACAAAATGTTCACTCACTCACTCACTCACTCACTTTCTACCGCTTATCTGAACTACCTCGGGTCACGGGGAGCCTGTGCCTATCTCAGGCGTCATCGGGCATCAAGGCAGGATACACCCTGGACGGAGTGCCAACCCATCGCAGGGCACACACACACTCTCATTCACTCATGCAATCACACACTACGGACAATTTTCCAGAGATGCCAATCAACCTACCATGCATGACTTTGGACCGGGGGAGGAAACCGGAGTACCCGGAGGAAACCCCCGAGGCACGGGGAGAACATGCAAACTCCAATTTCACACACGTTTCTCTGTGACACTTTCAAGACAGTTTTCATCATTGATTTCAGTCTGTTGGTTCTTCACTCGTTTTGGAGTCGTGAGGTTCATTTGGCTAAATAATAAAAAAGCTACAGTAATAGGTTCTAGTTTAAAAAACTGCACATCTAAATCATCATACATTCACCTCAAACTTTTCACTCTTACAACTAGTGTTTCTGATACTGTGTGACAGACTGATATTCATAAAAATGGACAAAAGGACATCACAGAGTTTGATTTTGATGGTTTTTATACTGGCATTGTACTGTGTGTGTGTGTGTGCGTGTGTGTGTGTGTGTGTGTGTGTGTGTGTGTGGTGTTTGTATCAGGTACAGCAGTGATACTGAGATTTCAACACAGTGTTAATCACTTACTGCACTTTATTTTACATATGGATACATATTATTTACATTTTTTCATGATATTCATTATTCCAAGTCAGTGTCACTGCTGTACTGAATATGATCCATTACCCCAATAATATCTGGCCAACCTTTCTTACATTTCCCGGATGGATGAGAAAGAGAGGGACTACGACACTGCATAGCAATATATATGGGCTAAAGTCAATAACTGTACACCTACAAATTGACATGTATGGTGGATGGACGTAAGTGTATGAAACATCTGCCAGGATCATGAGTTGGACAGTCTTAAATCCAACTGGGACCAAAAATGAGTGGTGGAAAAAAATAAACCTAAAATCCTCTGGTTTTCTGAATTCAATTTCTCGGGCAGATAAACAAATAATGGCAGACCAAACAGACAGTAATAATAGATAAGGGGCAGAAAGCAGCAGCTGTGATGGATGGGGCAATACCAAGTGACGGTAAGATCAGAAGGAAAGAAAATGAGATACTGAAGGAGAAATTAGAGAAAATAAGGACAGCTAAAGATAAGGTTGTTTTAGTGGTTATAAGATAGATAGATAGATAGATAGATAGATAGATAGATAGATAGATAGATAGATAGATAGATGAAATCTATATTAAATAAGTAATAGTGTAAAGGACCAGCATTGTAGTTATCTTAGGTGTCAGTAGGGGACACTGTTTGCTTTCAATGTTCTGTTTCATGTCAGCACAGCGTCTGTGTCTGTGTCTGTGATCATGCTGAGATAGAAAATCTCATCCTCATCACCCGGCTATGAAAAGTAGCCCATTATCTATGTTCCAGTTTGAAGAGTGGGAGCGTCACTGTTCTGTGACTGGAGGTTATACAAAAAGAACCAGAGTCAATCGTGTTCCTTGCATTCCATAATGAAAATAGATAATACAGTATATATAGATGATAGATTCAATATATATATACATACTCTTTTTATTCTGCTGCTCCCTGTTCGTGGTCGCCACAGCAGATTACTTCTTCCGCATATTAGATTTGGCACAGGTTTTTACGCCGGATGCCCCTCCTGACGCAATTCCCATTTTTATCTGGGCTCAAGACCAGCACTGTGAGTTAACTATTCAGTGGCTGGATTAACGTTTTTACCGTATATATATATATATATATATGATTAAATATTCCAACAGTATGTCATGATTGAAAATTTGTGAATTTTGGAAATATAAACTTGAAAAATTTGTTTATTATGAAATGGTTTGGGTGTTCATTTGTTGGTTGGATATTCCTGTGAGAAGTCAGCTCTGATATTCTGATGTCACAAAGGACCAACATTGAAACTGACTCAAGCATAAGAATCACTTGGCTCCTAAAAACAAAAGAACAACAACGACTTTCCTCATTAAGCAGTTTCCAGCGACATCACATTAGCTTCATATTAATGAGAATTCCATTGTTGAAGTCTTTGAAGGTTTTAGTGCAAATGCTGAATTCAAACATCCAGAATCCGATACAGTTACAGTATATGACACTGAGTTACAGTAGACTCCTGGTTTGGATACTGTACCTTTACCAGGCAATGATGGTGTACAGTACATGGCGGTATTAGCATGAAAGCTTTGGAAGCTATTTAGTTTGAGCAGAGTGTACAGACGAGAAGATGTGACTTAAATGTGATTCAGATGATTATGATGATGACATTTGGTTTTTATGTATATTAATTGCAGATTTATTCTGATATTAAGCTTGACCATTACAGCCATATGTGCTCACAGAACAGCCTATTCGAGATTTAGTTCCTCTTTGCTGCTTTTACAGCCTCCACTCTTCCTGCAAGGCTTTCCACTAGATTTTGGAAACCGGCTGTGTAACTTCAACCACAAGAACATTAGTAAAGACATTAGTGAAGTCAGGCACTGATACTGGAGTTCTGGTGCACAGTCAGCGTTCCAGTTCATCCCAAAGGTGTTCAGTGGGATTAAGGTCAGTGCTCTGTGCAGGTCAGTTCAGTTCTTCTTCTTTACTTCAGAGTTGGCAAGCCATGTTTTCATGGAGCTCACTTTGTGCACAGGTGCACTGTCCTGATGGAACAGGTTTGGGCTTCTTAATTCCATTGATGGGAAATTGTAATGTTTACACATTCTCTATTTTTATGTTATATTACATATAGTGTGTATATCCTCCTGCTAGTATAGGCATGTACACACAATATTACACACATACTTTACTTGATGTTCACATCCCAGTGCATTCATTGAGCAACCACACTGAAGTATTCCTGTGTGCTCTGCCTGTACGGCCCAATTTATGTGAGCGCTGACACTTTTAACCATTTATCACAGCTCTTTGTGCACATTGTTCATGCTTCTGTTGGAACACACACACATCATATCCTCCTCTTTCTTTCATCAGTGCTTGTTAAATTTCTTTCTCATCGCCATGTGTTTCTCTCTGCTAGCCTGAATTCTACCACCCACACGCTGCACAGTGCTGTGTGTGTGTGTGTTTGTGTGTGTGTATATACGTGCGAACCATCGCTGACTTTACATTATTTTGCATGCTGTATCTCAGACTTACATACATATTCTCTCTCCATCTGTTTTACACAATACACAATATGGAGTTGATTTTCTGCCAGAAAAAAAAACATAAATAAAATAAAAAAATAAAAAAAACAGTTACAAGATGCACAAGTGAAGTACCAAGAATTTTTCATTTCAAACATTACACCTATTCCTCAGTGTAGCTACTTTAGATTAGGCTCACAGCAGCAGTGCAAAACAAAAGGAACAAACATTGCACAACAAAACCGTCTTGTTTATCGACTATATTCAGATAAGTCAAAGATTTTTTTACTGAAAACCTCCTTTAAATGTGCAGTCATTAAAAATCAAACATGGACACGACTGTGCGTCTTAGCTCAGCATTCTGACAGGACGTTTACGAGATTACGAGGTTGATTATTTTCCAATAAGAACATCCTGTAATGTAATCATCTTACAAACATAAATTTCCTATTAAAAAATTACGCATCTTACATACACAACCTCCATATCACAGGCTCCTGTATCTCCTGTTATCACTTAGGCTATTGCTACTAAACAGTTGAATCTTTTACCAACCTTTCGTTTTCTCATCTTAAAAAGAATATCTCAATTGGTGCAAAGCTTAATGACTGACACAAAACACTGATAGATGAGACCCTTTTTTTAATCCATTAATTATTATACATGATTTCTAATGAAAACCGTAAGTGCTGGGTAATGCACGTCTACAGGAGACATCAGCAGCTTGTCATCTTCAGTGTTAGATTCACACAGATGGATGAGAGATCACCATTCCTGAGACAGTTTCTGGTAAGATCCTTTTAATCTAACATTAGGGTTACAGTGTGTTTTTGCAAAGGCAGATGGATTTTGGAGAATTGACCCTTCCAGTGTCTGTGTTGAGAAAGTGCTCAGAATCGTTGCAGCCATGAAGGTCACAGACTTAATATAGCTATTCAAAGATGCCACTGTCCCTGGAAAGTGTTCTTCTTTCACTCCTGTACAGACACCTTGTGGGGAATCACAACAAGCTCACTTCAAAGTACACCTCTGCAACGGAAAGAGCAGAATGGAAAGGCCATGGCAACATCAGGACTAAAAGCTGTTGGCTTTTTTGTTTGGTGTTTGATGTTGTAGCTAGAGAAGCGTATGACCTGACACTCCTTCCTCCTCCTCCCTCTTCCTCTGTTGTGATTGAATGCTGCACTGTTCTCTTTTTGCTGATCTAGAACCAGCTATGTTCATCAATATTTACAATCAATACATAATTATTTCTTTAGTCATCTCAACCTCTTAATGCGTGTCCCTTTAGAACAGTGGTAGCTCAGTTGGTTAAGGCTCTAGGTTGTTATTCAGGGTTCAATCCCCAGTACTGCCAAGCTGCCACTTTTGGGCCCTTGAGCAAGGCCCTTAACCCTCTCTGCTCCATGGGCACTGTAGCATGGCTGAGAAGAAAGAATTTCACTGTGCTGTTATATATGTCACAAAAATAAAGACTTCTATTCTATATACTTCCATTCAGCTTTAACTATAGACAAGATCAGTGCTAAGAGAAAAACTTTGAGTATCTATGTGTGAGATTGTACTAGCTACTAGCTTCTGTGGCATTCTTTATTTATAATGTAATAAATAAATAGTAATAAAGCCATATAATTACTTAAACAGACTAAATCTTCAGCAAATGAAATTTGGGGGGTAAATAAATTATCATAAGAAAAATACTTTAGAAGAAAGGCAGCCATGGCCTCCTGACTGGCTATATGTGTAGCGACCTTGCAAACCCTTCACATGGTTTTGATATATATATATTTAATGAACATGAAAGTGAAGCTGAAAATTTCTCATAGCATTCACAGTCACCATGATCTGAATATTATTGAGCCTATTTTGGGTGTTTTGAAGGTACGAGTCAGGAAATGTTTTCCTCCATAAGCATCACATACTGTAATGACCTGTTCTGCAAGAGAAATGACAACACATCCGTCTGGCCATTTTACAGTACTTGTGTCTGTCATTCCCAAGATCAACTGATGCTGTATTGGCCACTAAAATAGGCCTTCTACCATACCGTACTAATACATTTCTGTGGTCTAAAACTAGGTGTTTCTGTTTCATTATCCACCCTCTGTACATATAGTGAAAACTAGTAAAGAATTTCCAATTAACTAATTGGGAGAAAGAAAAAATAATTTTTCAGATTTCATTCCATTCCAATTGTAGTGTGGAAGCACATATCTGATCACAAATTGAATTGATTAAAGTTCATTATGACTTGTAGCTCTTCAAAGACTTGATCACAGGCTGAAATATATTGTCTGAGGAAATGACTAGCAGTAAATGAGCTTGTTTAGATGATATGGTGGGGGAGCATATTGAGTAGCATGACCACCTCATAGCAATTTCATTCTTAGAGTTTGCTTTTATTCCAGGACTCATGGTGGCTGAATAAAAACAAACTTTAGAATATAACTCTGTTCATTTAACTCGATTCATTTATTCATAGATCACATGTGTAAAAAACTAGCACAGTGTGGTGTAAACCTGGCAGTGCACACTAAAAGTGGGGTCATATAAATGAAACATTTCAGCAATGTAGACATTCATATATATTATTTATATTTATTTATATTTATCATTTAATTTTAATATTTACACCAAAATGTAAATATGCTGTATGAAACTAAATGTATCATAATGGTCACAAATATTAAAAAAAAAAAAAAAAAAAAAAAAAAAAGACAGGAATAGACTTTATTACATAATGGGCTAATAAATAATGGGCTAATAAATAATGGGCTAATAAATAATCTTAAAAAAGACAGAAAACATACAAGAAGCGAATGATCCAATATCCATGCAGACTGACAATATGCTGTATGGTCAGGCTACACAAAATCTAAACAGGAAACCACATATAATTATAAACACACAGGCAAGCTAACTTAAGAAATTATATGGTTACAATTAGCCAGCTAACATATTTCATCCATTATTTCTTTGCTAAGTAGCTGGTAATTGACTGCTAACTATCTTGCTAGCCACCCTGAGTGTATTAGCAAGCTATGCAGCAAACAGTAATCTAGTGAAGAACCATGCTGTAGAACTGTCCTCAGATGATGAACAAAATTTGAAATGTAATGCTAATGATCTTTATTAAATATTTACTAAATATTCATTTTAGTATCTCTGCCTTGCTTGTCCATTTGAGGCCAGAGAACGACTTCTGTTCTGCACAGAAAACAATAAAAAAAAAAAAGTTATTTTTTCGTTTGAAGATTTCCTTAGAAAAAACTGTATAGGAGTAAAAGACTTAATGCAGTTTGAGGGATTGGGGTTTCAACATTTTTGAACTGGGTATGCTGCAATAGTTTCATTTGACTTGTTGTGTCAGGTTCAGTAAGGCTCTACCAAAACAAATGAGACACAGGTTTAAGTCTGATGTTATATAGGATATCTTGGCATGCCCTTTGACCAGGTCGTGTTCATCTATCAGATACATTCATTAGCTGGTTTTTTAGAGAAAGATGTGTAGCCCAGGGACCTTGTCTGTTGCCTCAAACACCATTGGCTGGCTGTCTAAAATAAGGAAGATGTCATGCTCTTTTATCGATCTGGAGTCACAAGGAAATGACTACCTTAATGGAAAATACAGGGGATCTGTCAATACATGGTGCTGGAGTGTCAACCTTTAAATTGCTGCCGGGGCCAAACATGGAGCACGTGTGTCATTCAAACTGTGAGATACTCTTATATCCAGGAGGCTGGAGGCTGCCTTTAATGAGGCTCCTGAGGAAAGAAACTAAAGTTTTTTCTCTTACTCATAGATCATCTCAATGTCAAAAACAAAGTTCCAAACTTAAAGAAATGCATCTTTAGTGGACACTAGCTGCTAAGGAGTGAAGCACTTCTCCAAGCTGAATTTAAAGTGAAAAACTCACAGGTATGTTTTTGCTGTTTTCTGACGAAAAAAAAAATTTTTTGAGAGAGAATCCGAACCCAGGAATACAATTATTTGTAGCCATTCTCTGCATTTTCCCAGGATTTCCTAGAGCTCCATATCTCTGGAATTGCATGACCTTCTAACATAACATTTTAAATATTTTATATTGAGGATTGAATACCTTTGTTTATACAAGAACCAAACCTCAGGAGGCAGAATATTCAAGTCAACCTCTGTGCATGACCTTATTGTAAATAGCTGTAAATAACAGAACCTTTACAAAAGTAACAAAACTGAAACGAAACATCAGCAAAATAAGAGGTATAATTAAATTTAATACCTTGTATTTTGTGTTGTATAACAAGCCATGCTACCTCAATTCAATTACTCCGAAATGAAGGTTTGCTAAATTTGACCTTACTACCATGAATCCATAATAAATTAAGACAACAGTTTTGGTATTCAATATTTCAATATTTCCCAAACCTTTTACCATTAATCAACAACAAGTTTAAAGAGTTTCACTATGGTATTTAACTGACACTAAGTAAAAAGGCAGTTCTGGACTCACATGGTCCTGTTAATGATGACATTGGCTAGATGAGAAGAACAGTGTAAGAGAAGCAGCTAGTAAATATATTACAAAATCTAAGGACTAGAACACAGATGCACAGTGAGCCCAGGAGTAATTGAAGGAAAAGGCTAAATGACTGATTATGCTGTGGAATGGTTTAAAGTGATGGCATTATTCTAAGAGGAGCACACAGAAGGCTAAGGGGACAGAATAATTGCCTTTGTGCTGAGTCAGTAGTAAGCGGATGAATGCCATAGAGCTTATGCGACGACTTTAAAGAAGATTTATGTGAAAGTGCAGACACGGTAAATCAGAGGACGTCATTGGGAAGTCACAAACGTATAGCACCAGTTACCGTTTACTGTATTTATGGCAAGAGAGGAAAGATTCTTAAAGGGATAGTTAGGTCAAATTACTAACGGGTTTAGCAATGACAAATCACTAACATTATGGTTATACTACTCTATAATTTCTTATTGATTTTACAGATATCAATTTCAACGTGAAAAAACATAAAAATTTAAAAATGGTTAAATGCCTAAAAACTGATGATATCTTCATCTCTTATTTATACCGTGCATTAGTGTGCCATCATGAAGTAAAAAAAATCCAAGCTGTTTTGATAAAAATAAATGAATTGTTAAAGTAGAGATTCTCAAATATTCTCAAGGGTCCAAAATGTTTGCACTAATATTTTCTATATATTTTCCCTTTTCTTGTATATAATTCTATTTCTATTTTTATTGCAATTATGTTTGATTTTTTTATTCTTATTTATTTATTTATTATTCATCTTTTTATGACACAAGTCACAACATGCTATTAACTATGTATAGTGAATATATATATATATATATAGTTTTTGAATTTGAAAAATAAAAGCTAGCAAACATCGCAGAAAAATGCCATCACTAGATTAGCTAATCTTGCTACTTATTTATTCTACTTTTCATAATTTTTGAATGTTTTTCAGTAGTTTGTTGCAGCAACAACTGATGGGTTTTCCCCGTCTGCTAAAAAAAAAAAATCTGTTATTTAAAATCATTTTGATATCACTGAAATCGTAAATAAACTAGCTAGCTTTGCATCAAAGTGCTGTCACTGGAGTAGATACGCATACATAGCTATTATCACTATGCCATAAGCTAAACCTTAGGTAAATAGCACAAACTCAGTAACATCCTTGAGTGGAAAAGCGAGTCAGTGTCATAGGCACATGTACACAGTCAGAAAGAGATTAGTGCTCAGAGTTCCCTGACAGATATTGTGATAATTCATGGGCCTTTGCAGTGATGCCCTCTGTTCAAGACTCTTATTGATGGAAAATCCCCTGAATTTCATGGGGGATTACAAATAATCTTCTGATCAGACTCTGTATTTTTGCCATATTTGAGTCCAGGTCATTTAGTCTTACTTCTGTTAACTTCCTTGTATTGTAACATCTTCCTTTTATATTTGGGAGCTGTCTAAATGTCCCATAACAAAGACTAGAGACACTGTTACATTTTTAACGGATCATCCATACAATCACTGCTTCAGAACACCTTTTTATTATAGTAAAAGATAATGGGATACATTACGTTTCGGATATTTCATGGGAATATTATTACATAGAGATTGGGGTATTTTGTAGGAATCTTGCTGCTAGTGGAATGGCAGTGATCTATTTATTTAGCGCAACCTTTTCAGTAATATAGAAATACATTATTGAAACATGACCCATTATTTGCTGTGCCAATTGAACTCTGCCTGAACACACTTTATTCATTTATTTTATTCATTAAGTGTATGCTTTCTAATCCACACAACAGGGTGGAGAATTATATTTGGGGCAATGATGTGAAACAACTGAAATAATATTAAACATAGAGAAGGAAAGTTAGTAACACATTATAATTCTGTTAATTACTCAGTAAGTATATTAGTAGGAGTTTATTATTAACAACGCAATTATTAATACATAAGAAGTTTTACATTTCTCCTGATATTATATATCTGCACAAAGTAAAATTTATTTAGGTTTGCTCAGAGGAATGCAGGGTCAGTGTGTTGTTTTTCTTTAGCCAGTCAAGGTCTAAAGAGAAAAATGTCACAACAATCACATACAAAAATACGAACCTCAATGTAGCAATGGGTAACAAATTCTCCTAACATACTTTTATTGTTTTGTAAATAATTTTCTAATGAACAAAAATGAATGAATTCTTCCATCACGTGTAATATTATATATTATTAATAATATTATTTCACATACTCATTAACTACTGAGGAACGCAGTAACACTTCAGTCTTTACTGATGTCTTGCCATGTGGTTAACTTTATTGTTTAAACTCATAACCACATTAAATCAATGAAAACATAATTTTTAATTCTTACAACTTGGAGCAAATATGTTACAAAATAGTGATGACAAATTTAAAAGTTATATTCTAATTAGTTAAATGGCAATACTACTACTACTACTACTACTACTACTACTACTACTACTAATAATAATAATATACTGAACAAAACTAAAACCTTATTGAGAAGGCAATGCAATAATTTTAGTATTTAGGGCTTTTTTGTGTGTTTTTTTATTTTATTTTATGTATCTATCGTCATCTTTCTGCCAGGTTACTACAGTATAGTCTTAGGTTAATATGGTTAGGTTAATATTTGAGGCTTCATTTTCAATAACTTCCTCTATACTAGCTATGTTAGGGTACGTTTTAATGGTGCTGTAGTACACAGTACACTATGTGGACTGTATCATTTTAGAAGAGCAGTGTTGATGTTATGTTCTGATGATTTGGAGCTAAAGGTCAATGTTTGAAATGATTGTTTCCAGGGCCATGGGCTACTGATTTCTCTTTAACACCTGAAGTGGGCATTGATTTGTAAATATGGATATTTGATATTTGAAACTCTTCACAAATTGTGTTTCTGCATTGATTAAATAATCTATTGAAGGCTTTCCATTAGGAAAGAAACTACAATCAAAATATTGACACTATACAGTACTTTGAAAGTGTGCTCGATAAAAAACACTTCTTAGGGTCGGCAAGAAACCTAAAAATATATCAATTATGACTGAACTTATTAATCAAATGCAAATATTTCACTCACAATGAAAATGGAGACATTAAGCATAATATTGAACACAGGGACAGAAACTGCAGCTCTTTCATTGCTATTTTCTTTCCTGCAACTTTTTCTATGTGTGAAAAAAAACATTGAAATTTCAATCGATTTCCTGAAGGTGCAGAATTATCGCTTATTAAAAATTCAAACCTAGATCAGAGAGGATATTTACAGGATAAATACACTGATTTTAAATGCAACTCCCATTTTATATTTATAGGTTTATATTATCAGCCTCATTAGTGTATATTTACCGCACACAACACTATATATTGGTCATTAGGAGAACTCATGGCTCCAGAGGCTGAGGCTGGAAGACTTGTAGGAGTCGAGGCTGTGTCGCTTCTTGCCTCCTATATTGATTTTGGCTGAGTGCTAGTTGACTAGCATGCATGATTGATAGACTAGCAGCTCAGTGTATGCTCAGACTTTTGTTACAGACCTAATAATGACTCTCAGTGACTAACAGATTGCACATAGCCGTAATGATAGAAAATATGTGAAAAGTATATTAAAACATCTATATTTAAGATATTTACATATTTACATATTTCTTCTCATATATAGTGATCTGGGGGGGCACGGTGGCTTAGTGGTTAGCACGTTCGCCTCACACCTCCAGGGTTGGAGGTTCAATTCCTGCCTCTGCCTTGTGTGTGGAGTTTGCAAAACTGTCCGTAGTGTGTGATTGCATGAGTGAATGAGAGTGTGTGTGCCCTGCGATAGGTTGGCACTCCATCCAGGGTGTATCCTGCCTTGATGCCCGATGACGCCTGAGATAGGCACAGGCTCCCCGTGACCCAAGGTAGTTCGGATAAGCGGTAGAAAATAAATGAATGAATAAAGTTGTCATGATTCAGCCCGGACTTTTGGCCATGTGCTATTGTTGTTGTCTGTGCTATTGTTGTTGTCACGTGTCTGCCCCGCCTTTGTCTGCTCCTCCCTGTTTCATCACCTGTTCCTAATGTTGTCATTATCTTTATTGTATTTAAGTGAGCCGCGTTGCTGAATGCAGCGTGGAATCATTAGTTTCATTATACCCGGTGTGGTGTCTAGTCCATGTTAAGTGTCGTCATCTGTTTTATTTCTGTTCTCGTCATGTTTTTGTACCTGTCTTCATCATTTATTAAACCCCCTTTCATTTGAAGCTATCCTGCCTACGGGTCTGTCTCCTTCCAACCACCCGGTTGTTACAATAGTGATCTACAGAAAGGTTGGCACCAAACCCAATGATTGTATACGAAAAAAATTAAAGACAATAATTTGAAATTTTCACTCAAGCAGTACGAGAAACTATTTATCGTTTAAAGAAAAACATTTGAATTCTTTTTTTAATAACTTCTTTCAAAAATGTTTGGCATTCCTAAGCAACATTCTTCAAAATATTTTTAGAAAGTGATTTCATTCCCAATACAAGCCTTGACACTAGCACAGCTTTGGGCTTTGGCTTACAAATTAATACCAAACTGGGAAATCATGACTTTACTTTAACTGGTTTAAAGTATCCAAGAAGAAGAAGGTGGAGTCATTCTCCCAAACTTCAGTTATTTCACAATATCAGGTTTTCTCCATCTCAGCAAGCTCATTACTCAGAAGCCTTAGTATTGTGTTTGATTGCCTAGATTTGATTTCCTGTGTTCCTGATTTCTTTATTTTGTCTTATCTGATGTTTGCTCATCACCAGATTTTCTGCCTGTTTCTGACCCTAATATTGCCTGATGTTTGTATTTGTTTGCCTTCTCTTCATAAAACTGCTTTATCTCCATTTGCTTCATTTTCTGCAGTGCTACATTTCAGTGTAACAAATATGTTGTTATTTGTAACCAACTTAGGCAAAGAAGCACAATCTAATCACTTAAGCTTTATGAGAGCATTTCAGTTTCAGCATGATCCTACAGTACATGGCAACATCTTTGGTAAGACTTTCTCTAATGTATCTCTCCACATCATGAATCATTTGTTGTTCAACGGTTCTAGCTTTAAACTCCCGTTAGTCACGTATGTTATACTACTGTTCTGCCCTTACACTTTAGTTGTAAGAGACTTTGGATCAAAAATGATCAGATCTTTAATGTCGAAGGTTTTTTCCATGATAATTACATTACAGGTACACCACAAGTAGGACAGATTAGGTTTAAAAACCATGGAAAATTACTATAAGTCATAAATTCAAACTAAAGCTATTGCAGTATAAAAAAACACTCCAGCGTAGTATTTCACATCATGTGTAATTATTGTCATAGGAAACAAAGCATATATTGCAACGCAGTCTGTAATAGGGTCAAAGGTCAAACCATACCCTAGCTCAAGGGGTTCCTCTTGTGTACAACCTTATATCAGTAAGACAAGGTCAAAGAGCTTTAAGTGGTAAAGTCACTTCTGGATGATCTGATTGTGGGCAATTGGACCCTGTGGTAGAGAAAACACACTGATGGGGCTGTAGTGCTATTGCTCTCCGATGCTCTTCTACATGAGACATGGCTTAACTTCATTTGCCCTTGCCTCAATAAGATCAGGCAGACAACATGGCGCTCTTGAGGACGGGTCATGAAGAAGGACTCATTAGAACGACTTGGACAAAGTCCTTGATTCCAGAAAACTCGTGTGTAGTGTATCATATTGGATTACGTTTCACAAAAAGGTTCATGATACAAGATCACTGCACTCAAGAGGACGAATTAATCATACAGCATGTGCAGCTGGATGCTGGATAGAAGTTAACCCTTTGTGCTGCGAATATTAAAGCCTTTTATACCACAGAGCTGTTAAACTCTGTTTTGTTCAGTAGGAAGATGTTGATTTATTTTCTTTATTGGCAGCTCTGACACTGTATTTCTTCCTAGTGATTTATTGGTTTTAATATGCGAATTTAACACATGATTAATTTTCTTTCACTCAGTTTATTTATGAGTTTTCCCCAAGATAGTTAATTTATTTTCATATGATTAATTTTTTCACATGCATCATTTATTTTCACTCATGATATTTCTTTACATGGTTAATTTCTATTCATATGATTCTTTTTTTTTCACTTGATTTTTTTATTTAATTCATTTTCTTTATATCATATTTTTCATATGATTCATTTATTTCTATATTATTCCGTCTTTACCCACATATGATATTTCTTCACTTATTTTCACCCGTTGTTCTTTAGATGGTTAGTTTTTTTCATGTGGTTTACCTTTTTCCTCTTGATTTTTTTATTTTCATGTACATTTTTAACATGATTATTTTTATATGATTAGTTTCTTGTGATTTTTTTTTTCCACACACATTCAATCTTTCTTCACATGATTCAGGTTTCAGACATAATTGTCTGACATAATCATGCAAAAAGCAAACGGACACGTGAATTACATGTGATTCTTCCACAAGTGAGAACTTATTCACTTCCCGAGCGTTCTCTCTGTCCTACCTGACAGATTAGGCACATAATAAAGCTGCAGGTACTAATCTGTCAGGTAGAAAACCTGTCAGGTGTAGAAGAGTTAAAAACCCAGAGAGGACAAGATGAGAATCAGAGAAATGGATGGAGTGGAGAGTCGCTCTTAATCCCTTTTGTCAGTTGTGCTGGAGCAGAGACTTACAGATTCCTGTGATTATATCTTCAAACGGTGTCAGGACAGAAAGGACAATTGAAGACATTATTCCCCTTTAGTGTTCTTTCCTCACCAGCGGCACATGTTACTCAGAGCAGAGATGTGATAGCGGCACCACACAGACACATAAAGCTCCACAACTGGGACAGAAGAGGCTAATTAGTTTAGCAGATTAAGTGTTTTAGGTTAAATTGTTGGCCTGTGTTCGCTGATAAGACTGTGATCTGAAGCCATGTGGGAAAGGAGCGTTTCTTTCCATCGTTTATGTGAAATGTGAAGTGACTCGTTTTGCTTTTTTTGTTAGCAGGAAAACCTCTGTGACCATAATTGTGACCTCAATATTTTAATATGTGGTCATGCTTTATTAAAAAAATAACCACTCTGTCACCTCAGTGGCTCCAGTGTTTAATGTAGCGAATCTTCCAGTCATGGTTGAGATTTGTTCTACTTTTGTTCAGTGTATCATTTAACTTGATGTGTCAGCAAATTCACAGAGCTGATTCAGTTTCAGCTGGAGATTTTCATTAATCTAAAATAACAAAACAACAACAATTATAAGGTAATTCTATATTAATCAGGATGTTTGCTTTCTGCCTGCATGAAGATGATGCACTTATGACTTTATTTATTAATGTAACAATACTAATAACTAGACTATATTAGAATCAAGTAAAATTGTTTAATAATTTAATTATTATTAAATTAAATGGATATGAGGTAAGGTAAATCTTTCAAATGAATATGAGATCTCTTTTCCAAGTGATCTCATATTCATTTGAAAGATTTACCTTACCTCATATCCATTTAATTTAACAATAATAATAGATAATTATAGATAACATATAATGATAATTATCTTCATATTTTGATAACTTTTAATGTACATAACTTTTGTATATTCAATTCAGTTTATTTGTATAGTAATTTTAACTATTCATATGGTCTCAAAGCAGCTTTACATAATTATAGAAACAGAATAGAAATTTTACATTTTAAAGTTTAAAATGAATAATATCTATATCTAACATCTATACCATCCCTAATGAGCAAGCTGGAGTCAAATGTGGCAAGGAAAACTCAGTGAGATGATATGAGGAAGAAACCTTCAGAGGAACCAGGCTCAGAAGGAACCCATCCTCATTTGGGTGAAATATTGGGTGGTATATTTAAACATGTTTCAGGATCTGGTCTTTTGCATCAATACAACATTTGTCAGACTGTATATTTATAATCACACCCTCCAGTGTCACCCATATAAGGATGAGGTTCCCCTTTGAGTCTGGTTCCTCTCAAGGTTTCTTCCTTCCATTCAAGGGAGTTTTTCCTCACCACAGTCACCTGAATCACCCCAGACTTGCTCATTGGGGATAAATACAAACACATTTAAATATATCTAATATTAATCTTGTATTCTAATAGTAATTTTGTATTCTATTAATCTTTATATTATTCTTTATAATAACATTTTGTTCTATGTTTATGTTCTGTAAAGCTGCATTGAGACGATGTCAATTGTAAAAAGTGCTATACAAATCAATTTGAATTGAATTGAATTGAAAAGGATTGGTCTACAGTAAACGATAGAACTGTTTGTTTAAGCTTTGACGTCTGAGAGTCATGGTTTGATAGAAATAATGACCAACACTAATTCCATAATATCGATCCAGATGTTGTATTTTCTGGAATTAGGGTGATGGTTTATTTCCATACCACAATTATTGCCTTTACACAGTTTATCAAGGTTTATGATATCTTGATATTCCATTTAAACATTATTGCTTCTCACTAAAATTATATGACTGCTTTTACAGAGAGGTGTACATGCAATGCTAATTTGGCCAATATAAAATACTATTAGCTTATCACTATTACAGTTGTTCTAATGTCAGCTCCTTCCACATGGTACAGTCTTTAGCTCTGGAACAGATACATACTTAAAGCACAGGTATGACAAGCTAATGATTGGCAGATCCAACCTGATGTGACAAAGTCATTTTTTTGCGAAGACATGTTGGGTGTTTGATGTTTGTTTCTTTGCCAGCACTGGAAGTCTCTCTAACAACTAAATGTTTTCCATGAACACATATAGAAATCTTTACATATTTGATTTAAATGACATGTTTATTTATGTAAAATGTAAATTACATGTAAATTTAATAAATAAATGATTTATTGAATGAGCAGCACAGCAGTTTATATTTGGACAGTTAAACGAAGAATAAGCTTTTATTTGTCGCATATACATTACAGCACTAAAATATGATTTTCTTTATAAAATCCAGCATGTTAGGACGTGGGGGTAAAAGCATAGGGTCAGTCATGATATGGTGCCATTTGAACAGAGAGGATTAAGGACCTTACTCAAGGCAGCATGACAGTATTGAACCTTTGTAGGGAACCTTTGACATTCTGGTCAGTAGCCTAAAGCCTTAACCATTAAAGCAACACGACAAGCTGCATCAATTCCTGCTTTCTGAGACACATCTATCTTTTTTATTTTTTCTTTAAGAGACTTAGCTTAGAGGTGAAATAAATAAGGAAATCAACACTCTGGTCTGTAGTTTTCTAAGAAAATGAGTGGCATGGTTTAATGTGGTCTGACATGAACAATTCCTGTGGAAACAGACATCGCCAGCAAATGTCATAGCTAAATAACTGCATGTTGTTTTAACAGTTTTTTATCTATTGGTTTGAAATATTTTCTTTTGTCTATGACTCTTAAGAGTCTGCCAATATTAAAAGGTTGAAGTAGCTCTTACTTTACACCGTTGGCCCATGGCATACGCTATGCACATGTCCTTCAACTGACTGTGTGACTCACAACCCAGAAATAACCAACATCTATCCCAATGAGCATTGCACTGGGCACAGCACCACTGTTTATTGCTTAATTAGCTCACCAGTGATCACAATATGAGAGGAGGTCTGAATTACAAGCACTTTTTCCACATACTGCATATGCCAATCGGCTGTACTGCACAAGCTTACACTTTAGCTGATCTTTCACCAGACACTGTGCTTCACATATTTCCTAGTTTATTAAGGTTTCTTTTTGGTATTTGGTATGTATGACAATTTTGCTAGATCAATCAATCAATCAATCAATCAATCAACCAATCTATCTATCTATCTATCTATCTATCTATCTATCTATCTATCTATCTATCTATCTATCTATCTATCTATCTCCCCTTGTTTTCTGAGTTATCTCCTTGACTTGGCTTGCATTAGATGGGAAATTAGATGATTTCATTTTGATTTCTTTATATTTGTTAGCTCCGTTTACTTCCTGTTCCTGTTTTCTCAAGCACATGCAATGATCGCATTCCATGATCATTACAGCACCTTCCCCTCGTGACTAGTCATGTGTCTCATTTGTAGCACTCCGGTCCTGCTGTGCTGTAACTCATGTGAAGTCTTGCAGCATGTCTGGGTCGTGTTTCCTTCTTTAGCCAGGTTTAGCTTGGGTGGTTTGGGATATTCCTGGTTTTGACCTTTTGCCTACTTGTTTTGAGAAGGGGATTATCTTCGTCAAACCTTTCTATAACTAACTGACAAAGATTCTCAGAAAGTTCTGAATGGATATAATACAGTATATGAATACGTTACTTTACTATAACAAATAATTTATGAAAGACTAGGACGTGGACAGTTTGTTTGTTTCAGTAAACACAGTGATTGTTTAATTCATGAATCTGTGTTTTGATCACAATTTTTACCAAGTAGCTGTGACTTTTTAGGAAAACACTGCAAAAATCTCAAGAAAGAATTTTTTTCTTCATATTCATACATACATCCAGGTCTTCCTGTATTGTGGGGAATATGAGACTATTGTGTAGCTCTCTCTCTCTCTCTCTCTCTCTCTCTCTCTCTCTCTCTCTCTCTCTCTCTCTCTCCTCTTCTCCCCTTCTCCCGTCACACCTCATGGCTCTCCCGTCCTCACAGGGGCTGGTGAACCTCATTAACATCTGCTCACAGTCAATTAACCCATCAAGTATAATGTAACCTGGTGACCACAAGAATGAAGCGTTTTCTGATATTAATAGATGAGAACGGATGGATGACAGCTGTTACCATAGCGATCTATTAACTTCTTTCTTTCAGCTGCACTTTATTCCACCCACATGGACTAAGTTTTATTGTTGCTTTGCTATCAATTGAAATGGAAAAGGATAAATGACAGGATAAATGTGTATGTGCATGTTTGTGTAAAGTGAGCTGAATGATCTCTCATTAATACACCACATGGCAATTTCTTTTCTTTCCTAACAGAAGGAAAATTTTGTGCTAAGGGAAAAAGCAGCCATGTTTGAAGAGAATGCTAGTGAAGGGTGAGCAGATGGCTATGAAAACAAGCTGTACTTTATCAGTATAAAAGTATTTCCGAGTAGATGGAGCACATTGTATAATGCTATGATATCTTATATTTGTTCTCACCCATTATATTTTCTAATGAACTTATTAGTTCTAGAATATAAACAAGTGAGTCATTTTAATCAGTTACTGAAGACTTAATCAATCTTGTAGAGGTGTGTACAGAGTTTATGTTTAATCCCAATTCCACTTGCTACTGCAAGAATTCTGTTCAATCCTATGCCATCACATCATCATCATCATCACCATCACCATCATCATCATCATCATCATCATCATCATCAGAGCTGCAATGAGGGCTTGATGGCTTCCTATAAACAACTGACGAACTAGTCTGGCGCTGATGACATCATCATTACGTGACGATCTCTTAAAGGAGCCAGCACACATTAATTATATCACATAACAACACACTCCCCGCCTGGTATCACTAGATACCACGACTTATTGTAACCAAACGCTTAAAGGAGTAAACCAGTCACTGAATTAGTTGGAAGGAATGAGCATTACCACTTCAGTTACAGGTCTGACAAAAACCTTTGGTTCTCCCTTATTGACAATTTTGATTTCGACCTTTCGTACCCTTCCATCTCCACTAGGCAACACTTTAGTGATGCGCCCCAAAGGCCACTGGTTGCGTTTAGACTGACTGTCTTTCATAAGGACAACACTACCCGTTGTGATGTCTTGATTTTTGAATTGCCACCTTTTCCTAGGTTGCAGTGTGGAGAGATACTGCTTCCGCCACCTGTCCCAAAAGGTGGAAGCTAGGTTTTGGACTCGTTTCCACTGTCGCCTGTAGAGGTCAGTATGATCAAGTTCGACAGGAGGACAAGGGAAAGAACCATACTTCTGAGTAAGTAATGTTGCAGGAGTGAGTATAAGGGGGTCCTCGGGATCCACAGATACAGGAATCAGCGGTCTGGAGTTTATTATCGCCGTCACCTCTGCCAAGAATGTTGTGAAAACTTCATGTGTAATTTTAGACGGTCCCAGCTGAAGCATCATGGAGTCTAAGATCTTTCGGGTTATACCTATCATGCGCTCCCATGCTCCACCCATGTGCGAAGCGTGGGGTGGATTGAAGATCCAAGAGCACCCTTGTTCTGCAAGAAACCTTGACACCTTTGCCTCATCCAAATTAGAAGGAATGTCCAGTTCTCTGCATGCCCCTACAAAATTGGTCCCTCGATCGGATCGCATCTGCTTGATTGGACCACGAATGGCAATGAAGCGTCTCATAGCGTTTATGAAAGAAGATGTGTCCATAGACTCCACTACTTCAATATGGACAGCTCTGATGGTTAAACAGGTGAACAGCACCGCCCATCTTTTGCTATTCACATGTCCACCTCTAGTGCGGCGGGCTGAGATGGTCCAAGGCCCGAATACATCGGTGCCTACATAGGTAAAGGGGGGCTCAGTACTGACCCTGTCCACCGGTAAATCAGACATCATTTGTACTTCACTCTTTCCTCGTAGCCTTCGGCAAACTACGCATCCAAAGATAAGAGAACATATGCTCCTTTTGGCTCCCAAAATCCAAAAACCTGCCATACGTATAGCACCTTCAGTAATGTGCCTACCCTGATGTTGAGATTGTTCATGGTAAAACCTCATTATCAAAGTTGCAATGTGGTGCCTTCTTGGGATTATGATGGGATTGCTTTCATCATAGTCGATACCTGCGTGTGAGATCCGTCCTCCAACCCTCATAAGGCCATCTTTGTCTATGATGGGGTTCAGTGTAAAGAGGGGACTGTCCTTTGAAATGTTCTTACCATCTCTGATGCATCCGAGTTCCTCAATGAATGCTTCCTGCTGTGCAGCACGAATGACGGTGACTTTGGCTTGGTTCAACTCATTTACATTGTACGACATCCTACAACAATGCCAACCTTTGCAATTTTCCACATTTTTGGTTGAATTCCCTTTGAATGTCTGTACAACATGTATTAGACATGCAACAGCTCGAAGAAGTATCTTCCAACTGGAGAAACGCTCGAAGCGCTTTGTACCAAGCTGGCTGTCTTTGATATGGGTAGTGAGCACTGTTGCCTCAGGGCGAACTTCAACATCACTGGTTGGCTCCACAAGATCAAATTGACCTGAAGTGTTATATTCCTGATTAGAGCAGGACAAGAATGGTGGACCAGTAAGCCATGTTGTATCTTTTAGACGATCTGCAGGCACAGACCTTGTTGCATGGTCGGCTGGATTCTGGGCACTTGGAACATAATGCCATTGCTGAGGGTGCGAACTGCTTCTTATTCTTTGAACTCGATTATTCACAAAGACATAGAATCTGCGTTTTTCATTATAGATGTAACCGAGGACCACTTTGCTGTCTGTGAAAAAGGTTACTCTATCAAACTTAACATCCAACTCTGCCATTATAATGTCAGCCACCTCTACGGCCAACACTGCACTACAGAGCTCAAGGCGAGGGATTGTCAACTCTTGGCGAGGCGCCAGCCTGGCTTTCCCTAAGATGAAACTTGTTTCGCACTTTCCCTCCATGTCCAGAATTTTGAGATAAGCTACTGCAGCTATAGCCATAACTGAAGCATCTGAGAAGACACAGAGCTCTCTATGTGAAGCTTCTGATGGAGAGGTTTTGGTGTAGGGTCTAGGGATTTGGAGCTGTTGAAGCTCTTGAAGGGAGTCCCTCCATTTTTGCCAGGATTCCCTTTTCTCCAGGGGTAAGGGTAGGTCCCAGTCCAGTGAGTCACTTGTGAGGTTTCTAATCAGAACTTTGCCTTGAATAACAACCGGAGCTGCAAACCCGAATGGGTCATATAACCCATTCACAGTAGAGAGAACGCCACGGCGTGTAAACGGTTTCACATCATTGGACAGCTGAAATGTAAATGTGTCAGTTTTGAGATTCCAGCTAACTCCTAAAGTACGCTGGACTGACGATGTGTCTTTGTCCAGGTCCATGTCCTTTGAATCTCGGCAGTCACCTTCAGATGTAAATACATTCATAACTTCCTCACTGTTTGATGCAATTTTATGCAACTTTAGATTGGAGCGAGCAAGTGCTTCTTGTGTCCTTTTAAGGAGATCAATGGCAGCTGTTGCAGAGGGTAGAGATTTTAAGCCGTCGTCCACATAGAAATCTCTTTCTATGAACTTTAGGACGTCTGTTCCGAACTCTGTCTCAGTTTCCTTCACTGCCTGTCTAAGGCCATAGATTGCGACGGCTGGAGAAGGACTGTTACCGAAGATATGGACTTTCATCCTGAACTCAATGATGTTTTGCTCTGGATCATTATTTCCATGCCAGAAGAACCTAAGAAAATTTCTATCTTCTGGCCTAACAAGAAAACAATGAAACATTTGTTGTATATCTGTGGTAATCGCTACTGCCTCCTTTCTGAAGCGCAAAAGTACTCCAAGCAGTCCATTATTCAGGTCGGGTCCCTTCAGAAGAACGTCGTTAAGTGAGACACCATCATACTGACAGCTTGAATCAAAGACGACTCTAATCTGGTTTGGCTTCTTTGGGTGGTACACACCGAAGAGAGGCAAGTACCAACATTCTTCTTGATGGTTAAGTGGTGGTGCTACTTCGGCGTGACCTCTTTCCAGTATCTTCTCCATAAATGTAAAGAAGTGCTCTTTCATGATTGGCTTCTTAGCAAAAGATCGCTGTAGAGATCTGAAACGATCTAAAACTTGTGACCTGTTGTTTGGTAAGCGCTGCCTCTGGAGTTTGAACGGAAGGGGAGCTACCCAGCTGTGCTTCTCATCCTTGTAAAAGCTTTTCTCCATTATATGAAGGAAAGCCAAATCCTCAACTGAAAGAGCCAATCTTTCATCATCCTTTGTTCTCTTGAAGATGTCCTGTTCTACATGGTCATCCCTTTTCCATACAGGCTTCTTCAGTGGAATAGCAGTACAAGAACTTGAGGGCTTTACATCACAAACATTCTCCTTGATATAAAAGACATTAGGACACGGCTTAAACAGTGACTGACGACCACTATCCAAGGTGCTGGTGAAGAGAGTGTTAACACTTTCCGGCTTGTGAACTCTGCCCAGGCACACGTCACCAACTATGACCCAGCCCAGGTCCAGCTTCAGAGCATATGGAGCTTCAGGGGGGCCATTAATGTACCTCTTCACCTTATGTACCTCTATGAGATCCCTACCTAACAGCATCATAATTGGAACCTTTGAATCAACCTCTGGAATCTGTGCTGCAATGCCTTTTAGATGTGGATGATGAAGAGCAATTTGTGGTGAGGGTATCTCAGACCGATTATCTGGGATGTTATCACATTCTATCAAGGTTGGCAGAGTATGAACGACCCGACCATCAATAGATGCCACCTGGAATCCATGTGCTCTTCTACCACTTGTTTGGATCATCCCTGCACACGTTTTGAGATAGTAGGAGGATCTGTTGCCGTCCATGTCAAAGACACTGAAGAATTTCGATCTCACCAAGGATCGGTTGCTTTGATCGTCAATGATGGCGTACACCTTGATCGCTTTCTCTCGCTGACCACTTGGAAACACTGTCACAAGGCAAATCTTTGAACATGTCTTGCCACTAAGATTACTACCACAGACTCCTGTACACTTAGTCGACACTTCATCTTCGGAGGGTTCCTTCTCCCCGCCATGATCTTTGGTCTGGATGTGGGTTTTAACAGGCTGAGAGATGGATTTTGGGTGCAAAGCGGAATGGTGTGTTTCGCTGCCGCATTCAGAACACTTGATGAGCTTTTCGCAGTTCCTTGCAAAGTGTGTGGTGGATGCTACACACTTAAAACAAATCCCATTCTGCTTCAAAAAGGCCTTCCTATCTTCAAATGATTTCTCTTTAAACCCACGGCATTTGTACAAAGGGTGTGGTTTTTTATGTATAGGGCAGAATTTAGCCACATCTATATCAACATTTTGGGTTTCACCAGTTACAGTTCTCTCTGGAAAAACATCGGTCTTGTGTACTGAGATTGAAGCTTTGTTAACATTCTTAAAGCTTCCTGGCTTTGGATTGTCGCCATGAAGAGGAAGAACAAAACTGGGATCATTCCTCATCTTTGCTTGTTCTGTGACAAAGTTAACAAGTACATAAAACGGGGGAAAGGGGACTTTGTGCCGCTGTTTGAATGCATAGCCTAGAGCCATCCATTTCTCTTGCAGACTGAATGGTAGCTTTTGCACTATACCAGCTATGCCCCGTGCAGTGTCCAAACAGGCGAGACCTAATAGCACTCCCTCAGATTTTGCCACTTGGAGTTCCATGAGGAGGTCTCCTAAGTCTCTAAGTTTGTTTGTTTCTTTATTTGAAATCCTTGGGAAACCATCTAGTCTCCTGAGTAATGAACTCTCAATGACCTCAGGTGCTCCAAAACAATCATCTAACCGTTCCCAGATCATCTGAAGACCTCTGTCTAGGTTTTTGATATGAACTGCTCTTATACGTTTTGCTTGTTCTCTAGAATCTGCACCTAACCATTTGATCAATAGATCCATCTCTTCTTTAGCCGTGAGATTAAGATCTCTGATGGCAGTTAAGAATGATGCCTTCCATGCTCTGTAATTTTCAGGGCGATCATCGAATGATAGTAGACTTGTTGAAACAATCTCTCGCCGCGCCATGAATCTGACGAGATCGGTAACACTCTGATTTACATCAGGAGTACTAGCCCGAAATTGGACATGTTGAGATGGAGTCACAGCATATGATTTAACTTGTGGATAACTGTGGGCATTTGGAGCCCTTCCTGATGACTGCATGTTAGAATGTGAATAGGTGGGCCTGTGACATGTCTCATCAGGCAGCCTTATATTACATGGGTAAGGATCCTGTTCTGTCTTGATGGCAGGAGCGGATTTTACATATGGAGGTTGAGCATCCGGATAGAGAGCGTAACCAGCCGATGTGTTTGAATGAGCACCAAAGAGATGCGACTCAGCCTCAAAAATGACTTTAGAGGTATCATAACGTCTGTAGTCTTTGTTTGTGTTGAAACCCTCAATTTCATAGGATGGCCGTTCCATCAAGTTCTCTTGAAATAATTCTGCTGGTGGCGGCGGTGGCCATGCATCCTCCAACATCTCAGATGGATCTAACTGGGCGTTAGCTTGCAGTCTAGCTTGTTCTTGAACATACTCTTTTGTTCTTAGGATAGAATCGTGAGAGCCAGATCTGTATTCAATGTCAGATTTCCGACTTGATTCTTTATCACAACTTAGGGCTGCAGTTAGTGCTTCAGCCTTAGCTACTGCAGCAGCAGCTTTCCTTTCAACGTCTAAAACAAATAATTGTGCCTCTAAACGTGCCTTTTCTGCATCCAAGTGTGCACTTTGCATCTTTATATGCATTCCCTTCTCTGCATATTCTACTTTAACTTTGGCTTCTTCAGCTTCAGCAAGGGCTAAGGCAATAGCAGAACTGACAGAAGACCCTTTTGAACGTTTGGATGACATTGACCGATTAGACCAGGTCACTAAAGTGCTATGAGTTGGGGTCTTTGAATCTTCCATAGTGTAAAGGGAGTCCGATTATGTGTCATATAATTGCCTTTCTCTCTTCCACCACAAGGAGACACCCTGACCTTTTCTGCTGTAGATCAGTCTGCATGAAGATGTTGTTTTACTATTCTGTCACCCTAATACGCCTTGCACCAGTTGACAGACAGACAACTCCTCTACCAATCACCACACTGAAGCAGACATCCAATTCACTTCGTTTAATGGCTGACTGGAAGTAGGGTAAAACTAAAAAAAAAGAATGACAATGAATGTAAGCTAATTAATTAAAGACCATCATTATTAACAACAACAGAAGAGAGCACTTACACACTCTATACTGAGAACAGCAGACACTGACATAGATCAGTTGAGTGAAAAGATGATGAAGAGGCTCAGGTGATTAGATAGACACTGATGTGGATGATGCTCGTAATCAATGTCAGAAGTCTTTTCATAAGTACTTAGTGTCTTCTTTTTTCCCAGGCTTCCACATGTAGTTATATACACTTATTTATTAACTTTGCAGGAATAAAGCATGATGTTTATTTGTTAAACCTTAGATACAGCAGCTGTCTTGTTTTTATACCATAGAGAGCAATCGAAAATCCACTGATCATAACTGCATGGTTTTGTGTAGGCTGCCTGTAGTTATAGCAACAGTTCCGGCAAATTGAATAAGTGTGTCAGAAAATGTGTGAGACTCTTTGAAAGTGTTTATAGTCCGGAGTGTGTACAGTGAATGCTATTTTATATAAGTATTTCCTTCTATGATGTCTGACATTGCTGCTGTTACTGTGGGTGAGCATGAGATTCCAGTAAATGGCATAAAAGGTGTTGTGAAGTACAACTGTGTGTGTTTATAGGTTGACTTCCTGCCTGTGTGTGTTTCAGTCGACCAGCATAGTTGATCTCCCTCCGGCATGCGTGGGCCTTGTTGCATTTTTCCACACAAATAATGACTGGCAGGAACGCAAGCTCCTGGCCTTGCTCAGCGATATCATATCCGGAAATCTTGCTCTGGATTTTTTTTTTTTTGGTGGTCCAGCAATCATGAGTGTCATAAATGATGACTAGAAGGCAGGGGTTTCTTCTTTTCAGTGGGTTCTCTCTGGTTTAGGAGATATTTTGCTTCCTGTGTCAAGCCAGTGAATCATGAGGATCAGTGAGGTTAAAGGATTGTAGTAATAAGATGTCAGAATAATCAAAGCTGGAGTGGCCTTTCAGATCCCAACTGGCCTTGTCTGATAGTGCCATTCAACTTCATTAGTGGATATTGACGCACTTGTCCGGACTCTCATCTCACACCGGCGACGCTGCCTCATGACCTTTTTCAGCATTATGAATGGACGTCTCATATGTCTGCCCACGGATTGATACACACACATACATACATACTGTGCAACACATACACATAAATGCAACAAATCTATATACCCACCATATACACACTCTACACATACATTTCTTTAATGCTGCTTTGTGACAACATCTGTTGTTGAACGTGATATACAAAAAAATTGAATAGAATTGACTCAAATGCATGCACCCACCCACCAAACTCAACTACCCCCACACATCTACACTCAAACGCCACACACATATACTGTACACACCAATCACCCACCTAACTAGCCACCCAACACACACAAACACACACACACACACACACACACACATGAAATCAGTGACTCTTAAATAATGATTGTAAAGTGTGGTGATTTTATAGTGGTCTGAGAGTGAGATAGTGATCATAGAGAAGTGCTGTCATATAAAAGAAAAAAGAAATGACACTCCTGATGCTTCAGAGGCTCAAGTCAGACTGGACCGGAGGATGACATATGAAAAAACAGGGATGGACCCTTTCTCATCTATTCATTGAGCTTTTTTCACCTCCTCATATCACCTCGGACAGTTTGGTGTCAAAATGCTCTGATTTTATTGCTGTTTGATCCAAGCTGTCTCAGTCACCCGCACCTGTCTCTGCAAACACATCACCGCTGTTTACTTTCATTCTCTCACCTGGAATATTTTTTGCTCGTTTCTCCCTGTTGTTTTTATCTGTCATTGCAGCATGTTACTTTCAAAGAAAAGATGATCTTCATACAGTCGAGAGGTTTCCGACAGGTTTGTTTTGACTGTTAAATAATGACATTGCCTTGGAATTAATTAATGATTAAAGTAGTAACAAAGTACAGAAGTGCGGTTATGTGTCTTTTGGTGTTAAATATAAAACAACATGAGCATCACTGAGCATTCTGGCAGATTACTGCGGTAAAATTGGCAGATTACTTCAGGTTAATGAGTACAATTAGATTGCCACTTATCACACTTCTGTCAACCATCAACAGAAACAAAGTGCAAAAAACCTGAAATCTTTATTTGCCACAAATAAATCAGCACTGAATCAGATTTTCTGTTATTTCCTCATATCAGACCTGCTGGATGCTTTCCTTTTATGATTTTCATTTGTGAGCCCTGATTTTCTGCTTGTAGTTTGATTTTGGGGATCAAAAATTTTAACAATTTTAGATTTGAAAAGTTGTGCAGTCGGCACTAAACATCATCAATTCATTGTCTCAAGACCTGCATGAACTGGGGTGTGTTTATTTTTAGGATAAACCTGGATAAGGTGCCATGCATAAGACATGTAAATAAGGGGATCGTAGGCAGAATCTGATTCATGCAGCCAAACCTGATTTGTTATTTGGGTTCAAATCACTTCTCATTTCTTTGCATTTCTTACATATTTCTTTGCACTTTTGTGCTTTTTTCTATGGATCTTGGTTATTAGAGTCATTATGCCTGGGCTAAGAGTACAAGCAGCTGAAAATATCATTGTGATGAGTGATTTAAAAACAAAACAAAACAAACAAAAAAACCCGGCAGATTAAAAATAATTTAGCAGATTTTAGAATGTGGCGCTTACTTCATCAATAAAACAAAGCCTGTAGTGTTTTATATGAAGTAGTTTTAGGAATTATTCAAGTCAAAAAGCCAGAGTATCACTGACTGGCTACATTCCTGTACTGGTGTGAACTTTATCCATTTTCCACCAATCAAACATCAAGCCCAAATGCTAAACATTTCCTCTCTCCTTATTATCTGCTTGTGGCTGTGACAAACCTTCTGGAGCTGAAGATACGGACAGTCATTATTCCCATCCTTTGTGTTGCCTGGTTGGGGGTCACTATCTTCCTGACAAATGTTCTGTCAGCTTAAAATCACAATTCCTGCTGTTGGCTTGATAAAAAGGAATTAGCCAATATGTCGTGCTGATATAGTGATACATTATTTACCTTGTGCTTTGTAAAAGAGGCTGTGACTGTGCACAGAATTAAATATTTTACCACCTCCACCACCACACCAACCCATTCAAATCAAATTTACAAATTATACAACAAATAAAAAAGGGTTACTAATGTCCAAAAACGTTTAAACATCCCTAACTAATGGTTTAAAGAATGATTAATCACAAAAAATCAAGGCTCTAATTTTTTTTTTTTTTCAAATCAAATTCGGATTAGAATATTGAGGGGACAAAAAAAAATAAAAAACACACAAGGACATGGAGAAGGATTAAAACATTGGCATCATTCTGTAACATTACTAGAACAGGCATCGTGGACAGCAGAAATTAATTTTCTACTTTTTTGCAGTTTGTTATATTATAAGATGACATATCTTGTGTGTTCATAATGCTGATGTTTTATTCACCAACTAAAAATCTATGACAGCAAAATTGTAGCACGAAGCAGGAAGTGATGTCAATAATCATTCCATTTGAACTAAATTTAGGTAAAAAGGTAAAAACCTTTTTTTTTGTATTGGAATTTATTATTATTATTATTATTATTATTATTATTATTATTATTATTATTATTATTTCTGCAAATTAAGCTTAATCTAATTTAATAAACATACATTTGCATAATTAACTAAACTAAAAATCTAGTCTTTTGGATGATATTCTAAATTGCCAATTTACAGATAATGTAATGAATAAAAACAGTGGAACAAACGTTTTACTGTTCAGTTTCAATATACAGAGTACTACAATAGAGAAAGAGAAAACTATATGTATTTTCACACCGGAAACAGACAAACCAAGGTCATTGTAATGTTCAGTTTGTAATGTTTGATGCTCTTTGCTGTCTAGATGCTGCTCTACTTATAACTGCGTACTGTAAATGTAATCTTGGTTTCTAACAGCTCTTATGTTCTTTCATAATTTAATATTTCTGATGTCAACAACTATGAATGGATAAATACAGCACATCACCTGTTTGAATAAGGGTTTGTTTTAGGCTTTTGCATCAATGAAGCCGGTATAGTGGCTTTCATGGCTTTTGAATCTTTAAGGTTGTCACGCAGTTCACCAGTTGTTGTGCTAATTTTTCACTGTTACATATTTTTTCCTCACCATGGCACTCACTTCCAAGATCATGGTTTAAGTTCATGGTTTAGCCCCTTGACACTGAGCCGTTTGTGTTAAGTATTGCACGTGCTTGTTTTTTTGTGGTATGAGGCACGTGCTGTTCAATTTCTGAATGAATGTCTGTGGCTAAGCATCTAGCCGCATGTTTCAAAACATTTCCACAAAGCGGGTAAAAAGAAATGCTAACAAAATGTTAGAATGATGATAACCCAGTGTTACCCTTTTATTCCTGTAGCAGCAAACCATAACAAAACTGTTCATTTAAAAATGAGATTACATAGTCAATTTGTTTGTGAGAAGCTTACATCAGTACCTGCATTTGGTCTTGCAATCTTCTGAGAAAAAACATTTCACCTGTTCTGGGATAAATGGGAAATTGTGGACTTGATGCCTCACTGCTGCAAGTCGTCTAGCCCCAAAGTCAGTACAGAAGCACTTTCATGCCATGTAGCTGTGGGAATATGTGCCTCTCAGTTGCTCCTGTCACACACATAGACACAGTTACAGTAGACTCAAGCGGTGAGGTTATAAATATGTGTTCCTGGGGAAGGAAAGAACACTGCATGTTGCAGCGCTTCATTTCACCCACCTTACTCCATTACTCACTCTTGTCACCTACTGGCTTCACACCTTCCTGCGTTTCTGCAAATTCCTGTCGCTCCTCGCATGGTGAACTTTCTCCAGCTGGTGTGAGCTGTCTGTCGCACGTTTCATGCCAAACACACCTCAGACTGGGTGTCTTGGCAGCGACAGCCACATCTATCATCTGGCTGCAGGACTGGAGCTATCTGACCTGACCTGTACACACTGACTGTCTGCACTGTATGTGTGTTTGTGTCTCATGCGAGCTTTTATATAAAATGGAATCAAAAAGCAAAAGTGTGCATGAAAGGGTACATAATCAAGATATATTACTTCTCTGCACATTTATCAAATTCATTTATGTGAGAGAATATATCAAAGCTAGTTCCTGTTAACTGGAGAAAATCAGTCCAGATGTGGAACCAACAAAGTATTTCATGATTCAATATAAAATATCTGTAATTTAGCAACTCCATTAACCATCTCTGTAACTATCCAAGATACTGAACTTTACAAGCTATTATTCATGTTCTTAACTAATATTTTTGAACATAAAATTTACATTAACAGCATTTAGTAGATGTCCATACGCAGAGACTTTAAAAAGACCTTGAATTCGCTACAAAAACATATCCTCATGATAGCTCAATTCCAGCAAGCCAAAGCCCTGTTAGTAAAGCACAAAACAGAATAAAACACATTTACCTCATTTGGGATATGCTTTTATCCAATTGACTTTCAATTGAGTAGATAAGGGTAAAGGGTCTTGCTCACGGGTGTGATCAATAGCCAGGTAGACATAATACCTTAACCACTGAGCTAACCCTGGCCACAGATCAATGCATTGTTTTTCTTAGAGTAAATATTTGCTAATTTGCTGATATTTCTATGTGCTTGCTGAAGTGCTTCTGGTCCTTCTTTTAAGACCAACAGTGACTCAGCTGTTTGGACAGACAGGGGACATTCATTCTGTCTTGTGTGCCAGGACAGAGACGTGTTTTAATGCATATCTTGTACTTTAAGAGATGGAGGTCCAGTTGAGCCATGCTAGATGTTCGAACGGAGTGTGGTGCACTGTATGGTGTAGAACAGGAAGTAATAAGTCCCTTCAGGCATAAGGGGTCTTTTTTTAGCAGGCAAGTATCAAAATTTTATATCTTATACAGGAAACTACAGAAAGCCATAGAAGGGAATGCATTCCTGATATGACAAAGTACTGAACAAGAATCTGATTGGCCTCACTGGGCTGAAATAGGTGAATGTTCCTAATGTTGTAACGGGGAAACCAGCATGACTGTCTCATTAGCAATGTGAGGACAGAAAGATAGCTGGTTGCCAGGTTGTGTGCAGTGTCAGATGGTATTATCTGATAGCTTTTCTGGAAGATCACAAGATTGTGGGGCTGCATCACCAGGTATAGACATTAGATCAGTCTTGCTGGGGTTTCCTATGATCTTCGATGGATGAGTTGAGTGTCATCAATATAGCAGTAGTATGAAAAGACATAAGAGAAAATGACCAAAAGAGGAAACAGGTATACAGGAAGACCAGAAGAGCACCCAGCACTAAGCCATGTGGGCCACACATGGATGTTTATCCCCTTCAACTAATCAATTAGGAGTTCAGTCAACCAATAGAAACATGAACTGGGCAGCACACTGGAATTTTCACTTCCACACTGGGCTTGCTAATAAATGTATGATCCGTCCACCTCTGGGTTGCATATATTAAAAGATTACTGACTATAATTTCACTTATAAATTCTATAAGTGAATTTGCCATGTCTTTGTCTGTGTTTTATTCTCAGCACTGCTGATGTGGCCCAGTCAGCATTTTCCCCAGAAGATATGAACAGGTGACTGCTGCTGACGCAAAGCCCATCTATAATAGATAGGAAAAATGCCGTCTAAAGCCTCTCTTTCCCTTGAAACTCTTTATTTCTGGATTTGACATGGACCCACTGGGCTGAGAGGTTGTTGAGGTTGATGTGCCCGAATAGAACAGGACAAGGAGAGAGCTGTGCAGAGAGAGAGAGAGAGAGAGAGAGAGAGAGAGAGAGAGAGAGAGAGAGAATATATTTTTTTCTTTTTTTTTATATCTAATCTTGTTTATAAGACTATTAAATAAGATTGGCCTATGTTAACCCTGAACAATAAATCATCTCCTGTGAGTATTCATTCCATAATTATAATCAAATACTAATAACTTCCTCTAAACAAACAAAAAGGCAGTAACAGTTTTATTATTACTCCTTACTCCTGACAGCGCAAACTTTCATACTTCAGAGCTGAGGAAACTCCTCAAGTCAAAACAAGTCGATACTTCCACTCTATCATTATTTTTAAAGTCAACAGAAGTAAAATAATACATCTTAACAACACCCCTCCATCACACACTCCTGCAGTTTTGGTTCATTGTTCAGGCACAATAGCTGGAAGAAAATATGTCTGACTATGGCTTTCACGTTTCGTGTTGGACTGAAAATCTGATGCTCAATATCTGGCTCAATAAGTCCCAGTCTTTCTCTGTTCTCAGCTGTATTTACCTGCGGGGGACTCAGACTCCAAAGGAATGATTAAATTTGTCGCTCAAAAGTTGTGCCTTGGTGCTATTACACAAGTTGTTTTGGAGATTTTTTTGAACTGAATAGCTGAATGACATGTAAAAAGCTTGGAGCTGTTACCAATTCACATTCTTACTATTCTTCACCACTAGCCAGAAATTCAAAGTAAGTCTTATGTAGTTTTCTCCTCTGAAAATTGTGTTGTGTAGGTTGTTAGGTGTTCTCTCCCTGTCCTGGCATCCCACACATATTATATTTTCAGGTATTCAAATCTTTAGCACACATACCTGGAGTTTTAATGAGATGATAACTGATGAAGGGGTTAAGATCTGTTTTAATATTTAAGAGAATTTCAGCATTGATATTTTAAGGTTTAAACCTTAATCCCACTCAATTTAGGTAAACAGTAATATCAGGTAATATCGATCATTCAATGATGTAATAACTTTTGATGTCTTGTGATGTTCAATACTGTAACCAAACTAAGGACCCCTGGGAATCCCTCTAAAAAGGCACAAAAGGGATGTGTATATGAGGTTTAATTTTTTTATTGTGATAAATAACTTATTTGGAAATTACTGCATGAGTTTCGCAGCTTAACGTTACCTGTATTGGCCAACTGTTTGTGAAAGTTTCTACAGCTATTTTGTATGAAAATTAAAAAAACTGTTCTTAACTATGAACTTTTAATGTCATTTAAGTGAAGTAGTAGTTATCTTACTGTCAAGTGTGATTTATGCTGCATCCCCACAAAACAGTGCAGTTCACCATGGCTCAGCAACAGCTTCAAACCCATTTAAACCACACTGTCCATTTCCTGGCTGAGTGTCTGTGCGCCACTTACCCATTTTCTAGTTAGCAGGAAAATACCAATCAATTTAAATAAACAATCTGAAATAAAACCATAGCCTCACTGGCTGCCTGTGCTCCCCAAACACAGCAGTCATGCACTATGTAGATTGTTATTTCCTTTATGTTGTATCCAAGTTATTGTAAAAAGTGAACAGGAGTCCATTTCAAATGTAAATCTGCATCCAGAAGATTGGATTTTACTTGGATATACTGTAGAAGACAAAATGGAAGCTTAGGCTATATAGGAATAAAAAAATATTATGTTGGCTAAATAAATAAAAATTAATCCAAAACATTAAACAATTTAAACCAGAATTTTTGGAATAATAATTTATACATTTGAACATAACTGAATGTAAATTTACAAGAAAAAAAACTGTAGAGAAGCAGTTTCTGTCAGGACTCAGCCCGGATTTTGGTCACGTGCTTTTGTTTATGTTTGTCTCTGCCCCGCCCTTGTCTCTTCCTCCCCGCCTCTGCACACCTGTTCCTTATGTGGTTAATTTTGTCGTGTATTTAACTGGGCCGCGTTGCCTACTGTATGGCAGCGCGGAATCCCCGTTTCATGTCGTCCTCTGTTATCGTGTGTCCTAGTCTGTGTACCTGTTTCATGTTTTTAGTTAATAAATCTGTTTATTTTTAAAGCTAGCATTTGGGTCTGTTTTTACCCCCGCATTCCTGGCAGTTACAGTCTGAGACTTTAGTTGGGATGATGCAGTTTGTACAATAGATGGTTGTATTTTTAGCCACTTATCACAGTTCACATAGTACCTGGGTAGTATACCAGCTTGTGTGATTACTTTGTTGCATCATGTGGGATCCCAGTCCCCATGCACACCTCTAATCTGAACCAGTTTTGTATTGTTTTGTTGTTTTGCAAGAATATATTTGTTTAAAACATATTATCTGTTCATTCCATATAATTATAAATATTCAGTAATATCCTTAACATGTAGTAATCAAAATTGTGAAATTGTCAAATAAGAAGAAGGCATGAATCCTTTTCAAATTACAGTAAGACAAAGACTAGCAGACAGATATACGGCAATGACTTTGGTGTGCTACATGCTGCACAGTATGATGTCTTTTATGGCTCAGACTCAGGGATAAAAGGAGCCAAGTACTGGGTACAAGTATCTGTATTTGTTTAAAACATATTATCTGTTCATTCCAGATAATTATAAATATTCAGTAATATCCTTAACATGTAGTAATCAAAATTGTGAAATTGTCAAATAAGAAGAAGGCATGAATCCTTTTCAAATTACAGTAAGACAAAGACTAGCAGACAGATATACGGCAATGACTTTGGTGTGCTACATGCTGCACAGTATGATGTCTTTTATGGCTCAGACTCAGGGATAAAAGGAGCCAAGTGGATGGGGAGACTCCTGCCTTTCTCCCTTCAGCTGTCTCTACCTATTGATTTTGTCTGGAAGGCTTCAGAGAGATGTATTTGTGTCTAACTTCTGGACAAAGAGGGGATGGGACCATTTCTGTGATAAATCTCTGTTTATTGGACCAGGCCCAGTACAGATGTAATGTTGTCTCTCACTTTATTTCCCTCTGGAACCACAAATGGGCTGGGACATGAAGTGGAGTCCATGATTCTTGGGATTTAGCAAGTTTATTGATTGGGTTAACTTAAGGTTATAAAGACGCAGAGGACAGAGGATTACACCCTGTGGTATCTTGTTTTGATTTAATACTTAATGATGAAAGGACATACACTGCTTTATAATGGCACTCTAATTAATCACTATAGATTAGATATAGTATAGAAGATCCTGTGGGTTTTGCAAAATTTCTCATTCAATAAATATGTTCATTGGTTAAACGTCAGTTTCTGTTGATTTCATATAAATGGACTCATAAGTAAATATGTTAATGTTAATTCTCATCCCAACCCTAAACTTAACCTTTACATTTACATTTCTGCTTTCTTCTGGGTTCTCGTGTTTCCACCAACATCATAAAAACATGCCAGATGGTGGGCTGTGCTAAATTTCCCCAGTTGTAATTGAGTGTGTGACTGTAATGGAAAGGCTTTTGATATATGGGGTATTCCTATTCATGCCCAGTGTTCTTGGATAGGTTCTAGATCCACTACAATCCTGACCAGGATAAAGCTCTTCCTGAAGAAGAATATATGTATGAATGAAGGAATGTTGGTTCCACAGGTATTCCAATATGTCAATTTTTTTGTCATTAAGAGGTGCTTGGATATACCATCAACTAGACGCTGGACTAAAATGCCCCATTTCTGGAGTCAGATATCAATTTCTCCAGAGATCGCTGACTGGACAGTAGATGACAACGCCTTCTATGTTGCTATGACTTGAAACCTATTGAATTACAATAAAAAACAGATTGGCATCAAAAAACAGATCTTGTTCCACAGCCCTGAGGTAAGATAGTTAGCCACTGTGAAAGGAAGTCATCGATCTCATCAGTCCCACTACTTTCACAGGAACTTAAAGCCATCCATCACTACAGGAGCTTCTTTATCTTCACTTGCTGAGGAAATTCATCCCCTGACATTTCAACACCATCATCACCAATGGTGAAGAATGGCACAGAGGACGGGACAGAATCAATCACCATATATACAGTGTCCTCTGAAAATACAGGTACTATGAAGTCAATGGTTACTTTCTTCCTACTTAACACTATCTAGTGGATAGAGATGAAGAAAAGGATGAAGCAGAAGTATTCAATAGTATAAGTATGTTTTGCACTTCTAGTGGTCAAGCTTTCCACAAATATATAAATAAATACATACACAATAATCAGAAGGAGGTGGGCAACAATATTAGATCGATGTTTATGGAATTGATGAATGAGTTCTAAAACGTAGCACATGCAATTTAGCATTTTTGCATTATACCCAGTTATAAACGTTTACACATATCCTCTGCTGTCGTCTTTGCTGTCCTCCCACCTCTTATCTGTCAACACGGATGATGAGTGGAACCTGCACACTGGGCAATAACCACAATGGTAATAAAAATGAATGAGTGTCATTACCAGCATGGTGTCTCGTAATACAGAAGCTTCATAACAGCCAGACACACAATCTCTGTTCAGATGGAGGGATAGGGTCATATGCCTGATAACAATGTACTTGCACTGAATCTGGCTTGATTTAAAGGTTCTGCCCATTGGATAATTTGCATAAAGATAATAAATATGACATTGCTAATATCGATTACTATCTTGGCTGTGGGGGAGGAGGTTGGGATATTTGACCCTGCCTCATATACTGTACTTCAGGGGTTATCAATCTTAAGTGCAAAAGGCTGGTGTGGATGCAGGCTTATATTCCAACCAGAAAACTTCACCCTATCAGTAACTTACACATACTTTTACGTTAGACATCTGCCATACATGGGCATTTGTATTATAGAAATGATAACCTTGGAGCATTACTGTCTAAGCTGCTGTTATACAAAATCATTGCCTTCTGACCAATCAGATTTTCAAAAAATAAAAAACAAATGGGAGACTAGAGACCAGCATGCATGTCAGTGCTTTTATAGACACCCAGATGGACATATCTCTCATTGGGACATAAGAAATCAAGAAAAAAATTCCCTGCTGAGAACTCATCGACTTTGCATGCCTTAGTTCTTGAACTAAAAAGAAATTGGAAGAAGTGTTTCAGTTGGTCTAATGGCAGGAGTAGTTACATTCGCCTCATTCTTCATGCTGTGTTTTCCGCTCTTGTGGAGAAGGACTGCCGCTGGGGCAAGAAAAGAAAAACAAAAACAAGGTAACCTGCTCCCTAATTAGCAGGAGATGAGCTGGCATGGGGGCAGCGGGACCGCCCCATATCCCATCCCACCTCTCCTTCAGTCTTTATTCTATCACTCTTGGCTACTGCAAAATTGGCTAAATCAAATAGTATAGCTGTTGACTCAAGCGAAGAAGTTGCTTCCTTTTTTTCCTTCCATCCCTCAACGGGACTGGCTGGAAATGACAGGAGTGTTGGCGCCAAATATCAACACCTACCCGTTGGCTGTATTTTACACAATAAGCACACACACTCACACACCCACACGTAGAGAGCAGGGAGTCTAAATTCAAACACTTAGGGCCATGGCAACACAAACACACACGCTCATTCTCACATTCACATTCTCGTTCTTCGTCCTAAAATGTGTTGCTGTTGATATTTCAGCACTCTCCACCCACCCAACCCTGAAATAGACAAAGTGCAAGGACTTTTCAGTTTTACCATCCTGCCTTCGCTTAAGACTTTTTTCTAAGCATAGGAGATGGCACACTGTAGAGCCATGTTGCTGTCTTGCACTCATGAGCGATGAGAAAATGTGTATGAGTAGCGAGCCGGAAAGGTGCGTCAACATGCAGGAAACGTCGGATACATTTCTAATTTTGTGCTTCCGAAGCCAGCTGTCAGGAGTTCTGCTTTGACATCTGCATTGGTCCAACTGCACTGCTGAACTGAGACTCACTCACTGTTTGGTTGAATTTAACAAGTGGTGGATAGAGAGACTTTTGACTCATGCTACATCCTGTCTTGACATGCCTCTGTGGTTATTTGTCTAAAAATGTCACCTTGCATTTCATCCATTTGTGAATATCGCACCTCAGCAAGGTGCCAGTCATCTCTCTCTCCCCAGTGTGTGTGCATGCCTGTTTTCCCAAAAGAAATAATTTATATAAGCATTAAGGAATTTGTGGTTCATTTATCAACGCTTTGTACATTTATCTAATTAGAATTGGTATGAGTTCTTTTCTTTGTAATTCGTATACGTTCTTGTGTGTACTTTTTTTAATGAACTTTTTTAAATGTACTTTTTCTTGTGTGCACAATTTTTTTCATTCTTATTTAGGAAACCCATTTACTCATGACAAATGTAAACAATCGTATTTTTGTGTATTTTAACTTTATTGATTATGTGTGGATCTCAGCCATCCCAACAAATGGACTCTTTTTTTGTTGCGTTCAGGGAAACGCTTCCGAAAGCAAACACAGAGAGAATGAGGAGAAACCTCTTCCTGCAGGCCATACAGAGTCTAAAACAGGAAACACCCAGGATCTAGTACTGGACCTCTCCCTCCATCTTCACTGTTTTTATGCACACACTTTAACTCTGGACTGTCACTTTAACTCTGGACTTGCACAGTACAGTGCCACTTTATACACTCTATACACACCATACTGCACATGGACACTTTAAGGACAATCATTAAAAAAACCAAACACATATATGTATATGTATATTTATGTATATACTGTATATACATTATTTTTCCACATATATTTTCATATTTTATATAGTTTTTATATAGTTTATACTTTTTTATTTATCTATCTCCTTTTGGTTTTGGTTTATTTTTATCCTAAATTGCATTCCTTTTTATGCTTATATACCGGGCAGATGCAAAAAGCATTTCACTGCATGTCGTACCCTGTATGTATGTGTATGTGACAAATAAAATTTGATTTGATTTGAATAAAACACTTGGGGATATACAGTACAAATGGTCCTCTCATACGAATCTTGAATTGCCTTGGCTTCATCTGGATTTAAACAGATAATCTCTGTACAGGCTTTTCCATTATGCCTCTCAGGACACAGTTTTTCTCTCACCAGTCTTCAAAAGTGCGCAAACCACAAACTGCTACATAAAAATGTGAAAACATTGATGCGTATTACAAATCAGCTATCAGTAGAAGACCTGGTAGATGTGTTTGAGTGATTGGGAGGGAAGTAGAGGTTACAGGGGGCTGAGGTTAAGAAGGTGCAGGAGTTTAAGTATTTGGGGTCAACCGTCCAGTGTGACGGGGAGTGTGAAAAAGAGGTAAAGAGGTGAGTGCAGGTGGGTTGGAGTGGGTGGAGAAAAGTGTCAGGAATGTTGTGTGACAGAAGAGCGTCAGCAAGAATCAAAGGAAAGGTGTACAAGACAGTAGTGAGACCAGCTATGCTGTATAGGTTAGAAACTGTAGCAGTGAGGAAAAGACATGAGGCAGAGATGGAGGTAGTAGAGATGAGGATGTTGAGGTTCTCTTTAGGAGTGATAATGATAAACAGGATTAGGAACGAGCACATCAGAGGGACAGCTCAGGTTGGCTGTTTTGGGGACAAGGTCAGAGAGGATTTATCGAGATGGTTTGGACATGTACAGAGTAGGGAGAGTGGTTATATATAGAAGGATGTTGGAGAGGTCAAGAGGTTGCTGCCAGGTAAGAGGTCAAGAGGAAAGCCAAAAAGGAGATATATGGATGTAGGATGCACTTATTTCCAGGGATTTCAGAACAGCGTAACGGATATTGCGTCATCGGGCAGGCATGGCCTATTTGATAATCTAACCCTAACCCTAACCCTAATGGTAGTTTTAGGTTGTTTATTTGTTTTTGAAAATTTCTTAACTGAAAGATAATAAAGCATAATAGATATAAAATATAAAATCTACCTGTATGACTTTTTTGAAAGAGGACGTTTTTCCAAGACCTCCAGAAACACGCCCACTTTACATCGTGGTAATGAAACCCCTGTGAATGCCATATGGATGTGTTAAATGAGGACATTAAGTTAATTCGAGAGAGATTAGAATATGCTGAGAGTTAGGTAGAAACAGATGATTTGCTGTAGCAACCCCTAACAGGAAAACCTGAAAGTAGAAGAAGAAGAGAAGACCTGTTTGATTTTAAAAGCTTACATAAAAAGTATGTTGTAAAATAGTAATGATTCCTTTATTATGAAATAAGTGATTTTTTTTTTAAAATATTTTTCATGATTATCGAGGTGCTTCTGATGATGTTCCTTCATGCAGCTTGACTCCAGAATTGGCCTATTACAACAATTCACAAGCAGGTTTCTATTAACTTAACTATAATCTCTAGTTGAGTGGCAGTGATGACGCTGGCCCCGGTCTGTGGCTGGACTTTTTCTGAGTCAGGCCTGCTGTTGGATTAATGAATCATTGGCCAATGTTCTTTCCTCGCCTGGCCAACATGAGAGACGCCTCAACAGCCTTTCTTGCCAAATCAATGCCTTTGAGACATATCTTTTCAATGCCAAAGAGAGACATGGCCAAGATTATTTACCCTGGACTAGGAAAAGGATGAAATGTTGACTAGACTGGGCTGTGTGATGACATCATCAAGCCTCTGAAGTTGTGGAATATCAGGAGTCAGGAGTTGGTGTACTAACAATATGGCCCACCTTACCCCCATTGAGCCCACATTATCCCAGTACTCCCATTGTACTCACAGTGTTCCCACCATACCCTCAGTGCTCCCACCTTTCCCCCACTGCTCCCAAATTTCCATGAGTATTTTTCCCTGGAGAGACTTCATATCCACTGCCTTCATAACCAGGATAAAAAGCTTAATGAAGATGAATAAATAAATGTATGCCTACCAACTGCCCCCTTGTTCGACTCCTATTATTTTAAAAGAATATGAATGCTCAGCGTTTACAACGTTTATAACATCTGTCAAAAACAGTATAATGAGTATAATGAGCTGACGTGGTCGAGACTTGGAGGTAAAGATCCAATGTGGTTGCAGAGTGGAAGTGGAGAGGAGATGACGTCTCTGAAACCAGGAGGCGGAGAGAAGATGACATCATCAAAGCTTTAAGACAAACAGAAAACATCTTTGAAGCCTGGAGGCAAGGAATACGCCGTCAAAGTTAGGATGTGGAGAAATGTCCTAATAGCTGCTTTTCATTCGATGTTCTACACACCATGCAATTACATTATGCACTACAGTACTGTATGTGCTCTCGGGTATGGTGTATGTAATTTTACAAGGGTAGTATAGACTCAAATGGAACACTGAGTTTTTAATAACCGGAACATAAGTTGTTTCTTAGTAGATGGGGATTTCAAATGACCTTAAACCCCGGCTAGTTTTATCAGAATAGAGGGAATTTTTAAAATATTGAAAAATAAATCCCACAGTGTGGGCTATTTTAAAAGACATTTCTAAGCTGTCTTTTTCACCAGTGTCGTCAGCTAATTTTGGAATTTTTGTCTCATCATTTTGCCTGGTAGCTCTGCCCCCTTCTGCTACGTAAGCAAAGCACAAAAAAAAGCATGCGGTGTTCATTTCACACTTTGTTTTTTCTGTTAAATAATGGGCATCATTCAGGTGTGTGAAATTCACTTCTTCTTGATGGAATTTTCAATTTATATTAAAAATAGTGTAGAATACTGCATAAGTATTACATTTAAGGCACACCTAATAAGAGCATGACCTTGGCAAAGCCTGGGGGCAGAGTGTCATATTCGGAGGAGCCAGGTGGAGACCGATGACCTCAGCAGGACCAGGCAGTGAAAACCCGAGGGAGGAGCTGTAGATGCTTCTGTGCTGAATTCATGCAATGTGAAAGAGGCTATGGTGCTGGCACCGTGCACGGCTGGATTTGCTTCAACACTGACCTCAAGCAGAATAGAGGGGAAGAGGGGTCATGTCTAACCAGACTTGTGTAACAGTAAAGGTTTCTGCAATAAAATGGTGTCACCTTCCTATACCGATCACTACCAGGTGAGAGTGGCAAAAAATGGGTTGGGTCAACAGAGATGTCTTGATTAAAAGATTTCTTTGTTGTTGCATTTTAGTCACACTAAACGGTTTTAGATCCTCTTACAAAACGTAATAGAATACAATGAGAACAAGTAGAAACACAATGTGCAGTTTAAATGATCATTATTTTAGTTATTTAAAGAAAAAGGTCACGCAAAACCTTTATTATCCATCTGGGAAAAAAAGTAATTGTCTTTAAACTTAACTGGATAACTAGAGACCACTATGGAAGAATTGGGATTCAGTCTTCTTGTTTTTAATTCAGTGACATTGCAGGGCTTTCAAACACAAACTCACTGGAATTCAAGCCAGGACTTTGTCTAGGCCACTCCAAAAAAAAACCTACTGTAACAAACAAAAAAAAAAGAAAAAATTGCTTTAGGTTATTGTCTCTACAGGATATCCTCCCTCCAGATTCTCTGCTCATTTCTGTCAATTATAGCTCTAAAGCAGCAAGCAATCCCCACACCATCATACTACCACCACCATGTTTTTGGTACTGTTGGTATAAGGGTCTTCTTTTTAAATCTGTGTTAGCTTTACCCAGATGAGATCCGTTCCACTTTCAGATCATCAGTGCTAAAAGGCTTGAGTCATCAGGATGTTCTTGTTGGTTAGTAGTTGTTTCTGCTTTTGCCCAGTCTCTTTCTAATATCTTTCACAGACCCAAAGAGTTTGGTGCGCCATGTGAAATATGAATCTAAAACTTTCCCCTCAACCTCACTAAGAGGGCATATTTTTTTATCACAGGTTTTGTCTACTTGATGTACTCTGTACTCTATAGTGCTTTTAATAGGACTGAAAAAATATCCAAAAACCTGGCAAAAAAATTGGCAGAAATTGGAAAAACACAAACGTTCTTGAGGTACTGCTTGAGCTTTAAATAATAAGCATTTTCTCTATTCATTAGCATGTTTTGTATTGAGCCATTGCTACTACCTGTCTGTAACTGCCGCTGCTTATCTGTAGTCCTGTAAGTTTTTCCATCCATCCTGTTCTTGGCAGCTTTTAAATGAGCGTCATAGCAGTGCACACAAACTGAGAATTAATTTACATTTCTGTGAATCACATTGTGCATTTCAACAGCGCAGATTACAGCTCAAGTCCAAATACATTTACAACATACGATTACTGTTTGTATCTTTAAAAATTGTAGCAGCTTCAGTGTGTCCTTCCATTAAAGTTTCTGCATTGCTAAAGTACTGGAGAGTGTATAGGTTTGTGTGTGTGTGTGTGTGTGTGTGTGTGTGTGTGTGTGTGTGTGTGTGTGTGTGTGAGTGTGAGTGAAAGAAAGAGAGGTGGCAAGAGAGCTTCTCTGAACTGAATGTAGATTTGCTGCTAGGATGATGAAGGATTTATTCAAGGCAGTCTTCATGTGCTCTTATCTTCTTCTGAAGCTAAATTGATCTCCAGTCCTACAGTACAACTGCTTAAATGCGCTATGAAAAGGCTGATGGTGTTATAGCAGTATATTTATATACATATTTATTTCTGTTTTTTTTGGGTATATGTTTTAGGATTTGAGCTAGGCCAAAGACTACAAAAGTCAAAGTCAAAAGAAAAAAGGGGAAAAAAAAGGGAGTGATTTCAGAAAACTACAGGGTGCACTGGTGGAATATAAATGTTTAATGGAGGTTGTTGTAGAGATGAGCTGAAGGACATATTGCTCCTCTTTCCTTCCTTCTCTCTCTCTCTCTCTCTCTCTCTCTCTCTCTCTCTCTCTCTCTCTCTCATTTTTTCCCTCTTACTTTCTTTCCCCAGAGGTACGCTGTCAACCAGGCCATATCGCTCTTGCTTAGAAGAGCAGCACTTCTGGTTTCAAACACTTCAAAATGACTACATACACGCCTCTCCCTCTCTGCTATTTTTTTTCTCATCCCCTTTTTTCTTCCCATATCTCTGATCTTCTGTAGTGGGCTTTTTCCATATATCCGTGCAAAAGAGACAATGAAACAATTCCAAAAACACGTAATTAACATGTAACCTAATTAAACAACAACAACAACAACAACAACAACAACAATAATAATAATAATAATATAAACTACAGTAGAAATTAATTAGAAATTCTAATCTAATAAATTGACATAGATGTTTATGGTACATGCACCACATAATCTACACCTGCTCATAAACAGATTTGAACAGAAGGTTCAGTATTTAACAACAGAAGAAGAAAACAAAAAAGAAGTTTATTTAACATTTATGAAAGAAGGCTTCAGTCAGTTTCAGTGCTTTGAGGCAAAACTTTAAGTTTTTCGCTGCAGGGAAAGTTTTCAGGACAGCCAACTTTTTGCTTAGTTTCACATTTTTTTTCCTCATTCAGAATGCTAAAAGTTATGATGCATGAAAAGACAAAGATTTCCTGAACATGATGCTTCCTCGACAGAGCACAATGATCATCATTTTAATAGAGTTCACACACAATACCTACTGCTACTTTGGGCCCTTTAGGAATCCTGATACTACTCAGATGTATCATGTATCAACTGTAAGTTGCTCTGGATAAACGTGCCACATTGCATATGTCACAAATCCTGTTTTACTGCATCCAACAAACATGGCCACCACAGACGCCAACTTCCTAGTGAAAAATGACCATTGTTTGCTAAAATAGTATTGGGTTTTCTGTCTGTTTCCATTCCTTTCCCATTCCCCTCTGGTTTCCCTTTAATACCAAGATCAGGTCTTGATCCTGACAGAATGCTGACCGTAACCTGAGACCTGATGAAGGCCATAAGTCAAAAATGTCTGTATTGACAATATTGGTATACAGAAGCTTCTGCCAACTCATCCATGCCTTCTTAAAGGCTCAGAAGCAGGTGAGGCCATGGATGATGTATGTCCCATAGAGGGCAGCGGAATCTCTGCTCTGTTTCAGTTCTGCCTACATTAGATATACAGTATGTATAACAGAGCTTTGCTATCTGGAAAAAAACATTATTTCTCAAATTGACTGAAAATCATTTGATCAGGCTAAGAACACAATTGTGCTTTGTCTTGCAGATAGAATCAGAGATAATAATCTTATAATATTTCTTAAGCAGATTAAGAAAGCTTCTCACATGAGTGTAATCTTCTTTCACCTTATGTCCGATCAGAATCCAGGACTCAACAGTGATGTGAAATAAATGATAGTACACTGTTAAGAGAAAGACTTTCAGTGCAATTTCAGTGTAAATTGTATAGTACTTAAAGCAATAGCCATAAACAACTGCAAAGCATCTTTACGCAAATTCTTGTCCAGACTCCCAGTGAGTGAGATGAAGTTAAAAATTCTAATAAAAAAAAAAAAACCTTGTGTGGCTCCAAGGGAAACCTGAAAGGGATAACATCCTTTGATCGACTCTGGATTAGATTCTTAACAGTAGGATGGAAGAGTGGAAGTGAAAAAAGGTCAATTCAGGCTGGATCACCTGATTGGGGAAGCTATATTATATTAGAATTAAAAACACTGAAACAGGTTCATTCCTACTACTAGACATTAAAATCATATACTGTACAGTAGCACCTGAATTTGACAAGCGTGCTGTTCAGCAATCTTAAAACATCAGACTCTTTGTGCAAGTGGGAATCCAGACTTGTAATATAAATCAAAGAGAATGGACACCAGATTGGATTTGGAAGTGCATTGCAAAATATATGTTTTGCTCCCAAGTGGTGCAAGAGATAAGAAAGCCTATTGTCAGGAGACTGCGAGTTCAAACCCTGATTATGCCACAGCCATTCATGACCAGGAGTCAAGAGAGCAAAATTGGCTTGGTCTGAATGGGAGAGCTGGCATACACTCTCATACACCTCCTGCATTGCACAAAGATAAAAGATTACCATAGAGCAAATAATTGAGTCTGAAAGCATGAAGCTAGGATAAAGCTGGAGTACAATAAATTTCATTTTGGATGATAACTGACATAAACATGCTGCCATTATAACCAGTAGCATATTTTTGAGTAAGTGAGTGAATGAGTGAGTGAGAATGGGAGAGTGAGTGAGTGGGAATGGGAGAGTGAGTGAGTGGGAATGGGAGAGTGAGTGAGTGGAATAGGAGAGTGAGTGAGTGGGAATGGGAGAGTGAGTGGGATTGGGTAAGTGAGTAAGTGAGAGTGGGAGAGTGAGTGAGTGGGAATGGAAAAGTGAGTGAGTGAGAGTGGGAGAGTGAGTGAGTGAGAGTGGGAGAGTGAATGAGTGGGAATGGGAAAGTGAGTGAGAGTGGGAGAGTGAATGAGTGGGAATAGGAGAGTGAGTGAGTGGGAATGGGAAAGTGAGTGAATATGAATGGGAGAGTGAGTGAGTGCGAATGGGAGAGTGAGTGGGATTGGGTAAGTGAGTAAGTGAGAGTGGGAGAGTGAGTGAGAGAATGGGAGAGTGAGTGAGTGCGAATGGGAGAGTGAGTGAGAGTGAATTGGAGAGTGAGTGAGTGGGAATGGGAAAGTGAGTGAGTATGAATGGGAGAGTGAGTGAGTGCGAATGGGAGAGTGAGTGAGAGTGAATTGGAGAGTGAGTGGGAATGGGAAAGTGAGTGAGTATGAATGGGAGAGTGAGTGAGTGCGAATGGGAGAGTGAGTGAGTGGGATTGGGTAAGTGAGTAAGTGAGAGTGGAAGAGTGAGTGAATGAGTGGGAATGGAAAAGTGAGTGAGTGGGAATGGGAGAGTGAATAAGTGAGAAAACAAGAATCAAAAAAACATATTATATTAAACATATACATATACATATTAAAACAAAATCCATCCAGGGACGTAACAATCAGTCCATTTATATGACCTAAAGTATGTGCATTACAGGATACAAAACTCACAAAAGAAGTCGCTTGGTCCTTCAGGACTGAATGACATCTTTGGCGTGTTGAAGATTTACTGATTTTGTGCAGACTTTCAGATCTTAATAAGGTTCCTTAAGTTTCTCTTCTGCTTTGGGCTTGCATACATCATGGACTTCATCTTTCACAATTTCTCTTATTTCAGAGCTGTGAAAAAAAAAGCTTTATCTTATGATTAATGGCCGTTTCAGCCACTTGCAGACAAAACTGCATAGAAATAAGGACACATTTAAGAAGCAGAAATTATTCCAAACACAGTTGTTGGTATTTGGTAATTAAAAGATTTGTTAATGCCATGCACGATTTAAAACCACTGCAGGCATTTAAATATGAGACTCCAGCATGCAAATTGCTTTCCGCTGCTGCTATTCTTCTGGTTTGGGGTTAGAATAGGAGCTGTCACTTTCTTCCACTAATGAGATGCACAATGCAAATCACTTGCATTTATTACTATCTTGTTTGTGCTTGAATTAGTCATTCTATAACTGGTTTTCAACTGCTTCAAAACACACACACACATTATATATATATATATATATATATATATATATATATATATATATATATATATATATATATATATATATATATATATAAACCAGTTGTTCAGTGGGAAAGAGTACCAAACAGGTTTGTTAGAAAAATTGTTTAAACAAAAATTAATAACCGGATGAGAGGGTTTAAAAAGTACATTCCTATGAACATATCTCATTGGTCTCAATTCTGAGAGCAGTTTGGCAGAATGGCACTGTTTTCTTGGCAGATTGAGATTGACTCTTCTTCTTTCAAACAACCCAAATCCAAAAACATTGAGATAGGAATATTTGGAACACTAAACAGACACACATGCAAATATTTTCCTTGTTTTTTATTTTATTTATTTTTTTATTATTTGCAGTGCTGTTTCCCAGTGTGGCATGCCAGCATTCTCACAGCATAATTGTCATGACTTTCACAAAGTTACCTTGACTTTAGCTTCTTAAACACATAGCTAACATCATCTAAAATTGCACATGCTAGTCACATCAACTAGAGCAGCCGAACTGGGTCTACAATCACTACAATAACATCCACCATTTTTTTTTTCTTATTTATGGCATGTGTGTGCATTGTTCCAGCTGTATTAATGAATATCATTGTGTTTGTGTGTGTGTCTGTGTGTATGTGTGTATGGCTGATGTGATGTGACTAGTGCAGCAACTAGAGGGAAGATGCATGCATGCTTACTTGCTAACCGCTTACATGCTGCCACTGGCTAGCCCTTGTGGTGAAGTGGGAAGCAGCCTTGTGCGAAAGAATTCACTTTTGCCAATACATAGTCTCTTCTTCACTAAGACTCCTGCCAGAGCTCCACAAATGGTAAATAGATGTTTTGGAGCTCCAGGCTAGATTTAGTGGGGGATCTCTGAGCTGCACTGATCCCCAGAGGTTGTTTATGTGAATTCACTACTCTGCTGCATTGTGGGTATTTCTATAGAAAAAAGGAAGCACACCCTGAGAGAAAAGCAATGAGTTTGTGGCACAAAGTAGGCAGTCCATCGATATACTGGAGCTTCGGAAGCCTCCTGCAGCCATGGTAGGGACTGGCAATCCTTGGCTTCCCCATGCCATTTGGATTTACCTCATCATGGCAAAGATGCGCAGCCCCTGGGCCACTCAATAACAATAACAAAAAAAAGTTAACAAAAATCTCTTCCTTTTGAATACAGCATACAATTAATGAATGCTATGTTGCAGGAAAGTGATGTGATTTGACCCTGAGTTCAACCCAAGCATTTTTTTTTTTTTTTTTTGCAGAATCATATCAAGTCCAAAGCTGAATGTTTTTTGAGGTATGCATATTTTGAAATTAAAAACCATGTAGTCCTTGTGTAGTCAAGCAACACTGAGCCTGCAGCCAAATGAAAATCTCTCAACTCAAAATGATGCTACTCATTATTGCTTATGCCTCTTTGCCAGCTCATCTCAATGACACAGAGAGAGAGGCTGAGAGGAAAGAAGAGAGTTCGTTAGGCACAACATTTTACGACAAGAGAGAAGTGTCCCATATGGTGTTGGGTATTTACAGCAGAGATCAGAAAGATTGAAAAGCGTCAGCTCTTCCTCTGAGCCTTGATACCTTTGCGCCATTCACATGCGGGCAGATGCCACCTTGATGGAAGAGATTTCCTCAGCAGAGTTACTGCTTGATGAAAAATTTCAGAACTAGGCCTCCTACCTAGAGACATTCACTACAATTGTGTTTTATAACTGACAAAGCTTCACATCCGCCGCCATCCGCCTTTTGTCTACGACTGCGAGTAACCTCAATTAATAAACCAATCCATGGTAAAGTTATGAAAGTCAAAAGTAGGTCAAACAATTTTTTTTTCTTTTTTATGACAGACTCATATTTTTGCCGAAACATATTCACTTCCCATTTTTGTCACTGAATAGTTTCTAGAGAACTTTATTACCTGTTCCGACAGTAATAAAAGGCCTGAGGCTTATCTCCATCTGAGAACTTATAATAGTCTCTCGGTGCAGTGTGGATTCAGGCCTCCCAGTCGAAAAGGTTTTAGCTGCTGCATAGAAACAAAAGTTTGAAACCATTTCTGATTGTTGACTCTGTCTCAGTTTCTTGATTAAGTTAAATGAATAGACTGGACATATTTGTTTCTAATTTACTGTTTTCTCTCAGCCTTCAGTAGCCTTGTGTTCACACCAGAAGTTAACATAGCAACAGATCACAGTTCATTTTCTACATACATGACTCAGAGATACAGTCATGCAAATTAGGTACAAACGAGGTATTGGTTCAAATGATTCTAACTGACATTACATGCTGTGATTTGATTGCTGTGTGGCCCAACATTTCTTCGGTTCCCCTCTCTCAACTTTACTTCCTACCTTTGCTTAGTTCTCATTTACTGTTTGACACACAAATTTGAAGAAAAACCACGAAAAACCATTAACTGCACATTTAATGAAAGACATCCTGAAAAAAATAAAACCTTGGAAGGAAGTAGCTGCAATTGTTGATGCCTGTCTTGATTGTAAGTACCTAATATAGTCAACTTGCTTTGATAATTTATCTTCTGGATTTAGTTTAACAGATGAGCTTATTTGTTCATCTGTAGATTTTGCTATCTTTTGGCCATCAGTAAGACACCAAACCAGATGAAACCAAGCCAAGACCAGACGTTTAGGTTGACTTCCAATGAGCCATGGATAGAGAAATGGAACAGAACATAAACACCATATGATGTGACAGCTGTCCAGGAAGAAGCTCTGCTCTTCTCTGCTTTTGGAGTTTAATGAAGGGGTTTTGAAGCACTTGTAGCTCTTCAATTACTAAGTTTTTGAATTGAGAAAAAGCAGTAAATGAAATTGGTTCATGGACAAAGAGGCTTGACAATATGAATAAATGGGGAAGAGAAGCAGCATGGCAGAGAAGACTGCCATGTCCTCATCTATGGCTGCTGCGTATTATGAGACCATGAATGGCTCTTTGTGCCTGAATACCAAATAGTGTATACACTCACACACATGTTCTGGGTTATGTTAGTGCTAGTCAGGAACCGTCATTCTGCAAGAGAATAGGTTTTTATTTACCCAGTCTTTTAAAAAGTATCAGCATCAGTAGCCTTCACAACAACATCTCACTGCATATAGTCATGAAAACATCTTTGCGCATCATCCATCATCAGCAGGATATTGTGTTAAGTCACAAGTAATGCTTTCCCATTATAGTCGTTTCTGGTGAAACATGAGTGATGAAATGGGGCCTATTATATATTCAGTTATTGCACGTTCTCTTCATCCAATGCTCCATCATAATCACTTTCTGTTCATGCACTTTACTTAAAATTTTGCAGGTTTATTGAATTAATTTTGTTAAGAAAATCCATTGTTCATATACTTCAATTTAACGTTTCTTAACCAGTTACATTTTTTTAAAGGATATTTCAGTGTTCTAACTTTACTTGTTAAAGCCCTAAACCCTCACATTTTAAAATATCTTCATCTTATATAGTGTATAATTACAACAGCTTGTTTGCCAGTGCTGAGCATTTGGAGGCTTGAGAATCCTAATACCATCATATCATATATTGCAGACACACTGCATTCTGCATTTGGGAGCTTGTGCTTTTTGGGCCTGAAAAAGTTCTGAACTTAGGGATGTATTCAGATTTGGCAAGTCAAGTTCAAAAGTTACACAAATATGTGTCCTGGGTTCCTTGGGTTTTATAAGCTCCTTGTATTCGGAATCAGATTATCTAGTAAAAATGTTTAAGCTTATTAACTGTGCTTTCCATTCTGATTATTAATATACAGTACCTGGGTTTAATGCACTGCCTTATGATTTCTAGGTTTGAATACAAGCACAATACAATACTAGACGATTATTATATTAACAATATATGTGAACATAAGAGTCATGCATGTAACCATTAAATTAATCACAGCAAGTTTAGATATTCTTTAACATTTTTCTTAAACTGTTCTGAGTTGTTGTATGAATAAAACAACGGCATTGTTCCTGTTAATGTGAGGCATTATTATGTGGAGTAGAAACTGACCAAGAACTAATTCATAATTAGCTCATTTATAACTATATCAACAAAAATTCAGGAAGGTCTAAGATGCATCTAATCCAATGCCCTCCATGTCTTTAAAGGGATACTACTAATTTTTGAATAGTGTCATATTTATGTATTTGATTTCACAACCAAATGGATAAAATAGACTGGATACAGAAACTAAAGGTTTAGAGCTTGTAGTTCGTACACACAAGTAAAAATAAAAGCATCCTCAAAACCTGTAATCTGCATTCAACATGCATATGTATCTGTTGGCATTTCATAGGACATTATACAAACATCAGTTCAGTGCACAAGGATATAGCCTTAAAGTTAATTATAGCCCAAATATGTGTATTGTTCTAGGTAATTGCCTTCTCTAAGAAAACCCCAAAAGTAACTTTTATAGAGCACATTCATACACACTGATAATTGTAACACATGCAGATTATAACACCAGTTGCCCAGCTGTAGCTTGGGTGATTTGTGCTTAGGCAAATTGAGTCTCTTGGGAAATCAAAATGTAAGGTTTTCCAGCATCACAGGCAAAGGTCATTAGTGTTGCACATGTTTAAAGGTTGGGTTGTAATGGATTTCATTTCATTGTGTCATGGATAATGAAGGAAAGTGCACACACATCCTCTGATAGCACTCTCATTCGTTTGTTATTTGTGGTAGCCTTAATGACTCTCTCCAATTTAGAGAGGTTTTACCCTCATGTGTAACATAACAGCCCACTTCACATGCTACACTGGACAAGTATTGAAAGCCGGATGTGAGGTTAACGACATATTGATTTCTTATTCCAAAGTCTGACATTCACAAGCTACGATTCAGCCTTGTGATACCGCTACAGTGTTTAATGAAGTCTAAAACCAGACTTTGATTGTGTTGTTTACTTTGGCAGTTTCCCTCATTACCTTCTAAAATATCATAAAACTAATCTCTTCCATATGATCTTTGCTTAGTGTGTATTCATGTCTATATAAGTATATTTTCGTTTCATGTCTGTGTTTTTAGAGGGTAAGTAATAAACACGTTTCTTACTAGGGATGCAATGTTATCAATACTGTTAATGAGACCTGCTCATTTACTGCATTTACTGTGATACAAAATGATACTGTGACTAATATACGCTGTCTCACTAATTAACAGACACACAAAAACTCTCTCTCTCTCTCTCTCTCTCTCTCTATATATATATATATATATATATATATATATATATATATATATATATATATATATATATATACATAAATAGAGTTTTAACGATTAACTGCAAACTGTGCTCTCTAAAAATATCAAACCCACTACCTCAACTACCATCAAACCCACTACCTCAACTGACTCTTTTGCTAGCATAATTTACATTTTTTGTCACACAAACTGCCCACATATTACACATATCCACTTTATTCATAATGGTTATCCTATATTTATACCACTGTAACTATACTTACAATTTCATCAGTAACTATAGTTTCATATGCAGCATTTAAAAAGAAAAAATTCTCTATTTTCCCACTGTACTACTAATGCCACTTTTTTCTTATTTCATTTGCTACTTTTTTTGCACTTGCCACTTTATATTATTTTATATAATCTTTTATTCTGACAAAGTGGAAATAGCTGTTCTCTCATTCTATTATTTTTTCATTTTATTGCATTGTATTTAATCTTTTTTAAGTCCCTTTCTTTGACCCTATTTGATGTAACTTTTTTTTATTTTATATCTATCTATCTATCTATCTATCTATCTATCTATCTATCTATATATATATATATATATATATATATATATATATATATATATACATATATATATATATATATATATATGTATGTATGTATGTATGTAAAACGGATGGGTGTAAAAAACATTTCACTCCATGTACCATGTATGATTATGTATGTATGAGGTCATTAAAACAAGCAAAGATAGCGTACATTGCACACATGGGAGAAACACAGGCACTCACAGGCAAAAATTAAGTAAATGAGCTTGCACAGTCTCGAATGTGAGAGCACTTCAATTCTGCTAGCTGATAATTGAAGAGTACTGAGTCACAACTGCTTCACTTTTTGCTAAACATTATCAAATATTCCATAATGCACAAAATTGATTAAAACTGTAATTCATTTCAAAATCAATATCAGGATCTCTATAGAAAAGTCCTACTGTAGGTAACATACTTTGTCTTAAAAAATGGTATTAATGCATCCTACCTGCTTACAGTAGCACATTTCCTTTTTTGCTCTTACAGTTTACATTTTGTGGTATTGTATCATCACAGTGTCTGATTAATTGCTTTGTAATTAGTGTAATTAGTGTAACACTTCTGAGTACTGACACTTCCCTCAGCCCTCATGTATACCTGTCTCTGTTCTCCATACTTACACATGTTTCTGATTGAATCGCTGCTTTAACAGTTTCAGGCTAAGATTAGTTGCTGCCCTACATGTGAGACAATTTGATTTTAATTGAAGGCAAAGTAATTTATTTATACATCCGTCTTCAGTAAGCAGCTCAGTAGCTTCAGAATGCTGTGATGCCTCAGAATACTGGAAGCTGTCTCTGAATACTGGTTGGGAAGCATGAATATAGACAGACAGACAGTAACCTGAGCTTAGGATCATTACAGATACTATCACTAGTCCACGCAGTAGTCAATACCTAATTACTTTACAGGAATAACTAAAAAGCTATATTGCATCAAACAAGAAATGAACACCAGAATCACCAAAGACAACACAAATGCTGTATTTCAATGAAATATGACTGTTGATCAGGTGTCTTTGTCTGTTGATCGGGATCACTTTTGAATTTTAAGCAAATATTCAAGCTCCTGATGAAATATCTTCATTTTCAAAAGCAGTTGAATTTCAAAACTTTGCCTCTAACCTGACTTTTTTCAGAATATCCACGTAGAATAGAGGCTGAAGTGAAAATGGAGCACTTAGTGCAGGGACAAATAGGAATGGTGATTACTGAATGGATTCAGTACAGCCTTCTTCTCTCACTGAAAAGCAAAGAAAGCAAAGCATCAGTACAAGGAAGAATAATCAGAGAGAGAGAGACAGAGAGAGAGAGAGAGAGAGAGAGAGAGAGAGAGAGAGAGAGAGAAGGAGGTGTTGACAAGTTTAAGCCAATAGGGGGCCTGAAATCCGTCGCTTTCTCTTCATAATGGCTGCCACAAACTTTTGCAACTCTTTGCTCATCTCGCAAAATGTTCCAGACATGTTTCCTTAATATCATCAGAGTTTTTATCTGCCGATACAAAGCATGACCTTTTCCAAAGTGAGCCTAACTTTCAGAGTGTAATTAATCCCTGCCAGTTTTTCTTTCATACCTCAGACCCATTGTTTGTAGCTTAGCAGCCATATTACCTTTTGCAGTGTCACACTAAGCACTTCTATTAGCCTGAAGCAGCTTTCACAACCGCTCATCACTCAATAAGAGACAATTTACTGATGATTATTTTTATTCCCCACTTCATCTCAAGCACATTTCACAGAGAAGAGATGGATTCGTGTATTAGCTTCCAGCCTCTCAGCTGAGCATTCAGTGATATAAAGGAGGCTTGTGGTGTACACAGAGGTTTTTTTTTCTTTTGACAGGCGTTTTCTTCTGGCTTTTTTAGCGACCGTGGTATTTATAGCATAATTGAACAATGTCGGGTCTTCAGGTTCAATTGCAGTCAAAATGGCCGAAACCAGCAAAGGATGAAAAATGACTCTCTTTTAAATGCTAATCAGTGTAGTTAGCAGTGAACTCTCCTGCTTGGTCGGCAAAAAAAAAAAAATTCACTGGATATTTTCACAAAGAGCTTCACATTATTTCGACATGCTGCAGAATATTCATATTGGCTTCCACTAAATAGACTGCAATAAATATAATTTTTTGTTTGTTATTGTTAATTTGTGCCTGGAAGGATCTCTAACAATATGGTTAAGATTTAAATCAAGTATTAAAATTGAGCTAGTATTATTGCCATTATTGGTTAATTGCTAACCATAAGGTAATCTGCCAATTAGCAGCACTAGCTTCAAACATCCACTAAAATTAAACACTAAATATAATTTAGGGGTTGTTTAAGGATTATTAGTGATATAATTTATATAATATAATTAGTGATATAATTTACTCTCTAATTTAAGTTACAAACAACAAGCCTTCTGGTTCCTAGATATATATTCTTGTCTGATGTAAGCATACCACTTCAATTACTGCTAGCTAGCTAGCATGCACAAGTACTTAATGATTAAGAGTTTATTGGCTAGAATGCAAAACTTGATCTAAATCTTAGCTTACAGCTTATAGCTTCTGTATAAGCTGTAAGCTAAGACATAGCTTGTGTAAGCTATCATGCTAACAATCATAATATAGTCTTTAGCACACATGATGTGCCATATCAGAAACTTTCAGAAAATGTTTTTTTTTGTTTTTTTTTTTTTTAGTTCATTACATTACCAAGCATATTTTTTTGTAATTTTTCCTGATGTCTTCTGCTTTGTTCATTTCTATCTTTCAAAGAAACTAAAAAAAAAGAGAACGTATTCAGTGATCCAGAAACTCTGGCTCTTCCTGTACTCAAACTTGATTTTCTCCACTATTATTACACTCAGTAGGACCTTTTTAATACTTGCACTTAGCAAGAATTAAATAAATTGTTTTCTTTCAGTGGTAATTATTTCAAATGAGGGAATTGTGAGCATTTGCTGCTAGAGTCCAATTATGACTAATCAAAGGGGGAGAAATAAAAAGAGTGATTTGGAAACTGGCCATTGGACAGGAGCTGTCTTACACACCATCCTAATATATGAGGCTTTATACAGAATTATTAACCTGTACATGCTCCGTTGTGTCCAACGTATATTTTTTAAACATCTCATGCTCACCTCTTTTCCAGACTCCATTTCTTTGTTTATGTTGGTCTAATGTTTGTAAATCACTCACCTGCTGCTCACCTGTCTGTATTCCACCAGTATAAATAAGTAATCCTTATGCCATCTGGACTGTAGGAAAGAGGAACCAAGTGGGTTTGAATGCTATCTTGTGCATAGAGAGAGAGAGAGAGAGAGAGAGAGAGAGAGAGAAGGAGAAAGGGAGAGAAAGAAAGAGAGAAAGAGAGAGCTGGGGGAATTGCTTTCTGTCAAAAAAAGCGAACATGGCATGATTCCACAAAGGTGCCCGCTGGGATGGCATGTAGACGGAGAGTAAGCAAACGAGAGCGAGACAGAGTGAACAAACAACGGGATACACTGTGGATTTGAATACCTGACAATCAGATTTGGGTCCCAGAGCACATTGAGAACACCTGCACCATGATGACAAGATAAAGAAAGACAAAACGAGCAAAAAGAATACTCTGAAGAGTTCAGCAAATTAGCTACCGGTGAGAGGGGTTGAAGGAAAAACTGTAGTGAACAAGTAAATGCTCTTCAGGGTCATTACTGACCAAAGAAATTAGGTGTCTTTTACCTCTGTGGTGTTGACGCAGGACTAGAGCGAGTCACCAAAATTGAAGACTTTAGAGCAGAGGTATTCAATTAAAAACACTGAGAGGGTGCAGTTGTTACAGAGATTCGGATAAGCGACTAATATGACTGATAAATGGCATTTAATGGATATAAATAAGACAATTTAATGTTGTTATAGTGGTCCTTAAAAAAAGAGTATTTGCTTTTATACTTCTTTTTTTTTTTTTTTTTTAAATTAAACTACCACTTGTTTAAGCTACTCTGAATAAGACTGGCTAACAAATTCCATAAGTTTAAATCTACTAGTTTTATTTCCCTTTTTTCTTCTTTGCACTTAAAGGTAACTGTTTTAAATTTTTATTAATTAACCTTTTCATTTAAAAAATTTTGTACAATCCTGATATTACTCTTACTCAATTCTAACAGTTCTTTTTCATGAAAAAAAGATGTGTGATCCAGAAACTCAGATTCTTCCTGTACTCAAACATATGCAAACTCAGCTGATGTTTTATATATTTGTGTGTAACATCATCTTTACAGTACTGTATGTATATATATTAAACATACACATTAATTTAAACGCTTAATTGAAATACAAAATTGGTACTACGTTAGGCAGACATGGCTAATGGATGCATTATGCCGCATTCTGCTTACAGTGTGTAAAGGACTAAAATATTTTCAACAGAACTTTGAAGTTAATAAGCAGATTTTAAATTAGAGAAGCAAATCATTTATTGATTCACTACAAAAAAGAATTTATCATCTCTACATTTACCTAATCAGTAATAAGAAGGGACTTTTAAGCTGATCTCATGAAGTGAAAGTCTGGATGGTAATTTGGATTTTGCTTCATTTGGATTATATTTTGTTTTGATTTTCGTATAGATTATGTTTGGATTTTGTTCCTTCTGGATTTGGTCTCAGTTGGCTTTTGTTTCATTTGGACCATTTTTATTTGGATTTTGTTTCACGAGTATCGTGGTTTGACTCTTTTTTGAAATTGATTTTTTTTTATATCATTTTTGGATAATTTTTGAATCATTTAATTAACTGTATAAAAGAATATGAATATGAAATGCACAGACAGAAAAGTGGGTAGTCAGACTACGTGTAGCTGACATAAGATAATACTACATTTCTCAACAAAATGTGATTTCATTGCTTATACTAAACTTAATGTAATTAAACCATATATTTTAATTACTATATTGTAGGATCTTTACATGTGATCAATTCATTTTGGATTACAGTTAACATTGTGAAACTTTGTGAGGATGTTACCACAGGCTGGAATTATAACAATAGTGTTAAATTTAGGCAAATAATTCATGCATGGTAGAATAGTGCAGCAGAAACGGCTCTTTGAAAACACCAGTGTTGTAGGCTTAATGTTCATCTAAGGTGTGAGCTCAGTTTTGGATATTATACAAATAAAGTGGATGTACGAGATCTAATTGGGTTACTGTAACTCCATTCACTCACATGGAACCGGTATACACATACATACAGTAAGTAAATTCATCAAGATTTTTTCCAGTGTGTGAGACCCTCAACACTAATCTTGGAACTTTCCAAATATATTGTGTTACAGTTTTGCCAGTGAGACCATGTCAAGCCTTTGGGCTTGATTAATCACACTTGCTCTACTTTACATGTCACTGTACCTGCTTATAACCCTGCTTGGAAATGAAGGCATGTGCTGTCATTATCCACTGCGTTTGTGACTGAGTACAGTATTGTGCCTTCCACGAAGGCTGTCACATTAATGATTATTTAATCTTACTCATTGATAATATCATCACAGATCTTAGCTGAGGAAAATATTTGGCGGATGGTTCAAGTCCATCGCCAAATTCCCAATGCCAGAGCGTCTGCCCACTGCACCAGATGCAGCACAAACTCCATCCATCTGCTCCATCTGTCTGTTGTACTCCTCCTGTCTCCTCCATCCCTCTTTCCCTTTCTGAACCTTCCTTCTGAGCCAGAGAAAATGTCTGTCTGCCTTCTCATTTCTTACTTCGTTTTTATTAGGGTTGAGCCAAGATTTGTGGCCAAAGTGAAGTTCAGGTCAACGTAGGTAAACCCACCCAAAAAAATCACATACAACATTTGAACACACTACAGTACATACTACACATTTTGTAGATACTGTTGGGTATATTCAAAGTTATTCTAGTGAGAAATTACTACAGAAAATGCACAGTTTTCAGATCTCAGACATTTGCGTAGGATTTGCAATGTGAAGTTGATGTAAAACAGATGTTTTTCAGTAACACATTCTGACCATACTGACCATTTTTTTGGCTACAATTATGGCTTAGGTTTATAAATGAGTGCTAAGACTAGCAGATGAGAACTTGGATAGCTTAGCCTTCAAACCATTGGCCATGTTTTCTGTTCAGTTGAGCGCATTTTTAAAAGTTTTATTAATTGAATTAACAGTGTGATATTATAGTGTGATATAACATGTCCAATATGATATATCTAATGTCATATACTAAATGAAAACCAAGAGATTTAAGGACCAATCTCATTTTGTTAAAATCTTTTCAACAGTTTACCTTTTTTTCTAGAATGTTTTTAGTCAGATTTTTTTGCCACTAATTTTTTTGTGCTTAATTGCAACTGCGTTTAACAGCTATAAAAACCCCATCTCAGATGTTTCTACTCTAGAAAAGACACAAACCACACAAAGATAATTTTAATAATCTGAATGGGCCGTAGGGGGGCACGGTGGCTTAGTGGTTAGCACGTTTGCCTCACACCTCCAGGGTTGGGGGTTCAATTCCCGCCTCCGCCTTGTGTGTGTGGAGTTTGCATGTTCTCCCCGTGCCTCGGGGGTTTCCTCCGGGTACTCCGGTTTCCTCCCCCGGTCCAAAGACATGCATGGTACAGTAGGTTGATTGGCATCTCTGGAAAAATTGTCCGTAGTGTGTGATTGCGTGAGTGAATGAGAGTGTGTGTGCCCTGCGATGGGTTGGCACTCCGTCCAGGGTGTATCCTGCCTTGATGCCCGATGACGCCTGAGATAGGCACAGGTTCCCCGTGACCAGAGGTAGTTCGGATAAGCGGTAGAAAATGAATGAATGAATGAATGAATGGGCCGTGTTAATCATCTGCAAAACTTAACTTACTTTCTCATGAAAATCTTGGCTTTGCTTCCTAACTCAAGTTGCTGAATACACAGTAAATTTCCCGGTTTTGATTCTCCAGTGTTACAAGACAGTGTTACAATAAAGTGTTGAATCAACACTAAACAGATTGGTTTTAACACCAGAAGTGTCAGCTTTAAATAAGTGTTGGTGTCATTTTGCGTTGTTACAAACCTTAACTCAACTTCGAGTTAACGAAGCCACACCCCAGTTTACGTGCAAAACGTCGTATTGAACCAGACCTCTTGCAGACGGACGCCATTTTACTTCTCTGGAAGAGGGGTGGTAAGTGGTATCTGATATTTTCTCTTGATAGTATAGATAAATGAAAAATATTATGTAAATTGATTCCAATATTTATCATTTCTAATCTTAGTCTTATCTGTTGTTCGATTTAAAACCACTATGATAAGGATTAACTAAGATCATACAGCCAGTGAGCTCTGACGTGTGATTTTTGTTAATTAACCCATGTAATATATGGCACTTTATAAACGATGTAAAGCCTTGATTATGCTTAGAGTTGTCTTTCGTTATTCCGGAGCATGTTTTATAAAACTTATAATTTTTTTATTTAATCACTGTAAGCACGTTTGGGGGCCCGGTTTCAAATGAATTGTTGTCTGACATTGAACACTGTGATTTTATTTCACAGCAGCTCCACATTGATCCTTCTAGTGAGGTAACAGTCAGACTATGGATTAAATGTCGTGGTACTGAGTATTGCTGTGGTCCTGTTGTTTGTTTAGACTTGGTTGATGATGCACCTGCCTTTGGAAAAATTGTTAAAATTTTTATCAAGGATGGAATTTATTTGTTGACCGCATGTATGGAATCCGAGTTTGTTGAACATCTTCATGCTTTCAGTATTGTTGCACAAGAGCACGGTATGGCAATGACTGTCAGGGACGCGGGATAAAAACGGGCCCAAATGCAGGACAGCTTAACAAAAAACAGGATTTATTAACATAAAACCACTAAACAGGACAGAGACAAACCAGACGAAGACACCAGCAGACATAGACAACAGAAGACACTAGGATTCCGCGCTGCACGAGGCAACGCGGCTCAATTAAATAATACAAATAATCATGACACATGAGGGACAGGTGTGCAGAAGCGGGGAGGAAAAGACAAGGGCGGGGCAGACACGTGAACAAGGAACATAAACAAAAGGCACATGGCCAAAGTCCAGGCAGAGTCCTGACAATGACAGTCTATTTTACATCATTTTGGATTGTAATTTGTAATAAATGTGATGGCTTGGTGTTCATGTGCTGGAATACATTTTTGAAGGAGTTATATGGAGTGATGTGTTTTAATTCAAATTATTATTTTCAGATTAAATGATGAGTAATGCAGAACCCTAATAAGAAAAAAGTTCACTTCTTTAGTGTTGCTGGTATTTCTAAAAAGGTGTTCTATCAACACCAGGATGGTGTAATATTTGACTCGTATAAAGTTGAGTAGATTGTGATTTCCATTTTTCTTAAGTGTTAGGTCAACACCAGAACAGTGTAGAATTTTAACGCTGCCAGTGTTTTCTACAAAGCTGCACTCAACTCTGTAACAGTGTTGTTGTTATCTGCATTGGTGTTAATATTTTACTCTATTAGAGTTTAATTGTAACACTGTGTCGGTGTTGTGCGAGTCAACACTTTTGAAAGTGTTGAATTAACACTTTGCGGGTGGTTCCCATATACTGTATACACTTTTAAAGTGTTGAAATTAACTCTATTGGTGTTGATTTCCGGATTTCAAATTTACTGTGTAGTGAATAAAGAACCTCAACATTGCCCACATTGATGTTTACTTCACTTAGTCACACCTGTTTCACCTCAGTAGACACTCATCAAGGCTACTGAGAATGAACCAACATGTGGCTGCAGTCCAAAATGTCGGTTCCTTTGGGATTAGATTAGTGAAGCAGCATCTCAGTGCAGAGTGAGCGTGTAATGTTGGAGTGATGTAGTAGTTTGTAGTATAATCATGCACCACAGTAGGTGGGTTAAAACTCTGGAGAATGGTCACAGACCTTGTAGCACTATAAATCACTTCATGATTTGGCAGTTGCTTATGGAGACGAGGTGGCCTCTGGCTGTGTATCTGTGTGCGCGCTCAGAGAAGCAGCAGTCTTTACCCGCAGTTCCTGAGGCTTGAGGCTACCATGACCAAAGCAAGCTCATTAATAACTGGCAGAGCAATGCTCCATTCCTACTGTTCTGCCTAAAGCCTTGTAGACTGCGGTGGGTGGGTGGGCGTGTGTGTGTGTTTGTGTGTGTTTTTGAATAAAATTGTGAAATATTTGATAGGTTTGAATAGGAATAGATGATTATGTAATTTTTTTTAATCCTCTCCTCATTCGTTATATTATTAGTTTACATCAATGTTACATCAATGGACTAAGCCGAGCACTTGAAAACTATGCACAACATTTATGTTATGAGTTTTTCTTTACATGCTTTTTTAAGGTATATTATTGAGTAACTAGGGCCACATGGTTAGCATGTTTGCCTTGCACCTCCAGCGATAGGAGTCAAGTCCTTCCTCTGCCCTGGGTGCTCAGAGCATGCACCAGCTCTAATTAGCCTTCGGGGGTTTCCTCTGGGTTCTCTGGTTTCCTCCCCCAGTCCAAAGACACGAGTGGTAGGCTGATTTGCATCTCTAAAATGTCTCTTGTGTGTGATTGTGCCCTGTGATGTGCCCTAAGTCCCCTGGCATTGACTCGACACTCCTAACTAAACCCTGAGCAGTATAAGCAATGCAAAAAAAAATAAATGCATGGTTGTAGTTGCTGCATACATACTTACTTTTTTTTTTTTTTAAAGTACCCATTTTTTTTCTGTGTCTGATAATAGTAGTACACGGTTGTCACGTTGGCAATGGTGTGGCATAGTTTTAACAGACCCAAATGCAAGTATAAAGACGAACCCAGATGAAAACATAAGAAAAGTTTACTTACAGTAACTTAAACACACCTAATATAAACCAAAACGAGAACACTTAGAAACTACATGACTGTGACATATCTAAGTCAAAAATAAGACATACAAAAACAATCACATGACAAGAACAACGGTACACCTGCCCCCACCCAGTGCTCTGGCAGGGCACAGTCCCAGTCTCTGACAACGGTATTGTGCCAAGAATTTTTAGGTTCAATGGTTGTAAAGCTTCCAAAACGTGCTGCGTAGTTCAATTCTGTTGTGTTGCTCCAACCTTTGATTGCACTCACCTTTACAAATAACTCATGTTTACATATCATTACCAAGCAATGTTTAATGCCATACTTTATCTAATCACCATTATAGTAATGCTGTAGAGCTATTATAAAGTTTAATTTCAAATCGATTGAAATATACCCAGCCACTAGATATATTTAAATTAGGCAAAAACAAAAAGATACCTTGTATGTTGGGTGTGTTGATATTGTGACATCTGGGTAATTTATTATTATTCATTCATCTTTTTCCATTACAGGAAATTTAGCAAGTATTCATCACCATAAAAAAAACGCTTCACTGCCTTTCAATGTGCCCTGTTTTTAGAGATTAATTATCTCCCAGGACTATGACTATTACCCATAACCCTGCAGCTTCCTTTAGTACACATCTTTCTCTCTGGTTTTCTTTACTTTTATTTAATGTTCACTGTGTCTCAGCGTGTGACAGTGTGAATAAAAGGGTAGAAGGGCTATTCACAAAGCAGAGGAAACGTCTGTTTTATTCAGTGTTATTTATATGCAGATTTACATTACTGTGAACACATTGAGCGAGCTGAATTAGTACAGCACAAATATATTTACAATCTACGCCACACTCTTCAATCAGTGCAAATAATTATTAACCTCAAGCAACAACTCAAATATGATCTAAAGACAACAACAACGTCTTACTAGACTTGCATTTCTATCAACTTTACAGGATATAGGTGTGTCAAGTTTTGAATATTTGATGAGTATTGAATACATTTCCATTTATCTACCAATCAGTGTATGTTTATATATAAAGGCTCATATTATTGTGTGAATAAGATGCTAGTAATATCAAAGCCTCTGTTAAATATTCTCTGTTAGTATAAAGGCCATATGTCAAATATTATATGTTAGTATTGAAGGATCTGCTATACATTTATACTGGTTAGGCTGCGCGCACACACAAACACACAGACACAAACACACACACACACACACACACACACATACACACACATACACATACACACACCTTATTTTAGGAAAACTCAAGATTCTGGTTATTTAGGACATGATGCTCAACAAACCATGATGCAACATTGACAACCATCCCTCTCTTTCACTCTTCTGACTGTTTTTCTTTCAGTTTCTCCCTCCTGACCTCCGCACCTCTCTCTGTCTGCACCTCTCTCTCTGCAACTCTCTCTCTCTTTCAGGGAAGCTAAAAGTATACACTTGATTTTGGCTTCTAAATACCTAAAACTAATCAAATTTTAGGTTCAGGAGCATCACACCAGTTCTCTTCTTTTCTCTGCTCTTCTCTTCTTTAATAGAAATTATGTAATTTATATCATATTTAATTAATATTCTGATGTATAGAAAACACTCCTTCCTCACTGTGACTCAGAAACTGAAGTCAGACCATCCTTTAGTGAGACTGACAGTTACAGAAGCTACATCTCTTGCACTGAGATTGGCAGACACAGAAGTCACACCTTCTTCACTTGGATTAACAGACACAGAGGTCGCACCTCCTTCATTTGGATGAACAGACACAGAGGTCACACCTCCACTGGGACTGACAGGTCCAGAGGCCTTGCCACCTTCACTATGACTGACAGACTCAGAGGCCACACCTCTTTCAGTATGACTGACAGATTCAGAGGCCACGCCTCTTTCACTATGTCTGACAGACACAGAGGTCGTGCCTTCTTCATAGTAAATAGTAATAGTGAACTATAAAGATTTTGTTAATGGTAGTTGATTAACAAGACATAAACCTGAACACAGGAGAGTACTTGTGTTGCAATTTAAACAAAACATGGAGTCACAAGTAATCATGCAATCACAATGCTGTATGAACAAATGTTTGAAATAATGCCTTGAAAAAGAATAATAATTCTTGAAAATAAGTTTTTTTAATAATACGTTTTTGCAAATTTCTATAACAGATGCAATGGGTGGTAGTGTCCTCATACTCTCTGGCCTGACTGCATGTGTGTATGTTGTGGAGCATCTCCTTTCAACACTTCTCTATGGAGCAGAAGTGACAAAGTGACAAGTTCATGGAGGTAAAACAGTGGCATCTGCCTTCAGACAAATAAACGAACGTCAAAGCCAATGGTTTTGAAGGCAGTGATAAGGAAATGAAGCAGTTGGGTGTGGGGAGGGGGTGAGGGGGTGAGAGAGGAGTCCAGATGGATGAGTACAAAAAGAGAGGAGGAAAAGAAATGGAGATCAGGCACAGAGTCAGAGAGCACGTGTCATCATAGTCATCACGGTGGGTTTGGAAGAGGGATGGAGAAAAAAAAATGAGTGTAGATTAAAACAGAAAGCCGAAAACACTGTAACATAGTATATGTAAACCCACTGTATGTGCAGTTCAGTGATTAATTGAATTGGGTTTTTTGCTTTTCAGACAAATACACTGCACCCCATTTGCCACTTTTAATACATTTATTTTCTGATATAATATAATCATAGCCTCCTATATTCATTATTCCTCTTTCTACCTGTTGAAATGATTCACCTGTTTCTTGTTTTGTTAGGTTATTCCTTGTTTGTTTGTATTCTGCTTAGAACCCAATGAACCCCATTTGCAGGCATTTTGCCCGCAACATTCAATGAGGAACAAACTATTCAGTGTTAGAAGAATGGCATGCTTAGAAGAGTAATGAGTGAGAGATGTGAAGGTGTGAGAGATGAAGAGAGTAAGAAATCTCAGCAGGGTACGGGTGAGGTGATGAGGCTCATGTCAATATGATTTCCTTTCCTCCTTTCCATCACATCAGGGATGTGTAAGGAGACCCAGCAGGGGACAGGTGGGGCAGCTCACACAGAACTGTGCTTCTGTTGGTCACATGTTCTTTTCCTCTGTCTGTGAATCTCATGCTAAAGTCTTTGCATTTGATCTCTTTCCATCTCTCTACACTATATTGGCATCACCATCACTGTGCCGTCTGTGGATGAGAGAGAATGTGGCTTGGAATTAAACTACAATGCAAATGTGATCCTCAGTTTGTGTTTTTTAATTTGCTTAATAAGAATAAAGATCATCTATCTCATTTTTGGTCATATACTTTAGACTTATAATTACAGAACAGGTGCAGTCCTGAGTGTGAACCAGAGTTGTGTGCTGTACTGTGGAGTACAAGATAAAAAGTCTTACATCCACAGACACACACACATACACTCATGATGAAGAAACGGCTCAAGGTCATTGCAGTAAGGATCCTTCAGAAGTCTAATTGTTTGTTGCATGTGTGCGCGTTGGCTTGTCTTTCCTTGGCCGATCGTTTCCTTCTGCTAGCTTCTTAAACACTTTTCCTAGAGCAGCGTCATTTTTCTCTGCTGATGGGTTTAAGGTTTCAGCAGAGGGAAGAGCAAGGGCAATAGGAAAACCACACTATTGATCAAGGTCAGTGGTGTTTAATAAATCTCTCTCACATCCTGCTGAAGGAGGTGTGGCCTCAGTGCCTGTCAATTCTACTTATAATGTTGTGGCATCTGCACCTGTTAATCATAGGATTGGACCTCTGACCTCTCTGATTTTTAGTAACACTGAAGGTGAGGGCTCTGTAACGTCACAGAACTTATCACTCCCGCTGAAAGGAGGCGTGATGCTTTTCAGCCCCACTGATAGGAGGTGTGGTCTCTGTACTTGTCACCCACACTGTAAGGAGGTGAGTTCGCTGTATCTGTCAGTCCCACTGAAAGGAGGCATGTTCTCTGTATCTGTCAGTCCCACTGAAAGGAGGTGTGGCCACTGTATCTATCACTCCCTCTATAAGGAGGCGGGGGCGCTTTACTTGTCACTCTCTCTAAAAGGAGGCGTGGTCTCTGTATCTGTCAGTCCCACTGAAAGGAGGCATGTTCTCTGTATCTGTCAGTCCCACTGAAAGGAGGTGTGGCCACTGTATCTATCACTCCCTCTATAAGGAGGCGGGGGCGCTTTACTTGTTACTCTCTCTAAAAGGAGGCGTGGTCTCTGTATCTGTCAGTCCCACTGAAAGGAGGCGTGGTCGCTGTATCTGTCAGACCTATTGAAAGGAGGCGTGGTCTCTGTACTTGTCACTCCCTCTAAAAGGAGGTGTGGTCTCTGTACTTGTCACTCCCTCTAAAAGGAGGTGTGGCCATTAGTTTTTCCTATTTTTGTATTCAGCTCACAATGTTGTTCATTTTGGTGCATTTCTTTTTTTTATGTTTTGCAGTTTGAAACAGGCTTATAACAACTTATCCCCATTGCCTATTAGATGGCAGATGATGACATGATAAAGTAATTAAACTTGATTAAATCTTAAAGACTGACAGTTTTAACAAAGCTAGTGTGCTGACTTCTGGGCATCATGTCCCCATCACACCCCCCCAAAAAAAAGCAATTTGAAGCAAAAACAAGAGAGAGAGAGAGAGAGAGAGAGAGAGAGAGAGAGAGAGAGAGAGAGAGGTATTGTGCTCCAATAAATTCTCCTTGTACTTCCTTCATTTAAATTTATGTGAAAAAAGACTTCAAACACTTTATATTTGTTTGTAAGAAGTGAACTCCCACAGTGATTGAAATGGAATTGGTGAAAATAATTACATTGTGCTTCTCTATGTAGGATTTAGCAGCTTAGCTCTTATCCTTAGTGCATTTAACTAGAAATCATAATACAAATAGAAAAAAACATAGTAGCAGTCTATGTTTGTAAGGAGAAAAACACTTGGGTGGGTTTGCCGTGACTTGAAAGCAGAGTTGCTAATAACAGAAAGTTAACATGTTAACACCACACCCCAAACTGATTTATTCTATATACAGTGTATATATAGTGTATATAGTTGAATTGATCTGTTATTTTTGAACAACTGATTGGAAAGGTGTGAGTTTAAATCCCAGGTCCACCAAGCTGCCACTTCTGTGCCCTTGAGTAAGGCCCTTAACATTCAATTGCTCAGTTGTATAAATTGAGATCAAATGTAAGTCACTCTGGATAAGAGCAAATGCCATAAATGTGTTTCTTGGATTGGTCCTTGATTGAGTTTTGTTCAGTATTTTGCTGCTCCGCTTTGCCACAATGCCTTTGTGTTCTGGTTTCTGGTTCTCTGTGATTTGGATTACGCCTGCTACTGTTGTTTATTGATCACATGACCCCTGGCTGTGTTCTGTTCAAAGATTAAATTCTGTTTTAGATTTGTCTGCCTGACCCTAAAACACCTTACTGCATCTGCATCCGTCTCATCTCTCCACTCTCATTATATGACAAGGAGTTTATGCTTTGTGGTTTCTCACTAACATGACAAGCTGCATTTCTTTTGTCTTATCAACTTCAAAAGAGAAAGAAAAAAATTAAGGCTGATGAGGGAATGATCATTTTATAGCTCATACATGTGATAATAGAAATCAAGTTGTATCACAGGTATTAAGTCTAACTAACAATGGAAAAAAGCATGATATTATACATTCACTGAAAATGTATATAATTGTTGGTAAATTACTGTGGTGTAAGAGGAATAAAACTCTATGGGACATGCTGTTAAAGGTACATTATCCACTTCTAGTAGTAGTAACAGTACCTATGCATCATGCCTTTTGCTTCACACCACACCAGTATGGATTATTTTCCTCTAAAAGTTCGCCCCCAAGCGTACATTTATTCCTTACATAATAAATAGCACCAGACTGAAGTGAACAGCCGGTTCGGACAAAATTCCTAGCCAGATTGGTTATGAAATAAAGGTTCGCTTAGAAAATCAAAGCCTGGCCAAAAGAGCAGAGGTTTCTCTCATCCCACACACACACACTCTTACACACACTCTTACACACTCCAGCACTCTCACAACTTCTGTTGAATTCTAATCAAGGCAGCCACTGCCCACTGTGCTGTTTTCATTTCTGTCCCATCATGTCTGACTTGCAAATGACAATCATGGTTATTTAACGGTCACTTTATCCTCCAGATGGAGTGTGTGTGAGTGTGTGTGTGTGTGTGAGTGTGAGTAATTACAGCCCTGTAGGTATTCATCAAAACCACCTACAGCAGCTTAGACGGAGGATATATTACACCCTCTTCTGACGACAAAACTCCTTACACCAGAATATATTATAGTTATTTCGCTATAAGGACCATAAGCGGCTGAAAAACACTCGCACTAGGGGCAGGACGTTTAAGCTGTACAGAGATCAGCATCCTTGACACAAGCTGATAGCTTAGTCATAGCTAAATAATCAGAAATATTAGCATAAGTATAAAAGTACTTCTACAGCCAAGGTTTTGTACACTGAGACAAAGGGTCTGGTTTGTAAGATTCCAAATGAATGTGCAATCAAATAAATTAATACTGTAAAAATTAAGAAATATGTACACTTCTGGGGTTGTGTGCTATCTGTACTAGTCTTTGCAGCTAAACTGCAAATAGAATCTGTGTGAGAGAGTAGAGCTGTGACTAGCACATTACATTAACAGACATCCTTCTCACTATGAGGTTTAGGCTGCCTTCGACTAAACCTCAACTAGAAAAAAAAGCAACAGAAAGCCCCCTCATCCCAGACCTCCTAGACACAGTTCTAGAAAGGTCTCCTCAACCCTGAGTACAGCAAGTGTCATCGAATCAACATGGCTGCTCAGAGCAATAAATACAGTAAATACACATATTTACTTGAATTAAATCAACCAGCCTACAGACACACTGACTGACAACTAGACAGTACTGAGGAGGAAAATATTCATCACTCATCACAGTGAGCTGGCAGGATCCTTGCTATCCAAAGACACATTTTCATCTTCACATTTTCCAAATGCAAGATTTGCGCTCAAATAAAAAGAAATACAGCTAGTTCGCATCAGCAGAAGGATTCCATATGTGGTAAAAGTCTTGTTAGCTCTTTAAGATTTACAGATTTATTATTTTATAAAGTGTTCAGCTACTTTCTATTCAGGGATACAATGGTGGACCATTTGATGCACATATATTGATTGAACACAAGTTTAAAGCTGGAACGTCCTTCCTGATGCATCCCTACTATTTTCTCTTGGCTTGGGAGAGGCATTGAGAGTTAACACCCTCAGTGGATGGATTAGGACACACAGGCAATAAAACCCAGGCCACAGTGATGAGAGTGTGGGCTCCTTAGCCGTGGACCAACAGGGACTTCATAACTTCCACTATAACCAAAGGAGCCCTCACTATTATTCAGATCATATGATTAATGTAGTGACAGGATGATATTATATCCCAAAAAATTCCACTATATTTCTGAGGCTGAACACATATTTGGACATACCACATTAAATATTACACTTCTGGACCCCACTAGTAATAATAACTTTTTGATGATGCAAAGTTGGAGCTCCAGTGTCATGTGTGTCAAGCCTCATGACAGTTTCCTAACATCTCCTTCCTCCTAATGAGATTCTTATCTCTTTATCTCCTTGTTTATTTATGAGGAAGTTGTACCGGCATGTATGCCAAAACTAGAGATCATTAAGGGACTAATTAGTGGAGTTTGTTTGTGGCTATGAGTTTGTGCTTCTTGTTAGTGTACAGATTTCTCTCTCTCTCTCTCTCTCTCTCTCTCTCTCTCTCTCTCTCTCTCTCTCTCTCTCTCTCTCACTCTTTCTCGCACTGTGTCAGGCATCAGAGACACGAAGTAGCCTCATGTTTCACTGACTAGAGCCAAAAATGTTTATGCAAGTAGGTTTTGCACAGCGATGTTCCTGCTTGATTACAACCAGTGGCCCTTTTATCACTTTCTGAGCATCAGCATTACTGGGGTCTTCTGAGGCTGATGGTAGAACAGCAATTAACAGAAATGTCCATAATGAAATACATTAAAAATGATTCTAATGAAATATATGTGATGTGTTTAGTGATTCTGGGCTAATTTAATTTTAAAGTTGATTACTGTATTTTCATTATTTATACAAGAAGTGGTTGTGGGTCACAGGTGGACGTTGTTATTGTTAACACAGTTTAATAGGAGTGCTGTTTAATAGGGGAAAACTATTTCAGTGGTTAGAGACATATAATAAATGGTTAGAATTTGCTCAAAAAAAAGAGTAAGAGCTGCTTTTCTCTTAATATTTTCTAGTAGCCGTTTTTCAATATGCTGTACTCTGCAATGCAATGCTGAATATTTCAGGATGCAGTGGAGCTCTACAGCACAGCTGCTTTAAGGCAGAGATGATGAGTGCAATGATGTGGCACTAAATTTCGGAAGCTGGTCTTTTTGAGGTGGTGTACACTTTGTTAATGGGCCAAAACAATGCTGCAATACTTCATTTAGGTATTCATGATGCAAGGGCTGAATTAATGAATTAATTAGAGCTAAATAAATACTGCACCACCATCAGCAGTCATACTGCATTGTGGGTCGTGTAGGATGAAAAGTTTAAACAAAATTAAGTCAAGAAACAAAGAAAAAAGAAGCAGAGCATAAAACGCAAACAGTATTTAACATATAAAATACTCTTGAATATACGTGTATATTCTTTGAAAAACCTCCTCTTTTACAATGCTGCATTTCTATTCTGTCCCAAACAGTAGCTTTATATTTGGGTTTGGGACACGACAGAGTATCCTGCTATTTAAGATTTTTTGTCCACTTTGATGCTTCTCTGTACAGTAGATCCCCTTGAGGACTCTGAATTGGGTTTGACAGTGTGTGCATGTGTGGTTGGTGTATGCGTGTGTGTCTGTGTGAATCTAATCTGCCACAATTAGTGAAAGCTTGTAAGATAAAGGCTCCATTTGGGAGCATTATTTTGATGGCTAACAAAGCTCCTTTAGGAAAATGAACTCCTTTTACACACCTCTATGTGTTCCCCCCCCTTTTTCTAAAGATCCAATAAACATTTTAACAGCAGCTGTGTGCCTCATGTAGACGTAATGGATTTTATATTGGCTTGTCATTTGCAGTGTCACTAGATTAAAACGCTGTAGTTAAATGTAGTTTGTAAAACAGATGTCCAGGAAACTGCTGCTGGGGAAAACAAACAAGTTATATATATTTACAGTTATATACTTTCAATGACCATCACTTCATGCCCTATAGAAAAGTGATTATACTGTGTATTTGTTTAGCTCATACACAAACACAGCCATACCACTGAATGGGGATGGATAAATAAATAAATAAATAAATAAATTTCAGATTCAATTATTGATCAGAATCTGACACTGCAGCTGCCCTCATGGACTGACTTTGTCAATATTTCTCATACAGTTTAACACAGCTGGGGTTGAAGGCCACATAATGGTCGATGGCCACTGCTGTTGCCCCGAAACACACACACATGCAAAGATCTTAAGAATTCTTCTCCTGACTTTCAATAAATAATGATCATATACATAATATGATTTTGCTTTCTGGGTCATGGGTGTGATCCTGAGCTCTATTTACTCGCTGATGTCAGAACAGAAACATTAAGGGGCATGCAGGTCCTGGTGCAAAGCAGACAAATCCAAAAATGTTCAGCAATCTCTAACAGTAAACAAACACAGGTCAGGCGAATAACAGGCAGGAAGAAAGTATCATGAAGAATAGGCAGGATAAAAACCTGTGAACAAGAGAAAGCTCAAAACCAAGAAACATAGTGAAAGTAAACAGCTTGATAAACTGAGTACATGCTTCACAATGTGGCTGAAACTAACAGTGGTGTAAAAGGTATAAAGGTGTGCTGTGAGTGTGTACAATCAGTCTGTTGACTGTGGGGTGGTCATGCAGGTGGGTTGTGGAAACTGATGGGTGTCTGTGACCGAGTTTCAGTCCAAGTTTCACACTGCTCATACTTCACCCGGGGTTACAATCAACTCTGTGTATTTATAATCTGATGCTTCACAATGTACATTCTTAAGCCCTGGGTTAATGTTCTTATTTGCACATGTTCAGTGTTCAGTGAAACTACCAAGCTGTATTTGTTGCTAAGCATCTAGCTGTAACATATTAAAACAACATCATTTCCTACTGTACATGTTTACTACAGATTTACAGGCTTAACACAACAAAAGTGCTGCTATCCCTGCTTCAGGGTAAAAGTAGGGTTTAGAAGAAAGATAACTCAGGGTTAAGTGATGTGTAAAAAAAGGCCCTTTAGAGAAGCTCTCTCTCTCTCTCTCTCTCTCTCTCAATCTCTCTCTCTCTCTCTCTCTCTCTCTCTCTCTCTCTCTCTCTCTCTCTCTCTCTCCGAGAGAGGGACAAAAAAGCAAACATTGTAGGGCTTCACATTTATCCAATATAGGAAAAAACACTAATTCTAAATGTCTCTAATACCATGTAATTACTATGCAATAAACCAAATATTACACTTATTACAATGTAATAACATTGAACGCAGTGAAAATGCATGTAATAGATAACCTAATAGAATTTTTTGTGTTGTCTTTCACAAACTCACAAAGACTGCAATTCCTCTTTACAGTACTTCTTCACTAGCGTCCTTTGCATGCTTAGCAGAATGGTGATCGCCTTGCATCTTGAATTGCTGGCTTCCCTGCTGAGATGCTCTCACAGAGAAAAAAAAAGGCATACCCATCATCCCCTGCAGCAGAGTGTCCCTTCGCTCCATGCTGCCTGCACTTTGACATTCGTAGCCTTCCTCTGTCCTATTAAAATGTAATCTCTCTGTGTGCTCCAATAATGGACAAAGCTAACAGTGTGTGTGTGTGTGTGTGTGTGTGTGTGTGTGTGTGTGTGTGTGTAAGGGGGTTTGCTCTGGTGCTCATGCTGTGTGTTTGCCTGGAGGGCTGAATATTAACAGGCCACCCAGACTCATACCCCCAAGGCCTGGGTGACCTGGATAAGGTGGATGATGTGCATGACAGGCATGCTTACACATTCTTAACCTGTATCTCAAACACAGCAGCGTAGACACAAGGCTGGTAAATGATTTGCTTTAGTCTGGCCAAAGTACGGCCAAAGTCTGGCCAAAATACGGCAGCCATTTTTCTTTACATGGATGATATTATTCTAGCTTATATTGTGGAATTAGAGCCAGTAAGCCATCAGTGCATCATTTGTTCCAATAGTTATGTGAAGTTGAATCAGCACAGTGTCAGTGATTTCTTTATTCATTCATGAACAACACATGCTTTATAACAGTTATGGGGCTATGTTAGCTTAATGGTTAAGGTGTTAAAGACTACTGATCAGAAGGTTGTGAGCTTGACTGCCAGGTTCACAAAGCCACCACCACTGGGCCCTTGAACAAAGCCCTTAACCCTCAGTTTTATAAAGTGAGACAAATAGATATAAGTAGCCCTGGATGGTGCCATCTGGATGAATCCTTGTCGTCATCCTGTGTCATCTTGTGTCCTAGTCTGTGTCCCTGTTTTTGTGTTTTTAATTAATAAACCCTTTTATTTTACGCTATCCTGCAATTGGGTCTTTTTTTTTTTTTTTATCCCCCGCGTCCCTGACACATCTGTCCTGCAGACTTTCCTGTAGCAGAAACACTGGAGTATTTTCTTCTTCTTCCTCCTCTTCTTCTTCTTCTTCTTTATTATTATTAAAACACAAGTGCCAGTTTAAATATTTTACAGAGTGGTAGGTCTTTAAAATCAGATGATCTAATATCTAGGGGAGGTTCATTTCTCCACCTAGCTGCTGATGTGTACAGTACCTTCCTTATACCCTGACAGATGGTGGGACAAGTTGAGCAGTGCTGGAGGATTGGAGTCAGCGTGGTGCAGTGCGGAGTGTGATCTAACATAACTTCTTGTTGTCTTTGTTAAATAATAATACATTTGTTATAACAATAACTTTATATAATACTTTGTTAAATAACAATAACAATAAAGTCCTTGTGAATGAGCTGTTATTATTAAAACACTAATCAATTAGAATGAACAGATTCAAAATAAAGCCTTTATATCCCAGAGACTCTGTAATAATTACATTACCTCCAGCCCACATGTAAAACTAATCCAGTCAGAATGAGGCTTTAACCAAACTGAAGGCCACACTGTAATTAACGAGTGGTCGATTGAATTCGAAGTGGTGCCATTTGCTTCTCTCTCTCTCTCTCTCTCTCTCTCTCTCTCTCTCTCTCTCTCTCTCTCTCCCTCCAGACTTCTGCTCATCTTGTTCTCTCTTCTCTGTAGTGCCTGTGAATGCCACCTTCTCCTTTACCACAGTGTGTATGTGTGTGAGTACACTTCTGTCAGCCTGTCATTAATTAGGAGTCGCAAGCAAATGCTAATTTACACTGAGCCTGTCAGGCACACGTCCTCCTCTCCTTCTCTCTGTCTAGTTCTCTATCTAGTCCCGCAGTATAATCTATCACCAACTGTACATTAATGTGTAATTATGGAGCTGCTTAGGACAGATTTTGTGTGTTTTTTGTGTGTGTGTTTCTCTTCGTATGTCTTGTGACATACCATCAAGAGCACTCATATGTTTAAAGATGTTTTGATTAATTTTTTTTAAATATGCCAGTTCTGTCAAAATCGACTTCAATCTTTTTTTTTCCCCACAGTATATTAATAGTACCATTTCTTTCTTCTGAAATTCTTCTACACATCTGTGTCAGATTTCTACTGGTCTTATACCCATCTGGTGTGATGTGTAGATCTGGTATACTGTTTTTGCAGAGATGCGATAGTCAGACTGATACATTAGTTATGAGATTGAGATTCATTATAGATATACAGTACATTATACAATCATTAACACAATGGATAGTCATTTACAGTAAACAAAGAACAATTTCATTAAATTGTACATGCAGTCTGACCAGAACTGAACAGAATCTTACCCCACATATGTGGAATTATGCCTCAAGTATGTGATAGTGATAAATAAGTTTGCTTTGCAGGACCTTTGACTGCTTGTAAATCAGTGCAAATTAGTAAAGTGTCTAACACTAAGACCAGTTTTACTTGTCAGAATTTCAGGAATATGTAAAGGCACAATGTTGACAATAATAGACATTGAGTTGAAGACAACTCTAATACAATGGTAGCTTTATATTGATTTAAAATGGAGTAAGTACCTAAACATGAATGATTGTTAAAGTTCATATTGCTAAAGTTCTATAATCATCTGTCCTGAACTGTACTAAGCTACAAAACTGGCAAAAAAATCCACTCAATTATCATTTGTTTCAGTTGTGTAAATACTAATACTGAGCCCATTTATATGTAAAATTACATGCAAACTCTGAGCTTTCACAGGCTAGGAAAGTGGGTAATTGATAAATGATGCCATTATGTGTAAGAAGCGTGGGTGTAGTGTTGTAGGCTCACATATATAATCATACTGTACAAACACAGTGCCTAAAACAGCACACAATCCCGTTGAATGGGTATGAGGTAAATCCACACACACACATGGTTTGAGGGTACAGTGTGTGAGTGAATGTGTAGCTACATGGCAGTTAGTGTTGAAATGCTGCGTGACTAATGGTGACATAATGTAAAGCTGATCTGCAGCTGCAGCTTATAATTCAACTACAGGAGACAAAATCTCTATTGCTGTATATCTCTCTGCATGCCTCTAGCTCTGTCTGTATAGTTCTCTTCCTGTTCTCACTCTCACTCTCTCACTTTTTCTCACAATCTCTCTGGCCTTATGTCTCTTGTGTCACCTGTGAGAAAGCCTGCAAGGGTCCCGACGTATCTGACATGACCATAATTAAGCTCACAATGCCGACAATGTGAGGGTAATAATAAGATCTGAAGATAACACTGACCATCTGTGTTCAAGGCTCAATGTCTTCCAGAGACCATCATCTGTGCATGTGAACTGAAACAAAACTGACACACAGCTCCTAGGTTGAGAACCCGCCTCACCTCTCACAGCAGTGTTCATGAAACAAAGAAGGATGAGGATACTTAGATACTTCCATGGCACAGACAGAAAACCTGGGATGAACTGGCAGATAAAGTGCTGGATTGTGGGAAATGTAGAGAAGACTTTGGAAGCTTTGTTCTCTACACCGCTAGTGATTGGCATAAACAACTATATAACTGGGGATCCAGTGCATGTGTCCTGTCAAAAATTTGTCCTGTCGAGAACAGTTAAGAACCTCCGGCAAAGCTCTAGATTATGACAGAACAGCTCAGCTCCTCTCATGCAAAAGACTTAAAAACATCTCTTTTTCAACAGCAACAAATTACCAACTCCACAAAACACACATCCAGATCTGTAGACCTGCATTGGTGGGTTCTTCAGTCCTTTAGTCCAGCCAATATGTTCTTGTTCAAGTGTAACCTCACTGATTCTCCCCTTCGGCAGGTTCAGTGGGATGAACCAAACACTGACTTCCACTTCAGTGACTACCAGTAAATTAATATAAAAAAGATATAAGCCAAATTCTGTTATTGGCCATGAACAAAGCAAATCAGAACATGTTGGATAAAATGATTGCAAGGACTCATATTCCAACCATTCTCAAAAAAGGAACAAGAAGCTACAGCCATACCCTCTCTCAACCCTACTGTATGTATGTTCTTAAAAGTTAGTGAAAACACAGCTAACTAGAAAATGGTTCTACATTCAAATGATGCAATCCTCTCTGTATTTGCCATTATCAATGCACCTGTTGATGTTCTGATCCAAGAAATATTAGAGGACCCTTTGAACAGATCTATGTGGAGATCAGTGAAGACAGGTACAGCGGGCAATTGTGATTACACAGTTTATTATAATATATTGCATATTAGAGGTATATATATGGGATGAATGGCGATAATAACAGACAAGAATACAGTAAACTAAAAAGTCTATATACCACATAATAAAGCCTAATTTTACATGTTACTCTTTTATTTTTATTTTTTCAGCTGTGACAGCATTCACAATGCTACCCTGTGCCAGGGTCTACAGAGAATAACAGCCCAAAACCAGACAGAAAGAACAGGACCCACAGTTAAAGTGGGAGAGTTAATGATGGCACCTATAATATGAAGGTTGCACAAGATGGAATCCAGTACCGTTCAGTCAGAATCCAGCATACTGGACCCAAGTTTTAAAATCTGAATAATGACATCAGAGCTGTTGATGAGGTGCTTCAATGAGTAACAACAGCAGCAAGATTCAGCCTTAGCAGCCACCCGGCTCCACCACCACAAGGCTAAGTGGGAGAAGAGGGAGCAGGGGCACTAGAACTGGAACATCTGCTATTTGAAGGCTCTATGATGACAGAACAACGGGAGACACTGCAAGAAGGAATCCCACAGCAGATGCTATACTGGAAGTAAGATCCTATATTGAGGAGCCCCATATTCAAAGACCTGCTGAGCTGGAAGGTAGACTGAAGCCATGGTATCCCACTCCTACCCACAATTTTTCTAAACAGAGGAAAGAAACCAGATAAGCTGAGGCACTTTCATGGGATCTGCCCAAATGACAATTTTACAGTATTTTCTGTTAATAGGTACAACTAGAACTTCTGTATGCTGCCGTTTGGCATATTGTAATGTATTTCTTAATTTGCATTTGTTAAAATATTGCTAGGTTTAGTTGAATTACATTGAAGAATTTAAGTGATATATGTGCACACATACCAATCACAGGTCAAAACACTGCTCAATCTGGATGAAGTATAAAAGCCAGAAGTGATACAAAACGAAGAGCTGTTTGGGAGCCAAATGATCTGGCTCAATAAAAAAAGCTGGAATTCCCATCACTAGTTTATTTTAGGCTGTAAATATTCCCGCTCCTGCTGGGGGCACTGGATATTGATTAATTTTCTACTTGGACAGGCAAAAGTAGCCATTTGGAAGTCTCTGACTAAAAACAGAAGTAAGAGACATCAACAGCGTGAACCTATTTAAAGCCCTAGTAGAGTCACGGATCAGACTAAACATGACTTTGATATAATAAATGGCAAAGTAAAAATGTCTGAAAAGAAACATTGTGCTAATGAGGATTTGTTTTCTATAATGGATGATACTGTTTTTAATAAATCAATAAATAGAGTTCTAACTCATTAAGCACAGTTGCTAATAAAAGGCAAATATATATTTTTTCTTTCTTTTTTTCTCTCTCTCTATTTTTCTCTCTCACTGTCTGTCTGTTTGTTACTCTCTCTGTTAGTCTTTAACTCTCCCTCTGTATCTCTCTTTCTCTCTCTCCTCTCTCTCTCTCTGTTTTAAACACAAGTAACAGCATAGGAAGTTAATGCTTAAGTGTAACAGGCTTATTTGTGCTTGCAAAATGGCAATTATTCTGATACAGATCACCAAGAATTTCACAGGGTGTAAAAAAAATCATTTCGGAATAAAATCCAGGTAAAAGACACAGATGTAAACTCGTTCCCACTGATTGTTTGTTGTTGGCGGTTCTCCTCCAATTGCTTAGAGTGTGTTTGTGGTTCGTGGCTGTCTGTAGGCGTTTTGTCTCTTCCTCCTTGGAGAGAGTCAAACAGGAGGAGAGCTGCAGATGGCGCTTCGTGAATCTGTCCTCTGAAATTGACAGCATCTTGACAAGACCTCACTGTTTTCTCTGTGTGTGAGAGAGAGAGAGAGAAAGAGAGAGAGAGAGAGAGAGAGAGAGAGAGAGAGAGAGAGAGAGAGAGAGAGAGAGAGAGAGAGGATGTAAGTGTGTGCATGCGAACATTCACAGTACATGTTGATCACAAAGTATGAAGACACAAAGACTGTCACTGCCACTTTTTTGGGTTGATGTGCCTCTTCAGAGAATTAACATGAATGTTGCAAGCCGGAGGCAGTAGCATGAACATGCAACGTCTTCACTAATGATGAACCGAGGGTTGAGTTCATTGTATGTAAAAAAAGTCGTAACTCTGCAAGCAACAAAGACAGACAACTAGACAACAAAGAACGAATCTTCTTTAGGATATAGTTAAAAGGCTATTGTAAGTTTACTCAAATCTGAAATAGTTTTGGAAACTGCAGAAACTATGAAAATACCCAAAAGTTAGCACTTAAACTCTTTATCAGGAGCCACAGAGTATTATATAGTGTTAAATGAGCACTCAGTACAGGGCTAGCATTGTTATAGCATTCAAACTAAATTTATCTTGCTAATTTGATCTGTTTCAAAATGCTTAGCATATTGTACGTGCATATGCATGGCTTATTGCATTGGACTGAGTTATACAAATTAAATGAGCTTTGCCTTGCTGACAAGTTGTGGGAAATTGTTCACAGTTAGTCATCTGCCATGGAAGTCAAATGACTTTTTGTGAAAGTAGGTGATCCTTGGCCACATTTACTGACTAAACATAGCAGGTTCTCTTACAAATGCTAGACGTTTGGCTTGTGAGCCTGCCATTCCCTGAATTGGGAGCCAAATAATGTAATTGTTTTGTTCTGTTCCAAATGATGGCAGAATTTTCATGTACACTAGTCATGTGATATGCAATAATATACAATTATATAACACTATAAGGCTTAAGGTGTTTTACTACAATGGTCGCAATCATGGTGAGTGCATGAATTTAGCACAGCACACAAAATTCAAGTCTCTTAATAATCTATATGGTGTGAAAATGAATGTTTGTTGATGCTGCACTTTTTTAAAAAAAATGCATGCAGAATCGATCTGTGGTTCAAACGCTAGTATTATAGTAACAATAACATACAATTTAACATCACTAGTGTTACTATAGAAATAACAAACAATAAACAAGGAAAGAGGAGACAGAAATGCAAAAAACTAACAACAACAACAGGAAATAAATGTTAATAATTAAAGATATAGACAATAAACAAGAAATGTATTTTATCTGGAAATGGAGCAGTAGTGATGCATTGTAAGCAGGATTTTAACAGTCTTGTTTAAAATTAGTCACTTCTAAGAACTAAAAACAATTGAATAAATATGAACCTGGGATTTGCCTTGCAGCAGGAACTACTGTCTAAAACCTGCTGTTTTAATGACCAACATTTTCTCTTCGTAGTTTGCAGCATCGCTTGCTGTCCCAGCTGCAATGTTGCAGTGATGCTAGTATAAAATATATAGTATAATTATTGTGTTTCTTTTTTCATACCTAGCAACAAACATAACCTTGCTAGCCAAGCAATTAGATGGTTACTTTAATTAGCAATATCTTCTATTTTACAAAGAGCTATGTATACTTAAATAACCTTTAATCCATAGCTACTTCTTTGTTGGTTAGAAACAAGACATAGAAGCAATTGGCTGTTACAGAGAACAAGCTGTAGTTATCAAAACTGGGGATGCCAGTCCTGGTTGCTGATTGCTGAGCAGCTAGCTAAGCATAGATACATTTTGTCCAACATTGCCTGGGAAATACTTTAAATCAATTTAAGTCAATAAATATTTTGATGATAAAGTGCCACAAAAAGTAACAAAACCTTTGAAGCAAGATTTTAAAGCTTTGTTGTTTGTGCAAAGTTCAACAGTATTTCTCCATCTTCCGCCATTGTTCTCATGCATTGTTCTTTGTTCGGTCTCTCATTCTTCTCTTCATTGTCAGGAAGATCAGATATTCTCACTGTGTGAAATCAGGTTGTAATGTGATGTAACTATCCACACACAGCATGGCTCAGTTCAGAGACGTCGAGGTTAAAGGCACTTTTCTGAGCAGTTTGGTGCCAGTGGGCGTTGTGCTGCATGCCAACTTCCCCACCACCATCTGTGCGCTTGCTACACGTCTCCTGACACCGGCTTTGCTTGCTCACACACCAACATGGCCTGAACATCATGGACAAAACGGATTTCACAAGGTTCTGGCAAGGCATCATACAACTGGTAATGGAACATTTGTGTAGTTTTTGTTGCACTTAAATCTAAGCGCTCCTCTGGAAATACTAGCAGATGAACTTGTAAATAAAACATCAGTTGACCAGCAATCAGTGACCATCTGTAGCTGGACTGCACAAGAGCAACATGCAGGTGGATACGAAGTGCAGAATAAGACTTTTTATCAGTTTATTATTATTATTATCATTATTATTATCATTATTATTTAAACATAAAAATTCACTGTAAACTGTTCCAAAAACTTTGTAAAATGCTTTTATTGTATAAATACTTTCAGGAAAATAGTAATCAAAGTGAAAAAATGTGTCATTGCAGTGCTTTCACAGGAGAAATATCCAGGTCAGAGTTATTGTGTCTGTCATATTCGCTAACATCACAGATTCCCACAGTTCACCGCAACCTACATGCATACTAAGAGCATCGGACTCACCTTCCCAGAAACCACCTACTCTCTCGCACTCAGTCACCGACACGGTCTGACTGTTTTCTCTTGGGTTTAATTAGTATGTGTCATGGTTAGCACTGTTTATAAGAACCTCTATTTTAGTTATTCTTTGCCAAGTAATCGTTTATCCATTGTGTTATAGACGTTAAGAGCCTGCCTTTGTATACTTTGCTTACCTGACTCCAGTTTTTTTTTCCTAGCCGGTGTTAAAGTGTTTGCTAACTGACTAAACTGCTGTTATGCTTAACTACACCAGGTTATGTACTGTATGTAACCCAGTTCCCTGAGAAGGAACGAGATGCTGCGTCAGTGCTGATGCTATGGGAACGCTGTAGGAAGCGGTGTCTGAAGCTCTGTGTGCACACACGCCAATTTAATGGCTCGGGAAGGACATGTGACGAAGTGATTACACACCAGCGAGTCCACATAAGGGCATCTATGTCACATTACTCCAGCTTCTATTTGTCTGAAGGAAGCACGAGTGACCAGGGACGCATCGTCTCATTCCCTTCTCAGGGAACCGGGTTACAGACGTAACTTGGTGTAGTTCATTTTCAAAAGGGCTGACGCTATGGGAACACCAATACCCACGCCACTACAGTCCGGTCGATGACTGTGCCAGAGGCCGTGAGAGAGCAGGAGCGACCTGGGAACAGAATATTAATAGCCCTGCAGGATAAAGGTGTGCTGAGAGGACCAGCCCACCTCAGCACAAATATCTTTAAGATGAACACCCCTGGCTAAATCATAGGCCTACTCAGGCTACTCATAGGCCTGAGTCTTGCCTCATAGGCCTTCACTACCCAGTGCACCAGGCGCTGTTTGGAAACCGGATTACCCCTGTTCCAGCTCCCAAAACAGACAGGGAGGAAGAATTCCACCACAAGCTCGAGTGGTGGACATAGGTCCTCAAGGCCCTTACTGGAGCAATATTATATATATATATATATATATATATATATATATATATATATATATATATATACGTATATATATATATTATTCTTTATAATAGCCTTTTGTTCTATGTTTATGTTCTGTAAAGCAGCTTTGACACAATGTCATCTGTAAAATGCGCTATACAAATAAATTTGAATTGAGAAGAAAGGACCCTAGTCTTTATATCTTCTTCTGCCCTAGTCTTAGACAACAAGACAGACAACAGACACCAACATACACAGAGTGCTTCATGAAGACAAAAAAGCTGGAGTAATGTGACATAGATGCCCTTATATGGACGCGCTGGTGTGTAATCACTTCGTCGCGTGTCCTTCCCGAGCTATTAAATTGGCATGTGTGCACATAGAGCTTCAGACACCGCTTCATCAAAGAAGCGTTGAGTTCCCTCAAAAGGGAACCTGTTTTTTGGCATTTTTGCTGGAACTGTACCTAATAAACTGACCCGCATATGCATCTGCATCTCTGAGTCTGTTTCGCCGACTATCATAAAAAATAAAATCCGAGTCATGTTGCAAAAAAGCCCACGCACACAGCTGGACAGCTGAAAATCAGAAAAACACCATTTAATGTTATACGTGCCATGTTTTTAAGCAAAATCATCTCACCTGTTTAATGAGAGAGAATGTTTAATGTGATGCGTGAGCTACCATTTAATGATGATCTTAGTGCAATTGTGTTTTTTCATTATGGTAAGATTAAGTATGAGCCATCTATTATGAAAGGTTTGCCCAATCATAGCCCTGTAGATGTGAAATGTCAGTTCTGTGTAGTCAGCAGTATATCTGCTTTCCTTTTATGGGGTGTGTGTGAGGTTAGTGGGGTTGTTGCTAGTGCTTTTTTTCCTTGAGGGACTCAGGGACAAAGCCGATAATTACTGTATAAGCAGTGTCTTCCAGTAATACCCTTCAAAAGAATTACACAAAATAATTACAATTTTCCCACTCAAACCAACAAACAAAAACATTACAAAAACAAATGTAAAAAATCCAGCCACCTTGACATGATCACCCTGCTGGAAAAATTAAGCATAAGCCAACTAGCATGAGATGTTTGCCCAATCCTAGTTCTAATATTAAATGCAAAAGGGAAAAATTTGCAGATGAGAAATGTCAGCTCTGTTTGGTAGTTTAGAAGTATATATCCGCATGGCTTTTGTCTCACGATTGCTCTGTCTAGTCTGGGTGGCATGAGCATGCTCAGATTTACGATCCCTTCTCACCCTTACAGCATGTCAGACACAAGCCTGACTCATCTGCCATGTCCAGCTACAATTTGTAGCCCAAAAGCCACCAAATCAATCAGGAAGATTACGTCCCTGTCAGCATGAAATATCTTTGCTGTTGTTTTATAACCTGCATATGTTATTAGCAGCACCGTTGTGAGAGTTGACCCTCCTAAATTGTGCTGACAGCGAGAGCCGCTTCTCAGCATTCTCAGTGCCTTCTTGCTCTCCAAAGGCAAAGCTTCTCTGTTTTATGTGTCAGATTATATGAGAACATGTTAAAGGGAATTATTTTTGCCTCTGGTTTTTATACAACTAAGTAGGTTGGAATTGTAAAGTTTGCTGTTGGACTGAACGCTGGGCTGCTGCGTTTATGAGCTGAGCTGATTGCCAGCTCGTTTTTGTTTACTGGAGGTTACTTGATGGATGGGAGCACAGAGATAGCCAGAAGGAGAGGGCCGGCCATTGTGATTACATCTTGATTTAGCCTGTCACTGGGTCTTGGCTGGAGCTGTTGTGTATGATAGCTGGGCGTTTCCATTAACTGTTTTGTGTCTTCTTCAATTAGTGAAGACATCTGTAACAGAGAGCGTGTCCTCTAAAAAGCTCTAAAACTGCACAGCGGCTTATGGACGTGAGCATATATGACTGTTACTCTTTCTGTTCGTCTACAGTACGACTCAAACATACAGTATACAGTATAAACTGAACATTTCAGTGTATTGAACATGCAGCATATTTAATAATTTGTGTCAAAAATTAGAAATAATAATTAGAAATAATTAGAAATAAGATTCTATATTTCTGCTTTTATGACCAGATTCATTAGGATTACCACAGACAAATGTTTCCTGACCTGCACAAATCAGCTAATGGAAAACGATAAGCTCATTACTGTTAAATGTATAGAGCTAGCGAATCTTTTAAGTAATGACATTTTGATGCAATTTTAACGGGATGTGACATGTCTAATACACATGCTGCCTGAGATATTTTTGGCATGCCATGTAATGGCTAAACTGAGCTCCAGCAGTTGCTCAAGCATGATGCAATGACATGATACCATCAGGATTGGCCTGTTTCCAACACATGCCCGATATAAGCTGTTGTTTTCCACACTGTTTGTTATTGGTATCCTGGCAGAAAGCAGGTCAAATTTTAGGTGTGCTGATCCTACGTTCATTATCAACGGATCTGGTGGATATTGAGCTCACTGAGAGGAGATTGGAACACTCCAGGGGACAGCCATAACAACAGCTTGCTCTAGTGCATCATAATACAATGTAATAGTGTCTATTTACAATGATGACAGATGCATGTGCGATGTTTTGAAGCATGCTATCATTTCATTGTTTCAGGAAATTAAGGATTTAAGCAGGAGATTGTTTAGAGATATATGATGTTATGATGTTGTAAATTTGCATGAAATAATAAATAAGTGAATCCATGTCTTACAAATGACTTTACCATTACATTATGCACGTGTTGTGAATGAACCCTAATTTCCAAAACCCGGCAAGATGCATTCTAAAGATTTGCAAAATGTTTACTACTAAAAATTTTCAAACAAAGAAACATCTTGCTTCTTAAACTGTTCTTTAGTTGTATTTTTATGCAGTACTGTGGTTTGACTATGCAATACAAACTTTTTTGGGGAAATATGACGCTTTCAGGCTGAAACCCAGTTTGTGGCACCAAGCCTGTGAAGGCACCAACCCTGCATCCATTAGCAGGAGTGGGCTGAAGTTGAGGCTGGACGGGTGAGCTCTGAGTTCATTACAACCTGCTCATTAAAACCATTGATTTATTCTTTTGGCTTTTAGCAAAGCCCACTCGTACTTGCCTTGCATTTCCATCAAGCACAGCTTCCCTCAGAGCCAAATATATTATACAAGAAGTGGATGTGCCACTTTGATTTGCTTATTTTGTGAGTGGTGTTATGCCTGTAGGAGAATGACTCATAGGCCATGAATGAATCAAAACTGAATTGCATTTTGATGTGCTTGGCATTTTTGACACAGGTTTACCTGATGTGCGATTTTGTCCTTCCAGATATACTAAACTTATAATATAAGTATAATATATAAAAACTTTTAGTGAGAAATAAACTGAATATTTAATATGAAGAAAATCCTGATCCCAAACTTAAACATTAATTTTTATATCATCTGCACAATTTTAAGACAAATTTACATCTGGGTTACTTCTGATATAAGTAGTTGCTTCACAATCTACAATCTCTAAGCCAAGAATTCCACAGCTTTTTAGAGAAACACTGCCATCTAACACCTATAAATTTTACCTGAAAGCTATCCTAGAGTATATAAACTCCCTAGCCCTTCTATCATAGATCTTTCTCTTGCCATTCTGAGGTCCTCAAGCTCAAACTCCTGCCACCCACTGGTTTACAAATTCCAACTCCCCTCATCCTGAGGCCTATAAGCTCCTACTCCTGCCATCCTAGAGCCTACAAGCTCCTGGCTGAGTCATACTGACAACTAAAAGCTATTCCTTCTTTCTGTAGTCTGAAAACCCCTTCTGCCATTCAGAGGACCCTTATGCCATTCTGTAATCTGTAAGATTAAGATCCATGCTATGATCAGTAAGAGAGATCACTTTCCCCATGCTGATGTTTAATGTGAACATCATCATATCTGAAGCTCTTGACTGGATCTGCATGGTTTTATGTACTTGGCTGCAGCCACATATTTGGCTGATTAGATAACTACATAAATAAGCAGGTGTACAGGTATTCCTATTAAAGTGAATATATAATGGATACAGTATGTATTTGCCTGATGGTTTCATCCAAAACAACTTATCAGTGTGGCCAAATCCTTCATGTACTGTACGGTGCTGAATCGTTGAAGAGTCCGGACCCAAGGACCCAAGGACAGAACAGTGTCCCTTAGACAGCTATGGAACTTAAGTATATTAAATACATGAATTACACTGCGGTTCCAGGAACAACGTAGCTGTGCCGTCATGCAGAATAAAAGGTAATTGGGATTATTACAGTGGTGCAGTATAGTGTGAACTTCAGAAGCCCTCTCCTTTAAACAAAGGATCAGGTAGTAAAAAAAAAATAAAATAAAAAGCCAAATAGCCAAGTGGCTCCCACCTCTGGGAGGAGCTGTCAGAGAGCGGCTCTGCCTCACAGACATATCAATCTGAGTCTGGCAGACAGATTGAGCTGAGGGTTGAAGCCATGCTGTGAGGGAAATGCTTTTACCAAATAATGCCTTGCACCCTGCTGCCTTTGTTTCGGCCCCTGACAGACTGGCGCGGAGTGTATGTATGAGTGAAAGAGCGGGATTGTTGTTTCTTTTAATGTAATACAACAAAAGCCGTTTCTTTCTGGTTGATAGACTGTACATTTGTGCTTTTAAGGCTTGATTTTTCAGCATCTCTGCAGTGTTCGATTTTGTTTTCCCGCACTTTTACTTCCTGAAGGATCTGATAATGAGCTCATAAGTTGAGACAAGTATTTTAAAGCAGGTGAAACAGCAGTCGACTTTTCTTCACTGCTGTTTTTCAGCAGAATCAAACCGAATGGAAATATCTGGAATAATTCCATAGGTACTGTAAATGTCCATTGTGTGTGATTCTTAGTGCCAGCAGCTCTTTTTCACACATTTTTTGTGGAAAAAAGCTTTATGTAATAACATCTTTTACAAAAATTGTGTACAATTTGCATTATCTACAAAATAAATCAGAAGTAGAAAAATCTATTGCTATATTTTGGAAGCCAAAGACTAATGGAATTGAAAATTCCGCGTGGATGTTTCAAAGCATTCCAAACACATGTGTAAACATATTTGGCATAGATTTCCATACCTCAATCATCATCTTTTTGCCTCTATAATAATTCCAGACATACTGCATGATTTGGGTCAGCTCATGCAGTATTTAGTAAATTGTACATTATTTAGTTTCCTGTATGTTGGATATGTTTGCTTCCGAAATGAACCCAGACTGCAGTGACACCACTTTCATTTGATATTTCAGTTTGCTAGGTCTTTGAAATACCAACATGCCACTTCAATTTTATTACTTTTTATATTCCCTCACCAGGTTCCACTCAAACATTTCACCCTTTTGAACAAAATTACACAGCCAATTAATCACATAATATTTTAATTTGTGATAATTAAAAACCTGAACAGGGTCAACTTTAATTCAAGCACTCTGACTAATTTTGGTTTTGCTGTAGCTAATCTCGCCACCTCTTGGTTATGTTCTATCCTGTTCAAAGGACTAAAATATACACATTCTCTGGACATGTTCGTCTCACATACGTAAATACAAATATGTATTTCATTTCATATATTCCATAGTTCCCCTTTGGAACTCGAGCTGCATCGAAACGCTATGGGAACGCCCCTGCGTGACCGCGTTCTGAACCACGTGTGTAATCTGACCAATAGGCGTTGGGAAGCAGGAAAAACAGGAAGCTACAAATGGCTGCGAGATGGACAAAACACTAGCTTCTGCTTGTTCAGGTAAGCGCTGTGTTTTTCTGATCGAGTGATGGCTAGCAGACAGAATTTCCGTAAGTGTGTTTATCCGTGTCCCCGTTTCATTACCGGGAAGGATTCGCATGATCGGTGTGTTGTTTGCTTGGGAGTGGAGCATGCACAATTGGCTCTCGAGGGAGTCGATTGCTTGCATTGTAGTCGCATGGCTATGCGCACGCTTCGCTCTCAGAGAGCGCTCTTCGAGAAGATCTCTCTCCCTTGCGGCTCCGGTCCCGCTCTTGCCGAGGCAAAGTGGCGCCGGCGCTCGTGGGGCTCGCAGGCCGATATAGCAGCGGAATTGGAGTCGGAGGAGTCTTCTCTAGCCTCGTCTGCTGAATCGAGCTCCTGCTCCCTCGGAGAAGCAGGCCCGATGGCTGCTTCTTCTCCCGGCGTGAGCAGCGCGGCATTACATGTCTCTCCCTCCGAGGAAGGAGAGCTGATGGATGTGATGTGAGCCCGTGGGCTCCTCACAGCCTGTGCTGTATGAGGAGCTCCTCGAGGTCGTGACACGAGCTGTAGCCAAGCTGGATCTAGACGCTGGTGGAGCAGCAGAAGCAGCGCGCAGCCAGTAAGCTGGATGAGCGTTTCCTGCATCCTGTGTCACTTCCTGGGCGCCGGGGCCTGCCGTTTTTTCCCGATCTGCACACCGAGGTGTCCAGATCCTGGGAAACCCTGTACTCGGCGCGCACTTCTCCTCGTCACTCCTCGCTCTACACGAATGTGGTTGGGGCTAAGGCGTGCGGCTATGGGGCGATGCTACGTGTGGAAGAGACACTAGCTAGCTATCTCTCCCCTAGCGTAGCATCATCGCTAAAGGCCCCGGTGTTCCCTACTAAGCCGCTACGTGCTACATCGGCCTTAGTAGAGAAGGCTTACGCGGCAGCAGGCCAGGCAGCGGGTTGCCTCCACACCATGGGTGTGTTGCAGGCATACCTGGCTGACCTGCTATGTGATTTGGATGAGGGACTTAGCTCCGGGGCCGCTGATATTAAGGAGGTGCATCGCACTGCCGACTTAACCCTTCGGGCCACGAAACACACGGCACGGGCCGTTGGTCGGTCCATGGCGGCCCTGATGGCCACAGAAAAGCATCTGTGGCTCACCTTGCCCGATCTCCCGGACAAGGATCGAGCTGTGCTATTGGACGCACCGATAGCTCCTCCTGGACTGTTTGGCGACGCTGTGACGGCGGTTGTGAACAAGTTCCAGGAGTCTAAAAAGCAGTCGGCTGCGTTTCAGCAGTACCTCCCTCTGCGATCTCGTGGGGCTGTTCAGCAGCAGCTGCAGCCTGGTCCTTCCGGACACCGCGAAGCCCAGAAACAGAGCGTGGCCACCCGATCTCCGCGGGCGGGGCCTAAGGGCCCAAGACGACGCTCTAGGCCCAAGAAGGAGCAGGATGACCTGAGGGTCACCCTCGCCTCTGACAAACGGGCAGTGGTGCGTAGCTCCTGACGGTCTACGGTTGGGGGGATGGGGCACACCTCACACTTCGGTGCCCATCCCTCCCCTGCACCACCAGGTCACCAGGCCGTCGGCTCTGCCACAGGATGTGCTTCAGAGCATGGCCCCCCTCCAGTGGGCTCTGGTCCTGGAACGAGTAGTGCGCACACTCCTGAGGAAAGGAGCCATCGAGGTGGTTCCCCCCTCCCCTCAAGAGTCAGGCTTCTACAGCCCGTACTTTGTCATTCCGAAGAAGGATGGCGGGTTGCGTCCCATTCTAGATCTACGCTCCTTGAACCGCTCTCTCAGGAGGCTCAGGTTCAAGATGCTCACCCTCAAGGAGGTCGTGACTCAGATCAGGCCCGGGGACTGGTTCGTCACAATAGATCTGGAAGACGCATACTTTCATGTTTCTGGTTCCTGAGGTTTGCTTTTGGGGGCGAAGCTTACCAATATCGGGTCCTCCCGTTCGGCCAAACACTCTCGCCCCGCACCTTCACGAAATGCGTTGACGCAGCACTGACCCCGCTGCGGCTCCAGGGCATCCGCATTTTAAATTATATCGATGATTGGTTGATTCTGGCTCAGTCGGAGCGCCAGGCGATTCGGCATCGAGATGTTGTCCTCGCCTGCATGAAGGTGCTTGGGTTTCGACTAAATGCCAGCAAAAGCGTGCTTTCTCCAGCGCAGAGAACCACCTTTTTGGGCAGGGTCAGGGGACTCGGCCAGGATGCAGGCATGGTTGTCGCCTGCTCGGGTCGAAGTCATCCTCACCTCTGTCAGGAGAGTGCGGGAAGGCCAGCCACTCACTGTGAAGCAGTTCCAGAGGCTGCTGGGTCTCATGGCGGCAGCGTCCAGCATAATCCCGCTCGGCTGCCTGCACATGAGGCCCCTCCAGTGGTGGCTCCGGGGCAGAGGGTTTTCTCTCAGGGGAAACTCATATCGTACCATCAAGGTCTCACGGCATGCCCTTCGAGCCTTGGATGTTTGGAAAGACCAAACGTTTCTGTCCCGAGGCCCCATGTTGGGGACTCCATGTCGTTGCGTGATGCTAACGACGGATGCTTCCCTCACGGGGTGGGGAGCGGTCATGAGTGGCCACTCCGCCCAGGGTCTGTGGAGGGTCTCCGATCTCACCCTTTGTACAAGCTAGCATAAGCGGTCCTCTTGTGGTCTCGGGACAGACTCCTCTCTTTGAGGGCCATTTATATCCCGGGACGGTTGAATGTCAGAGCAGATGCTCTGCTGAGGCAGGGCCCGAGGCCTGGGGCCCGAGGTGGTGGAGCTCATATGGCGGAGGTTCTACAGAGGCCAGGTGGATCTTTTTGCAACCCAGGAGACCTCGCACTGTCCCCTCTGGTTCTCTCTCTCTCACCCAGCCCCGTTAGGTCTGGATGCCATGGTACAGTCGTGGCCGAGGCTACGCCTGTACGCCTTTCCTCCGATCGCACTGCTCCCTGGAATTTTGGAGAGAGTTCGCCGGGATGGAGTCCGTCTCCTCCTGGTAGCACCTCGATGGCCGGGCAAGCCATGGTTTGCGGATCTGGTGTCCCTACTCGGAAATTCCCCCCAGGAGGGATCTCCTCTCACAGGCGGGCGGAACCCTGGTTCACCCCCGCCCAGAGCTGTGGAGGCTGTGGAGACCCTCAGGGGCCACAGTTCATAGCGGCTGGTCTCTCTGCCGAGGTAGTAGAGACCCTTCTCCACTCCAGAGCTTCCTCCACGAGGAGGTCGTACGCCACACGATGGCGACTATTCACATCGTGATGCGAGCACCTTGGCCTGGAACCAGTTAACTGCCCAATTGGCTCAGTTCTGGAGTTCTTACAGGAACAGTTTGCCGCTGGGTTAACCCCCTCGACCCTGAAGGTTTACATGTCTGCCATCGCGGCATATAGCTCCCCACCAGCGGGGCAGTCGCTGGGTAGGCACCCACTGGTGACACGTTTCCTCCAGGCACCCGGAGGCTGAGGCCCGGGACGTGACCCAGAGTACCTGTCTGGGATCTGGCAGTTGTGCTGGCGCCTCTATCAGAGCCCCCCTTCGAGCCATTGGCCGAAGTGGCCCTTAGGGTCCTGTCTATTAAGACCGCCTTCCTCTTGGCAATTTCCTCCCTGAAGAGGATCGGGGATCTGCAGGCCCTGTCCATGGCCCCGTCTCGCCTGGGGTTTGCCCCTGGCATGGCCAGTGTTTCTCTATCCAAAACCTGTGTACGTACCTAAGGTGCCTTCGGCCCCCTCACGACCTGTCGTGTTGCAGGCATTCTGCCCTCCTCCATTCACAGCCCCCGAACAGGAGCGACAGAACTGACTGTGTCCAGTGCGAGCCCTGGTCACTTACCTCCACAGGACGAGTCCGTGGAGAAAGTCAGAGCAGATGCTTGTCTGCTACGGCCCTAACAGGAAAGGTTTCCCGGCCAATAAGCAGACGTTGAGCAGATGGTTGGTGGATGCAATTGTGTCGGCTTACGAGTCCTCTGGCCTCCCCACACCGCTCGTGGTCCGAGCTCACTCCACCCAGGGTGTGGGTGACTACGGCCTGGTCCGCTGGAGTGTCACTCCAAGGCATCTGTGACGCTGTGGGTTGGTCCACCCCGCTGACCTTCGTCAGGTTCTATGACCTTGACCTCAGAGCCACCCCGGGCTCCTCTGTCCTACGTGAAGGTGCCGAGGCCCTCACTCTCTAGGCAGGGTCTGGTCAATGTGGCGTGATTGGACACTCGTTCCCATAGCGTTTTGACGCAGCTCGAGTTCCGAAGGGGAACGTCTCTAGGTTACAACCATAACCCTAGTTCCCCGAGGAACGAGAAGCTGCGTCTCCATGCCACACTCCCTGCATACAAATTTTCTGTATAAGCAAATTAGTTTTCAAAGGCTATTGTAGCTCAGAATTTGGGATTCTGACTGGAAGGTTGAGTTCAAATCCTAGCACTGCCAAGCTTCTACTGTTCAAAGTATTCGTAAGGAACTTTTAAAAATGAACATGAACATTTTTTAAAATGGACATTGTTGCACAAAGCAGCTTTATACTGTTCATTTTTAAAGGTGCCATACGAATACATTTTAATCAAATTCCAGTTTTAGGGGAACATATTTATAGTACATGGCAGATCACTTTATCCCAAGCAACATACATTTATCTCACTTCTACAACTGAGCAGTTGAGGCCCAGTAGTAGAATCTTGGCAGTGCTAGGATTTGAACTCAACCTTACACTCATTAGCCCTAATGAGAAAGCCAGAGGCGATGGTGGCAAAGAAAAAAGTCCCAGAGATGTTAAGTGGAAGAAACCTGGAGAAGAACCAGTCTCAAATGAACCAATCTTTGTCTGAGTGTATCTATAACTGTACTATATGGACGAAAAGTGCAAATGTTTCACCAGGAAACCCATTCTAGTTTAAATAATGAGAAGCAGGGTATCAGAATGCATTGGGCAAGTTTGGAGAGCAGAAGAGGTCAGGATCACTGGTATTTCAGGGAGAGAGAGTGAGAGAAAGAAAGAAAGAGCGAGAGAGAGAGAGAGAGAGAGAGAGAGATATTTATAATTAACAACAGCAACCACATAAATAAGATTTTTTGGAGTTATTTTAGTTTTTGGGTTTCTTATACTGTATATCAGTGAAAATGCTTCTAAATCTACTAGAAAACTGTGTTGATTTGTTGCTCCAAGTCGAAATAGGGTCCTTTAAACGCTATTTCATTATAATGCCTCTATGATTAACATTGAACATTTTCTTTTAATGATGACCGAGAACATTCAGTTAAAAATGACAAATTCTTTTGAATTAATTTCCATATTTTTTCCAGCAGAGATATCCATAAAGTCATATTTCTTTTGTAAATTTTTGAATGCTTTGTACAAAACATATGCCTTTATTTTGGAGATCAGTATGTCAGACTCACCATGTTTATCTGTATCTGCTTATTACATCTACTTTCTATATAATGTGTTTCTATTCAGTCACATTCTTATTCCTCAAACTTGTAAATCAATAGCAAGGTGTATTTTCTTTAACTTTCTGTTGACATAATTTTTTCCTTAATTTGTTGAGGTCCACAAGGAGCAGTCCACATCACAGGATGTGTAAAAGGGCAGAACTGACACCTTCCCTGGCTAGATGGCCCTCTTGGAAATGCCAGTGCGGAGCCTCAAAACCTATTTTTCCCTCATCTGACAAAAGAAGTAGAGCAAGATGCTCCTAACCATCCTGTTCAATTTCTACTCCCAGTCCTTTTATCACATGACTCCAGGTTTAGGCCAGTCTTATCTCTGACCCACGTTGCCAGGTCGAATCACTTGAGGCTTCTTCTCCTCTGCAAGATCAACCTGGAATGTGAAAGCATTTTCACCATTGCTGCAGGGTAAGAGAAGAGAAGCCATTTGTGCAAGTCCATTACAGCTCATATGGCGTTTTTCCATTAGGTATGCGATGTGAAGCTCGTTGTTTTAGGCCGCTATCCTTAGCATTACCACCTGAAACGCAGTCCGACGCTCCTCGTAGATGGTATCAAAAGCCTTTCAGAAACTCAGATATCTGCAGCTTTTAACATATGGAGGAGGATTAAACAGCAAAATGAAAATCAGCCAGTTAAAGCTGCTCTTTCATGTCCTTCACTTAATATTTCAAGTGCTGAGTGCCAGAGGTCAACAGCCATAATGCTAATTCTTCACCTATGCGAATATCTGCTTCATTTGCTACAATCATAATTTGCACAAGTATTTACCTAAAAAATATATTCAGTCATATTCCACAACCGAACAACACAATCTTGAACAATATTTGTTGTAGGTTATTATTTTTATATTAACAGCTTACACAGGAACAAATTAAAAACATGTATTTGTTGAAATAGCTTTTTGCAAGGAGTCTACAGCTTTAGCTCTGACTGTTGGTGCTGCTACTGTAAAGAGGTAGCGAGTGTTCAGGCTAGTGATGTTTATAAGTTTGTGGTACTTTAGCAAACAGAATTTCTGTAGTGGGCTAGTACTTCTTCCTAACATTAGATAAATTGATGTGATGTATGGGGGACATTACATGCTAATTCTGTTCAAAAGCATCACTGCTAATGCTAGTAAGATAGCAAACAGGATTCCTAAGTGGAATTTAAGTAAATGTTTAGACTTCAGTGCCATGAAGCTAACATGAGATAAGCTGGTGGAATTTGTTAAAAAACGCAGATTTCAAATCATTTTGACCTTTCTTTGATTCTGTATATTAGAATTTTTTATTGCCACAGTAAGCCAGGTTTTTTCCTCCCATCTCTTACACACACACACACACACACACACACACACACACACACACACACACACTCTTTGTACACATTGAAAGCTGTAGATCAAAGAGTGCAGCCATGGTTGCTCGAAGCCGAAATTTGAATCATGCCTCCTTGAAAGAACAGAGAAATTGCTAGGATGAAATCTGAAGGTCAATGTCAGCCCCTCGACAAACAAAACGTCGCCTCCATGTGTTCGAGGATAGGTCTCCATGCCAGGGCTCTGACAAAAAGGTACTTAAGAAAAAGAACAGACGAAGCCAGATAGATCGAGCACAAGGTGTTGGGAGATGCTCTTTTCCCCTGCTGTTCTTTTGAAGTTTCTCTAACTCGGGAATTGAACAGATAGGGAGTCAGATTTCACCAAACAAAGCAGAACCAGGAAGACGTAGTGAAATTACTGAGAAAAATACATCAATGGGGTCGTCTACTAGAAAAACAATGTTAAATTCTGTGTGACACTTCAAATCATTGTTGAATTTTTGAATCTGTTTGGTCAGAAGGTGATGATTCATTTTCTATAGCAGAAGCAGCTCTGACAGAAAAATCACAGGCTTATATTAATGTGCTCTTAAATACTTTATTGCTTCTGTAGAAACGGCTAATTCACAGGTACCCGTTTTATATAAAATCCATGTAAATGGATATAAAATGTGCAGTTGCTGATAAATTATCTGTGAAGAGAGTTTCCTTATCATTTACAGAAGGAATCATCAGTGTCTCTGTAATAATATTCTGATAACATTATGATAAATGATAGCAGAAAAATACACTATGTGCATTTGCTAATCTAATGGATTTCACCCATTCAGAAAGATGTTATAAACTTTATTTAGTCTTTAATACATCTTGCTTTGAACAATGCTTCTATCATAATCATTAAGTGCAACTACGATCAACTAAAAAAAGTGATTCATTAAGGTTCTAATTATTTGGCCTCAGCTCAAAGTTCATATTATAAACCCAGTGTTTCCAGTATAGCTCAGCATCACAGGTTTATGACACAGATATTCAGACCTTTCCTGTTCTACATATAACCAAGAACAATTCAGAACAACTAAGAACACAACATATATGGTTAACGATCATCCAAGCTCATGGAATGAGAGCTCCATTCATTCATTCATCTTCTACCGCTTATCCGAACTACCTCGGGTCACGGGGAGCCTGTGCCTATCTCAGGCGTCATTGGGCATCAAGGCAGGATACACCCTGGACGGAGTGCCAACCCATCGCAGGGCACACACACACACTAGGGCACTACACACACACATTCACTCACACAATCACACACTAGGGACAATTTTCCAGAGATGCCAATCAACCTACCATGCATGTCTTTGGACAGGAGGAGGAAACCGGAGTACCCGGAGGAAACCCCTGAGGCACGGGGAGAACATGCAAACTCCACACACACAAGGTGAAGGCGGGAATCGAACCCCGACCCTGGAGGTGTGAGGCGAACGTGCTAACCACTAAGCCACCGTGCCCCCCGCTGAGAGCTCCAAAGACTTTTTAATGTTAATATGTATTATGTTCAAAATTACCTTTTCAGTAAAAAGCACAGAATGAAAAACACAAGGCTGGGTGTCCCAAAATAAGTGTCAGTTTTGTGTCACATGTTCCTTATGAGGAGGAAGAGAGATAAACCTACCAGGAGCTGATGCTAGAGGAGAACATTTTTTTTCCAAACCAAGACACAAAATGTCTTTTAAATTTGTAAAATGTTAAAATTCATCATATTCTGCTAATGGAATCAGATTACATGCATTTGATGTTCAACTGGGAAACTTCCATTTGAGACGATGCTATTCTTTTAACATTGATAGACTAGACAATAGAATACATAGTGTACTTACCTGTTTTCTTCCCATGTTCCATGCAACTTCCTGTTCCTGTAATAATCCAAATAGTTCATATGAAGTCAATATATTTGGGTAAAAGTGTTAAGTGAATGTTTTGTTAGACTAAATGAAATTTTTAGTGATTACATTAGACAAATGATAACAGTTATAGTGGACAAACAAAATGCTGAGTTGTAGAGCTCTTACTAATAGTGTGAAATATGGATGTAATGGAGGACAGTTTTCTTCTTTAAAATGTCTTTTACGTGAACTTTTGGTCCATTATGACTCTGATTAGTATGTCTGTTTATCCGACTGGCTTTTTGTTTATGATTATAGATCTCACAGGTTTAATGTTGTCCGCATGTGCATTGACTTCTGGATCATATAATCATGAAAATGGATAAACCTTAATAAAGAAGCTGCTAAGTTTTTGCATGTTTGACCTTTACATACATATCTGACCTGAAAAGATCCTACATTTGAGGCCAGTGGAACAACTTTTTAGCTTTTTTTGAAAACAGCATCCAAACATTGTAATCACAAAGCCATTATCCAACATCACGGTTCAAAAAACATCAACTAAGAGCTTTACAATTATAGACATCTAGCCTTTACTCTTCATCACCATTCATTACTAATCTTTCATTTTCTTTAATCAGTGCATGCTAGTCTGCAGTAGTCTGCTAGGTTCTAGCGTGGGTGCAATCTGTCTTTAACCTTGATGGCTTTCGAATGCTATGTTTTCAAAATGATTTTTAAAATGGTTAGAGGGAAGAACTTGTGCACGCTCGGTAGGGAAATCACTAATAAAGTGGAAGCACATAATTATCAGGTGTCTGCGAAGAGGCTCGGAGGCGTTAGCTTTGGCCCCTTCGCCCGTGACCTGATCCACATTTTACATTAATTTCCGCTTGGATAGATTAATGAACATTAATGATGGTTGTCCTCTGTGTGCCATTACTGCAAACCCTTTTCTCCAAGGCAACACCACCACTCACTGTCCTGCACTTATTCCAGATATGCCTTTATCACAGCCATACAGCAAAATCTATACTAGTATTTATGCTAGCCAATTAGCCAATGGCAAAATGCCAATCTGTCTGTTGCTACAATGACATCATCTTAGTCAATCAATAAGCTCTCTCCGTGTCCTTGACCATTTTAGAACTTAAGGAGGAATAAAAATTCAGCTTATATAAGGATTTCTATAAGGAGTTTAAGGATCTTCTGGAAGTCACGTGATTAGCATTGATTGTAATTTCATTCCTCAGCTAAAGCTCCCTTGTAATTGGCATCTCATTAGTCAACCACAATTTATTTATCTCTTAGACATGTTTGGGGTTCCTAATTTGATCCTTTAGTTTTGCACTGGAGCTACCACGCTAATGTACCTAGCTACTAATTAATATTTACTTAAAACCAGAGGTGGTAAAAACTCCAGATTCTTTACTCAAATAAACGTGCAATTACTAATGTAAATGATCATTCTGGAAAAAGTCTGAGGTACCAGATTTAAACATTTACACTCAAGTTAAAGCATTAGCAATAAACTATTTTTTACAGTGCTCTTTATGTGACTGAGAGCAAAGAAAAGTCCCCATGACCCAGGGTAAAATCACTGTAACTCAGGTCTTCATATGTCTTATTGCTTTTATAGAAAGTGACAAACTGCATCATAAAATCCAGGGTTGAATAAATAATTTACATTATGATGGCGAACGTGGATATCATTGCTGCCTCACAGTTCCAGAGTCCCGGTTGACTCTAAATTGCCTGTAAGTGTGGATAACCGTGCAATTGTGTGTGATGGACTGGCTTTATTCCATTGTCACACCCAAGATGTTCCCAGGATAAGATAACATGTTTCCTGATAATGAAGTAAATTAATTTTTGAGACACTGAACACTCACACCTCTGGGGATAGGGGATTGAGTTCTACCTCTGCCAACTGTGTGGAGTTTACATGTTCTCCTTGCACTTCTCTGGTTTCCTCCGGCAGACTGATCTTGAAATTGTCTGTGTACGTGTGTGTGAGATCGTGCTGTAATTAGTTGACACGAATGGATGGATGGATGGATGGTTGAACAACTACAGACCAGTGTTTAATGTACCTATGTATCTTGCATGATGCTCTAAATAAATTCTTACAGTGCAGGTAGTGAGATTTTGCAAATGTCAGCCGTGTGCTTGAATATAAGCAACAGAAGGAACAGAAATAATTATAACATCGCTGCACTGCAGCATCTGCTGTCATTTGAATAATTCACCGGTCATTTCCATATCGGCTGCTGTGTCAGTATGCAGGCCGTTCTGTCGTTATATGAGCATTGCTGATGCCCCTGCTCATGTATGACAGTCAGAAATGCAGCGCTGCCATGAATTGATAAGCCTACTTTGATTTTGGTTATAATTACGTGTGTGAGTGCACGTGTGTGATGTTAATTAAAAGCAGGCTAGGTGACAGTGTGTGTGACAGCAAAGTAGGTGGCATGGTCAGACCACACAGCCTGGAAAAGTGATCTTTGCTAAAATTGGTGGCACTGTTTGCATCATCTGCTTTGCATGAGCTGTTGTTATCCGAGTTCTCTGATTGGATGATTGTGAGGCTTGAGTTGTGTGTGTTGCCTTGGCAGAAGGTGCAGTCTCATTATAACACAACTTTTTTTGCCTGCAATCATAGACATCGGTTGTAAGGTAACTCTCCGGGATAGTGGATGTGCATAAAGCCCTGGATATAAATGCAAAAAGGAATTTTACCAAATTAAAAATGGCACGGAAATTAAACATTTGATTGGCAAATAACAGTCACAATTGTGACAGGAAACGACTCAAAGTGGCAGTTTATTGGTGGTGGGATTTGAACTCACATTAAACTGAGGATTTGAAGCAGGTCCTGGACAATTGGGTATAATGTCCACATATGGCTTGAGGACTAGAGACCGGCTCTTTCCAGATGGAGCAGCGAACAACATCGAGAGGAGGCGGAGTGACGACAAGGCCCTGCAAATAACCAGGAGGAGGCGGAGACACAACGAGATGCCCTGTGATGCCAGGAAGGGAAAGCTAAACAACCGTCCTGATAATGCCAGGAAGAACTGGAGCTTCCATTAAAATCTGATGTGTAGTTAAAATGTACCGGAGCATCCACGATGTCCTGCTCCTATCACAGTTCACAGTGACGCAACAATGACCAAAAGAGAAAAATAAGAGCATTTAATGACACAAAAAAAGAAATATACACATTTTGTACAATGACACAGGTGGCATTGGTTTTCATTAGTTCAATCTGTTATCAATGAGAGAAAAGGATGAAGAAATCACAGCCTAATCAATAACAAAAACATGCTCAAACCAGCTATAAGAGAGCAGACGGGATGTTAAGCAACATAAAATGTAAATGCAGACACTGCAGTTTCCTCCCATAAATGCTAAATAAACATCTCACAAAAAATCTCACCATATCATATTATACGGCACATCAGTATACATCCACAAATGTAAAAGTCTGTTTATTACAAGCTGTAGATTATGTAGTACATCCACCGTGCACGTCTCTGTAAATTAGCTGTTACTATAGAAACAGTAAAGTAGTAAGGTACATTATGATAAATGTGTTCATATAAACCTGTGATTTGTTACTGGCAATGTTGTCAAAACAACTGCTAGAGAAAATGAATACATACCTTCTGTCCAATCCAAATCAAGAATTTGACAGCACGGTGATGAGATAAATTTGGATATAAGGCACAGCTCATGTAATGATATTGCGTTCTGCATAGCATATTCATGAATGCTTGTGTGCTTCTAGTAGAGAATCTAATAAACTTATTCCATTACACTAAATGAGCGTGCAGCGCTTTATGCATATGGCACTAAACTTGAAGCTCTGGACACCAAACTGGAAAGCTAATTTTCTAAACCAGTAAGCTGTTGAAATTTTTACACCCAAAACATCTTGTTTCTAAGGACATTTTGTGTAGCAGAAGTTAGTCCAGGATTTTTCTGCAGAATTAGACTAGTATGGAACTAAAGCTACATAAATATGGCATAAATAATCATCATTGTATATGTACATAGTCATTGTATATTTATGTTTATAAAAGGTCAAAGGCGTTTCCTTCATGTTTAACTGTCCAAATGTCAACCGAATGTATCCCTTAGACTGTTTAATCACATTTTAATTCAATACCAGTATTAACCAACAAAGACAGTACAGTTTTCTATTTTCTTCTAAAATTCTTCTAGAGTTCAATGATATCGTTGTCCTGAAGAAATGTAGGTTTACTGCCAGCAGGTTTGGTTTCTGGTTAATAATATTCAATCATATTTTCTAATTATTTTTTAAAATGTTATTTTAAGGGGGCACGGTGGCTTAGTGGTTAGCACGTTCGCCTCACACCTCCAGGGTTGGGGGTTCGATTCCCGCCTCCGCCTTGTGTGTGTGGAGTTTGCATGTTCTCCCCGTGCCTCTGGGGTTTCCTCCGGGTACTCTGGTTTCCTCCCCGGTCCACAGACATGCATGGTAGGTTGATTGGCATCTCTGGAAAAATTGTCCGCAGTGTGTGAGTGTGTGTGAGTGCATTGAATGAGAGCATGTGTGTGTGCCCTGCGATGGGTTGGCACTCCGTACAGGGTGTATCCTGCCTTGATGCCCAATGACGCCTGAGATAGGCACAAGCTCCCCGTGACCCGAGGTAGTTCGGATAAGCGGTAGAAAATGAATGAATTAATGCTATTTTAATCCTTTTCAGTAGAATAGTCATACATGTATTTTATAGCAAAATCATTAATATGGCAAGATTGATCGATAGTTGATTGTGTCTTAAATAATAGTCTTAAATAATATCTTAAAAAATGACAAGCTTATGCATTTACTGAAAGTGAAAGTGAAGTGACATACGGCTAAGTACTGTATGGTGACCCATACTCAGAATTTGTTCTCTGCGTTTAACCCATCCAAAGTGCACACACACAGCAGTGAACACACACACACCGTGAACACACACACCTTGAACCCCCGGAGCAGTGGGCAGCCATTTTTATGCTACGGCGCCCGTGGAGCAGTTGAGGGGGGGTTGGTGCCTTGCTCAAGGGCACCTCAGTCGTGGCCGGGCTGAGACTCGAACCCACAACCTTAGGGTTAGGAGTCAGACTCTCTAACCATTAGGCCACGACTTCCCCCTGCTTTGTCTTCACTGCTTTGTCTTCACTGCTCTGTCTTCACTGCTCTGTCTTCACTTCTCTGTCTTACATCCACCTAAACACAGGAGTGCATCATGCTGATCAGTGTAACTGTACAGATCACATGGTGGTTTTAGTTGGTACGTTTCCTTACGTACGTTTACTTTTTTATCATATCATTTGAGTTATAAAAAAAAAAAAAAAATATATGGATATAAAATGGATATTAAAAAAAATGGTAAAATGTAAATCAGAAGAAACATTAAATTAGCTCTGGTTCAGTAGTCATATAATAAGTTGACTTGAGTCACTTTGTTAGCAATTAAAGTGTCGTAATTTCAATATACTGTAAATAAACCCAGAGTTTGTTAGATAACATGAAAACAAACAGCTTCTTAAAAACCAAGAATCTATCCACATAAGTTTGGGACAAAAGACGGTTTGGTTAATTCTCCCAAAGTACATTACACCCATTAAAAATGTAAAGAATTTCACACAACTCAAGAGACCATCCACTAAAATCAATGACTAGGTAAAGAGTGAATTAGTCAGAAAATGTTATGTTAAGAATTTTTAGTACTCAATGTGCAGTATCCCACTCTTTCACTTTAAGACTGCATACATTGTCTATTCTCTTTAGTATATCTGAGTAGGAGTGTACAATTGTAGCACAATAATTCCTTAGTATAAAGATGCTTAAAGCACTCTTCATGCCAAGAGTTCAAGGGGGTGAATACTTATGCAAGGCACTGTATATAGATACAGTCGATCTGCAGACAGGAAATAGGATGGAGGTGGCTCATCTCCAGCCTCTCCATCAAGCTGCCAGTGCTCAAGATTGAGAGGTTCTAGCTGGCAGAGCTGCAGAAATCACAGCTTTATTAGCCACAATCATCTGAGGCTCCTCACATGCCATTCCAACTGGAAGAGGACAAGCACTATATTCCGTCAGTCCTCCAGAAACACGAACGTCTGCGGAACAGCGGGGAACCCAACACACACCCACTCTGAGCACTTCCTATTGTGCATGCTGGTACATGACTGCTGAGTATGGAGGACACCTGGGATAAGAGGACTTGCCCTGAGCACAACATAGCAGTGTGTATAAGGAAGGGAAAATAATCAACGACATAGAGGTTTGTTTGTCTCAGAGTTGGATATTTTTTATTTTTATAACAGCATATTCTGAAGTGATATTTCCTCCTACACTATAAACATTTTGCCAAGCATTTTTTTCTAAGCGCATGAATGCATGCCATTGTATGTCTTATCTTTTTTTTTTGTTTTTTTTTAAATTATGTCCACAACAGAAGAATAAAGATACAATTCTATTTGCCGAGTGGTGCCACAAATTTGTCTATTGCAATTAGTGTTTAAAAATAAAACAACACAATCTAATATACAGTAACTTTGAAATCTACTGAAAAGTCTTTAATTTTTAGACTTTAATTCTGAGACACACATCATGAGTCAGATGAGCTCCCACTTCCACAGAGAACTCAGCCATGAACTACACATCGCAGCACCTACAGACTGTCACATACTTACTCAGCTGACTTCTAAACACAAACACACACACACACACACACACACACACACGCATCATTGTGGAACCTCATACGTACCTGATATAAAAACCTGTTCATTGTGTATTGCTGATCTGAATACAAACCTTTAGTTTGTGCTTTAGTTTGTGCTTGAGGGGGGCACGGCAGCTTAGGGGTTAGCACGTTCGCCTCACACCTCCAGGGTTCGATTCCCACTTCCGCCTTGTGTGTGTGGAGTTTGCATGTTCTCCCCGTGCCTCGGGGGTTTCCTCCGGGTACTCCGGTTTCCTCCCCCAGTCCAAAGACATGCACGGTAGGTTGATTGGCATCTCGGGAAAATTGTCCGTAGTGTGTGATTGCGTGAGTGAATGAGAGTGTGTGTGTGTGCCCTACGATGGGTTGGCACTCCGTCCAGGTTGTATCCTGCCTTGATGCCCGATGACGCCTGAGATAGGCACAGGCTCCCCGTGACCCCGAGGTAGTTCGGATAAGCGATAGAAAATGAGTGAGTGAGTTTGTGCTTGTTTTTGCTCAGCTTTTGCCTTGTTACAGTGGTTTGCACATCATCTGACCATTTGCCTGCTTGTGAATTGAGACCTTGCCTTGTGATTTGGAGAAGATTGCCTGTGCATGTTTAAAAGAAAACCCCCACTACATTTGAATCTGCTTTTTTTGCCTGCCTTCTATGACATAATGACACCATGTCCTTGTCTATCACAAATTAAATATGGCCAAGAATTCCTAGAACAGACAGACTGGAATGTTTTGGTGCTGACATGCCTTCAGGCCAATAACACTTAATCCTCCAGATATACATACAGTATACAAGTGAGTGTTTGTGCAATGCCACACATTCCCATGTAATGTCACACCAAACAACATCCCAATATACTGTCAGGACTCAGCCCAGACTTTGGCCATGTGCATCTGTTTATGTTTTGTGTCACGTGTCTGCCCCGCCCTTGTCTCTTCCTACAGTACCCGCCTCTGCACACCTGTACCTTATGTGTTGATAGTCACGTGTATTAAACCGTGCCACGTTGCCTATGGCAGCGCGGAATCCTCTGATGTTGTCCTGTTGCTGGAGTCTTATGTTGTCATCTTGTCTTTAGTTTGTGTTGCTGTTCTGTGTTTTTTATTTATTAAATCCTGTTTATTTTATGATATCCTGCATTTGGGTCTGTTTTATCCCAATGTCGCTGGTCGACACCATTTTTAACCCTTCAGTGCCCAGTTTCCCCAAAAGCATCTTAATAAGAGTGTTTAATGTGACAAATTTTAACTTTGAATAGCGATCCTTGTGCTGCAGTGCATTTTGGTCGCAATCATATAATCTACAAATCTTTGAATTTAAAATAGCACAGCCATGTTGAGCAAAACCTTATAATTACATTTCTTTATAGCTGTTTTGATGCTGCAAACGTCAGCCAACATACAATTTCACTGAGTTGTCGATAAAAACCTCAAATTTAGAGCAATTCATATAAAACGGCTTCATTAGACAGCAGCACAAATGCTTCAATTTCATGCAGATAGTTGTAAGGCGTCACACTGGGGTGCTTATTCAGGCTTTGTTTGCCATTTCCTCTTTGAAGAGATCTGCCATGATTGTCAGCGCAATTATGAGGCCTGTGATTGGAGCAGTGATTGCAGGGCGAGGGATTGTGAAGGAGGACTCCTGCTGATGATGTGTAATTACGTACACATTACACTCAGATGATAGAAATCAGCCTATTGGTCACTTTATCGCTCCCAGATCCACTTGCGTATCTTGTATTAATATTTAACGCTATCATATAAATTTTACATTTGACTACGTGTAAAAAAATGCAGCTGCATTAAGTGACGGCATTCTCTGATTGAAACGATTATCAGTAATCACACCACAGAGTTGTTTCCATCAACAGAACGTGTTGGTTAATTTACTAGAACAGCAGTTCTGACAGAAGTTTGAGCAAGAATTCAAATTGCAGGTTTATATTAATCTAATACGCCAGCAGTTCTATACAGTAAGTCATATCCTCTGTGGCTCCCAACATGGACTAACCCTTATGAAAAGCAGATTAAATCACGTTATTTAGCGAAGAAACACTTGTGATTGAAGCAATGGAAGCTTTCTGTAGGTAGATAATCATTTCAGAGAAGCTCACCAAAATTGAACTGTTAACAGGAACTAACTTGTTTCATCTTAACATTCTAGATTACTTAATTTAACTATAAGAAAAGTTGTGTTCATTAATATGTAGATCAACTGTATGTCAAATTGTGAGCATAAAAGAGAAATGAAACACTGCTGCTGACGGTGCCAAGCACTGACCTACAGTTTGGCAGTTATTTGTTTGTTTTGTCCACAATCTCTTAGCTGAAATGTGTTTTACAACTGATCCTTATTAGAGTTAAGTATAAGCATAAGGATAAAGATAGTAAAACGGGTGCAAACGCAGGAGTCGTGGCGGCAGCTGACCTCACAGTCACCATCCTGAGATGATGTCATCTTATCATTCTTGCTTTGTGTCTGGAGAAAACCATAGCACAGGATTTAATGCAGGATACCTACATACATATATAGTTTGTGGCTCGTCAGAAAGACTCCAGCACATCAGAATAAGAGCTGTAATAATGCAGTAACAATGAATTGCTTGCTAATGCTGAACGACACCCTGAAACCCTGAAACCCTGCCTTACATAACACAGTGTCACTGATTATTTTTCTACAGCAACATACCCAAGCGTTTTATTCCTTACTCATCTTTTAAAGCGAAGACAACTCAGCAAACTACAATCAGAAAGTTCTTAAAAGTAATAACGTCTGTGGCAAGTGTGACTATTCTGTGAAGGCCTGAGTTTAATAGAGGAACTAATGATGGATAGATATATAAACATCAGCCCCTGCTTTTAATTACCCCATTCACTGAAGTCTATATCATAGTTCTCATCTCACAGGATTTCTTCGCCTCTACTGTCTCAGACAGGGACTGGAACTGCAGGCCTGCTCATGCTGATTTTACATATTTCTGTGTCGTTCAGCAATAGCAAGCAATTCATCAATGTCACTGTATTATTACAGCCATTATTCTGATGTGTTGGAGTCTTTCTGACAAGCACCAAACTGTTTATCTTTACTGCAGGCCTCTTATTTGACCGACCTGCCATTATCAATATATTTAGAACTTTCAGTTGTGTCTGAATTTGTGTGTATTTTTGAAGTTGTTTCAGGTCTGACAATGTAATTATCCACACAGGTCAGAAATCACTTAAGAAAAACATTGAGACATTTTTCGGAAAATGACATTACAACAGATGTTAAACGTATGCCAAGACAGAAAGTGATGTAAAATATCAGCTCATAGTGCATCACCCAGTGCGAGAAATTAACTGGATTTGTACACCAATTTGGTTTGTAGTTTTAGTGTCACATTTGCATAAAGCTGAGATCTCTGGTAAAATATTGCCATAATTACGGCTCCGTCTCTTGAAATTGCAGAGAGATGCCAAATTATTGCTTACTGGTGTCAATATAAGCTTTTTATTGGGTTTTTGGGACAAACCTTTTCGATAAAATAAGAAAAGTTACAATAAAATATTTTTCAACACTGTTGATCAGCCAGTTGCTGATATAAGTGTTCTTTTATACCTTGTTAACTATAACAAATAGAAGTCTGGATAGTTAGTCAAGCTACACTGTGTCACAAAACAGACTATGGAGGTAGGATGCAAGTTCAGGTTCAGCAGAAATACAAAGGCTTAGCAACATCACAAATCAAACCAAACTGAGCATCAACCTTGTGACGAGGCAGTGAAACAACAGAGTTTAAAAAGTGGAGAAACAAACACACTTATAGGGAACAGGTGAGCTCAAAGTCTGTTGGGAGATGAAATCGACATATTTGTTGGTATCTTTGAAACAGGATTTGTGACATTGTGAACAATGACACACCGTATAAATATCTTAGCAAATGACAATTAGAACATAGGCTAATTTATTACAATTTATTTACAAATCTTAGATTATTACATTTCTAGCAATTGTAGTAATTTAAAGCCTAAAACCTTTTCACTATATTATGTATAGCCTTCATATATACAATTCTGGTTATTTAATATCTACACAGGTCAGGGATGGCTGATGAAAGCTATTCAGACACCATTCTACACGCAACAATAAAGGAAACACACAGACATATACACATACACACCTTTTCCTGTATCGTGTTGAATTGCTGGATCGTTGCTGGAGCTGTGCTGTTGAATAGCAGAGTTTTTGCATTTTATTGGATGTTCAGGGTACAGTATTGCATTCATGTCTCTGCTTGAGGACAAAGAAGGTGGTGGAAAAAAAAAAAGAATCAGCTAGTGTCATAACTTTCCAAAAGCAACTATTTTCTTTCCACTTCAGTAAAATCACTATTTTTCCAGATTGTTTTGTGCAAAAACTGCACAGAAAAACAAGCTTGTTTTCCCCCTGAATTGCTTCTGTTGTCTGCACAGCATGTAGTCTTAGAATAAAAAAATCTCACTTAGTATAACAAAACAGGATGATTACAAGGGAAAATGTTATGTTTTGTCTTGGTCAATACAAACAGACCAATAATCATGTGCTGGATTTTAATTCTGATGTGTTGGCAGTCAATGGCAACCATTAAAAGTTTGAGATTGCTCTCAAAAAGTCTGATATTTATCTGAATTCAGCTCATGTAACATTTTAGTATTAAGATTTGTAAATTATCTTGATAATAAGCTTTTGTGGGTGTGACCTATCTAGGTTTAGGTTGGAACCAAAAACAATGAAGATACTTTTGTAACATGGTGAAATAACATAAGGGAAAAAAAGATATGACAAAATAAGCTATAAGATTTAGATCCTTTTTTATTTCGCAACAAACTTAATAAAATATAACCACAGCTGTCCACAACACTGATTGTGTTCAGGAAATATCCATTCACTTGGATTTGTATCAGTTAGAGTGCTTCTTGATGTTCTATACACAAGATACATACTGTATATCTGAAACGTTTTTCAACACTTTTCTAGCCACAATCTTTAGAATCTCCCATCTGTTGGTTTTTGATAAAAAAAGAAATATGTCAATGCTAAATAAACAAGAAAAATAAAAACAAAAAGAATTATATGACAGCAAACATTGTTTTTTTTTGTAGAAGTATGTAGAACTTTTGTGCAATGAGATTTTACAGAAATTTTAGAGCAAACAATTAATAAATTATATATAAAAATTGAAATAAAAGAAAATGAAATAATAATAAATAATAAAAAAAACATAAAAATAAAATTATGAATAAATAATACATTCAATATAGGCACATACATTCTGCTTATTTTTAATTAATGTAATTTGAATTTCAAGCTTAAAAACATCTTGTTTTATTGCCATAAACCAAAGTTCAGAAGCTATAGTTTATGAGCAGTGCAATCCAGAAACTAGTAAAAATATCCAGAAATGTTTATAACTTCAGATTTGTAAAATATATTTGATATGATTATAGTCGCTATTAATGAAAGAAAACATTTTTAAACATTTATTTTTAATATCATATATTAATTTCATATATTTATGGTATTCTATCATTTAAAAATAATTTTAGAACATTTCTTGTTCACATTGATGCTAGCTACACATGCTATAAGAATTACTGCGAATACAAGATTCCTACTAAGTAACTACATCTGGAATACTCTGTGATAACAATGTTACCAGAGTATCAGAGATAGAGAGTCCTAAGCTTTCAAAAAGGTGGAGGAGAGAACAGTCTCTGCACTGAACGACAGGTTTTCTTTATTTTTCTAAATGCAGCTAATTTTACCATTTTTGTTCATATTTACAGTATTAATGTATAGCAGAAAACATTCTATGCTCGTTGTACATTTTTACACCATAAAATAAATTTATCCAAAATTATCATCAGCAAGCTACCTTACTGATTAATTATTATATTTAGAAACTTCCCCCAACGATAAAGCATGCAAACACGACATACTCGTGATTTCCACTTCAGAAAGTAGGATCATTCTGATAGCACATTAAAGGCAGCATTCGCTGAAATTTGAAAAGTAGCTCATCAGATATGAAAGCACTAATCCAAGATTATTAAACATGCCACTGTGGGTTATTTTCTGTGATAAATTATGAGAATTTCAAAGCTGTAGTGCCTTGATTAATGGACAGCTATTATGTCTTTATCTGAACCGTACTCATCCTGTGACTGCCCATACTGAAGACACGCAATGCTCCCTGTCCCTCTGTCCTTTTAGCACTGAAGAATGTTCTGGTTCCTTTGGAGTCACTCCATGTCCTGTCAAAAGTGAATGTCACAGCAGAGGGATGCTGTGTTTTATGGGCACCTGGGATGAGAACGGAATGGGGGAGGAGAATGAAAAGGGGGATAAAACACCACATTAATCCACTAAAAGCCTTTTAGTAATATTGCCTTCCAACTGTGGTCTGGTCCACTTTGAGTCTGCATCACCTCCCATCATGTAATACTGGGCGAAATTTAATTTAGTGCAAGAGCTTTTCATTTTGTGAATGAATACAAAACTTCTCCACCCCCTCCCCACCCCACCCCCAAACACACCACACCATTACCACCTCCTTCCTATTTACAAAGCCGACTATGACGTCCCGCTTTTCCTGCTGCTGTCTTTAAGCAAACTTATTTGAGTGCATGATGACTAGCTGGACTTGAGCACATACACCCACAAGTGCTCACAATCTTGGCTATAGCTTTTCTTTACAAGATCTGTGCTGACTCATTTCGGAAATGCAGTGGCAGTCCTTTGCAAGAAGTCAGAGGAACAGCATGTTACTCCAGTCACTGATTCATAGCAGAATGAAATCACTGGCACATTATTCATGTCTTTTATGCAGATTGAGAGTCCGGTAATAAGGAGGTCAGGAGGAAATGCATTTCTTTAATGGATATTTACTTTTGCATGCACTTAGCTTTTAGTAATGACTTGGATTATTTAATATAACAAGAAATGTAGTCTTTGTTGAAATAGTAACTTGTTTTTCCTTAAAAAAATGTTGCTTTATTTTTGTATTTTTGGTGTTGACTGAATTCTTTGTACACTTCCCCAGACAAGCTGTTTGGGAGGAAAGCAACAATACCAATACTAGGGCTTTTAGGACTTGAGTCATGGACTCGAGTTCTGTCTTGAGACGTTTTTGTATGGACTTGAAAATGTGTTGAATTTATTGACGTTTGTACTTTTCTCAGGCTTGGGCACTGGTGTCAATTCAACCTTTTAGAAAATAACTGCCATTGGTGCAAAGCAAGAACAAAGCAAGTTTGAAAACAGTCTTCCATTCCAGATGGATCATGACTTGGTCTTGAACCTCTCAAGACTCGGTCTGGGCTTGATGCTGGCTAGTCCTAGTCTTGGGCCTACATCTGGTACCACATTATAGTATGTACCTAGTGCACTCTGTCCTCCTAATGTACAAATAAAACAGTAACCTAGAAATCTCACAATTAATGAGCAAACAAAACAAACCATAATCTGAAAAAAGTGGAGGAACTACATCATCTTACAGTAAGATCTAAACTGATAAACCATCTTAAACATCAGTGGAGAAGATAGCATTGAAGAAAATGCTACCTCGATGAAAAAGAAATGTCTAAGTGAGTGAAAATAACAATGCTGTGATATAAAATGTTTTCCTAAATTTCATCTGTGAGTTTAATCCTTATTTTTACTCCCTTTACTCATAGTCTGAAATGTTTTTTTTTTTCTTCTGTTTTTATGCCTCTGCCCACTTGCTTCGCCAATTTAAAGTCCGATTTTCTGCCCTACCATGTGCTGTCACCATGTTCCCTCAGTGGAGCCTGTAAATGACACTCCAGGTCATTAGGAAGCCTGTAGCTCTGTTTACTGACATGGGACTTCAGGCGGCCGCATGATCCATGGCCTACACACACATTACACTGGCTACAGATAGCTATTAAAACTTATTTCTTCAAGTTTGTCAGCAAACTTTCCAACCTATTTTTTTTTTCAAATGAATGCCATTTTTCCCAACAGTGCTTATTATTTGGCAATATAAGATGTTGAAAGTTCCTCTCAACAAGTAGCTCATGATTTTGAGGTGATCTGATATGAACATCAGTTATTTATAGTATTTCCTTTGAATGTCATCAGCCAGTATCTAGAATTTTGCAATGTGAAGTCCAGTGTGAAGCTCCTTCTTTCCGTGTTCTCACATCCGTCCACAAGAAGAATAACGGAGAAGGGACCATTGTGTGTGTTATATCCATCATACCCTCAGGAGATGGGAAAGTCCACTAGTTGAAGCAAAAGCTGCTATAATGTAAGTTTAACATGTAAAATGCATATTTGTATGTAATTATTTATACATACCAATAATGATAATTAATATAAAATTGTTTTCAGAAGGTGGAGGTTTCCTTCCCCTTAGAGTAGGATGACTATTACACAAAGACAAATTTTCCTTCTTTTCATTCTTGTTGTGGACAGATGTCAGACAGTGCTCTTGTGTTGATATGATTTTGTCTTCAACTTTGTAAGAGACTAACAAAGGGAAAATAATTCAAATGTCGAGGTTCTGCAAGTGTAATATGAATTTTTTAGCCAAATTAATTTTTAATTAATCTCTCCCTGAAAGGACTTCCAGGTTCAGTAAATCACCTTTAAAATGTTGATTTAAACTATCTGCATTGACTCCACAATGTATTTTGTATTTTAAGGTCAAAGCACCCCAAAGTGATTAGACCTTGTCAGTAAATCAGCCTGCACTGCTATAAGTACACACACAAACCTTTAGTAAATCACGTCCCCAGTGGAGTCATTTACTGTCGTGTGGAACAACTGAGTGGGAAGAGGGTAATCTAAAAACGGTTAAAATATAAATCTGCTTTTGTCCCTGCAAATATCCATAACATGTACAGAAATACTAATACTACTACTACTACTACTACTACTACTACTACTACTAATAATAATAATAATAATAATAATAATAATAATAATAATACTATTACTACTACTACTAATAATAAAAATAATAATAACAATATTATTATTGTTATTATTATTGTTATTATTGTTATTATTATTAGTAGTAGTAGTATTAGTAGTAGAAAAAAGTGTTGTTATTATTAATATTATTAATAATAACAACAACAATAATAATAATAATAATAATAATAATAATAATAATAATAATAATAATAATAATAAATGTACTGTTATTTTTGTTTATATTTTTATTTTAAGTAAAACACTTGCTCTATATCACAAAGACTGAATCTGCACCATTCTGAGGATGGCATTTTGAAAAAATCAAAGCACACATGACTCCTGGTTTAAAAACATTTAGAAGACCATTAAAGATGTGAAATGGAATGACTGACTTACCTGGGTTTGGTCTTTGTATGCTTTACGCAACATTACGATCATGTACAGTAGAATAAGTGAAGATACAGTGAAGCAGACATTACATACAGCTAAAGCTGCTATTTTTGTTTTACTTTCTCATTATTACAAATGTTCTTCCAGCGACTACAGAATACAGAAAGCGGTATGAACCATAGCAACAGTCTTTTGAACAGTTTTTCCTTTGAACACATACCATTGCTTGATTCCTAGAAAACCTGTGATTCATCCTCCTCAGCCAGTATGGATTTAAAAATTGGTTAAATGGAATCGGTGGAAAATGCTTCAGAAAGTGTGTGAATTGGTCTGATAATCCTTCAATAATGAAATGTTCAACGTCATGGGTGTTCAGATATGTGTTTATAAAGTTGTGTACTGGATTATTATTAGTCTATAGCATACAAGTAAGGACTAAAACATGGTGCTGTGCTGTTACTGGGAAATAAAGAATGTTCAGGAAACTTCAGTGGTGTGACCAAGTGAAGATACTGTCATCACCCTGAAGGTGATTATTTTGCTTTTACAATAAGATATGAATTGTTTAATTTATTTTAGAATGACAGTTTCTTATGCTTATTTTTAATACAATAATTTTTTATAAATTGTTGTTCTCTCAGTTCCACAGGAAACTCCTGATATACCGGTGATCCTGACATTTTTCTGCCCCCTGGACCTGCCTGATCTCCCCAATGCCCTACTTCTGTTTGGAGTCTCAATCCACTTGCTGCTGCTGGCTTTTGATGGCTTTTGACTGCAACCATTATGAACGGTTTGGCTACTACTGTACAGCTTAAGACATGAAAAGTTTTGAACTCCAACAGTGAACAAGTGTTAACATCAACAAAAGACTTGAAACTAGAATGAATTTCAGTGTTACACAACTGCACCTTTAGACCATGTAGTGCACAGTTATAAAAGGGAAATTATTTAGTAATTATATAGTTAGAGGCTTCTAAATAGACTCAGAGGATTAGCAGATGGGTTCCCTTTTGAGTCCGGTTCTTCCTCATACAGTATTGTCTTGAGGATGTTTTCCATACCATCTCTGCCTCTGCTCATTAGGGATACATTTAACTATCTGGTATACATGTATCTGTGTAAATCTGCTTTGTGACAACGTCCATTGTTAAAGGCAGAATGCAATTAAAACCAAATTGAACTAAATAAAACATCCACTAAAGAAATTATTTACTTGTATTATACAGTAGCAGCTCTAAAGAGTCCCTTTTCCCTTTGAATTTAAAGGAAATAGGTTTTACTGAGAAAAGCATAAATGACAATCACAAGTCCTGTGTGAGAAAGAGTCTCTGACAATGGAAGCTCCTTCCATGTTACATAAATAGATCCATACAGAAACCATGTCAACATTTCAATTTTTTAAATGTTTTTAATAAGCTGAAGCGGCGCCGTACAGCTTCTTGTTACCTTGTGTAAGTTGTGAGTCAATACTATTGTCAGAACTTCTGTTGGAGAAAATGAATCACATTCAAACAAATGAGAATTGAGCATTCAACACTGCTCTTGTATAAGTCCTATTGATTTTTTATTTTCTTCTCTGTTCCTGCCTATTTTTCAAAAGAAGTTTCTGCCCGTCTTTTCAGGTAACCTTTAAAGGCAAGTTTTTTTTTCCTTCCACAAAATGTTTATGTTCTCAAAATACTTTTACTGTATTAATACTGTTCCACAGAAAGACCAGAGCTCAGGGCTATGCCTACTGTGAACTCAAGAACATCATGCTGTGGATTAGTCAACAGACTCTGTTCAGCATGTACTGAATACTGGGCTCATCTCTTTGTCACACGTGAAGGTCATTTTTAGTGGATTGAGGATCCTAATCAGAGGTGTGAGGGCCGGTAGTGACCGGATTGTCCTGTACCCCTGAAGCTTTTTTTTTCCATGTTTCTACAGTACGTTTCCTTTTTCAGCATTCAATGTGTGGATCAAAATTTCTGCTGTTCCATCAGGCTGACAGCTGGTCAGGAGAGGGCAAACATCACATGACAGTGAGATGGAAGTTTTTTATTTTTTAAATAAAGTGACTTTCTTTTCCAGCCTTTCTGAATGCTGCAGTGGTATTGTTTTGGTTATGAAATGTCAAAACTGAAAGCAGAGAGTGGAGAAAATACCCCTGTTGGCATATATCTCCTCTATATTTTCATAAGGAGTCAGTTATACCCAGCTATTTTATTAGGAACCCCTATACACCAGCTCATTCACAAACTTATCCAATCAGTCCTGATACAGGCCAAGAACTTCAGTTAACACCAAACATCAGTACTGTATGTTGGCATAAATGTGATATAAGTATTCATCAATGCGTCATATCTGTTTCCAGAAACAGCTAAAACTGTTGATCTCCTGACATATTCACACACAATTGTGTGAATTACAAAGAACATTCATTGTGCTGCAGGCCGAAATCCCTTGTTGATGAGAGAGGTCAGAGAACGGTCAGACTGGTTCGATCTAACAGGAATGCTACAGTAAGTCACATAACATCTATTTACAACCATAGTGAAAGGAAAGGATTGCAGAATGCAAATGTTGAACCTTAACTTGCATGGGCTTCAACTGCAGAGAAACTTTCTCCTACACTTGTAGCAAAACTAAGCTTTAGAAAAGGTTTCTAAAGAGGAAAATTATATTCCTGAAAGTTATACTGTGGTTTGAGAGAAAATAAATGTCCACAATAAGTTTAAGAAAGTCCTAATGGTCCGTTGGTTAGCACACAAGAACGTAATACTTTTAGTCAATTTATCCCATTATTCATGGTCACCTAAGGAACTGAACACAACAACAAATGTGCGCTGTTAGTTCAGAGTTACTTCCTTTTTTTCTGGAAGGAAGGAAGGAAATACCCAACACTGTAACATGTGGGACTTTTCCCCTCATGCTAATCTTTTCCGATTGAATTCACACGGCTTGAGTAGTGAGCTTTGACTTGCTCTGTTCCTCCGCTTATGGAAATTCCCTTCGATGTGTCGCAGCCAGGTTTAGCTGACAGCCTGACAGAAAGATCTGACCCTCCTGTTCACTGAACAAATGAGACTGCTTCTGATGTGAAGAGACTGCCTGAGCCCACAATGTGCTGGAGCACAAAATACAGCAGTGCAGTGTGATACGCCAGAATTTCTGAAAAACTAGATCATCTTGTCAGTCTCGATCCGATCGGACATTGACTATGAGGCAACCGAGTAAGTTAAAAAATCTTTTAAACTAAATTTGGCGATAATGGAGATCTTGGACAAACTGGGAAAACTTCATCTTGAAAAGTCTTGTGTGGTATAGGCATACAAATATTAATGAAAAGGCCATTTAAGGCTATTTTCTCATCTATTATGCTAGCTTGATACTTTGGGTTTACCTTAATTTAGCTTACCTTAATTTGTTTAGATGGGAGTGTTTGTACATTGTTCAGTACTGAGCATGTGAACTCAACTGATACAAGGATCTGCAAGTAAAATAACCTGTGCGGGTGTTTTAGCCAATGATGTCATTATTTCCTGTCCCAGGAGTGGCAGGGAAACATTGTGGGACACCAAAACAAAAACTATGGTGAGTCATGTTGTGTTCTCCATGCACGTTTGTGATGATGTAAGATGAATGCAAATGCACCGAAGTTTGACAGAATAAGCGAGTCTGAAACCAGAGCAATGCTACGTGGGCACCGGGAATAATCACATTCAGATTCCAACTACAGCAAATGTGTTGAGTGTGAAAACCAGCCATATCAACCCACCCAATTGTCCACAGCTAACGGAATCGATGGTGTAGCAAGAAAAACTTTCAATTTTCATCTTTCTTTCAGAATGGCTTTTCTCACAATTAGCAAAAGAACCACATTCAGAGTTAGAATTAAATTCTACAAAAATTTTGAGGAAGTTCTTTACACTCCGAATTTAAAATTGGATATTGTGAGCTTTAAAACAGCCACAGAATCAAAATATTAATATACCGGTATACTTTACAATTCAAGAATGATGGCTCATTAATCACATTAATCACACCACCCCATCGTTGATTATTTTCTCATAACAGCTTGCTTCCATCCATCAAGATTTTTATCAGTTCCCTTTTCTCAGTATCTAGGCATAGTCACAGCATTACTGGGAAACATTACTCTTAGCTGTGGAATTTTTGTCCTTTTCACTGTATGGTGCGTGTTAATTCTAGCTGTTGTGAAGCAGTTGGTTCAATGGTGCAGTTTAACCTTGTCAAAGAGGGTTACGATACACCATGGTGCTAAGTGTCATTCCACTGACAATGTCTGTTGGAATTTTTTTTAATCCGGGCTCATACGTCAACAGCAGCGTGCCAGCATGATCACTGCATTCACCGTACAAGGGCATCCACTCACACCTGTTTCATAATAAGCATTTTTAATACCATATGAGAGGTGTATTTGCATAATGAAGAAATAGTGGTTAGTCTCTAGGAATGCTTAAAGTTTATAGCTCAGCTTGTCACTGTCTCCTGCCTCCTAAGAAGACACCTGTTCCTCATAAGTCACCCATCATATTAGCTCATTTACGGCATGTACTTTGATCTCTCAGACTGGTGTTTCCAAGTCCTGCTGTTTCATCCTAGTGTGAGATATTGATGTGTTCTGCTTGTTATTGCTCTGTAACCTTCATGCCGCTATAGGAAATAATCAACAGTGAAATGAAATGAGCTTACTGTTACCACCATGAAGTTGGTTTTTTTTTTTAAATAACATTACAAAACTAACTAAGCACTTTTTATAAGTTAAGCTAGTTCCTGACATTGTTCTCTGTTTTCATGACCTTGTCATGTAACAAAAAAGCTGAAGTCCTGAAGATTTCCCTATGCCTGAAAATGGGCTGAGACTTCTTCCATACATGTTAAATAAACATCTCTTACATAAACATACACAAATCAATACTTAAACATCTGTCCCAGATGTTTACCAGCTTCCCTCTAAATGATATATTACTGTAGAAAGGATAACAAATTAGAACAAGTGTCTTAACAAACTTACTTGCTACAACAGATCTGTTGCTAAGGAATATTACTTCTGACTAAAAAAACCTTGCAACAGTGTTGTGGGTTTGTGGGATAAAGCTGTAGCTGAGCATTATATACTGTGTGGTATTTTGGGGAGCTTCTGAAATTGCCCTTACACATCCTGTGACTCTAAGCCACTGTGTCAAACTCAGGTTTTGCGTTTTCCTGACATTCACACCAAATCCAGTTGAAAAAGACCTTATTAATGAGCTGATGCAGTGACTCGTAAGGTAGAGCGTTAAACTCGATAAAGCTGTGGCCCTCAAGGACTGGAGTCTGACAAAGCTCTGCCATACAGACAGTCATAACACAATTACCTCAACTTTATCTTAACACGCATCACAGCTACCAGCATTGCAGATCCAGGAGACAGTGTCAGGTTTTTTTTGGCAGTGTTTTACACATCCAGCATTTTGTCTACACCATTCAAGAGTTGGGAATGTTGGTCACAGGTTCCTAACGCTGTTCCAGGAGAACCTACTCTTCAGCACATGTTGGGGTTTACACTGCTCCCAACATATTGTATTCCACAACATCTCTGTCTGAGTTGAAGTGGGCGTGTTACGGCATAGAAAATACTATAATGTGAAGGAGAAGGGGTTCTCTATGACCAGGGATGAGAACCTCTGCTGTAGACTACGATTATTAAGGCGGTGATCGCCTTATACATTGCTCAGATTTGCACAGTTTTGATAAAAGTTGCTTTATTGGGATAAGCAACTACAGTCTTGTGACTGAAAACTGGAAACTTAGATTTATCGCTTTAAAACTTGAGACTAGTTGTGTATCTGTGCACACAATGTCATGTTTTGATTTAGTGTTTCTTGGGAAGTGTCTAGAAATTAGGTGTGAAATTTCATCTTCAGTGAGTAAGAATCATTTGGTCAAATGCATTTTAAAAGTATAATGTGGTGTTGGAACAGCACCGCATATAATTGGGTAATTAAAGTTATTAAATATTTCTTTTTATAAACTGCAGTGGCTATACTATTTAGAATAATGAAGAGAAATTGGTATTTAGTGTGTTCTTAGCCATCACTGTATCAGGATGTCAGATTGGTCTGACAAATTTCTTAATGGACTTGAAACATGAAAGAGAACATGACGAGCAAACAAACAGTTTAAAGTTACAGGGCAAAATGTGTACAAAAAGCAAACACAAGAATTTGTTATAAATAGTTTTATTTACTTGTAATGTAAAAAATTTACATTAACTAAATTAACATTAGCTAAACATTAACATTAAACTAAATATGAAATCAGTCCATCAAAACAGGCTTCAATAAAACCAACATTTTTTATTATAATATTTATTAGTAGTAGTAGCAGTAAAAAAAACAATAACAACCAACTTCTAAGTAAAATGTTTCATTTTTATATCGATAAGGATATAGAAAACATTTGGACAAACAATTTGGTTAGACACATTTTAAAAGCATAATTGTGTGCTTTAGGAACAGCATTGATAACCTCAACTGGCCCACATCCGCTCTCGGGCTAAGTTCTGCTTCACTTGAGCTTTAAATTAGTCACGGCGTATAATTGGCCAAATTAAAGCTCCAGTCAGTGCAGTCTTTGTTGTGGAAGGGTCTTTTAGTGATCCTTCAATCAGGCCTCATCTCAGACACTGAAAGAAGGACAGAATTTGCTCAATGGAGCAGGTAATAACTTGAGTAAAATATTACAGAGGTTAAAGCAAACAGAGATAATTTAGATGTAGACCATGTCCTTAGCTTTAGGAAGGATCAGGGGCACTTTGATAAAGTTTGATGTCTGAACATGAAGAGAAATTGAGATTTAATCACCAACAAGTAAAAGATTTGTAATGTGTAGTCATTTTAGTAGAAAGGCAACTCAAGTAATAATAGATGGTTCATCTTTTTTTTCTTTCAAACTCACTTGTGTGAATGCCATATCAATTTGCTAGAACTTTCGAATAAAGTCCTGTAGATGATGCATCATGCCTGAGAGGTGTGAGCTCATTAATGCTGTTAACCTGAACACCATGTTTTTGTTTTTTTATAATATCTGTTCCAAAGTATTGAATTTTTTATCATGCTGAAGCAAAAAGAGAACATTCTCTGAAATGTCTGAGAGGGTTTTGTAGATGAATAGCCTATTATTTTGTAAGGCCTCTAGTACAGAATACTTGTTTGTCCAGTAAGAGTAGTGTTTCTCAAACCTGGTAACAGGGAACCAAGAGTTCACTAAAAAAATATTAGAGGTAGTATCTCTTCTTAGTATTTTTTTTAGTAGTTCTGTCAATTTATTAAACTCTGTTCTGTTAACCTGCTTTGGCAGGAAGTGGTGGCTCAACTGTTTAAGGCTCTGGGTTGTTGATCAGAAGATTGAGGTTCAAGCCCCAGCATTGCCAAGCTGCCACTTAATTCTCGCTGCTCCAGGGATGCTGCATCATGGCTGGCCCCAATCTCCAAATTTTGGATATGTGAAAAGAGAATTTCACTGTGCTGTAATGTATATACAGTATGTGAAAAATTAAAAGCTTCTATTCTGTTTCTATGGCCACGTTCAGACTGCAGGTAAAAGTGGCCCAAATCTGATTTTTTTGGGGTGAAGTGACCAGGTCAGACTTCTTCAGGAGTAGTGTGAACACTCAAATCTTGCCCAGATCTGATTTTTTCAAATCAGATTCAGACCACTTCCATATGTGGTCCTGAATCAGACCCAAATCTGATTTTTTCCAATGTGGCCACAGTGTGAGCAACCAAGGAGGATGTGATGCGACTTTTACGTCAATCTACATCGACATTTGTCACAATTATGCGCCGGCGAGTATGCACACAAACGTGACTACGACTACTCCAAACCCCGCATCTCTGTGCTGCCATTACACAAACATTTAGAAAGAAAAGCGAAAATGCTTAATTCCTCCATAACCTTGCCAACTTTAGAGCAACGGCGTGCTGCGTGTGACGTCATTGTTATTGTTCGTTTGCGCATGTGGGTCAGTTCAAAACACCAAACAGTTCACAATGGTATCTGATATAGGCCACATTTTAAAAGGTAATGTGAACAGCCAACCAAAAAAATCAGATCTGAGCAAAATATCTGAATTGAGCATTAAGACTTGCAGTATGAACGCGGCTTTAATGTCTAAACCTATGGTCCAGTCCACGCTGGTCATGTAAGTGCTGCATAAGCTGCACATCAAAATGATTGTGTGCAACGCTGGCATTGTGTTACACTTCAGGTGTATTTTTTCCACTCACACACATACAAGTATATAGACATCTGTTGAGATCACAAAAAAACACTTTCTATACACTGTACACATTTATAATCATAACCTACAAAGGTGTCGTGGTTGTTTATGTTGTTGTTACATTTTACATTTTAGGTTGTTACATTTCACTACCTGGTGTAATTGTCTAAGGTTGTCTGCATGACAAATTCCAAAATTGAATATTTCGTTGAATGGAATAGTGTAAACCTTGGTTGTGTTGTGTGTTTCATTTCCCTTCTATGTTTAGTAATTATTTTCTGAGTCAATTACTTACCCGTTCTGTGTGTTTGCCGCTATTAGTTTGGATCTAGATCTTGAGTATTCTTGTATTCTAGCATTTTAATTTGACCTCAGTTTTCAGTGTAGCACTGTAATAAACAAATGTCTTCTCACAGAAAACTTATCACCACACCAACCATAAAGACTAGCTCACTGTGTGTTACTGTTTAAACAGCACTTAAACTAAACATTTGCACTTAAACCAGTTACATACAAAATGTTTTTCAGACATAATGCTTCCTGATACATGGAGAAGATTCTACACACACTCCCGCATGTCTAGAGCAACCAAATCAAATCTCTATTATTGTTCATTGTTTTGACTGCTTTTATGCCTCTGTGTGTTATTTTGTGACAACATTCTTTTGAGGTCTCAAAACCTCTTTGTGTAGAAAATGAGAAAAGGAGCGTCTGTCTGCTTTCTGTTGACAATACATTATTGTGATCAGTGATGAAAATTCCAGACAGCACGATTTAAATTTTTATTGACAAGCAAAATAAAACTTCTGCATATACACACACACACACACACACACACACACACACACACACGCACACACACACGCACACACACAGCAAAGCCTGGAGGGACAAGCAGAACTAAGAAAAAGGCGTGTTATGAATGAGATGAGAGGATATTATGGCATTTTCTGTTTATAGGAGTGTGATATGTAAATAATTCAGAGCTAATCATGCTTAGATGAACTTGTTGGCATGGCAGCGATCGAATAAAGCTTAACGGTTTTATGGCTGTCTCCATGGATATGAAGAGTCTTTACCTCATACACTCACTCAATCATGAACTTATTCACTTAGAAACTGGCTCAGTCTCTGAAATAAACTTATGTTCACAAAACTGTTGTTTTCTTAAATCGTATCAGTTTTATACAAAAACAGCACAAACTATTTGGATATATATATATATATATATCACTGATAGCTGGGCCCTATCATGGGTGACCCTGCACTCTGATCCGAACTTCTGACCCCTAGGTTTATATTAACGCTCATGTTCTGACATTTCATTGGTTCTACAACAGCAACTTCTACAGTAGCATCTATGATGGACACTCCACAAAAATGTATAGAATTGTGTTAATTGTGTTAACACTTAAAATGGTGACATTTTCCGTATGGAGATGTGTATTCAGTGTTGTTCAGGGGAATCTCCAGGTTCACCAATTTGTTAGGCTATGTAACAGTCAGGATGGTATATGAGCTATCTTGACACAGAGCCATTATAATGAATATAGCCACAAATTATGGAGCGCTCCTTTACAGTAACATGTCATTGTAGTCCCTTGGCTGCTTCCTGTTCGGAGTCACGACAGCGGATCATCTGATCTACATATTAAATTTTGGCACAGGATTTACACTGGATTCCAGTCCTGGTGAAATTTTTTTTTTTATTTTTATCCGGGCTTGGGACCGGCACTGAAAGTCAACACTTCAGGGGTTGTGTTGGGTCTTAAATACAGGGAATCAAATTCATGCCACAGAGGTGAGACCATGGGATCCTGCCGCTGGACCACCAGGGACGTCTTTACTACTGTATATCATTTATTTTTTACTAAACAGGATTTAAGAGAAAACATGGATGTCAATTCATTGCTAAAACCAGCAAAAAAGTAAAACTTTGATCAGGTATATAACAAGTTTGAGTGGTGACGTAAAAGAAGAAAAGTTACTTAGTCCTCAACACAACTCACAATATACTCATTCATCCACTCCCAAATACCCACCCATTTTATCAGGCCTGTAACTGTAACTATATTCTTCCATATTTAGCCACCATGATTACTTTTTCCTCCCCTAATGACCCAGTCCAGATAAATAAACAGCTCCCACCTAATCAGAGTTCCTGCACTCGTTTTCTCTCTTTAAACACCTCCACTGCTATATACTGTATAGGGAATTGTGGGTACTCAGGGTTGCATTCACCTCACAAATCAGAGGGTCGTTTACTTCACAGCTGTATTTCACAAGCTACAATTACATGCCAGCTGTTCTCCATTCACGCCCTCCACTCCCACGACCCCAGATGGCTAGGGACAGAGCAGTTTTTAAAGTTTTCTGTCATAGAGCAGCTGCTGATCAAGACAAAAAAAAGGTAGTGTTGGTTTTGCACTCTAAAGGAAGACACATACACTTCCTGTTCCAGCTATTGACCCTTCTGGTGACAGGTAGGATAATTTAGACAATTTAGATGTATACCTTATCAGTAGGTGGTTCAAAAAATAAAATGAATGGCCTTTCTCCAATCAGAAGATTGCTTATTAATCCAGATATTGTTTTTCAATGCAAAACATATGAATTCAAACCAATAACCTTTCTTGAACAGGTTTGATAATACACTTCTTGCTGGCATAAGACTAACACATTACTTCACATTAATAACACACATAACAAACACAATGGAGTTGAAGAGAAATACAGCTCAGTCAAACGGTGTCTCAGTCAAACAATGCAAGCACTTTTAATCACTTCGGGGCAAATTTGTTGGTTCAGATGTGATGGTTTCAAAATTAATTTCCATGTAAATTTTCAAATTTAAATTTTATATTTCAATGTAATGACAGAAAGTCATGTATTCACGCAACCTTGTGGTCCATAAAGACATTCACTGGATAACCGGAATGAAGCCAATGAGCAATGCTTAGTCGTACACTGTTGCATTTTCACAGCCTTGTTATTCAACTTGTGTCGCAGTTGTTTGGCGTCTTGCCCTCCTCACAGCACAGAATTCCCAGACTGTAGTAGAGCTCAGTTATCAGTCAGAAACTCTGAAATACACAAAATGTATCTCATCTTTGAAATTTTCCAAAATTAAGTAAATGTATATAGCTTAGCACTGCTCCGCAATTAAGTCTCTGCATCAACAACTCCTTTTTCCTTTCACGGCCTGCAAAAACTTCCTGCCCCTTACACCTGATTAGACCAGACACCCTTCAATCAACCAAGACATGTACCTATTGATTAAGAACCTCAATTAGTAACAATTTCCTGGTGAGAAAACATAAAGGCATTGCACAGTGTATTATTAACAGGAACAGCTTATAAATACATTGAACATGAACATAGTTTAAACACTTTTACAAATGGAAATGGTCTAAATCCGTACTTCTGTTTCCATCTGGAATTATATTACCGGTCTGCAATTCCGGCAATTCATACACTATATGCTAGACTGTATAGTGCATATTGTCAATGCATAGTATGAGTTATGTCATTTGTGATACAGCTTAGGCTTGTCCTATTAAAAAATGCATTTTTAATTGACAAAAGTAAAACAATTATTTTCTGCACAATATGAAGGTTTCATTAAGGAGACATTGTTCAACATTTTAACAAAATTTTCTAACAGCGGGAAATCATCAAGACAGAGGTATAGCAGTTTCTCTGGAAGATTGTCCATAGTGTGTGGTTGCGTGAGTGAATGAGAGTGTGTGTGTGCCCTGCGATGGGTTGGCACTCTGTCCAGGGTGCATCCTGCCTTGATGCCCAATGACGCCTGAGATAGGCACAGGCTCCCCGTGACCCGAGATAGTTCAGATAAGCAGTAGAAAATGAATGAATGAATGAATGAATGAATATATGTAACTATAAATTGATTGAAAAAAATATACACTTAAAAAAAATATACACAAAAAAAATCGTTGTCTAATAGTTCTTTCCTTCCATAAAAAGCCGAGCAGTAATTGCTGTTGCAGGACAATGTTTTTCTAGGCGTAACAGGCTGTTGCTATTTTGCTCATGTGTCAGCTGTATTTTTTTATTCCGTCATTTATCCAGAGTGGGAAAAATGCACTAAAGCGTAACTATGAGTTTATATATATTTTTAGAAATGAAACAGGCACAAAATATGTGTAGCTTTTTTCTCACCTAACACAACCTTGTGAGAAAATAAATGAACCTGATGCCATTATGAGTTATTTAAGCATGTATTCGACCTGCATTTATCTTATTAATCCTGCTTGTTTTTTAAGCGCCGTAGTGCAGATGAGGTGAAAGTAATTTGCTATAACTTCTATAATTAATATCATTAGTCTGACAGGTTTCAAAGTGCAAGTTTCTCTGGTTTCTTCTGTTTTGGTGAGTGAAGCCCACAGCTAACTCTCTCCTCATTTATCATGGTAATATCAGATAATGCTTCTCATGAACTAACTTTTAATCGTTTTAACTTTAAATGATTTCACCACAGTTACACTAAAATCAAATCTACTCTAAACCTATAATGTTAACAAACATTTTTTCTCAGGTGTGGTGCAGCTGGAAAATAAGTGGAGTTAAAACGCTTCCCCTGTATTTCCCCTTTACTATAGACCGATTACTATAAACATTTCATTTCTGCTATATTAGTTTACATGATGCATCTTTGTAAGGTAACTGACTTCCCCAACACTTAGTCGCTGTCGCTTCCCCAACACTTAGTCGCTGATTAATTAGCATGTCACATCCTGCATGATTAGCAGCTAATAGTTGCAGATGTGGTATTGTTGTATTGTATCACTACACTAAGCTTCCCTTGTCCTTTCTTTCTGTGCTTCTGTGTTGATAAACTGCTTTATTTGCACCAAATCTAGTAGAAATGTTGAACCCAGTAACCAGTTAGCTTCCGTACCATTTCCCGTATCCTCATTTTCACTGCTTAGATTATTTACTATTTTACTAACTGAATTATTAGCTCATATTCTTACTTTTATTGCATGTTCCCACATACAGAGACTTGCTGTGACAAAATGGCCACAGATCACACATTTTCAAGAGCTGCTGACATACAGTGACTCGAGTCATGCGACAAAGCGTGCTTGATCCATTGCAAATTGCACTCCTTCATCTCATATGATATGTTGTATATATACGCTTGTGAATTGTATATGAAAACTCTCCAGAATGTCTCCTTTTGGTAGCAAGAACAAGTAGTAAAATTGCTGCATGTGTGCACGTAGATTTACTTGTAAGCTAAGAGCTTAATTTATCTCACTACAATTTAATGACCAAAAGATTAAAGTTATGAGGTTTTTTTTTGTTTTTTGTTTTTTTTTTTTGCCAATTTACACAGTAAAGGAGTTCCTGAACTTTTTCGGTGGTCAGTGACCTCTTTTAAGGAATGAAAGTCAAAGCAAAATCTATCTACATCTACAAGTACAATTCTTTGATTTGTTACCGCTTGGTCAGGTTCATCTACCAGAAGAAACAAAGTGGTTCATATTTCAGTTCGCATTCGATATTTAACCAACTTGGTACAGCATCTGGAGTATCGAGGTGCAGCCTGTATTATTAGCCACAAATCAGTTTTGAGCTTTGCGTATATCACAGTTTTAAAGCTAGTCTACTCCACTAACATCAACGCTACACTAATCTCCTTTCTGCTCCTGCTTATGAGCTCACTTATGAACCCAATCGTGTTGCAAGCCGAGAGCACCTCAGTTAGTATTTTTTCCTCTGATTCCTCTGATGTATGATTTTTATTACTTTTGCTCACTTCACCTAAATTGTCAGGGTTTGAATTGTCAAATTAGTTTACCAGCTGAGAAACTGTCTGGCAGAATTATTCCTCTTTCTAGGAATTTACCTGTAGAGTAGATTATGACTATCAAAGTGCCTCTTGTCTTACTCTCTCAGGTCTAATAAATGCATTTGGTACGTACCGGTTTTAAAATTACATTTTCAATATTAAACACTTCTTCAGCTTGGTGCCTGGAGCACAGACAGTGCTGTGACAGATGATAATATTTCCAGGGTGTTAAAAATGCAGGAGGCTGAGTCTGCTGTACAGAGGTGTGCTGAGGACAGCTCTCTCTCTTTCTCTCTCTCTCTCTCTCTCTCACTCTCTGTGTGTGTGTGTGCTTTTGTGTCCATCTCTGCACAGCTACAATGTCCTCTTCACACTCCATCCACCTGAGGATGAAAATGTTAGAGAGACAGAAATCCAGTAGTGTGTAAGCGAAAGGCATTAAACACACGGGTTACTGAGCACCAGGCTGAGTGGTCAGAGACCAGGCCGGTTCAGAGCAAAGGGTTTTGTAGAAATTATTATAGAAATGGTCCTGTAAATTGTATTGCTGGAGTGAAGGCTGTAATCGCTGCTGTCCGTTAGTCTGTTTGTTTAGACAGAATGTTTCTCTGAGTGCTCTGATAAAACACAGTAGCCATCAGGAATGTACTGTTCCAGCAATCAGTCAAGAACAGAGAGACCGTTTCCGTGTCTCCCTGACGCACACAATGGTGAAGTGGAATTGGCAATTTTCCCTAAGGAAACAGAAACATCTTCCTAGTTCATTGAAAGAAAGAAAGAAAGAAAGAAAGAAAGAAAGAAAGAAAGAAAGAAAGAAAGAAAGAAAGAAAGAAAGAGCAATTAGAAGAGAGATTAAACGAAATAGTAGTGGGTGTTGGTTTGGATGAAATAGGTCTAAGTAGTAACATTACTGTAAGGGCTGGGGCTGAGTGGTCAGGGTGGGGTTAGGGTAAGGGGTGTAAAGGATGGGGGTAGATTGGGGGGTGGGGTTAGGATTAAACAGGATAGGTGTAAGGAAGGGTTATTTTGAGATTCAGGCTGAAAGGTTGGATTAGACATAAAGGGTGTAAGGGGAGTACAGTAGTTATGGTGAAGGATGTCGTTAAGGCTTTACAGTGTTATATATTGGAAATCTGAGAGAGAAGAAATACTGTTCCTCAAGCTCTCTTCTCCTTTCTGGTGTGTTGGAACAGGTTTGTAGCTCAGATGTTAAGATGCTGTTCCACTCACCAGATCCCATGTCTGCCAGACAGCTAGAGTATATAAATTCAGATCCATTAAGTATCTGAAACTTTATCCATCAAAATGTAACACTGTGGTCTTCACCCTCAGCTCAGCTCAGCTCAGCTCAGCTCAGACTTTATTCTCACCTGTAAAGGCATCTGCTAAATGAATAAATGTAAATGTTAGCTAGCAGCCAGCTGTCCTGAAGCAAAGACAGATGGTGTACTGGGTGTATGAGCTCCTGGGATTGGGCTTTTTCATTCTTTACAAGTGACATTCATTTGATTGTATTTAAGTATTTAATTCATTTTAGCATGTTACCATTTTTTTAAATCTTTTTCTGAATTAAGAGCTAAAAACGCACCTTGCTTGAACTTGAACTCAGTTTAAAAGAGCAAAAGTTACAGCATATTTTACAACACATGCCTGGACTTTAATAAGAATCCAAACTTAATTGGGTATATATATATATATATATATATATATATATATATATATATATATATATATATATATATATACACACACACATATATATATATATATATGTATATATAAGATCATTTTTATAGTTACTGAATATTTTATTTGCCATATTTTCCATTTTTCTAAAGTATTAAATTTAAGTAAAATCCAATAATTATAAATGTTTTAAGAAATCTCTGCAATGTCCATCTAAACATGGATAGAAATTCCATAATTAGAGGTAATTTATTAGGGTAACCTAAAATTTGTGTTGTTTATGAGGTCATCAAGAATGTTACAGTATATAGATTATCAATAGCAATTATAACCAACAATGTGACACATTTTGTGTGTAATAAGTTCGACTTTATGTGAGTAACAATGTGACATATGTGTGTAATAATGAGAACAGAAAGCAAAGAAGAAACCTTTCAGGGATATATGATATACATGCCATGTTTGATTCAAGCAGGTGGTGATGCAGTTGTTATTTGGACAAAAACATCAACTTATAAACACAACTGGGTTTTTAATATTCAGGCATAAACAAAGAAAACTGAAAAAATCTGAAGAAAATAACCATTTCTTCCTCTAGTGTCTTGGCTTTATTAAAAATCACACTTTCACAATAGGCCAGACTCGGAGATGCTCAAATCTGATCTCTTGAGTTCTTCACATCTCCTTGTCTCTTCTTAGCATGGTTCTTTTTCACAGAAACACACAGACACCCACGGCTCTCTGGATGTCACCTCGGCTCCGCTTCCCTCTCCGGAGCAAGTCATTAGCAGATCTGTGGCTCTTCGCGGCTGAAGGAGCGCAGGCCACCTGCACGCCACCACGCCGGCCGGGGTGCTAATTGGTGCAACAGCAAGGCATAAATTAGAGAACACAGAGGAGTGTGTGTACAGGATGGAATTGACAGCTATGGCCTTTGGACATGGAGTTTTTTTTTTCTTTTTACTGAAGTTTGCTTATTTCATAAGACAAAAAGCATGTTGATGGTATGAAAAATAAAATTTGAAGGAAAGAACCAGTACAGTCTCAGCAAACATAATTAACAGTTGATTTATGCATAAGAATGAAAGTTATTATGAGAAAAGTCTGTTAATTAGAAATGACTTGTTTCTATGGAAATATATACAACCCTTTCTTGTCATTCAATGTATTATTAATAGCAAACTGAGCTGTACTGTATTTAATATGGCCAACAATAACAGTGACAGGAATTACAGCCAGAAGATTATAATTACAGAAATCACTCTGTTACATTTTGTGTTGTACTAATAAACAAAGTAAAGATTCATTTATAACACACATATCATATCAAACTAATAAAACTATACTATACCAAAACTATACAAAAACTATAACTATAAAAATGTACTGATAGAAGTATAGAATTAACTGACAAAGAGTTTTATATTATTATATCCATAAGTTTATTTGAGACTTTACTCTAGTAGAATAATAAGTGTCAGAACTTCCAACCATTCAACATTTAATTAAGGACTCCACATGAATATATGAGCTTTGGAGATTTGAGTTTATTAATTTGAAATACAACCTATAATGTTATCTATCTGGGCAGCAGATTATGGACAGCAGAACATCACACCCAAATGTGATTTCTTCCCCAAATTTGGAGCGAATGTTGGAAGCCCACAACTGTATCGGATGTGTTTGTATGCTGTAACATTTCCTTCATTTCCTTCACTGGATTAAGAGGCTTGAACTTGTTCCAGCATGACAATGCACCTGTGAACAAAGCAAGGTCCATGAAAGAATTATGTGCTAAATTTTATGTGGAAGAAATGGAGTGTTCCCCAAACCCACTGAACACCTTTCGGATGAACTGGAACATCAAATTCACACCATGTCTCTTCACCTGACGTGCGTGTGGCTGAAAGAGCAAACGCCTATAGCCATGCTCAAAACCTTGTGGAAAGCCCTTGCAGAAGAGTGGAGTTTATTACTGCAGTAAAATCTGTAACAAAACAAGCACATAATGTTGTGTGGTCACGTGTTCAGAAAAGTTTTGTTAGACCTAGCTAACATTAGTTTGCTGTAATTATTAAGCATACACCAAAGACTGTAGTGATCACAAATAAGTCTTCTGGTTTTAGAAGATTTAGGGTGTCAAAAAATAAAATAGGTCTACAAAAAGTGCCAAATCTATCACTTTCCAAATCACTTTAAAGATAATGATAAATTGTGTTTTTCTCTCTCCTGCTGCAGGTCAGCGCAGGTCAGCGGTGTAAATGACAGGTGTGTAAAACCCTGTCACTCCACCCATGAGGGACATTAGACAAGTAATTTATAAAGGACTAACTCTATCAATTTATCAAGGTTCATCCCCTAAATTACAGTGCATTTTTCTTCAGAGACATGATTGACATTGTGTTTAATGTTCATAACGTGTTAGTCCTGGATTCAGCTAGCAATAAATCAGCAAATTATTGAAAATGTTTGGAGTATTTCCCTCAGGAATACTCATTAATCATTAATCTATTCAGAAAGTTTCAACTGAAAATCTAATCTGCAGTGGAACATTGTGTAAGTGCATACAGTGTGTTTAGGATTTAGAAAACTATTCCTATTGTCTAATTTAATACAAAGGTTGTAGAGGGAAATGTGGATTAGGAAGTGGATGACGTACATCTATGCATTAGGAATGTGTGCACAGTTTGGTGACCTTATTTCCTGGCTAAGAAAAAGAAGTAAACTATAAACAACTTTCGTGATAGTTTCAGTAATTTTTGTGTATAAGGTGCAAATTTGAAACCTGGCAACCTTGGATGAGGATATTACCTCAAACAATGTTGAATAAAATTGCCTCTGAAATCAATCCAAGCAAGATGTTTGACTGAATGCTGGATGACTGAATATTGTCTCTAATTCCTGTTGTTAAGGATTTTTCTAAACTTTCACCAAATACTGTGTCTTAAAAATGTGAGTAACTCAACTTGAACTTAAACTTTGTTTCAACTCAAAAGTAGTCAAGACAGTAGATTTCATTAAATATAAACTTAAAAAAAAATTGTGATAATTGGAGGTAAAAATAGAAACAAGTTCACATAACTTAATGGGGCTACCAGTTTTTACAGTGTAATAATCTGTGTCATTGTTAACGTCATCCTGCTCCATCCAAAATTTATGGTCATGAGTTTCTGCTGCTAATCAGACTATTTTAATCATGTATTTATAACAAACCTTTATTGGTATCCTTATTCTATTCAAAGGTGTGGTGTGTGTGTATGTGTGTGTGTGTGTGTGTGTGTGTGTGTGTGTGTGTGTGTGTGCATACAGTAACACTCTTGGGACATTAAGCATACAGAGATGTATGACTGCAGATGTGTGTGAAATTAGTTTCTCTTCTTTTGATCATGCAGTTGTTGATTTGATAGCCTGCCCCTTCTTGTTGCTGCTACAGTTTCAGACAGGACACTCAGCATCTCTGAAAAAGTCTAGATAACTTCAGCCTTTCTTTAACCTTTACAGTCGGTATCTCTGGATTCATTCAATTCAATTCAGTTCAATTAAGTTTTATTTGCATAGTGCTTTTAACTATGGACATTGTCTCAAAGCAGCTTTACAGAACATAAGAAACATAATACAAAAAGTTTAATACTATACAAAGATTAATATATATTTACATTTACATTTATAGCATATTGGCAGATGCCTTTATCCAGAGCAATGTACAAAAGTGCTTTTAAGTCTCTATCATTGAATACAACTCTGGTTCACTAGGCTACAGACTTAAAATACCATGAGCTTAAATCACTGTTCACTTTTTTTTTTTTTTTTTTTTTAAATAAACACATACAACAAATAGGGAAGAAAGTGCTAGTTGATGTGTTTCACGAATAAGTAAGTCTTCAACCGTCGTTTGAAAATAGCCAGTGACTCAGCTGTCTGGACCTCTAGGGGAAGTTGGTGCCAGAACAGAAAAAAGTCTTGTAGTATATTTACCTTTTGTATTGGTCCCCAATGAACAAGCCTGAGAAGACTGAGGCAACTGTGGCAAGAAAAATTTCCCTTAGATGACAGAGTGACAGATGTAGAAACCTTGAGAGGAACCAGACTCAAAAAAAGATACAGACCGACAATTGTGTATTGATTAGGAGGTTGTTGTCCTCAAAAACCACATGTAGTTGGCATCTTCTCTTTGAATGTCTGAAATCCTTATGAAGTGGAATCCAATTGGAGCTGCTACATCTCTAGATGACTCAGGAACCACAGGGTTGGCCTCTTCTTCCTAAAGGTTCGAAATATTCATGAAGCAGAACACAATCTCTGGATGCCACAGGATTCATCCAAATATTCATTTATTTCTGGAAAACCATCAAGGTCAAATGAATTAAGAATGTATTTCCATATAATAGAGTTATGGAAGTAGAGAATATTTTCAAAAATAGAAACAAGATGATTACCAAATTCAAGATACATAAGTCACACACACTTTCGCATTTAACACACTGTGAACATAAATCCTGAGGTAAAACTTACTCCAAACACAAGAGTTGCATGTAGAATAAGTTGATCATAGTGTAAACAGCTGTGTGTTCTGCTCATGCTCCTAAATGATGTATTTATTAAGATTTCTAGACTAGCATCTGATTTATTCCGAATTTTTAAATTGCTAATTTTTACATAGGGAGGAAATCTCTCTCCTGATATTATAATGTGATTTTCAGAGAATGAACAAGTTTTTCAAATACAATATTTTTGCAACAAATACTCAGGGACTCTAAGTCAATGACAAACAAATTATTGCTCCATCTGTAACAGCTAGAAGTGCAGTGGCTTGGAACAGTTCACTCTCAAATGCCTTTCTTAATCAGTCCTAACAGAAGACACTGAACCTAATGAGAGAGGAAGCATTAGAAGCGTCTCAGTGATCACAAACACACACACAAACACACACACACACACACACACGCAAAATGTATTAGCAGAAATCAGCAACTACCCTGTCAGCTTTCCTTAGCTTTAGCTTCAGCTTGCTCCGTACATTTGGCAATATTGCATCATTGCTTTTGTTTTGGATATAGTTTAATAAAATTTTATGAAAAAGAAAAGCTGTTCAATATTTGCAACTACCAAAACCTATTAAACCTGATTCCCACAGGATTTGTTTGAATTTTAATGAGCACCAATGATTCCATTAACATTTTGCTTTTTCATGCTTCTTGAGCATTACAAATACATGAGGATACAATTATCCATATAAAATGTTTGCTTTATATTTAAATGTAATAATCTATGAGAGATATTAGTCTTCTGTTATACAAGTGTAAATACACTTATGTGGAGTGTGGATGCGGTGGGACAAAATGTGCTGTCAGGGCAAAATAATCAATTACCTCAGTATGTTTCACTCCATACAGTATTTAAGCCATACTTATTTGCCAACACTGGAAAAACATTTATGGCATTTGGCAAACACATTTACTCAGAGTGCCTTACATTTATCTCATTTATACAACTGAGGGTTAAGGGCCTTGATCATGGGCCCACCTGTGGCAGCTTGGTTACCCTGGGAGTCGATCTCACAACCTTCTAAACAGTAGTCCAACGCCTAAACCACTGAGCTACCAAATAATGCTTCCTGCTACTGTCAGACTCAGGGATTGAACCCAGGTCTCCAAAGTGTTAGCCTGCTGATACATCACTATTGTATGACATCGTAATATCCATTTATAATTACATTTAGTCAATTCAGTTCCTGTTCTGACTTACATTAGAGCAGCTGTACTGATATTTAACATGCTGGGGTCTGCAGTGCTAGTGCTTTCAGGTTAGTCATAAAATGGTGGGGTTTTTTTTTTGTTTTTTTGTTGTTGTTATCGTTTTTTTTTAACTTCAAGACAGAGGGAAAAAAGAGAGACTGGGGATTGGATGATTGTAGCTGCTATAACAGGAGCTATTGATATAAAGATGTCATGATATTAAGGACATTTTCATGGTTTTATGCTATGGACTATGAGCTGTTTGCTAGATAAGGAGAGTGTCAGTGCATCTCAGAATGTATGAGAATGGTGCTGGGTTTGCAGACCTTGTTAATGGATGTTCTTTATGCTTTGAGAAAATAATTTCATTGTGTGCACCAACCATTTGCAAACTTTTCAAAACTTGTGCAAAAGTAAAATTTGGACTTGCAGTATGGCAACATGGTTTTGGAAGCATGTCATAAAAACAAAGCTGTATGTATGAGTCCAGACTCCACATATGTACTGTAAATGTCTTAAATGCAAGTATAAATGGCCTAAAGGTAACGTTTCATACATGAGATTTCTGTTGGATCATCTGACCTCAAATTTTCATTGAGAGTTGATTGTTATTCTGTACATCCTCTCAGATTTTCTCACTAAACCCAGCTCTATCCAGGTCTGTATGCTACACTTTTAACTACAGCATCGCTTCACCATTTTCTCTAAACATGCAGGTCGAGAAATGGGTCAGAACGTAAAGGGAGAAGTGTGTAGTTCAGATCATAACATCATAACATCTGATGTGTTTTTTAAATTGCACTTCTTAGGATAAAAATCTCAATAACATCACAGGTGTGTTTAAAAAAGCATGTATTATTTTGTGATTCTGCAACAGTGACATGCAGGTATGTTTTTATAGTACATCCTTTTCTCTCTCTCTCTCTCTCTCTCTCTCTCTCTCTCTCTCTCTCTCTCTCTCTCTCTCTTTATCTGTCTATCTATCTAACTCTCACTCACAGTTTACAACAATGTGAGGGAGCGAAGTTTATATAAATGCATCTCAGCATGCCCAGGAATGTGTGTGTGTGTGTGTTTGTGTGTGTGTATATGTGTTTGTGTGTGTGTGTGTGTGTGTGTGTGTGTGTGTGTGTGTGTGTGTGTGTGTGTGTGAAGCCAAAAAGCAGCATAACAAACACTTCTTCCGTCTTGACTAGCTGGAAATATTTATAGCACACTGGGTCTTTGGAGATTCTGAATAAACTTGCAGTCAGTTTTGATAAGCCTCTACCTCACAAGTCACGTCCATATCTCTCTGTCTGTCTTTCTTTTAATTTATCTGTCTGTTCATCAATTTTCAATCCTGCCTTAACAATTGTCACTAGTACAATCTGTTTACTAACAATCCTAATCATAAGACAAACTCATTATCAAAACAGGAAAGGGTCGAACATCAGGTAGAACGTCAAACTCAAAAATGCAGGGCAATGCAAATAAAAATGAAGGGCAAAAGCAAAAAAGGTATATATATATATCAACTATAATGATTGAACAGAGTATCAAACACACCATAATTCGCACTGAAATGGCAATAACTCCCAAATATTTATTATGAATGAATTTGTTGTGACGGCAACACAAACACCATTGCATTACAGCTACGCAAAAGAACTGTGGTGCTTCAGCACCATGGACAGCACCTGCTGAGTGTGGCTGCATGGCAGGGCAGCAAAAAACAGCCAAACCCGGAGGATCTAATCAGGAGTGACCTCTAACTCCTCACCCACCAGGGGAAGGCGAGCTGAGAAATTCTGGCTCAGCAGTAAGAGAGGTAAGCTAATTTCGGGGAATTAACTAATGGGCTGCTATTCCTTCCCTGTGTGTTTGCGGGGTCCCTGAAAAAAAGACAACAACTCTCCCCAACCTGCTGAGCCAAAATGCACCGCCTCCTGATTCCCCTACACTCCCTGCCCCTGCACCACCACACCACTGAATAAACTGCGCTACTGCCCTCACTCTTTGCCCCTGCTTTCTGCACTGCCTTTTTCCAGCACTAGAGCACTATTTTCCTGATCCCCGACTCCAAGCATCTCTATCCGTGTTCCCTTGCTGCCGTGGGTTGTTACACTGTATAATTATGCTGAGGTAAATAAGGATTAACAGAAAATGTGAGTGAGAACAAGCTAATTTCCAGATTGGATTATGGATTCATAGTATGTCCTGGATTGATGGTGGATTCGGATGTCTGTTTTGGTCTTTGAAACTGGAAAATTAAAAATGAACATCTGTATCTGTTCGCATATACAGCAATTTTTCAGTATTAAATCAGGCAAAACTGTCAGCAAGATTTATAATATCAATCACCATTATATCAAAGCACCAGTATAAAGTACACTGATAAATTGAATCTGCCTCTCTATTACTGCAGTGTCTCAATGTGCATGTATGATGGATATAAAAAGTTTACATACTCCTGTTAAAAATCTTATGTTTTTCTGATATAAAAAATGAAAGCTAAATCATGTCAGAACTTTTTCTACTCTCAGTCTGATATTATAGCACATGAAAAAAGTAAGAGAAAAACCATCAGAAACTTTTTTAGGGAAAGGAAATAAAACACTTACAATAACCTAGTTTCATAAGAGTGCACACCCCTAAACTAATACTTTGTTGAAGCACCTTTTAATTTTATTCCACCACTCAGTCTTTTTGGGTTAGAGTCTTGCACCATGGTGCATCTTCACTTTCATTTTTAGCTTATTAGCAGATACCTGATCCTTTGGCACTAAAATGGATTTTGCTGGTATTTTTAGAATAGCTGGAATAGCTACTATTTATGATGGCCTCCACCTTGATAAAAGTGCCATTTCAAGAAGCCCTAAAGCATGATGCTGCCACCAATATGTTGCATTATGGGTCTGATGTTTCGTTGATGTGACCAAAACATACCTTTGAAATTATGCAATTATTACACCTTTTGGAACTGGTCTCATTAGACCATAACATGTTTTGTTGTGATTTCCTTGAGTTTCAATGTTTATTTGTGAGATAGTTCTTCTTTTACACATATTGTGCTGTATATAAAAGCTATGTTTACGGCATATTGCAGAGGCTCTTATCTAGAGCGACTTACATTTTGATCTCATTTTATACAGCTAAGGGTTAAGGGCCACGTGGGATTCCAACTCACAACCTTGCTATCGGTAGGCTAACACCTTAACCACTAGGCCACACATCCTTCAACTTGCACATATTCCTATGCACATACAACACATCATAGCTTTATTTATTTGTTGCACATATATTTACGTGTTTATCTGCTTATATTCATTTATATTCATTTGCACAATTGTCTGTCTGTCTGTCTAGCCAGGCAAACCCATAGCTCAGACATGTGAAGAATCCGATAGTTTGTTTCATTAATTATTTGTCAGATTTTGTCAGATAGCTACTTTAATGTTGCTGTAGGTCTCTTGATAGCATCCCTGGTCAGTTACTGTCTTGTTTATTTTAAGAAAATCTGGAGGGACGTCCTGTTCTTAGTGATGTCACCGTGATGCTGCATTTTCTAAGTTTGTTGATGATGGACTTTTATGGTCCATCTAATGTTCTGGGAATTCTTTTATACTTCTATCCTGATTGATAACTTTCAAAAGGTTAGATAGCATGCATGCTCTTTAAGCTCTTTATGGACCATGTCTTCAGCAGGCAGCTGAAACCATGAAAATCCTACAGAAACAGTTAATCATTATATGTGTTCAATAATCATTTTATTGATGGCAGATCTATTATAATTACTCCTACATGAGATTAAAATGAGATCGGTTCATTCTGAACAAAACCAAATCCACAATTAGTCAATTTTTAATCTCGAAGAATGTTGATCAATTGACGTTTGTGATTAATTGTTTAAATTTGATTTTAACCATTGATTGTTAAGCTATTGATGACCTGCAGGTTTTTTTTTTAAAATATTGGACATTGAATATTTCAGTGGTACTGTAAGAAACAGCATGATTCACAAATACAATGTGGAGTGTTCATTTAAACAAGCAAAATCCCAAACGTAAACCTCTATAAGAGTAAAAAAATTATAATAATCAAACTATTCACTTTTGCATTTTTTTTACATTTACATACATGTAGCATAATGAACGTGAAAATTTCAAACCTCACCCCACGAGACTCTGAACAATTACATATTTAAATACACAGGCTGAATAAAGATGAGATGTTGATCATAAAATTAACAGTTTTGCTGTTTCTCCTGAGCAGTTTGTTATCTCACTCTGCGAGTGATTGCAAATTGCTTCTCATGAGTGTAGCATCGAGAGCATCTTAATTTTTTTTCCTGTTGTTGATGAGTTCATTCGGCTTCACTGTTACTTCATCTGAAATCATTTTATTAAAGATACAAGAGGCAGATCTTACAAAAATTCAAGATAAGTTGCCTGCAAACTTTGTGTCCTTTACGTAACTGTCTACAGTAAGTGATTCAATGTAAAATCAAGTTAATAATTGTTTACCTTTATACCAAATGTAACATTATTATGTAACATGGAAAAAATGAACTGTAATAATAGGCATTCATTATTAAATGAAACTCTTATATAAAATATCTTATATCTATGTCTAGCTTTTATCTATGCATCCTATGTCTATTTCATATTATAAAAAATATTCATAAAATCCAAACATTCCTCTAGCCCAGCTCCTCTCAGCCTTGTGTGTGTGTGAGTGTGTGTGTGTGTGTGTGTGTGTGTGTGTGTGTAATTTGCATGTTCTCCCCATGCCTCAGGGGTTTCCTCTGGGTACCTTAGTTTTCTCCCCCACTCCAAATACATATACTGTAGGCTGATTGGCATCCCTAACTTGTCCATTGTGTGTGTCATTGGGGCCACCGATCCTATTCAGGATGCCCCCTGTCCTGTGTGCCGAGTCTCTTGGAATAAGCTCCAGGTTCCCCTTGACCCATTAGGAAAAGCGGTGTAGAGAATGGATGTAGGCTGTAATTACATCTAACACCAGAAGCATTTTAAGAAAAACATTTAAATATTCGTTTACAACTTGTGAATTCCTTGAGTTATCTGAAAAAGATGTAAAACTCTCAAGATAGAGCTTTTTGTCTGGAATTTTTCTGATAAAGTTCTCCATTATCATTTTGACATATCCGACATATCTGCTTTTCACTGCATAGACAATACAATCAGATTATGAGGTAGTCTTTGAGTCATGCCGAACACAGTGGCAATCAATTCACTGTGTGTCTCCATTCAGGCCTCTGCTACTAGCACCATGCTAATGAGCTCTTTATCAAACGTTCTCTCAACTGAAACAGCAGATAATGAAAACCAATTAATGACTGCAGCCACCAATTAAGGTGCGTTAGGAGATCTGGTGGTCTGGTCTGATAGCCTGTATTTAGATGTTTACAGAACAATAAACCTGCTCTTTCTGAATTTCAACAGCTTGTTAGCTTGGTGGAAATAAACAAAGGATTAAATGCAAAATTGGGAATCAGGGTTTGTCAGGATCCACAAACCCTGATTCCCAATTTTGCATTTAATCCTTTGGCCACATGCTTTTGTTTATGTTCTGTGTCACGTGCCCCCCCCAATAATTGTCATCTATTTAGCCGCTATTTTAGCTATCCTGCATTTGGGTCTGTTTTTATCCCTGTGTCCCTGACAGGGTTTAGACCTATTCTTTAAAAAAATGCCTGATTTCTAAAGGAATGCTGTAAAACAGCATGGTTTTGAATAAAAGACTAAAAAATAGTTGTCCAATGTCATTTGACATAATTGAAAAAGTTACGATTAGAACTATTTGAGGTTTTCATGTCATAGTTATGATTTTTTTCTGTCATGTTTAATGTAAGTTGAGTTAGTCTTTGTTTTGTTTAATAAAAGCAGTGCATGTACTCCCTGCATATGGATTTGTTCTACTACTGCAAGTGATCAAGCTTATGGTGGAGATCTGGGTTCAATCCCTCCAATTGTGGGATTCAATCAATCCCACACTTTACACCCTTATTGACCTGTAGAAGCCTAAAAATCTTGTAAGAACTCACTCACTCATCTTCTACCGCTTATCCGAACTATCTAGGGTCACGGGGAGCCTGTGCCTATCTCAGGCATCATCGGGCATCAAGGCAGGATACACCCTGGACGGAGTGCCAACCCATCGCAGGGCACACACACACACTCATTCACTCACGCAATCACACACTACAGACAATTTTCCAGAGATGCCAATCAACCTACCATGCATGTCTTTGGATCGGGGAGGAAACCGGAGTACCCGGAGGAAACCCCCGAGGCACGGGGAGAACATGCAAACTCCACACACACAAGGCGGAGGCGGGAATCAAACCCCCAACCCTGGAGGTGTGAGGCGAACGTGATAACCACTAAGCCACCATGCCCCCCCTTGTAAGAACTGATTTCTCTAAATGTATACCAAGCACTGAGACAGTTGAATTAGTAACAGCTAAACTGTAACAGGTTAAAGGTATTATGAGGGAAATGTTCATCAATAAATAAACTCTGTTGTACTGTTCATAGTTCCTGTTCATTCCTTACCATATTTTATCTTTCTATCCATCCATTTAACTGTTAATCCTGTCTTCCATTTAGAAAATTTACACCAATTCTGTAAATTCATTATTACATTATTCTTCATATAATTTATATTTCATTTTTAGTTGTTTCAGGAAATTACATTGAAGATTTAATCGTTTCTTCTAAAAGGACAATGGAAATGATTCAAGCATGAATTTAATGAATATTACATGTGACCAGGTAGAACATAGTTTACTGTTGTTACCTCACTTTGATCCTGAGCTCAGGCTACGGTCTGTACAGTTTTGCATGTTCGTCCCCTGTTTTCCTTCAAGATTTCTGGTTTCTTTAAACCTCATAAAACTATGCAGGTAGGTTGTATGCCTCTGATAAATTGTTTTTAGGTGTGAATGAGTGTGTGCATGATGTACTGTTATGGACTGACATCCCATTTAGGCTATATTCCTGCCTCCCCATGATAGACTCCCTTAGCAGAATAAAGTGCTTACAGTGAAAGAAAGGATAAGCATTAAGCTGTGCCACACAAACTCACTATTGTAAAAGATAAGCTAATTTGGTTAACAACCCTGGCCATCTTGTATAAAATTTGAAAATGTAAAATTCCAGAACTACAGCGAGGGTTATATTAGATAGCATTAACTTTGACAAAGACATGGAGCTTCCTTTTAGTTAGCAGAAACTCAGATCTACAGGTAGCCACCCAGAACTTTTCAATTCTGAGAAAACTTAGTCAGAGTCAAAATGTCTAATGCCCAAAATGACTAGTTTCTGTCTTTAATATACTCTGCGACCTCAACTTTAATGTTTCCCCAAACAAAAAAAAAAATGCTTTTCTTAATTTTCTAATATTGTATTGTATTTTTGCAAAGATAGCATTAAGTAAATAATGAGGTGGCTGAAAATAGGGTCAGTGTTCTTAAAGATGTTTTAATTAGTAGCTTTTTAGCTAAGTGTGATTTCCTTGAGCTGTGACTGTCTCATTAAAATAGTAAAACAGAAAAGTAAAGCCCAATAGATAGATTTTGTAAATGGTAAGGAGTCAAATAATCACTGATGCATTCTGAAAAGCTGTAAACTTTGAGCACTACAACCCTGTGAGGATCCCGAGACATCAAGAGATGTACCAGCTTCTGTTGGATTCTGCTCCATGAAGATTTTGGACTTTAAAAGAGAAGACGCCGTGGTGTGTGAGGACAACAACCTCCAAATTAATACACAATTGCTAGAATGTATGTAACTGTAAAAAGGACATTATTCATAATAACACTCCGGTGTTTATAACAATTTATAATTACACCCATAAGTGTCACGCAAATGAGGATGAGGTTCCTTATTGAGTCTGGTTCCTCTCAAGGTTTCTTCCTCTTACATCTAAGGGAGTTTATTCTTGCCACAGTCACCTCAGTCACCTCAGGCTTGTTTGTTGGGGAAAATACAAACACATTTAAATGTAAGTCTAATATTAAACGTTTTTATATTTGTTATGTATATAAAGCTGATTTGTGACAATGTCCATTGTTATAAGCGCTATATAAATAAAACTGAATTGAATTGAATCTATTGTTTCATTTACCTAATAGAACAAAATTCAATAAATGAATCAGTGCTTATTTCTGCACAAATGTAACAGTGATCAGCTGACTTGAGTGTGACAATGAGGCTCTGAAAATTACCTCAAGTGACGAAACAAGGAAAGCTGATGTGTGGATGTGTGTTGATGATCAGTAGGATTAGCTAAAAATTAAATGCTAATAAAATGAAACAAATATCAGTTGCTTTGAAGCAATTAATCTGATGACAAAATTTCAAATGCTAGAGTTTAACCCTGATTGAAAAACAGCAGTATTAATCTTTGGATAGTATAGAAAATGGCAGAATTTCTGCATGTGAAAAGTTTTCCCAGGCTGCCACACATATATAAATAGTTAGCATTCTGTTCCTTCATGAGATATGGGAACTTTGTTTTAGCCCCATATCTACGAAATCAAGTTGGGCATCTTCATTTATTACAGATTACATGAGATATAAAGCAGTGTTGAACACAGTGACTGTACCCGACGCCACAGATGGCTGGAGATACGGTGTGGAATAGAGTCATCTCAGATCTGACAACAAGACAGGAATAATAAAAGCTACACCAATCCCATAAATGTTAACATTTTCATCATACACTGAATTCCTGGAAAATTGGATTTGTGATCTGAACAAATGGGATGTGTGCAGTAGACAACCTTAAAATGGCTTTTAAGACATTTGTGTTTATAGGAAATTTGTCTGGGCATAAATGCTTTAAAAAGCACTCACTATTTAGCATTCAGGGGACGTGAACTGTTTCCTTTTTTAACAGTAAAAAGCCTGTGAGTGTTTAGAAGCATCACTTTAAATCCTGTTTCACTGCAAAGACAACCTCTAGGTATTCTGATGAAACGTATGTCTGCTGTGTGATGTGAAGCTTTTATTTCCATGTCTTATGTTCAGTCAGTTTTGTATTATATTTGGATGAAATTGATGTTTACATTAAAAATGTAAATGCCTTTTTCTGTCTCTCCATCTCACAGCCTGCTTTCTCACTATTTATTTATATGATTAGCTAATCATTTATTTAACACCGACTCTGTGTTTTGTGCTGTGGTGGATTTATTTTTTTTATTTCTGCATGTACTGTACTTGGCAATGATTTGTTTACCTTTTCTGTATTTTTGAATGAGTGAACAATGAGTGAACAATCACTGTATTTTCGAACAATGAGTGAAATATGTTTGAGTGTTTTAAGCGCTACACAACCCTCAGCCAATTTTATTGTTGTTTTATGTTTTTATTTTTGTTGTTGATGTTTTTTATGTCTTGTTTTAAACCAAGTCAACATGCAAACTGTAAGATACATTAATTATAGGCAAGATACAATTTTGTGAACTCAGCATGTTGTTTATTAGATCAAATTCAGTAGTTTAAATAAGGCTAAGGCTGTGTCTCATTCAGCTCCCAAGCTAATTAATCATTATATTGTGTACACAAATTTAGGTACTTGTAAGGGCTCACTACACACTACACAGGCACAAATGATTCAATTTCCAGTGACTCAGGTTCTATTTCCCTCAGTCACTGCATAACCAAAACATATAAAATACCCAAGTTTTATATGTCATATACATTTGTTTGTTAGGTTAGCTAGTGGAATATTGTTATCTTAGGTTATTTTATTTAGGTTAGCTAGGTTATTTTAACTTGTACATTTTTATTTAGTGGAAAGCTTTTGCGATTAAGAGAGATTTAAAATGGCCGAATACCTGATCTGCACACTGACTATGGAACTAGGGAGCTGATTAAGATGCGTCCTCAGACTCAACATGGTGTTTAAAGACAAATTAAAGGCTCCACACAGGACACGTGGACATCATTAGTAAACACACCAAAGGCAGCACACCCCTGTGCTGTCAGAGACCGGATGAGACTTAAACAACACACACGTATACACAGCTAGGGGCAATTTAAAGTACACAAGCAACCTACTGGCCTGTTTTTAAGATGTGGGAGGAAACCAATGTGGACCGAAGTTAAGAACATACAGTAACCAGAGGTTCGAACCTGGGAGCCTATAACTGTGCTAACGTACTGCACTAATCAGTTTAATTTACTAAACTGTAACATATAATACTAACAAACATTTTCCCTCTACAGTTCTAGTCCACATAATGGGGGCGTTGCTTGCTGACACTGAAGGGTTGCTTTGTTGAAATGTGATTTTAAAAATACAAATCTTGTTGTAGAGAATAATTTACTTTATTTGTGTATATGTGTATTGGAAGGAGATATAAAATGTCCACAAAAATCAAACTAAAGAGCAGGATTTTTTGTACACGATGATGGATGGACGTGTTTTCTCCCATGCTTAAATAACCATCTTGGCTGAAATGTAACGTTTCGTTTTCAGAGGACAAAGCCACACAACAGTGAAAAGTGACACTGGTTATTTGGAACAGAGTTTTTTCTCATTCAGATTCCATCCTATAGTGCATTTTCAGCTTGGTCTCATCAGTGCCGCATGTTTAAACCACAGCACGGATTCCAGGCATGTCCGTGCATTAATTAGAGCTGTTTGGGTTTATGCGTGACCACTCCGGGTCAGAGTGTGTCTCAAATGGTTCAGGACGTTTCCCTTTACTGAAATGGCCTGCCATTAGCTCCTCATTGATATTCCGCAAGGGCCTTTTAACTCAGACGCCAGAGATGATGAATCTATCCAAAAAGTCATGGCGAGGCATAAATCACGCTGTTGTCCTTGATTTTCTGGACTCTGTACAGTTTAATTAGCCCAATTTGAGAGAAGCGACAAATGAATAAAGATGATCGCGGTAATCGGACGCCATTACGAGGAGGATCGAGTGCCTGTGCTGGAGGCCGGAAATCATCATAGTCCTGTTTAGTTTTAGTGATTAACCCCAGATAACAACCTTTACCCAACTGTGGTTTGGCTAGAGATGAGAGATGAGATTCGGCATTCTGACACATTTTGCAAGAGCATGTGAGCCATTTGGGGATGAACAGACCTTGTTACGGATGGTGAGCTTTCAGCTTTAGCTGAGTGTGCGGCACGATCGGTGTGCTAAAGCACAAAACATTTTGCGTGTTGGGGAAATGAAGACAGACAGAAAGAGAGAGAAGGAGAGAGAAAAGTCGAATGCAATACGTGAAATTATGGAGGTCGGCTGGTGCACCAGCAGGAGCATGCCTTTTCCTCAGGAGAGGAAGTGTGTGTCTGTGTGTGTGTGTGTGTGTGTGTGTGTGTGTGTGTTCTTCAGTCTGACAGGCACATGCACCATGCTGAGGTCTGGTGCAGTCTGGTGCGTGGGCTTTGGGCTCAATGAGCACGAGAACACACTCTCTGTCTCTCTCTCTCTTCCTCACCAGCTCTCCTTCGTTCTCTCTCTCTTGATCCTGTGCTCTCTTTTTGAATCTCCACTTTTTTCTTGCTTCTGTCTTTCTCTTGTTTTCTTCCACTCTGTTTCCCAAACCCTGTTTCTCAGTTCATTTTTAGTAAAAATACATAACAGTGTTAATTATAGAATGACAATTTTTGTCAACTAAAATGAACATTTTTTGCAAATAAAAACTAATATCTTGACTGCTCTCATTTTGCTAACATGCTAAAAAGGCAACTATGATTGATAACAGCCCTCCATGTTTAGCTCAAAGCACTGGTTTATTTAAGACAATGTCAGTTATTTATATTGTTTTAAGTAACTTTTTTTTAAACGCTCTATCAATAAAGGATCACTTAGGTTATCTCAGTATCTTAGTGCTTAAAGTAGCTCCATGCTAAAGCTCTGTAAAAGCCTTTATCTTAGCAGTAACATGAGTGAACACCTATCATGTAAGAAATGATAGAAGAGGACAATATTGCCAAAAGCCCCTGCACAATATTCAGCCATAAAGAAAACCCATCTGACCATGTTGTTATGTTTTATTGCTGTTATGTCAAGGTAATTTGCCCTTGAGCCAACATCCAAAAAATCTTATTAGAGGCGAAAGGAACACAATAATGCTCTGTAGTGAAGATTCAGAGCCTGAAATCTTTGCTATTAACACTGGGGTTTGCTGCTTAGGTTGAAACAAACTCCTGTTCTGTGAAACAGTTTTAAAGCAGAAACATTTGTAACATACATCATATGGTAATATTAGTGGAGTTTAGTTCCTATATACATGAAATCCTTTAAAATTATACATTAAATTAGTGCCCAATTTTCTTCTTAAGTGTGTATTAGATCTATAAAGGTAATGTTGCTAGGAAGTAAACGATGGTGCGTTCAAGTCATGTCAGGAAACTGCTTTTTTCTTAGAGCTCAGAGCTTTAGAGTTGGTGTCGTGGCAGTAAGAAAAAATGTTGAAATCAATAGAAGCAAAGTTTATAGTTTGTGAAAAATTTATCTCAGAAGCTGATGTGTTTGGTTTATGCAGAAAGCAACTGCAATACAAGCAGTGAATCTTGAGAGAGAATTATACAATTATGATATAACATGGAACGATAAAGTTTATAGTGGCCTCAGAAATGGATCAAAAACAAAAGAAAAACATACCTGAAACACACTCTTTCTTCTTCATTTTCTAAAAGTACACTAGTAACAATAATACTCCAGCTTTCAGTGTTTATTCAGGTTTTAGTCCATTTTTGTTGGTAAGTTTTTTTTAAGCATATTTATAGCATTTGGCAGACAGCCTTATCCAGTGTGACTTCCATTTATACAACTGAGCAATCAAGGGGAAAAAGGCCTTGTTTAGTGGCCCAGTGGCAGCTTGGTGGTTCTCACAACCTCAGACCAATAGTCCACCACGTAAACCATTGAGCTTCCACTTCCCACGAGCAGTGTGGCATTTTGTCACAGGTATATTTGGCGGTTTTCCCAGGTTCATTCATGTTTTTGTCTTTAACAACAGTATGAGATGGGGATAAGTGAACAGGACTTGGGGTGTGTCTACAAAGTAAAAAAGACCATGTAAACACACAAAAAACTTTTTGAGGGCACTCACACTCACACTTACACACTTTGAAATATTTAGGGATCCCAGTCAGTCTACAATACATGTTTTTGGACTGGGAGTACCAAGAGGAAACCAGTGACGTCCTGGGAGACACACATACACACACACACACACACACACACACACACACACACACACACACACACACACACATCAAACATTCAACCCTTGAGGTACAAGGCAAACATGCTAACCAGTAAGCTACACCCCAAACCTGAGGGTGGGGTCATGGTTTAAAACTTTTTTCCTTCATATTATCCTGGATATTTGTGCTAGAAAATAATATTTGTGATAAAAAACACATGAGTATTACACCTTAATAGGTAACTCCCCTTCTACAAAGAGATATTGGCTTTAGTTTTTCTCTGTGATGGCTCAACTACTTGTTTTTTCTCAGCACTTTGTCAAATTATTTGTAATTAATTCGTCAAATACTTAAGTGTGGAACAGGAATGAAAGCATGAGTGTTCTTACTGAGCACCGGCAGCGTCATTATAAAGCAAAGAAAAAACATAATAGAGTAAAAACAGCTATTAAATGTTTTTCTGATGCTCTCTTAAGAACACTTTATACAGAGGATCTCTTGTTCAGGTGGAGAGTGTATAAGACAGAGGACAGTTGCATTGCCTCTTAACAGCATCATTTTAACTTGTCAAGTGCGAAATGCCTTTTTATATACAGCCCACGCATGTCGCTCAGTCCTCTGAGTTACGTCAAAAATGAAAATGAAGAACAGATGGGTTTTATACAACAAGAGTCTACTAAGGGTCCTTTTCTCTCTCTCTCTCTCTCTCTCTCTCTCTCTCTCTCTCTCTCTCTCTGTTTCGTGTTCTCTCTCGCTTTTGCATTTTACAGTCAGAGGATGATACAGTACAAGCAGTTCAGAGTGAAAAGTCTTGCTCCAGAGATTTGTGGGATTTTAACTTACTCTCAGTAACATGACATGCTGCATTTTCCTTCATATAAACTTAAAGAAAGAGAAAAAAAAGAGAAAACTGATGAGGGAATGATTGTATCAAATTAGGATTACAAATTGTATGGTGAATCCTTTACATAATCTAAATCAAATAATAAACACCTTTTTAAAAACATGCTGTTATGTAACGAAGAAAGTTTTTCCATGTTTGATACGGTGAGCGTTTCTGTAAGCTAACATTTTTGGATGGAGGCTGCAGTGTCACTTGTACTGAATACTAGATAAATGTTGTGATAATCTTCACTCTACTCTGCGCTGAATATTTTCTTTTAATTTGTTATCTGTCAGTAATCACTTGTTTCTCATTTTGGCTCTTTTTCTACAGTTACATAAACCATCAGTTCCAGGTCGAATGCAGTGCGTTGGCTAGGATTCGAACCCGGTCAAATGCTTGGAAGGCACCTACGCTCAGCACTACACCACCAACGCTTGTCATTTCTCTCTCTCTCTCTCTCTCTCTCTCTCTCTCTCTCTCTCTCTCTCTCTCTCTCTTTCACACACACTTTTGTATCTTTCTCTAGCTGTTTCATTCCTTCTCTTACTTTTCTTTTTCTGTCTTTGACATTATCTCTCCCTCCCCCCCCCCCCACCTAACATTTTGTCAACCATCACACCCATGCTATTCTTTTAGAGAGTTCAAATCCAGATTACACATATTATTCTAGAAAACACTGGCAAAATGTATGTAAATGACATCTAAACTTCACCTAATGACATGTAAATGACATCTAAACTTTGTCATATGGAGCTTGTTTGTTGACTGGCAAGATTTCTGTACAGATCATGTCTGCTTTTTTATGACTGTACTGTAGATTAGGAGTGTAACACAGTCAGTTTATCTGGAGGTTTCTGTGATCCAAATATTCTATATCTTAATATTAATAATGGGATTTAACCCCAATACAAAAAAGTGGGTGTGGCAAAAGGGGAAAAGCAAAAAAGGGAAGTACATAAAAGCATGTGGCAGAATCTACAGCTAAATAAAAAAGGGCCCAATTGCGCTGATTTTAAATTAAACGATGCTGCAATGCTGATCCTCAGTGCATGATGGGACTGCACCAACAGTGCACCATGGGAGATTTTATAGCTGTAAATATAGCTGTGGAGTATAAAAAAATATATATTTTTACGGGCATCTTTCAGTGACGTCAAACAGGAATTTTTTTTTTTGCAGGTAACAAAAACCAGTGTGAAGTGTTTTCCCAGATTAACACACGTGTTTTTATATACATCCATTTCACATTAACTTGGATGGACAATATACGCTGTCAAAAAACTGTTTTCAGAAAACCTAGATTTTGATTTACTAAGTGAACAAGCCAGAGGTGACATTATTGAGGAAAAACTTCCTATGCATGGTGTGGAGGGTGGGGTGGTGTTTGGGTAGAATTCATTCATTCATTCATTCATCTTCTACCGCTTATCCGAACTACCTCGGGTCACTGGGAGCCTGTGCCTATCTCAGGCGTCATCGGGCATCAAGGCAGGATACACCCTGGACAGAGTGCCAACCCATCACAGGGCACACACATGCTCTCATTCACACACACTACAGACAATTTTCCAGAGATGCCACTCAACCTACCATGCATGTCTTTGGACCGGGGGAGGAAACCAGAGTACCCCTGGAGGAAATGCCCAAGGCACGAGGAGAACATGCAAACTCCACACACACAAGGCGGAGGCGGGAATCGAACCCCCAACCCTGGAGGCGTGAGGCGAATGTGCTAACCACTAAGTCACCGTGCCCCCTAGGGGTAGAATTTGAACAAGCAAATTTCCAAATCTTACTTGCTAATATGCAGAAGTACAGTAACTGCACCAGACAGTGCAGGTCACATCATCACCATCCTCATGCAAGAGAAGAAAGGTTTCAGCCAGTTATTTTTTGCAAACTTGTCTTCTACAAGTATCACATCATCCTTAATAATGGAGTTGGAAAGAAACTGGAACAAATAGCTGAAAGAGATGGTGGTATAATGTTCAAAGAAGACTGGAGGCTGGAAAAGAAAAACCTGAAAAGAACTTGCTGAACAACTGCAACTAGCGTTCAAAAAAATCTGACTTTCAGTCTAATCATGTCATTCTTAGATTGGCAATTTTAACAAGAGTGCACCGGTTTCCATTTCTACAAGCCATTAAAAAATTTGCATGAGCCTCAAATTTAGAAAAGTTAGAAGAAAAAAAAACCAACTACAAAGCCAACTCACCAAGTGTGATAATGAGCGTGTATGAACGTGGTGCAGGGAGTTATTTTTCTGACTCATATCTGGCAAATTATGAAGCCTGTGGAATATAATATTTTATGATAAAGTGGAAAAACTCCATAGTAAATTATCAATTACCATCCAGAGACTCTATTCTTCATTCCAACAAAAAAAAAAATTGGAGTCAATTGGGAGAAAATGGCCTGTGTCATTATAATTCATGTGATGCTATGTCAGCCATGCCTTCCTAAAATGACAAAAAGTGATTTGCCTTAATGATTTGAAACCAGGTGAAAGGGAAAGGAAGTGTGCATGCCTCAGTGCATGCTCGCAGATCTGAACTGCCCTCACACCCAGTAGTTTATCTGCAGACTCACATGCTTCACTGCTCTATGCTGTTGAATACTTGTATGTGTAAACAGTTCAAAGCAGCTTATGTTTATTACTAAAGGATCACAATTAGGCCACTAGGCTCCAGTATGGCCAGGTAAGGTTAGGTGAAGTATGATTATTTATTTCCTAGGAGAGCAGGCTATCTACTTGAATGTATAAAAATCCTTATGGAAGCAAGGGATCTGCAAGATGGCATTTCTGATTGGAAACCGATTTGAAATTATACAAATAAAACATGTAAAATACTTTTAATACCTTCTGGGTGTGGATGGTCCATGTCAGTCCATCTGTAGTGACATTAAATTTAATATTACTGTATTTAACACACACACACACACACACACACACACACACACACACACACACACACATACACACACACACACACACACACACACAAACACACACACATGCATCCTGGTGTGACCCCACCTGCTAGCTATTATTCCCCCATGCTGAGTGTGTGTCCTGTAATTTCTCTCCTCCCTCTCCTCCATGGGAAGCTGCCTCCTGTCTTCCTGTGTGTGTGTGATTTGAGATGACAGATTAAGTGGTTTACCTCTCCTCCGGGCCTGCTGATCTGACATGCTCATGGTTTTCTGGGTGAACGGAGTCAGCGAGTACCACATCTTGGAGTGAGTCATGGATAGTATGCTGGGATTAGGACGAATCCCCAGACACAAATGAACGCTCTATATCTTACTGATTTGCCACGTTGGTCTAATGAAAACAATAACTTTGGATGTTTCATCTTTTGTTAATCTTCAGTAGAATCTTTATCCTGCTTTTTGTCCCGGTGGTGCCTGAGCCTTTACCAGGTACACTGGTAGCAAGGTGGGAATACACTGGATGGGACGGAGGTCTATCATAGGGCATCGTAAACACTCACCCAATCAAAAAACATGCTTCCTCCAAGCAAATACTCTTCAACAAACATGAAATCACTTGAAATCACAAAAAAGCCACATTGATGGCTAGTGTTGCCATGATGACAGGAGAGAGATAGCAATGACATCTCTCCCACCCAGACAGCACAGCCAATTTTACACTCTTGACTCCATGACCACAGATGGCTGTGGCATCGTCAGGATTAAAGCTTATGATCTCCTGATGATAGGGTGAACACTTTTCTACTGCACCACTCAGGAGCACATCTTCCCACTTCTTTGAGCATACAGTCTAGTGCAAATTATGATAATTCTCAGGACAAAAAAAGCAGAGAATGTAACAAGGCCATGAAATTCTACACAGTGATAATACAGCTACAGCTTGGGTAAAGAATTGAAATCCCAGATGAGGCTTATATGTTATGAATAATTAAACCATGATGGAAGGCTATTAAAAGAGGACATATCTGGGGAAAAAAGAGGTCTTATTTTACAAAAAAACACTTTTAAAACATTTTTAAAAAACCACTCAAAAGGGCAAAGTACTGTATAGAGACACTGAGTGAATTTCAGTGTACAAAAACACTCAGCGGTGCTCTACTAGCAAGCAGTGAGGAATCTGGAAGAGTAGGTCAAATCAAAGCAAGCGCTCGGACAGAGGCATCCATCCATCTGCACTTCTCTCCGGGGGGCTGTGAGAGACTCCATCAGCCTGACAGCTCTCTTCTGCAGGAGAAGAGTTAATTGCAGAGGGACTGGAACAACTTCACTATCCATCAACACTCAGGCCGAAACACAGCGCCATTCTTCTGCTCGATCACTTCTGTGTAACCTTCAGACATAACACACTAGAGCTTGAAGTATGATTGTTTGGCCCCACTAATGACTGGAGAACTGTGGGATCTCTCAGAGACCCAGAAACACAACCATGTGCAATTTAAAACACACGCACCACATCCTTCACTAGTATGTCACCTACTTTTCACTTTTTCCACATAATATCTATTTTAGGAGATAAAGGTATAGCCTTTTAGGTGACACAGTGCCATTTTGTCACCCTATGTAGTGAGGTGATTCTGAGCAAATGGTAGCTCATTGGTTGATATGTTGGACTGCTGATTGGAAGGTTGTGTGTTAAAATTCCAGAACCACCAAACTGCCACTGTTCTTTAATAAGACCCTTAACCCTTAGTTGTGCAAATGTAAATCGTGAGTATACACAATACATAAGGCCATACTGAAAGTCTGCAAATTTAAGTACAAAATTCATGTTTGTGTTTATGGTAAAAAAGCTATGTGTATTCAGAATCAGGTTCTTTTAGTGAAAGTGACATGACATACAGCTAAGTATGGTGACCCATGCTCAGAATTCATTCTCTGCATTTACTGTAACCCATCCAAACTGCACACACACAGCAGTGAACACACACACACACACACACACACACCGTGAATACACACCCGGAGCAGTGGACAGCCATTTATGCTGCGGTACCCTGGGAGCAGTTGGGGGGTTCAGTGCCTTGCTCAAGGGCACCTCAGTCGTGGTATTGCTGGCCCGAGACCTTCTGTACTTTTGTACTTCTGTACTTTTGTTGATTTCTGAGTGGCTCATTCAGATTTTTCTCTTCAGAGAAAGATCCAATGCAACACTTATGTATGAAAACAAATAAAGGCCTTATAACATCCTCCAAAAATCCAGAGCAACTTACCATTTATCTCTTTTTATTTAAGCAATTAACAGTTAAGGGCCTTGCTCAGGGGCCCAGTAGTGTCAGCATGGTGGACTTAGGATTAGAAACCTTCCAACCACATCCTTTTGCATCTGTTATTGATTTTTGCTCACAGCGTTCAAAACATGCCAGTATTTCTGGGGTTGACCATACATATCAGTAATAACTACATAACTTAATTTATTTGCATAAATCTGTAAAAGAAGAGAAGTAGATTAGAAAAGAGATCATGATAATGTAGAGTTAAGAGCTTTCTCCTTAATAAAGCATTTAAGTCTGTGAGTTTATCAGGAGGATCACACCAGTGCACACGGCGGGGTGAGTAAGCCTCTCGTTGGTGTGTCGGTGTAGAGGAAGTCCTGGCACTGCATAATGCGCTCCCATTTTTAGATTGTGGAAGCAGGTATCTTGAAGAAAATCATTAGTGGCTGTTATAGTGGTGAATAAGATGAGGATGACGGTTGAACACTGTAAAAAAGAAAAGAGCAGACAGAGAAAACTGGTAGACAATGCAGTTATGTTATGTTAATATCATGATTGATTATATAACAGTAAACTTGCAATTTAAAGTGTTTATTAATGGCAGGATTTAAAGACAGCATGCTATGCTATGTATACTCAGCATGCTATATTTTGGGTAATTCAAGAATCATCAAATTTCATAGCAGGGGTCAGAGCACAGGTAGACAGCATTAATGGAGAATTACAAAACATCAACAAGGAAGTCCCGGCTACACAATACACGGCCTAGACACAAATCCACAAAGAGAAATAGATACAACAAATCAAAAAAGTCACAGTACAGGAGCACACAGTCAGCTAGCAATGAAATAATAACAGTAGTGGGACTAAAACGAAAATTTATACAAAACAATACAAAGACAAAAATATATTGTAGACTGAAACACTAACACTCATTAAAACACTGATCAAATCACAGGAGAAAGCATTTATTATCTCCTGAAAGAATTTATTTTTCAAACGATTTTTTTCATTTCCTTTACCTTTAAATTAAAAAACTACCTATTATACAAATAAGTCGGATCCACGGAGGCCCTACCTCACAACTTTCAGGACTTTACAGTATCTGCTGCTAACATCTTGGTGCCAAATACCACAGAATACCTTCAGAGGTCTTGTAGAGTTCATGCCTTGAGAGGTCAGAGCTATGTCTCCAACTTAAGGGGGTCCTACACAATATTAGGCAGGTGGTTTTTAAAGCTATGTCTGATAAATGTTTCTATAATACACAAATCTCGATAATCTGTGAAACATTTCAGTAGGCTCTCCTGTATCGTATTTTGGGGAAATATGTAAATAATGGCAGGTGATACTGTATGAAAAGACCTTTCTTTATAGTTACAATAACACTGCTGGGTTATGTTTGTTTTGTTATAATACGTGACTCAAATGGGCATTTTTTAGTGTTATTTTTCTTTATTTCCCTATATTTTGACAGGGTAATGAAAATGCCCAGAAACCTCAGAGTTCTATGCATATTCTATTGCTTTATAGCATTTTTAGTACAGATGGGACAAAGATACACATAAACCTGTTGCTGAATGACAGAGGTGCCAGGACTCAATAACAAAAACATATGATCGTGGGCAAAAGATCAAAAACCTCTGCAGAGTTCTGGTTTCCAAACAAAATAACAACAAAAAAACACACTTAATTTCAAGATCTGTAATAAGATTTAATAATAAGATTTTTAGTCATGCAGCATGAGCGTTTATTTCATCCGTGGTCTCAGTGCAAATACTAGCACCACAAGCTGAGCTAAGTACAGTGGTCTAGTCCTATAAAAGTCTTGTTTCATATAACAGTCAGCACAGATCATCACAACACTTTTGTGATTCCATTACAACATGAAACAACCTGACAGGTTTTAGCAAACACAATATATTTACAGTAATATTACCCGGCATGGAGCACTGAGAGAAGGAAGCATTCCCACCTGCAGAGTGAGCCACTGAACATTGTTTTCAATGTAATCTAGCCAATTATCTTATATGACAAAACAGGACATGATTTCTGATTCTTGTAATATTTATCTTTTCTGATAAGACTAAGTTATAAGACAGAATTCCCTGATGGAATTCCATCATAAATGTTTATCTTCACTACTAAATCTAACTAGCTAGCTAACATGACTGGATACTTAAAGGTCGGGTCTCCGATTTTTGAAAGCCAATATTGACATTTGAAATCACCAAAACAAACACGTCCCTAACCCAAATGGGTCCCACCCCTGTTGATAGCTCCGCCCACACATACATACGTAACCCAGGCAACTAATGGAAAGAAATGTGTCTTTATCATAGCTGAAGGGAAGAACAATACGATTGCAGATAAACAAACAAGCAAAAATGACACACAAGCATACCGTATTTTCCACACCTAAGAGCCTTAAATTTTCCCAAAAATCGGCCGTGCGCCTGATAATCCGGTGCGCCTTATGTGTGCACTGAGATCCAAAAATCTGTAAGAATGTTGTTGTGCGACTTTGGTAAGCGCTCCGCTTGATTGACTGTCGGACCATTTCCCACTGACACAGGGACGTAATACGTACACTACGTATGCTGGCAGCGATAAACCAATCAGAGAACATTACGTAATACGTACAGTACGTACGCTTACCTGCAAAACACCGTTTGTTTGTCTAAGGACCCCCGAACCAGTGAAGGCCACCAGGAACCAATGGCACCAGTGAAGAGACATGCTTACGAGGCACAATTCAAACTACAGGCTATCAGTTATGCAGTTGTAAATGGGAATAGAGCAGCTGCGAAAGAATTCAACATCAGTGAATCTATGGTTCGGAAGTGGAGGAAGCAAGAAAATGAACTGCACCAAGTTAAGAAGACGAAACAGAGTTTCCGTGGGAACAAAGCGAGGTGGCCACAGTTAGAAAACCAACTTGAACAATGGATTATTGAACAAAGAACGGCCGGGAGAAGCGTGGGCGAAGGTATCTGCTTTAAATGTTGTCCGAAACCGGCATCATTGTTGAACAGCCACCTGGCAACGAGACTGACTCCAACAATGATAGCAAAATTGCAGAAGATGAGAACTTTGATGGATTTGTGGGAGAAGATTAAAAAATTAAAAGATTGAAAAATAATGTGTGTGTATTGTTAAATAGTAGAATAAAGTTCAACTAAACTCAATGTTTTGCTTCCTTGTTTTTTGTAGACCGTATGTTTTAGCATGTGCCTTATAATACGGTGCGCTTAATGTACAGTATGGGTTAAGTACAGAAATAGACCCCGTAACTGAGACTGTGCCTTATAATCCAGTGCGCCATATAGTGTGTAAAATACGGTAATCATGCAAAGGACGGCATATATTAGTTCTGTGAAACAAAGCAAAACCAACGTTAATCACCTATCAAGAAGGAAAAAAGCGCCTCGGCGTCTTAAGTAAAGTTGGCCGCATATTCACAGTTCGGTTGTAGCTGCCTCTCTACATTACTACGATAGAAAAGAGGTGTTATTTGTGTAGTAACAGCGTTTAGCTCAGGAGTTATTGACTCGGGAAACTCGAATCTGTGAATATGCAGCCACCTTCCCGCCCCTTCAGTTCCGCTTTCTGCTGATGTCACACATGCGCACTAAACACTCTCTCCGCCCATTTTGACAAGACCCTCCCCTTTCTGCTCATTGGCTACACGTTTGTTTTGATTTTCTTTCGTTTTCGGCCCGACTCAGTTTTCTGAAGCATTTCTCAAAAATCGGAGACCCTACCTTTAAGTGGTATTTGTAAATTATATTTATAATACTTCAGGTATCAATTATCTGGACCACTTCAGGACTAAGAACAGCTTTTAAACTCCACCACACATCAGACTGATATTTGATGCCAAAGGCTCTTCCCCCCAAAAAAAAAAAAAAAAAAAAGAACACATTTTCTAGGAAAACACCCTACAATATCAAGACACCAACATTCATTCTTTTACACTCAGAGTTCCTTATGGGGCTACAGTATAAAGAGCTTAGAGAGAAAAAAATGGGTTAGAGGAGTGTGTGTACAGATAAAGAGAGAAGTGATCAGGAACATGGTGGCTTTCCTCCAAGGCATATTCACACAATCCAGAGTCTGGTGTTTGTGAGGGCTGGTGTGAACTAGAGATGCCTGAGCCATGCCCGACTATTCTGGCTGTGTACGAACAGCTTCTCTCTCTTCAGAGATCTATTCCCTGCTGAAGGCTGTGAGGGTAAAAGATGCATTCACAAAAAGCAATTTGCAATCATTTTTTCACTTGCAAACTGTTGTAAATGTGTTTTGGGGAAAACATGCCACTCAAGTCACTAATTCGTTTCTGTTTATTTATCTTCTTTCTGGCAAAAAATGGTTTCTTTTGATTGTATAAAAACAAGGCAGTATTTTTGAGGGTAGGAGAGATGTTTTTCATGATTGCTTACTATGCAAGAAATATTGAACAGAGCTCTTTTGGGGCAGGATAATTTTCTCAGAATAATGTTTGTGATGAAAACTTTGTATGTGCTATTTGTGATAAAACTCTCATATCTAGTTCAGTGGAATGTGTTTTCATGCAAGAAAGGATTTGATTATAACTAACATAAGCTCAGTTGACAAAATCTCTGAGTGGAATCATTGGACATATCTATTTCCTACAATTACCTACTAGCCTGGACATGATATCTGGACCTTGGGGTAATCTTGGACAATCAGCTGTCCTTTTCCTCACACATTGCTAGTTTGATACAACAGAAGGATTCAGCCATTTTTGTCTACTGTACACTGCTCAGTGTCAACTGCTCACATGCTTGTTCAGTCTCTTGTCATTTTTAGCCTTGTCTAATGCAATTCACTCCTTGCTACCTCTGAGCACAATTTGACCTCTGTAAATGAACCAAAACACAGCTAATTGATCGAACTTAACCTTCCGAAGTCCTCCTACAACACCCCTGTGGTACCTTCTGGGAGCTGCACACATCAGATTTAAATCCCTGAAACATTGAAGTCTACAAAGCCAGAAAGAACCCATCAGCCTCTTACCTCAAAGCTCTTACCACTTACTGCACTGAACAACGTCCCCTTAGATCCACTAGCACTGCTCGTATGGTGCCACCATCTCTAAGGGTACAAGGAAGGTAAACATCAAGACTCCTTTCTCTTCTGGCATCGAGGTGGTAGAATGAACTTTCTCTAGATGTCAGAACAGCCGAGCCTCTGGCTGTCTTAAAACAACACTGAAGACCTACCTCTTTCTGAAACACTTAAACTAGCTCTTATTTTATTAAACAAATTTTGTCTGTGTGAACTTGCTGTATTTCATTCCAACAGAATTTATAGTCTGCGACCCAATGAACCAGTATTGATGTATTTATTGGTAGATTTGAAAGCACTTTTGTACAACTCTCTGGATAAGGGCATCTGCCAAATGCTTTAAAAGTACATTTAAAGATCTTCTGAGAATTGTAAGAGTATTTTGAAGGTCTGAATAAAAATGTTAGGAGTAAAGTAGAAATACTTCGAAATAATGCTTGTGTTTAGAGACAAAGATCGCGTACTCAAGTATTTATTTCTGGTTTTATTTGATTTTACTGTATATTTGGCCTTAATAGAAAGCGTTACTTATATCCTCCTACAATGTAATTATTAATCTTATGTAGAATTAGTGGATGCGGTGTGTTAGTTAATCAGGGAAAGTCATCTATTTCCCCTACAATCACTAAGGTTGATGCCTGTCAACATCTGATTAGACAGTACAGACTAAATCTGAGAAAAGCAATGGAGTTTAATTAACAGTTTTGTTGATTTGTGTTTTCCCACATTATTGAAATGTGAAACAATCAACGCTGTTGAGCCTGTGATTCTGTGGTAGAAGGGTCCTACAGCTTTGTCACAGGAAATCAGTGGCAGCAATATGGATTCCCATTTACAGTAGGTACTTTGGAGGTGTTGAAACTGGTAAGTGGGATTCTCTCTCTCTCTCTTTCTCTCTCTCTCTCTCTCTCTCTCTCTCACACACACACACACTCACTCACTCATTCACATTCTCTTTCTTTAAATCTCTCATTCTCAATCTCAGGTTTCCTCATTAACAAAGAGGAACAATCCTATGTGGACTGTGAGTGCACATAGTGTGTAAAGCAACGTGTAAAGTCAGTTACCTTTTGTGTTAGATGTGATGTGTTTAATATGTATTGCATTAATGAAATTATAAAAGAGTAAATTAGTAAATCAGTGAAAATGTGTCCAGATTCAAGGTTGTAACCTAAATCAGTTTCTACACAAATTCACTACCGGGGCTTCTGATGCTAAATGGAGATATTAAGTTAAGGAGAAAAGCCACACCTGAAGCTTTTTCTTCATAGTTAACATCCTATAAATTCCCCTCCTTCTCTTTCTCTACTAGTGACAGAGTTTCCTCATTACCGCCTTCACATCTCCACATGCCTGAGTTTTCCCTATTTTTACATTTCTACAATCTCATGTCATTTAGATGTGGGCATGGCCTACCTCAGTCACATACACAATGTCATTTTCTTGCATTATGCATGCACCCGAGAGCACTAAGCAGATTCAGAAGGAGCCTTGGACAGTAGATGTAACATTTTAAGAGATACAATTATATCTTCTGTTTCATAACCTTTCATTTTGTCTGATGAGTTTCATTTAGCTGGAAAGCTCGACTCATTGCTCATGTGTTCATTTCCTACTTTCTCACAGGTTCCCCATTGCTCTTGGCAACACCTCTAAATGTGTGCCAGACATCCAGTCATAGGACATGATTTGATCATTTGTTTTATTTAATACTCCCTCATATACCAAGAGCCAAAAAAAGCCTTGTCTTTTTTCCAGTGGGAGTTAGGCATAATAAAATATTAACACAATACAGCACAGAAATAATAACATATCAATAAATAACATTAACGCAGCACACAGTATGGTAGCAGACACAATTACATTACACAACAGTATCCCTCATTCTGTTGGAAGTACACTCAGCTACAGCTCGGACCAGAATGGCAAATAGTTTAATTTTAAAATAGTTTGTCTAACGAATCAATTTTTTTCTCTTTCTCATTGAAATACAGAATCCAAACTTTAACCATTGTCATTTCAGTGAAGCTTACATGAATATGCATTAAATAATGTATAATGTATTTCATAAATGCCAAACTCTATATAGACCAGTGCTGTCCTGTAGCTTTGATAAATGGTATATGATAAATGTATTCGAATATGTAATAAGTAGTATTTAAATATGAAATTTCAAATATTTTAATTGGATACACTTTTTTGTTTCCTGTAGTGTATTTAACACACTCACATTTTAGTTTGTTTTTTTTTAATTGAGATCATATTTAACTATTATATAGAAATATATCAATCCAAATTATACAACAGATTACTGCTAAAAATAAATAAATAAATAAATAAATAAATAAATAAATAAATAAATACAAATCACAAAAAAAGAAAAATCAAAATTAAAAAATATAGATTTTATATAAATTAGGTCTAAATCATAGTGTCCAGGATTCCCAGGGAAAGCAGATGCATTCAGATTAGATGAACAAATAAAAAGCCTATGCACAGTGTACTATTTAGGTGATGTTCTAGCTACTTAGGACATTCTAACATTAACTTGCCGACAAGGTTAGCTGTTTCATCGGAATTTAGCTAGAATTTGTGATGTTTATTTGAAACTAAACATATCTTCTCTCCACTGTTCAACTCCCCGGCTCCACCTGCTTCATCCTCCCTGACTGCTGAAGCCTTTGCCACCTTTTACAATGAGAAGATTGAGAAAATCTTCCAGACCTTCATTTGTGCCCAGACTATGACTACATTACAAAGCCAGGATTCCCCTACCTCTTCAAACTTCAGAGTTTCAAGCTGATGGTATCCTAATTCTGTGCCCTAGTGAACCAGTGTGGATCTAATCATTGATACAATACGTTCATTGCCAAATGCTGTAAATTTAAATGTAATGTAAATATAAACATATTTTTAGGTGTGCAGTCTTCTTAATTATACAAACTTAACTTATACAAAAAAATGGTCTCATCTTCCTTTTAAAAAGCTATAATCTTCCCTAAACATCTCTTAAACCTTCAAAGTACTGTATATGTACTGCTGATCCTGTTGATAACATCCTGGCAGTGAGAATCTACAGTAAATCATTGCTGCTATTATTGGAGGTCACTGTTAATTAAGTGTAAAAAGAATCACTTGACATGACCATGGTTTTAACACTTTAGCCTGGAGTGCCTCAGAGTTCTGTGTTCAGTCTCTTTCTTTTTTTAATGCACAATTCCCTGAGGTAAACACACAACATCCCTTGAGCAGCTGTCTCTTTTTTTCGATTTCCCTTCTGCATCCTGTGGCAAGATGCTTTTTAAAAATTTTTTTCATTTTTCTCAGCGCATGTTGGCAGAGGCAACATTTTAATCCCAGGCCTTTTGCCAGCACACAGTGTTCACCCTTTTTGCCTTTGAAAGCCCCTCAACTACCCCAGCTCGTTACTGCCTCCTCAATAATTCACAGGCGTCTTTGGGTCATGTTTTATTCATGCACTAAAGGAATGCTTCTAATTTATCCTGCTCACATACACTTTCCTGCCTGCTTAGTAGTCTAGTTGCTAAGGAATGATGTCACTCCTGTGCTGTGCGACATCAGGATCTGGAAAACTTGCAGCAGTTATGTCTCCATAGACAGAAACGTTTTAGACTGAAAGACTTCGCTGCTTCTCGCAAAGCACAGGAAAGGTTTGACATAGAAGCGTTATTAGCTGTCAGTCACAGTCTTACATAACACTTTTTATTCCAGGGAGTGGATTAGCTGAAAGATTGCACCCGAGTTTCTTCAGCTTTTGTTGCAGAACTAATTAGTGCCAGAGGTTAATTTAGTCATCATGTCAGTAAGAATATTAGTAAATGAAGTCCATGATGGATATCATTCAGTTGCATATTTATGGCCTGCTTCTCTGAAATAACAAGTGATTATTTCTGGTATCACAGAGAATATGGCTGTGTCCCAAATGCTGGCTTTTTAAGTTGAGCTCTTAGTGGAATTCATTTATCAAATCATTAAGAAAAACTTTTTTTTTTGCTTTTTAAAGCAAAGATAATGTTCATTGACGCATTGATTTGCATAGAAAGAACAAAATGACTTTAAGCTTTAAATTATTGTAAGCTATTCAATAACTAATAGCTAATAGCCTAACTAATAGCCTGCTATCTACGTGGGTGAAGACTGGCAGCTATGTTTCAGATACACAGCATTGCTGAGCTCTTAATTCTGATTGGTTACAAGTTGTTGATTAAACTGCATTAAATACAACTCCAAAAGTAGTTCCAGTGGTAAATCACAGGTTTATTTTAATGCCGTTAGTTCTGATTTTATATTTTCTATAACAGCTCATTCACAGAGACTTCTATGGTATTTTGTTGGCTGTTCCTTAGCTTTAAATGTAACTAGAAACTTATGCCACATTTGCAATTATTTTTCAACCAGGAAGTCATATTTGCATGTTTCAAGCTGATCCGTACCTGTCCTGAACCTGTGACCCAGTGTGTACTTTTTGTCAAGATTGTGACATCCCAAACTCTTGTTTAGCAAATCATGTGAGTCTGTGACTCCAGTGAATCCTGTGTGAGTTCATTTGAGTTCCCAGGACTTCAATTTTGGACCCTTGTGGAAAACGGGTTCTTCTAAACATACATACAAGAACATTACAAAATAAAATTGTATATTACTGTAGGATCATATAAAATAAGACAAAATAACACTGATTAACTGTTTAATCCTTCTCAAGTTATTCACTTTCAACCACAGCTGCCGATTTCCTACAACAGCAGGCAAAGCTGCTTCTAGTTATGTGATGTTGGCCGGGTAAGAAAAGTTGTTGAAGCTTGTGCAAGGGCAGGATTGACCTGAGGACCCTGTAACCGTGAGGTGCCAACACTTCCTATGCACCACAATGCCACAAGCAGAAATAGTGAAGAGCAAAATTTTGTGCTGCATGGATACATTTTATATACCACTTATTTTCTCCAGAGGTAAATTTTGATTTTTTATCAAACGGGTTATTATTTACATTGCCTAGTTGTAGGTTATAGGTGGTTGTTAAAACAATTAGACCTATAAATGATGTGATAAACTAAACTGTTAATCTGTGATTATTACATGATACAAAAAACTGGGTATCAAAATAGTCATTTACTATGAATTGATTCGGTCTGATGATTCTGAGTGACAAATGGTAATTAACAACAATTACTGTTTAACAGTATAAATATCTGCCACAATATTATAATCAACCTGATAACATGATAACGCCATGTTCATGCGTACATCGTTACAAGCAAGTAAAAGTCTAAATAAATTGCCTTTGTCTTAAGATCTTAAGATCACCTCATTAGTACGTTGATTAAAGAGAAAAAGCTTTTCTGTTTTCATTTTATTTCTGCACAAAGTCATATTAGGGGAAACACTATTCCTCAGGTTATCAGAGCCGCTCGCTTATCACTTAGCAAAAAGGAATAGCTTGAACGCTGCCTTATCTTTAATTAGGTGAAATTAAACTGCCAGCAATCCAAGACAAAATACTCCTGTGAGGAAAGATTATTTAAATGTACATAAGCAGGATCGAGCCAGAGATTGTGTCACGCAAGAGATGATTAAGTACTGGATTAGAGAGTGCCGTTTTCTCTTTCTTTCCCATGGATTAGCCGTTCTGGTCAGGGCTTTCTGACGCTAAAATAAGTTGCCGGAATCCAAGAAATGGTGTTGAAGTTATTGCATGAGCTTAAGGGGAAAGTGATAAAGAATGATGTATTAATTGCTCAGTGGTTTAAAAGTCCCCTCTGTTTTTTCTGACCTTGAGCATTGAGCATGTTTTCTACCTTTTCATCCCTGAGCTACAGTTTTTATTCCAGCCTTCCAGCAGCATGTTGACTTAATCAGAGTGAACATCTTGCATCTCCCTATGTTGCTAGTGGTCTTTTACTGACACCCAAGCTGAGGATCATCACACAGAGATAAAGAGAAGTAGAAATGATATTTATTTTAGCAGAATTTAATCCAAGAACAGACCACAGTAGTGAAGGGATGAACGAAATGTACATGCTAGATTTTGCAAGTCTATAGTTATAAAAAAATGTGATCTTTTTCTGGTTAAAGTAAAGACTTTAGTTTAGTTTAAACATAATTTCATTAGCTAACTTTACCACATAGTTAAACTAGTAAAATGATACTTTCACACGAGTAGACAAGAACAATTACTCTCACTCACTCACATCTTCTACCGCTTATCCGAACTACCTCGGGTCACGGGGAGCCTGTGCCTATCTCAAGCGTCGTCGGGCATCAAGGCAGGATACACCCTGGACGGAGTGCCAACCCATCGCAGGGCACACACACACACACACTCATTCACTCACGCACTCACACACTACGGACAATTTTCCAGAGATGTCAATCAACCTACCATGCATGTCTTTGGACCGGGGGAGGAAACCGGAGTACCCGGAGGAAACACAAGAACAATTCTTTTTATTATAAAACTAAAATATACATTCATTTAAAAAGTGTGGTATAAATGGATTTGATCATGAATGGTTTTCATCAGCAGGTCTTGATCAAGCCTAAAGCCAACATTCATAATAGTCTCCCAGGGTGAGATTAAGCTGCTTTACAAATGAGATGGTCCCTCTTGCTTAAGCTTCACACATCCTTTTCTTTTTGTTAACAACCATCTCACTTTTGTACGTTATGGTACTACAGTGTTAAATGAGCCTTATGTGGTTGAAGGAGATCCATGTCAGTTCACATGATAATAAACTCCAAGGAATTATTATTTCCTTAAAGGGAATATTTGATGCATAAAGGTTGTAGCTTCCTAAAGATGCTCCATGTTAAACCTTGCCTAAAAGACACAATGTGTGCTTCCAGAGAAATGAAGCAAAGACCAGTTTATAATAATAGGTTTAGAGATAAATACATCTATCTATCTATCTATCTATCTATCTATCTATCTATCTATCTATCTATCTATCATGAAAGAGACAGATGCAGTTGCAGTCAACAGCTTTAATGAAGGCAATGCAGACGTGGCCATGGTCATTGTCATAAACCAGGCATAGGTGAGGAGATCAATAAACAGACGCAACTAGGCGAAAACAAAATACAAGAAACAAGGAAACATTTAAAAAACAGGTACTGTAGAAGTCAGAAAACCAGACCATGAGACACAGAGGAAGACATAAAGCTCAGTACAGTTCAGGTGTACTGGAAAAAACTGAGCATTTGCTTTGCAGCCAGGCTGGGAATTAAAGTCTCTTTGTAAATGAGGAGTGTGTGTGAGTATGAGTGTGGGGAATAGGGGACAGGTGTGTGTGTGTGTGTGTGTGTGTGTGTGTGTGTGTGTGTGTGTGTGTGTGTGTGCTCAGAAGTCTGGTAATTCGGAGCAGGTGAGCGGTGGTGTGTTCTGGGGAGTGTAGTCCAGGGGTGGGCATGTTTGGAGGAGGTGGTGTGTTCTGGGAAATGGAGTTTGTGGACTGCATGGACCCAACAATATATATACTGGTTTCTAAACTCCACACCTCATAATTCCTTCTAGGGTCCAGTATCAAATTGAACACTATATCACACAGACAAGATGGTTTTAACTTTTCAATGCTTTTTGGAAACTCAGGCCAGAATACTATCTGCAGTGAGGTTAGCTGATTGAGTTAAGCTACTGATTAGTTTACTGTAAATAAATACTTAAACATTGTTTGTTAAATTCCAAAGGGTTTTTGTGTAACACGACTCATTAATAACATACAAGCATAATGCAAGTAAGAAATCAAGTCTTATAAAAACATTTCATGAGTTCTAAATATTCAAAATATAAATGCAACTGGAGTTTAAAAAAGGTTATTGGATCCACACATGCAATGAAATCTATAACCAAGACCAGAATCAATATTAAATCATCTATAATATATGTAATGCAGAAAATCTCACAAATGTGTTCACTAATAGCTAATATTTAATTTCTTTATTTATTTTCTTCCATTGTGTCATTAACTTGTCGGTCCGATCTTTAATTTAATTTAATTGAGTTACCTGTTGATTATAGCCTTCAAGTTCCACAATATCTTAAAACTTTCTTCCGCTTGGAAGACTATTCAGTTGAAACCTAGATTTTTATCTGCCACAAATTTTGAAATTTTTAAATAATTTCTTCGACACAGTGAGCTGGTTTCATGGTGAAGAATAGTAGAGTTGAGCTTTAACCGTTATCCAAATCATCTGTTTAATCTAGTTATTGCAAATGACAGAGCTGAGATGTTCATTATTTTGTATATTTTATACTGTTTAGTTAAAAAGGGTGCTATTTAAAAGATAAACTTATGCAAAACACAATCTAGGGAACAATTCATAAAAAAATTAATCAGTTTTGATCAGCAATGTCTGTGGCATTGTTTAAAACCTGTTTCGACAGAAACCGTCTTTCTGCTAAGTAGATTTAGAGAATAAGTATCTCTCAAGTAAACATATGTTCTCTTCTTTCTCTACAATGCATCTGTGGTTATAACACGTGCACTACACACATACTAAATAGAGGTTATGTTGAAAAACTTTGCAGTCATCCTTTAAGATGTTACATTAGAGGAGTCAGGCGGATCAGATGGCTCCTTATGGAGCAGTAACGGCACCGATGAGAAGAACTGAAGACAGAGGACTGTGTGTAAAGTGCTGCGCAAAGCACTGAACAGAAATTTGAACATCGACACCAATGTGAAGTCACTATATAAATTACATTTCTGCTTATTATTAGGGAGGAGAGAAGGCAGGTAGCTCATGCCACTTAATTAATCAGAGAGAGCCGCAGAGGACCGGCACCGCTCCCCACCACTACCATCTGCCAACACACTCATTTAGAATTAAAATATTTACACCGTGGGGGACATAGTCACTTTATATCTCCTGTCTTGTATGGTAATAAGCACTGAGACTGAGCTTCCACCTCTAGACTTGTCTGCAGGACAAATTCCAACACTGCAAAGCAAAAGTGTCTCTTCACTCTTCATCAGTATACCTTTTACACACACACACACACACACACGCACACACACATAATTACCCCACCAATTTTGCATTAAACAGAAAGAGTGAAACACAATACATAATTGGATTGTTTATTGTCACATGATCACATGACACATTTATTTCCATGTGATTGATTTTTTTTTTTTTTACTGATAGTCCCTTTATATTCATATTTGATATTGCATGAATGAATTGCATGATATTGCATGAATTGCATATATATATATATATATGTCTCAGGGTGTGTTTTACTTATCATATTTTTACTCATCATATTTTCTATACATATCAATGTTATATTAATGATAAACCTGATATTCTGGGTCCTATAATTACATCTGGATGGCAGCTGTTAGATTAAGTTCTCGTGTTAAGTAGACTGTACTCGGTACCAAAATAACACTTCAAAAATCAGCTCACATATGTTACCACAGTTGGTTTCATATTTGACATATTTATGTTCAACGGCAACAGCATTTTAAAGATTTCTCGTAAAATATATGCAGTTAAAATATAGAAAAAAGTATAAAACTTTTAAAATGCTTGAAAATGAATATAACTATAGCTTATAAGTGAAACTAAAAAGTTAAGAGAAACGACATAATAATCATTCATTAAAAAAGAAAAGAAAAGTGCAAATAGTGCTAATAGGGATATTTTCTGCTCCGAGCTTTCAACAGTGTTACTTTGTTTAACATTTTCTTTTATAACTCTAGTATAACAGATCATTTATGACACCAGCTCATTTCAGGTCATTTGTCACACCGCAGTGTAAATAATGATTTGAATTTGAAGTGCAAAGAAACAATTAGGCAAGTTGTAGTGTAAGCTGTCACTAATGTGTTGCTGCATAACAGAGACTTCGACACGAAGTGAAACAAAATAGCATTTGTGACACTTCATCTGTCTCCGATAAATTAGACCAGGATTGGAGCAGAAACCAGAAATCAGCGAAGCGGCTGTTCCTATTATCGCCCTGTCCTACATGGGAAGAGTGAAGATGTGTAATTTCTACAGTCTACAGGCAGCCGGTCTCACCACAGTCGGTGTTGATGGTGTTGGATTTTGCTTTGGGAGATCTTAAGATTTTTAACAAGGTGATAATGAAGCACAGGGCTAATGGTTATAGTAGAGATTATTACAGAAATTGCTCAAGGGCTCTGAGACACACCTGGGAAATACACCGTTTTAGATTTATAAAAGCCGCATGAACATAATTCTCAGTTCTTTATTGGTCAATATGTGTTGATTCATTTTTTTAGCCAGAGTTCTTACAGTAGTTCTGGTAGCAAATTACAGATTGATAGTAATAGATTAATTATAATAATGTTTTATACACTAACAACTTTAGTTCAGATCTATCTCATTCAATTATTTATGTCACGCTCCTTTAATAAAACTAAGTGTTTTCTTTTCATTACACATCTCTTCTCGAGAAAAAGAGAAGAAAAACGAAAAAGAGCAGAATCACACAGAATATATAAATATATTAAAGGGTTGAAACAAGCTTTATTTATTTATTTATTTTTTAACCGTCTTTAAAGGTTCCTTTAATTTTTCATCTGAAAATAGTTTAGAAGCAAAAGGGGGATCCTACTGGGAGCTGCTAACCTGAGTGTGTGAAGAGGAAGATAAAAACCAATGCAGAGCGTTCTGTGTTCATTAAAGTCACAATAGAAGACAACAGGGACATGAAGATGAGTGATGGAACAATCTGAGATATTTTCCCTTATGGGTATCTCATGTTTGGAGGTGATTCCTTTCGATTTGGTATTTAATAATCTTTGTTTTGTTTTGGATTTCACTCAAACACACACACACACAGAATTTGCTGTGTTATTTACTGTGTACTGTATAACACAACAGAAAAAAAGTGCTGGAAATTCCTTGAAGATGACAGAAAAGTAGAACTGAGAAAAGCCATTTTGAAGGGTTTAAAACTCACCAGAAGCTGTTTTTCATCTTCCTCAAGAACTGAGAGTTGTATATTGAGTTGTTTACTGTATGTAGAGAATAAGACAGGGATGTGCTGGTATAGGAAAATCGTCAACAGCAGAGTGCTGTGATGCAGTCTGACCATAAGAAGAGTAACTGTTACCACCAAAAGATGATTTTCTTTCTTTATTCTTCTTACACCATAGCAAATTTTTGTCCGGGGCACGGGGATAAAATAGACCCAAATGCAGGATAGCGTAAAATAAACAGGATTCAATAACTTAAAAAACATGAAACCGGGACACAGCCTACACAAAAGACGACAGGACAACGACACGACAACAACAGAGGATTCCGCACTGCTTAAGGCAACGCGGCTCGACTAAATACTAATAACAATTAACACATGAGGAACAGGTGTGCAGAGGCGGTGAGGACGAGACAAGGGTGGGGCAGAGACGTGAACACAGAACATCAACAAAAGCACATGGCCAAAGTCTGGTCTGAGTCCTGACAATTGTTAGTGACTACATTTTTTAATTTATAATTATTTTTTTATTGGGTAAAGAACCACAGACCTCATACATTTGATCTGTTTGCAGTTGCAACATTTTCATTCTTGCCATTATTACAGCAGCTACGTATAAACAGACATTCCTGCACCACACTCTGTTTTTCTCTCTGTATAAAAAAAGCAGCTTACAATAACAATGTAATAACAGTAACATAATGTAATGCAGTAACAATAAGAACATATTAGAGTGAGTGCATTAAAATAAATCAGTGATTTGCTTTACAGCAGGCAATAATGTCAGAGCTGCTGTTATAGAAAACTAATCAACAGCTTCTGACCTGTACTTTGACCACTGATACCACTGTTGTGGTTGATACCACCATTGTACTGTTGAAGTAACTCTGGCTTAATCTGGATCTGTACTGTGAATAATGAACACGAGAGTCTGTATTGTACACTAAACTCTGATCTGAAGTTCATGATTTACTTACAGATGATCACTGACTCCATCACAAACCCCATTAAGCTCCTGTCAGTTAGGAATATAACAGCATCTGGCCTGGATTTGCCTGAGTAAAAGTGTTTTGTGTGGAATCGGTACAACAGGAGCAGCATCTTGTCAAGGCTGGGGATTTCAGTGTGATGATGTTGAATTGTGCCGGGTTAATTCATGTGTTGTGTTAATTCAGTAGGATGTGACTAACAGAGGCTGGAGAGAGCAGCTGGGCAGCCATATGCAGGCGCTGAGACGGTGAAGGCTGCCTATTCAGTGCATTCACTGCATCTGTCACCTCAAAAGAACATGAGGAAGCAGGGCAAGGGCTTGTCATGATTGCAATTCCAGAAGAATCCACTTGTTAAGCTTTATGTGCATTTCACCAAACTGCTCTGAATTGTGTTGTTATCTAGGTTAATTCTAATTCTGATTCAAAAATGTGTCTGACTCCACTTGTGTTTTCTGACACAAAAAAATCTTAAAAAGAGAGCAGTGTAAGCTTCGTGGGTCTTTGGTAAGATTAATTATTTTTATATTTGCAACTTCGCAAAATAAATGAAATAAAGAATTTCCCAATGAGGGAAATTCTGCTTATAAATGAACTATACTATAAATATTACTGTTTGTAAATGCAAATAAAAATGGAGAAAAGAAATATAGATAGTATATGTTATACAATCACTGGCAAACTGATGTGTAACACCACCCCATTGTTATTTTCCAATAACAGCAAGTATAACAATGTTTTATTCCTTAGTTAACTTTTTACAAGCTGCTTGATTTAAAACAGCTGTGAAACCACATCACTTGTGTTTACTGAATTGAAGCTAATACTGCAGAAAAATTGCATTAATTGCTTTTTTGCACGACTTTTCTATTAAATTTCATATATTCTTTCTATTGCACATTTAAATTTGTAAATTTATCATTAATGAGCAAGCCAGAGTTGACCTGGCATGGAAATACTCCCTGGGACGATGATGAGAAAGAAACCTTCAGAGGAACTCTTAAAAAGGATTCATAAGCAACCCATCCTTACCTGTGTGACTCTGGATGGTGCGATTCTAAATCATTACCTTCTATAACTGTGTGCTACGGTATAGTCAAAAATCGTACTAATTGTGTGTAAAGTTTCAAAATGCTGTAGGCATCCGCAGTCCTAAGGCTATCCAAGGTAGAACATCTACAGACATTGTTATGGATACTATACTCAGCGTCCACTGTAATCTCATAGGGATCTTTACACTTTTCATGTGGAGTCATCCTTAGCAGCAGCGAATGATTTTCAGAAAACTCCAAACAGAAGTGAGACATTAGGATGAATCTGCCAGGTCTAGAGAGCAGAAGAATTTCAGATGACTGGTAACTCGAGAGCAATATGTGTAGTGAAAGAGAGACAGAGAGGGTGGGGGTGGGGGGGTGTCAACAAAACTGGTCTTGAGTTAAAGGGAGATGCTTGTGTTAAAAAGAAGGTTTTTCTAATTTGAATCAGCAATTCTTACAAGTTGTTCTGTTTTTAACTGCTATTGGTATTTGTTTTTAGGCACCACATAATCTTACATTTCTCACCACAGATGCAGCTCATCATGATACTTGAAAGGCGTTTCTTTCATTTCTAACATACCTGACAGCCGCTTCATCAAATCACTGCAAGCTCTCGATTCACTTCAGTTCTCCTGAACTGTGTTTAAAACTTTCAGTTTTTCCACAAATTTCAGCTCTGCTGCTAATCTCCTACTTGTTGTACCAGCCCTGAAATGGAGTCGTGTTTGCCCGGTGCACTTCATCACTCCCCATCTGTGAGGGTTCTTGGCATGAACATGGAGTCACACAGTCGTTAGTGCTATTGCAGCATCGTTAGCACTGCAGCTGATGACTGCTTCTGAGCTTTATTTAATGTAGCCATGGACCATCCACTTAAAACAGCCAGATGGTGCTGAGAGCATTTTTGCTCTTCTTTACTGAGACACTAAGACTGACTTGGCGGTCGATGCACATAGGTGTCAGGTTAGAAAGAGGAAGTAACTAACTACCATGTTTGCTTATTTGAAAACGCTTCAACCCAGATATTTATGTTGATTGGGTGTATATCTGTCCAGTATACAGGGACAGCCAACTGTTCTCTTTTCTCTAAATGCCTCATGAGGCTGTGACTTAATTACACCTGTATATAAGTGTGTCACTTCTCTGTGTCCATCTGAAAAAACATCAGCAGTAGGATTTGTCCACACTTGCTGAAGATGGTGAAAATCTTTTTGTGTCATATAAGACAAAAGCAGAAGCATTTTTTCTACATGGATCTACCCTAACTGTTAGCAGTGTTTGTGCATGAATGTGACCTGTAACATTTGCTATAATGCCTTTTTCCATTTACACTGAAAAACAGAAGTATTTGGGGCTCCAGAGTGTTACAATAAAAACAGTCCATCCTATTGTTCAGAGATCATGAGGTTGAAGATGACACAGCCGTCCTTGTGGTTACAATTTAAATTTTCTTCTGGTTGTCATAGTTGTTGTTGATGCCATATTTGATAAAGTCCATAATTTCTGACTCCTTGACATGGCGATTTATATAAGCCAATTCAGTATTGAGGAAAGGATGAAGGATACAAAATACATTTGTTCACTGGGTGGGATGAATGGTTCTCTCTCTCTCTCTCTCTCTCTCTCTCTCTCTCTCTCTCTCTCTCTCTCTCTCTCTCTCTCTCTCTCTCCTTGTCAATCACAGTGACACTAGGGTGTCTCTCAGCTCAAGTATGTGGAAAAAAATAGATTGTGCTTTCCTCTGAGTGTGTTACATTGCCCTGTGATGCAGCAGGAGCTTGAAAAAGACTTGGTTGTCTGGTGCCATATGTGTTCAGGAGCTAATTCTAGCAGTCCCTTCCCCGTTTGGTAGCTATCGTATTAAAGGGGTAAGCTGGCTGGTGAGTGCAAATTGGCAAGTGAACAAATTAGGCTGAAAATTGGGTGGTTTAATTAGAATTTTTTCTTCATGTACTTAAGTTTACAGTGCTTTTTTTTTACACAGTACAAAAAATAACACACACACTTTACCCATTTAATTGTAGAACTGTTTTGTTTCAGTGAAATGGTACAGAACCTGCTGATGATATGGTCAAACAAGCAAACGGATTCATATAGGAACTATAAAGTCTAGTAATCTGTAGAAAGAGCAAACCGTCCCTTATTCTAATCATTCTATATTTTTTGTAGTTCTGATCTCACAGATTCATGAGCATGTTTAATCTAATCTGAAGAAAAAGGTCATCTGTAAGTACGCCATAAGATAATGATAAATTAAAAGTCTGTGCTATTTCAGCAGCTGAAGCAGGCTCAAAAAAAATCTCATTTATCATTAATATGCCCTGGATGAACCATACACATGAACATATTAAAAGTTTAGAATTGTGGTTACTAATGGATGTGCGATGAATGTTGTTTGAGTGGAGCATCATTAACATTAGTTGAGAATAAGATATGAACATAAGACATTACTTGAGAAACTGGGTCTCTGGGTCTGAACATGGAGAAAAAAAATGGTATTGGGAAGAAGCTTTCAGCTCTCAATTATGTGCAAAAGAGACTATAGAAAAAGAGAAAATATCTGACAACAGTTATCATAGCTGTCCTCATGTGGAAGGGTGGATTTTTGATTTATTCTGATTTATTTTCCAGAACAGTAGCTCTGGCAGCAGTTCTGATTTCAAATCACAAGTTTCTATTAATGGAAATATTCTAATACATTATTGACTCTTTAGTAATAATGTACACAGGAACTTGTCTGGAGGATCTATGGAAGGATGTCAGGGCTTTGTACAGGTAAAGCTGTATCCAAAGTTTTCCTGACAACAGGGAGGAGTTCACATTTTGCAGGTTCTCTGTAACGTGACAAGCTGTTCTTTGTTGTTACTCCCAAGGAGGGAGTAAACAGTTGTTGTATGGCTGTGATTGTGGTTGTTATGGCATAAATGATAAGAAGCAACTCATTTCATGGACACAACAATAAGTGTTAAAAAGCAATGGATAAAATGTCATTTATAAATAAGTTCAAATTGTTATAAATATCAGATTTTTGCAGGATGGGAGAAACAAAATACATATGCTGTGATAGAAAAAGAATCAACTTCAGTGTGGTAACAGTGACTCAGTTTCATGTCAAGCTGCATTGCACTTGCTGTAAATAGAGCTGAGCAATAAAACCAGACTGGAGTCAGCCATACCCTACTGAAATGTTATTGAACAAAATTGTGGTGTAGAGTTCGGTGGAAACACTTTTATGTACAGTATTTGTATGACGGAGTATTGCATATATTGATCCACAGAGAACAAAAAAATCTTTATGTTAAATTTTATACAGTAACACACTCTTTTTACCTTTTGCTTAAGTAGCATTTGTACAATGATTGGTTTTATAATACATAATACATTTTAGAATATATTCAACAAAATGGCTAGAATGCCAAAAAAAAAGAAGTTCAGTGGGCATACCCAAAGCCTGGACTGTATGAGGTCATACGTGACCTAATGTATATTTCCAAAGCAACGACCCTATATTCACACTAGAAAGTAACAGGTGACTGTTCAATTCCTATGTACATGTCTGACACAGCACTGCCATTTCAGCAAAAGGGAAGGAATTTAAATAGAGATTTTTTTTTTTTATTCTATGCAAATTAGCTATGACACCATAAAGCAACAAATCCAAATGACTGGTTTGAATGATTCCTCACACCAGTCCTGTGGCACATGTGATTCAGGTCCCCACTCACAACTTTAGATCCTAACTGCAATAAGTTCAGATTTATCCATAAAAGGTTGATTGGATAAGTCTGATCTAGCTCAGTGTTTTGCCTACTTTACAGTAGAAAGAAAAGTTTACACATGTACATTATAATTCTGCACATTACAATGAACAGTATTCCAATAAGTCCTCATCTGGAATTATAACGAAAACCTCTTTTGCATTTAACTTAGAAATTTAACCCAGATGTTTTCCATACAGAACTGGACATGAGCCTGAATCTCTGAATGGCTTTGTCAGATTGACACCAGTTCTCACATATTCAAGATTAAATCACAATGTCTTAATATTTTGATGGTTAACGCATTGGTCTAATGATCAGAGGGTTATGAGTTCAAATTCTGGCAATGCTAAGCTGCAGCTGTTAGGCCCTTGAACAAGATCACTTTATCCCTATGGATAAATGGGTCAACAAAATGAGGTCAATGTAAATGTTGTTGAGTCTAATTTGCCCCTGGAGTGAATGATTGTGGAAACTGGCATCGAATCCAGAGGGGTTCCAATACAAATCTCTTGCCCAGAGATCCTGGGACTGCCTCCAACGTAACCCTGACCAGCAAAAATCATTTACTGAAGATGATTAATGAGTGAAGTGAATTACTCTCCACCATGCCCTCTGCATATAGGTTAAAGAAAACATTTCTGTTCAGTCCACCGTGCAGAATGAATTTGTTTGCATGAAAACAAACCTGTGATGAAGATACATGTGTGAAAACAGCCATAGATTAAGCTTACTAACTGAGACATTTCCTGAGCCAAATGTGATCTACTGTGTGTATGTAAGAGAAACAGAGAGAGAGAGAGAGAGAGAGAGAGAGAAATCTCAAGTGTCCAAAATGGTATACAGATCAGCAAGGTTCATTGATCGTGCCCCACCAGTGATAATGAGTTTGGTGTTCCGTCTCCAGATTTCTACGCAGGACCCGATCATGCTCATCCTTTTCCTGTTCTCACGGCCAGCCTGCTACCGGCCTCTAATTAATCTAGAACAACACCATTGATTTCTCATTCGGCACAATTGCCAGGTGCTCTTTGAGACATCTGCTAAAGGATCGACATCTCTTTCCTCTTCACATCCTCTCCTCCTCCCATGGGCTTAGCATTTCTCAGGGCAGTGGAATGGTGCCTGACTAAGTGTTTTGCTATATGCCATTTTTAAAAGCAGTCATTGAGGAAAAAAGGGCTAATAATGATGTGGAAGTGCTAGCTACAGGTTTAGTTTGCAGAGAGATCAGTGTACTCACTGTACTTTCTGTCTAATGCTTCCACTTCCTTTAAATAGATTTCACTAAGCTCATTCTGTTTTAGCGTAAAGGCAAGCAGCAGTCACACTGGGTTTTGTCTTTATTAAATTATCTACAGTACTGGTGTGCAGTGATTTTGGAAGAAATGTACAGTAATAGTAAATTAGTTGTATGGATAATTTGTGTTTTCTGCTAATAATGTGATGTCCTTTTTTTTCAGAGAAATTGTGGTCTACCTTCAGGTTTTTATGGTTAAAAGTAATTCTTCTCTGCCACAGTAGAGGCTCAACTATAACGTTCAGTATGTGTATATGTCATTATGTCATTTGCACTATTCAGGCTACATTTAACTTGTACAAATCCTTTTCCCTACTTATGCCTTGTATGTTGTCTTTGTACATCATTTAAGCTTTAGAATCATGCTACTGAAGCATAACAATTTAATATTTTCTACATATACTCTGTATTCTGAAAATGTAAGACTAAGGATATAGCCAAGACCAACAATGTCAAGTTCAAGACCAGGATTAGCAAGGATCTTATGGGGTAAAGACTGTGTCAAGATCAAGACCTAAAAGCTAGAATCCATTTTCAGGCAAAGCCTTTACAAAAAAAACACATGATTCGGTTTGCTGATTTTCTTCTTATGGAGGATGTAGTTTCTTGTATTCACTGACATTCATACTCATCCATCCATAAAGAAGAGACACAAGGTGAAAAATCATAAAAAGGGTTGTATTCATGCTTCTTTTTACAGTGACTGTGTAGTCAGCATACAGTGAAGGTATCAGGTTGCCTTTTCCAGAACATGGCCTCTCCTGGGCCATCTATAAATCAGTGTATAGTCCGAGCGATGTTACCTCTCGTCCCACATGACCCCGTATATCATAATCAGAGGAAGTGGCTCTAAAACTAGCTCTATCCATAGGGACTGGTTTTCTTCCTGCACAAGCTTGGATGGAGACTCTATTTCAGGCACAAATTATTTCCTGCAGCCTCAGGCCATTGTGAGGGCATGACATTTTATTCTCACATTTGCCCCTAGGGTAGAAACAATCAACAGATATTTGGTACTGGTGAGCTTGGACCAAAATAGAAAAGCAGCAGTGGCTTAACAGTTGAGATTGTGTGTAAAAAGGTTGTGAGTTCAAATCCCAGGCTGGGTTGGACTGCCAGAGAAGCAAGTTAAGGTTCACAAGCAGGGAGCATGATCCGAGGTCCTGTGAAGGATCTGTGGAGGAATTGGGATCTTTCTCATATTACTAGCGTGTATGGATTCCAGAAAGGTTACAGGTGTTGATAAAAGAACATTCAAATGTACTTTAACACATTCATGTATGACCATTTAAAACCATTTTTTAAATAAATGATCCCAATTTTTATGACATTTTATATTTTTTTAATTGCAGATACAAAGATATTTATAAAACCACACTGTTTATGTCTTTTGCATTAAGTATTGTATTTCAATATTCCCTGTTCACACTGATGTCTAATTGCTGCATTCATGAGATGAATCAAATTCCACTACAAGTAGGATAGTAAAATATTACTGAAAATGACATAAATAAGTAAATAAAAAGCTCAGGTCATGAAAAAGACTGAAGAAATGATTCAGTCGGATTAAGACTGAAGAAAACTTATATGAAGAAATAGCCTGCGGTGGGAAAGTAGATTTTGTTATATAGTAAATATATTTGTTATAGTTTATTCACAAATCAAGTCAGATTTCTGAAAAAGTACTGAAAGTACTGAAAGTACTGATTGTTACAGTTTTCTCAGTGCTTGAAAATTGAAAAAGACAGAACAGACAGTGCAAATAATAACCTATAACTAAGTGATATCTGTTATTACTTATTATAAGATTACAATAAACCAAATATAGGAATATTAGACCTATTTCTTTCTTATTTTGTTGGCAGATACTTTTGCTTTTATCTAGGAATAAATTCTTAAAATTAGCAAATAAATCTTTGAGTAGAACAAAAGCCAAGTCATTTAATTTATAGATCAGTACAGTACAAAGCTTTCTTATTTCTGGATGCCCTGTACATATAAGCATCTTTTAGGTCATTGACTATTCTGACCTTTCCTCTGAAGAAACACAACAGGCTGTTTTAACCCCGGCTAAATTTCTCAGCTATTCTGTATGTCAGTGTTGTATTGCAGTAATAAATTAAACTCTGTGAGTAAATACCAAATCCTGCATGATCGCTCTTACTGGTTTAGTCATGGCACTCGTTATGGGTTGCCACAAAAAAGCCAAGCAGAATACTCAGTTTTTTATTTGAATTTGATTAGAAAATATACAGTATTACTTTTGAAATGCTTGGAAAAACTCTAGAAATTTAGTAAGGAATAAAACACAGTGTCATGCTGTTATAGGAAAATAATCAGTTAGGGAGGTGCAACGCTCCCAAAGTGTCGCAATGTGCTGTCACTGTTGTTATTACCTAAAAAATAAAATGTGTATTATTCATTATTTTGAAGTTCATTATTAAGTTTATTATATTATTATGTTTTTTATTGTGGTGATGTTTTTTCTAATCTTCAGCTGTCCAGATGCATTAAGCCTGCGCTCACTGTAGCATCAGATTTGTGTTCTTGAATGATAGGAATAAAACCCTGCTACTCTTGAAGCCTATCCACCCCAAGCTTCAACACACTGTGCATTCTGACACGCTTTTCTGCTCACCAGGATTGTAAAAGTGTTTTATTTAAGTTATTTTAACCTTCCTGACACCTTGAACCACCTTTCCATCAACAAGACGTTTTTTCAAGCAGAACTTCAGCACACTGGATGCTTTGTTGTTTTATGCACCATTCTGTTGTAGAGACTGATGTGCATGAAAATTTCAGGAGGTCAGTTTATTTCTAAAAAAAATACAACTCGCTTTTCAGTGCACCAGAGATTTTATGCTCTGCTGTATGATTAGCCAATGGATAATAGCAAAAAGGTGCTGATGTTCCTGATAAACAGGCTGTTTAATGCAGATTTGAGTGTAGAACAGAACATGTGCGTGTTAATCAAGTTACACATAGTGAGGCTAATCGCAACGGACACATGAAACAATGATCAGGGAGCAGTACAGAGGTGAACATTGGAACAGGAAGTGTTAATGACAGCATCATAAATCAGAAGTGACATGCTGTTGTATTTCTGCATGTAAAAGGTTAAAAAACATATTTTAATGACATCTAGGGACTCTGTGTGTGCGTGTGTGTGTGTGTGTGTGTGTGTGTGTGTGTGTGTGTGTGTGTGTGTGTGCACTCTGGGGTTAAGACTGAAGGGTACATGTTGCCAGTGGGCCACACAAATATAATGCTATCAGGTCATATTACGCTTAAACAATCACTAAGAGCACCGGACAAAAGTAACACTACAAATTACAACCCTACAGCTTTACTACCCACAATGCACCAGCCATATTCTCATTTATTTATCTGTACTTAATCAATAATCTAAGCACACTTTATTTTAGAAACCAAAAGGAAAAGTTAAAAAAAAAGTAAAAAATTAATAAAATCAAACTGAATAAAGCACCAAAGCATTGTAACCCAAAAAATATATTTTTTTATAACAGAGATCTGAAGCCTGAAAAAGTCTGAGATTTTAGAATCATTATTGAGCACAGCAGTAATAGAGTTTGAACACCTCACCATGCCCAGTGAGATGGACAATGATGGCAAAACACAACCGAACGCATCTCTGATGCTTCTGTAATGGACGATAAACACAACGGAAACGTTAATATACTCCTGACACGGACAATTTGCTGCTGAAGCCGAACACTTCGGGAAAAGAGAAGCTCCCTGAACTATTTGTGTTCTGATGGATATGTGAACAGGCAGCTTCGTCACTAACACCTCATACTCCATTTAACCCTCCTGTCTGGTTCACTGCGGAGCAATATAGCTTTCATGGGGTTCCATTTACTTAACCAACTCCTTTGTGATAAAAATAAAATTGCAAGTTAATATTAATATAATTTCTATAGTAAAAACTTGCACATAGTTCAAGTGAAAAAAAATGCTTATATATTTAGGTTGATATTTTCGGTGAGGAGGCGTTTATTTCACACATACTGTATGGAAGAAATCCCGGGTGTCAGAACTCAATATGACAATTTGACAATTCTCAAACAATATGAGGTAAAGATGTAACGCTGAGTTTTATAACACAGGACAAGAGTCAAGAGACAAAAAAAAAAGGCTGGTGAGAGAATGACTAAATCACATGATGTAAGATTTATGTGGCATGTCTTAAGAAATAAAAACTTCACTGAACCTCAATGTTGTTCAGTGTCTCAGACAGATTTCTTGTGTAGATTCACACTGGCTTTTGACGTAGCTCCATTTGTTACTATTTAATAAAGGTCACAATTTGCTCTATTCTGTACTTTTGACTAAATTAAGAAAAGAAAACTAGAAACCACTCCTTGAGCTCAGATTTCCTTTTCAGTCAAATCAGCATAGCTCAGACAAATACAAAGAAAAACAACATGTATATGGCATCCATGCTTTTCCCATTGATCTTTCCATAAACTGACCCATGGCCTTTACATCATACGCCCTATTTTCTCTTGTCTGTTATAAAAATAAAACATGAAATGACATCACAGCAATCATGGAAATCACATGACATTCATTCCTCAGTGTGTTTGAAAGGTTGATAGTCTGTAGCTTTAGGCTTATACAGTAGGTAACGAAGCAAAGGTTACACAATCATAATGTATTTTAATAACAATAATAATAACAATCTATTTTACATGCAAATAAAGTCATTGTTTATTTACATAAGGTAAGATTCATGTCTTTTTTACCGTTGGAAAAATCAGTTTCAGTCATAGTCAAACCAAAACCTAGCTCTAAGTTCATCAGTACAAAAGCACAAGCTATGAATAATGCTAACATGGCCCAGAGCCTCTTTCACACTCCACTGCTTCCACTGTGACTCGCCTGTCGGTACGTGTTTATGAGTCTGATGGGATCTCAGTTGCTGATGGTCTAAAAACACAACACTAAAGGAACGAAATAAACATCCTAATATCCTAAATTACTTCCCAATTCTGTCTCAGGATTAGCCGAAATTGAACAGTTGGACTTTTTTTTTACTATATGTCAAGGCTTTATTGAATTTGCTATGGCCTTGATAAGAAGCTGATATAAAACTGATGAGTTGAAAGTGTTAGATCAGAGAAAACATTCAGCTGTGTACTGGGTAAGGGTGGACAAACAGGACTGCCGATTATCTTCCTGCATGAAAAATCATGCAACAGAATGTTTATAGCATTTCGCCAAAATTTTCCGCAAATGCACCCAAATAAAAATGAATCAAATTCTGATTATCTTCAAAATATACACTGAACACACTTTAAATAATTTTCTTGCTAACAGACAAATTTATGCACTTAATGAAAATATTATAAGAATATAATAATCTTAATAGTTAGCAAGAATGTCTTGATAATATCTGAACTTAAAATGGTCTTTTTTATAAATACATTATGGTAGAAATTCTTTTCCTTTTAGTTTAATTTCACAAATTCAATTACACTTAAACAACTATATTTTTATTTAATTTTTTTTTTTTTTTTGTAACATGATACCTTCCTTTTTTCTTTCTAAAAAGTGACTATTGTGTAAATTAGAAGCTACTTACTGTATTTTGGGACATTTAGGATGTCTTGTTTTGTCCTTGCATTCTTTTTTATTGTACAGTAGGGAAAGAACCCTACTATAACCTTTATAGTTAATCATTAAAGAATTACATCATAGCTTTTTTTTATCCATTTATAGTTACAATATAAATGTTGTGGTACCCCTTCATAATTCCTCTTCTTACTTATGACTATAAAAAGTCATTCCCTGACACTAAAGTCTCCTTCCAACAACATCAATAATTACAAAAAGTTATTTGCTTCATGTCACAAACATTACTGCATTTAGTGGCTTAAAAAGCATAAAGGACATATTGTGATCAGAGAATCTGAGCCAATAACCATTGTTTCAGGATTTTTACTTACTACGTAAATATTTAAATAGATGTGAGGAGTCTCTCACGTCTCACCCAGAAAAGGTCTTGATGCAATTCCTACTATCTCTAAAACTGTTAATTTTGGCAGTAGCATGCATTTAACCCGTGTATGTTGTTCAGGTCTGTGGGACCCATATTCATAAACATCAGTAGTTTTTAAAAACTTTGCTTCCTTGTAAATTTGTTGATTTTTCCCACTCATAATTTGATTAAATTTGATTTTCTTTTTTTTTTATTACATTTTATTAAAAAACAACAAAAATGAGTAGCACTTTAATTAAAAAATGTAATGTAATAAAGGTAAAGGGCAAATATTAACCATATATGCTGTTTATATTGCTTGTAATTGAGATGAAGTAAACATCTGTAGAGTATTTTAACATGAAATTTTTGATTGTGTTGAATTAAAAACCCAAAAATGCAGCGGGTCCAACAGACCCACGAACACTGGCTGAGTAACAAAAATACGAACATCATACAAGGGTTAAATAGAAACTCATGAAACTAAAAAAGAAATAGAAACTCGTGGCTGCATGTTAAACATAGCATAAAAGTGCTTTTGTGTGAGGAATATTGGCTCATGGTGGATTATCAGTGCGATATTTTTACTTTTTCCTTTGTTTTTCTTTGTTTGTTCTTATTGTGAAACAGCATAACAGCATGCTGGGGACAAACATAGCACTCGATATTGACTTGCCACCGAACACTGAGCATGCTGGGACTGCATTTAAAGCCACAAGGAACATTTTCGCAACACAAAAGTTTTCTATAGAGGTAGAGGAAAAGGGTGAAAGAACAGTTCCTGCTTAAAATTCAGGGAGCGATGGAGAGAGCGAGAGACAACGTTCTAAACTCACAAAGCAGCAGTAAGACTGAGGAGCTTTTTAGTACATGCCCTGTGGGTAATGGAGTAAAGTCAGTGTGTCTTTGGAATACTGTAGAAGGGGATCGTTTTGTATTTTTGTATTTTTAATTTGTCAATAAATTTATCCAACACCAGTTGTATAATTGGGTGTGTGAATAATTGTTTGTGCATGTCTCTCTCTCCTTCATCTGGTGGCTGTCAGTGCTAATAATAAAGGACAGTGGCTTTAATGCCTGTCTGTCTTAGAAATGTCAACATGGCCATCGTGCCTGTAAGTCTTAATAAGAAAGGCCTTTCTGTGCCTTTCATTCCTGGATAGTGGCATGGCTTGTATGTATTATATGTCTGCCTTTACCCTTCGTCATTCTTATTAAAGAAAGAAAGGTGTTGGTGCCTGTCGTTACTATTGAAGGAGGTGAGGCTTAGTCTAGGAAAGGCAGCATGGTCTCTGTGTCTGGGTTGCAGTGAAGGGGTGTGGTCTTTAGTCCCAGTGAAGGAGCCATGGCATCTTCAAAAATGCAATTTTGAGATTTCACAGAATTCCTTTTTTACATAATGTCCAGAATGAGATAAAAGTGCAGTAGAAATGTTCAAGAAATATTTAAGTTACATAGTCCTCAATGAGCGGGGGGCACGGTGGCTTAGTGGTTAGCACGTTCGCCTCACACCTCCAGGGTCGGGGTTCGATTCCCGCCTCCACCTTGTGTGTGTGGAGTTTGCATGTTCTCCCCGTGCCTCGGGGGTTTCCTCCGGGTACTCCGGTTTCCTCCCCCGGTCCAAAGACATGCATGTTAGGTTGATTGGCATCTCTGGAAAATTGTCCCTAGTGTGTGATTGCGTGCGTGAATGAGTGTGTGTGTGTGTGTGCCCTGCGATGGGTTGGCACTCCATCCAGGGTGTATCCTGCCTTGATGCCCAATAACGCCTGAGATAGGCACAGGCTCCCCGTGACCCGAGGTAGTTCGGATAAGCGGTAGAAGATGAATGAATGAATGAATGAGTCCTCAATGATTACAGTTAATAACGGATCTGTGTGGTGTTAAAATAATCGTGAATTGTGAAGTTGTGTCTGTGTCAGTATGGCTCAAATGAATACGCATATCTATCAGCTGCATCTAATTGCACAAAAGCATGACCAACTAAAAAAAAAACTTTCAAACTCACAGAGATGATGATTATATATGAGCCAAAAACAGCAGCAGTTGCTACTGGATACGTTTCTTTCTCATTACTGCGAAATGGATTGTAGCATTCTGCTCACAGCAGTGCTGCAGTTTGATTCTATTTCATTAGAGAAGCAGCAATAATGTATGCAGAATTGCAGTCACTTCATTTGCAAATCATTTACAATAATAATAATAATAATAAGTGTACTTTTTTAAGCTTTGATGGTGGTCCAGTGTTGCTTTGCTCCTGTCTCTCGAAACAGATTTGTTCAGTTCACTGAAATGTTTGAGGCCAAACAATTAACCCCATCTGAATTGAGCCGTGCTTTCATTTGTGCACGGTGTAAGAAATGCACAGCTAAATTAACTGAAGACGATCTTTTTTCATTATCTTATATTATCTTATATTAATTCATTATATTATTTTCACTATCTGAGTAAACTCGACAAATCAGGTTTTGCTGTGTAGTCTGAGAGAAACATACAGTATAGGTTTATCTTAAACAGTAATAGCAATAATCTAATTTACTGTCTGATGTGCATACCTAGTTAAAACTTTTGCTAATTAATGATAACAAATTGAGTGTGTGTGTGCCCTGCGATGGGTTGGCACTCCGTCCAGGGTGTATCCTGCCTTGATGCCCAATGACGCCTGAGATAGGCACAGGCTCCCCGTGACCCGAGGTAGTTCGGATAAGCGGTAGAAGATGAATGAATGAATGAATGATAACAAATTCTCAAATCTGAGAAGATTATTTTTCTAAGACGGCAGCTCTGACACTATTCTCTGCCGGTATGTTTTTTAGGTTAATATGATTCCTCTAATATGTTAGCAATTCTTGCATTGCAGATGGTTTGTGATTTAAAAATCTGACAGTTCTGAAAGGCATTTCTTCAACGTGTTATAAACTATATGACCAAACGTAGGCTGAAATCTGAGCATGTCCTTCTTTACCTGCTATAACAGCCTCCACTCTTCTGGGAAGCCTTTCCACTAGATTTGGGAATGTGGCTGTGGAGATTTGGTAATTTAGCTACAAGACCATTTGTGAAGTCGAGCACTGACGCCAAGTGAGAAGGATGACAGAATTCCAATTTATCCCAAAGCAGTAAAGTGGGGTTGAGGTCAGGGCTCTTTGCAGGGCATTTGAGTACTTCCAATCCAGTCTTGGCAAACCATGTCCTGGAAATTGCTTTGTCCACAGGGCCATTGTCATGATGGAACAGGTTTGGGCAGCTTAGCTCCAGATAAGTGAAATCTTAAAGCTATAGCAACTTTATATATATAATACAAATAATAATTTAAATAATAATTTGTGGATTATTAATAAGCTAATTTAATAAACAAATAATAAAATATCATACATAAAATAAAATACATATATAGTACTCATTAAAATAACATTTATGGAAGAAATATCCAGCATTTTTCCTTTATGGGACAGTTTTTAGGACATTTCTTGAACCGTGCTTCCTTACTTATTTTCTTCGCTTCTAAACTCAACCCTCTGAACAATCTCCAATCGGAGAAATTAAAAACAATTGTATTTACCTGAGATGTTCTTGCTCAGCTGACTTCTCCAGGTTTTAAAGTAAAACATTCAAGGAGGTACAATTGAGCAATCAATTATCCAAATAGAGGCATGAACTAAGAGGTTTGTGAACGAAAGTAGCCATTATAACTCACTCCACACGTGACACTCTCCCATAAACGTCTGCAGTAGCATGATCAAACATTTTAACATACGTGACCCCATATGCGATGTATAAGTCATAAGAACCAAAAATGTATAATGCTGTAATCTGGATAAGATGCCAAGCAAGAAAATCCCATTTATCTGTTGCTCTGTAAGTTTGTTTTAGTTCTGACCTTCCAGCCTTCTTGAGTCCATAATTTGTGACTCACTGAAATATCAGTGTTCACCTGCTCCCTCCTTCATCAGCAGCCTGTGTGGCTCAAACACATCGCCCTTCCACTTCACCTCTCATCCAGCATGCTGCGTGAACGAGAGCGAGGGAGCCGTGATTGACGGCTCTCACAGTCTTTTCTGTCTCCTCCGCTTTATCATAAGAGCTTAATAGAGCCATCATTTCCTCTTTATATGGGCCAGACGTCTGGTCTAACGAGACCCCCTGTGTGAGGATGGCCTGTGTGCCTCAGACGGCACAACTTTTGCATCACATGACTGCACAGGTGAGTGCTTTTCCTGCATTTTTTAAAGCTCTGTGGGAAATTTGAGGACAGGAGAACTTTCTTGAAAACTTGAAGTTTTGATCCTGATGGGCAGAGCTCAGTGTCTAGAGCGATTTTTTTTCATTTGACTGTTACTTATTTAATACAACATTTATGCCATTTGTCTTGATCCATTATAGATTTTACTTAGGAGGACTTGGTTTCAGTTGTGTCATATATCATATCATTTGATTACTGATTATTTTCTTATTTCCTCTTAGACCACAATTATTTGACAAAAAAGAGTTAGAATTTAGAGTTAGATTTAATGTTATTGAATTTTGATGAAACAAATAAGTTTCTGTAGTTACTTGCATTAATGCAACTAATTAAACAGACATTCAACAAAGACATTTTTTTCCTTTCACTGGATCTCCTCACCCAACATAAACACCTGACCTCACTAATTCTCTTGTGGCCGAAATCTACTGGAGAGCCTTTCCAGAAGAATGAAGGTTATTAAAAAGGCGGACTAAATCTGGAATGGTGCGATTGTTGTGGTATACACATACTTTTGGCTAGTATACATATTTATTTATTTAGAGAAGCATGTTTCAGTTCAGGGGGCATGGTGGCTTAGTGGTTAGCATGTTCGCCTCACACCTCCAGGGTTGGGGGTTCGATTCCCGCCTCCGCCTTGTGTGTGTGGAGTTTGCATATTCTCCCTGTGCCTCGGGGGTTTCCTCCGGGTACTCCGGTTTCCTCCCCCAGTCCAAAGACATGCATGGTAGGTTGATTGGCATCTCTGGAAAATTGTCTGTAGTGTGTGATTGCGTGAGTGAATGAGAGTGTGTGTGCCCTGCGATGAGTTGGCACTCCGTCCAGGGTGTATCCTCGTGACCCGAGGTAGTTCGGATAAGTGGTAGAAAATGAATGAATGAATGAATGAATGAATGTTTCAATTCAGGAAATGCATATCATGGAAAATGTCAAAATATGACCATATGAGAAATACTAGAACAAAAAATTGCAAAGCTGTTCAGTCAGTGCAGGGTATTTCAATGGTAGTATTGGGAACTCGAAACATTTGGGAAATTGGGGAGCTATTTTTGTTCCAGCAATGTAGTATATACAAATTTAGCTGCCTTTCCTCACTGATATTCTGCCCGCAGATGTTCTTACTTAGACACTACTCATTTGGCTTTCTAGGTCATTCATACCAACAGATCTGGGTCAGTTTTAACAAAACCTTCACTATAAAATGAACATAAGAGCTTTCTCGGTTTTCCCTCAACTGTGATAAGACACACTATCCCTCGACACATTGTCAGCTTTCCCAGTGTTAGTTCTCACAGTTTAGGGCATTTTTGCATGATTGGGCCCATTAGCGTCAAAAATCCAAACACAGGCAGCTTTCCTGAGCTGGCGAGAGCAGAGAGGCACAAACAGCTGGGGTCTGATAGTGACGGCACAATTCACAGCTGTGAAATCAACCCAGCTGCTGTTTTACAAGATAGAGAGGTGGAAGGAAGAAGAAGAAGAAGAAGAAGAAGAAGAAGAAGAAGAAGAAGAAATAGAAGGAGCACAAGTTTCATTTGTTTCTTTTCTCAAGGCTATATCATCACAAAGACACCTAAGTGAAGATCTGTAAGAGTTTGAACATCTGTCTGCATACATCACCCACTGGATTCCTTGGTGATTTGCTTCCAATCAGGCGTGCTGTCATGATAGCCTGCACCCACATGGTTTATTAATAAACTCGAGATGGTGAGCACTTCTTTATCCATATGAGAAGAAACATCCAAGTCTGTCATTCACGATGAAAAACAGGGCTTCTTAATAAAATGTAGAATGACATTTAAATGCATTAATGCAAGTAGCTAGTCATCTCTTTAAAGACACAAAGCTTTTTTGATTTCAGTGTTCCCAAGGCTTGGTGTGTGTCTTTTCAAATTTCAGGGTTACATTCTTCTTTGAAACATCCTTTAAGGGAACAGACTGAAAATCTCAGAAAATTTGATCTTCTTTTCCATTTTTCTGCATTTTAGCTGTATGAAAATAAAGCAAGGTCAATCAGACAAATGTGTGATGTACGAAATTCAGTGATGTATGAAAGTATTTACCCCCTTTTGTACATTGTGTAGGGTTATTACCTGTAATTGAAATGGATTTCATTGGCATTTTTACTTTTATGTTTTACTTTTAGATTTTTATTGCCATTTTGTTTGATTTACAACATGTCTAACATATGAAGGTGCAAAATATTTCTATTATTGTCACACAAAAGATAAGCAAACCAAATGCTGGTATTTTTGCCCATTGTTTTTGGCAAAATTGCAAACAATAGATAGTGATTCCCATCATATTGTGCACTATTACACTAGACTTGCACATTCTTATGAACAGCAGATATGTTAATCCCTCTGCACTGCTCTTCTCTTCTCTTTTTCTACCCATGCTGAGACACCCATGCTATGATCGTCTTCCGTACGATGAAATTTTTGGACCTCCACTGAGACAAGGCTGACTCTGTGAGAACCCTGAGACATCTACAGATCTACCGGCTCCAGTTGGACTCTGTGATACTTGTATATTTGTAACCACACCATCTAGTGTCACCCATATGAGGATGGGTTCCCCTTGAGTCTGGTTCCTCTCAAGGTTTCTTCCTTTACCAATCTAAGGGAGTTTTTCCTTGCCACTGTTGCCTGAGCCTCCTCAGACTTGTTCATTGGGGACAAATACACATACACACATACATACATACATGCATACATACATACATACATACATACATACACACTGTGAACTGTATATATCTTGAATGTTTATTATATTAATTCTTTATACTTCTCCTTATGTTTATCTTTTGTTCTATGTTTATGTTCCGTAAAGCTGCTTTGTGACAATGTCCATTGTAAAAAGCGCTATACAAATAAACTTGAATTGAATTGAATTGAATTGATTGCTGGTGAACAGTAATTTTCCCACAGATTTTCATCTGAATTGAGTTCACATCCCATTAGCAGGCCATTCGAACACATTCAAACACTTGGCTTTAACCACTCTAGTATCGCTTTGGCAATATGCTTAGGGATGTTGTCCAGTTTGAAGGTCATGTTCTGCCCCTGCCTCAAGTCCTGCATATGGGTTTTCATGGTGTTGGGAACATGCAGCTCCCACCATCATGCTTCACTATAGGATTGTATCCTCAGGTTGCAAATCAGTTTTGGATTTCTGCCAAACATAGCCAGGGCTTAAAAGCTTTAAGAGCTGTACAAATGCTTTGGCTAACTTTGATAAGTATTTTTTCTTTGATCATGCTAAACCAAATATAAGTAAATCAAATATAGTAAGCAAGCCTGCAATTTAGCAAAACAACAAGACTGTATGTATTTCTGTATTTGTATTACACAATTGTGTTCATGTTCTGAGACACGACTTTTATCTTTTAGCCAGTTACATGATAATGGTGTATTTATTTCTTTGTTTGACAAAAAATACACACACTACAGAATGAATTAAGATCAAATAGATCTTGCAATGCACTAGACAGGTAATTTGAAAGTGGCCATGCAAAAATGGCTGATCTTTATTTTAAATCGTGGGAGTTGTATAGGGGGAAAAGGTTATCATTCTTTTAGTACAGTTGTGGAAAAAAATGTAATTGCATAAATGAAGGAAATTGCATTGACCCGCCACCAAATATACAAATTGAATGTGATCAACTTGATCTGATCATCAGGTTCTCATTATTGAGCCGATTTTATGTAATTGTATTACTCTCATTAGATACAAACATTTTTTACAGCTAAGTGACAACAACATTTCTTATGTAAATGCTCCTGCAACCAATAAATAAATTCTTATCCAGTTTGATAAATGAAGCCCATTGGATGCAGAAAAGTGAGTAAGATCTGAAATAGACCTAGTTTTAAATGACTAGACAGCTCTTATGGCAAATTTTCCTAGCGTCCTTCTTGCAGGACTGAGCCTCCAAACCCCTTCAGCAAGGATTGGGAATTCTGAGAGACCACTAACCCTGTTAAATTTTGACAAACTGTACTCTAATTCATGCTACATACTCTAGAATGAATTTACCTTGGAGGCAAGTGGATATTGCAAATTTCTCAAACTGACCCAGAGATCAAATGTAAACCTTTTTTTAAAGCAATGATTTTCTGTTGGTGTGCCAAGTTCAGCAGGTGCAGTTCATCCACAGGAATCGAATCTGCTGTATCAGTGTCTGATCGTGTGTTTTGGATTCTGACACATTCTGTTGAGCAGGAATCATTTCATTTTATTTTCTGAGTGAAAGAAACTAAAGAAAATTGATTCTGACACGGCTTTTGCTTTGGTTTTGAATTCCACCTATCCAAAATTAGCTGAAAACTGATGGTACTGCAGGTTTTTTCAGTCTACTCCACTTTCAATTTTCCCCAGAGGCAAGTGGATATTACATATTTTTCAGTCTGACCTGAAGATCAAATTCAAATTCAAACTTTTTTTTTTTTTTTTTTTTATGCAATCATCTGTAAGTGTGCCAGGTTCAGGGAGCACATGGTTATAAAAAGCTGTTTTGGATAACAGCAATACAACTAGACCATATATATTTATACATAAATGCCAATCAGGTGTTGTACATAGAGGTGAAAATATCTTGTAAAATGGAAAACAAGCAGCTCAGAAACACTGTAGAGAAATTGCCCACAGTGCTCTGGCACAGATGGAGCCCAAACCCCACAGAACCTCTTTCAGTATCAGCTGCATTTTCAAAAGCCCACCCATGGGATGTGGTGAGAGACAAGGTTTCACCTTACACATCCAGAAACAAGCTGATGCTTCTAAACAAAATGCTCCATAGGGAACTGCAGCCACAGGATGAGACATGAGGAAACATGTGAAGAGTGTTATAATCACTATCTCTCTGAAGACACCCTCCCTCTCCACTTTCTATATTCATCATGTTTCTGAAACACTGAGCTTGATCTGGATGAAGGCCTGGATTTTCCTCTCGTTTTAAGACATGAGTTTAGGGCTTTGGTGTATCTGGAGCTGCATTTCCCAAACGGAATTTCCTCAAACAGTCATCCTTTTTCTGATCTTCTAGCTCCATTTACACCAGATCAGATATTCAGTGATCTTGATGTTGTTAAAAAGGTATTCTTGGGGGTACTAGATACCAATAATAACTGACCTAGGAGACTATATGTATCAGTTCTGCCACTAATGGTTACCATTCAACAACCATATAGTGTGCACATTTCATGTTAAATTCAGCAAGCTTTAAACCTCAGAGGAATGTCTTACAGATACAAAGAATTGACCAGTCAGCACATTTTGATCCTGATCCCTTTCACACAGCTCATAGTTTGATCAAATTTAAGCACATGCTTTTCTAATGGGTTTCCCAGCAACACTGGCCACAAGATGGGTGAATTCAGCATTGCAGGGCACCATTCACACACATGCATAATAACACACATAGACCATGAGAAACTGTAGCACACATAGTAACCTGATATCAGGATCAAAACCTAGGACCTTGGAGCTGTGAGGTTGTAATGCTACCTACTGCACCATACCAGCATCTCTGGTTAAAAAGATCAAAACATGATGGATGTACTGTACTATTGTAAGAAATTGGTTTTTGACCATCAAATTCCTGTCTTTAGCTGTTTTACACAGTGGTATCATTGGCTTCTAAAGGTATTCTGATGGATACCAAAGTCAACATTGTGTACATGGACAATGCTAAAATCAGAGTTTTTGTCCAATTGCTGATAGATTACAAGTTATCCCAGCTATGCCAAAGCTGTCCATTACCTTGGAGTCCAAGAGATCAAGCCCTTAAGTTATCTCCTGTTAATCACAGTCACACTAGCCAATCTTGGGAGTCTGTGATTTCATGTACTGTATGTGGAAGAGGGCAGATAACATTTTCCAATGTGTTATGCTGCAGTATAAAGAGAGTAGCAGCAGTAGTGAACCAGTTAGGGGGAAAGGAGGCAGTCTGTGTTCCTTAAATTGCACAGTTTGTGCAACCCTTGTAAATGATGTGCTTACATATACTGGATGATTCGCAAGTTATATTTAAAAAAATAATAATAATTTGTATAGATTCATAATGAAATTAAGGCAGAAAGGTCTGTTCAATAATATTGAAGAATACTGCCTGAATTCCAGAAAGGACTATTCAAGCACTTTTTGTTTTCAAGGACTATACCAAAGATGTCATTCAAACATATTTTTTATTTCTTCTTCCTCCTCTTTTTTTTTTAAACACACAATGCACATTTTGTGGTCTCTTCAAAAAGTAGATCTTTATATGCCACCTTTTCTAACCATGCTGGATTAAACTTGTATTACCAAGACATTGCTTCATCTTCACCATAACAGCAGTATATACTCCAGGTGAGTTACAGCCTCTGCCTCTGTCAAAATGAGTGAGAGAATAGAAGAAAGAGAGGGATGGGTTGCAGCAGTGTGTTTTGAGTGAAAGGATTGTATTTGTGTTCTATCAAAAAAAAAAAACACTTCAATTATTTAGCATTTTTTATTGACTTCTAATAATTCAATGACTATATAAGTACCACTAGCTAAACAAGGCTTTTCCAGTTATCCATAATGTTTTCCAGTACTTAAAGTTTCAAAAGACATATTGAAGTACTTCATGCACCTTCAATCCCTGTAAAAGTATCAGATCAGAATAAAGCATGCTGATTCCATCTACTTTTCACATAAATATTGTGCTCTTTTGATAGATTTCGGTTTGGTTTAATATGGTAATAATTTTACATACACTGAAAGCTGATTAGATTTTCTATTTTATATGGAGAGGTGGGCAATATAATCATTTCTGAGCAGCTCTGGGATTTAAGCCCCATCTGAATCAGTCACGTCAGTAATATTTGCAGGGTGATTTTCATGCACCTGATTAAAAAAATATACTCCACTATTTTACCTTCTATCAGATGACCCTGTTGACATGTTGGTAAAGATTTTATATCCTGTGGGTGAAATAGATTCTATGCTTTTTTTATATTGAGACACTCCAGTAAAACTTTTATCATCACCTACTTTAACCAAGTCCAAATTCAAGACACAGAATGACATTTAAAAGGATTTTTCAGAGAAGTGGCACTTATTGTAATCTTGTAATCTAACCTTAACCCAAGGGCCTTTAATAATTATCAGATTATATTAAACTTAGGTACACCATGTATGCATGCATTATTTAGCATGATAGCCATGTTTACATCATGATTTTATACAGATTGCTTGTCCTGTGGAGTCAATAATAATTACTAAAGATGTCTAGACATAACAGACATACTGTATGTATAGAAATCGTATCCTGTCTGATTTGTACTCAAGTATTTCATAACTGAGAAAAAGAAAAAAATCAGAGCTCATCATTCAATTTTTTACAGACTAGCATTTAAAAAAAATAGAATAAATAAAAGAAAAACCACAGAATGCATGAAAAACCAGGCCACAGAAATACTGGGAAACACAGCAAGTCTTTGCACCCTACCCAGACAAACAGGGTGGTAAAAATACACTGACTAATGAGACCTAACAAGGCTCCTAACAAGGAACAGGTGGGAACAGTGATCAGGGGCTATGCTTATTGTAAAGCTGGAGCAGCAATGAGAAAAACAGGAAGCACAAACTGAGAAAATCTACGAAGTAAACAACAGCCGGGCATCTCATATGACACCTGCTGTAAAATAGTGTAGCATGTTCTTGAAACTTGTGTTGAAAAAGATCTGAAATCAAATCTTGATTTGAAGAATTTATTTCAGACTGACTGCAATGTTTTCTTGTGTCGGTGCTAGTGCTTATGAATAACCTTAGTATTAAGTAAGCAGGGACATTAGGAAACATTTTATTTAGCCTTGTTTATGTTTCTGTTAAAAATGAGTGAATGAAGTGTATCTTGACTCAAGGGGAAAGGAAATGCAGGACTGTGTGTAGGTGTGTCTTAGTGCTTAGTGCTCGATGTACTGAAGTGCTCACACACACCGCTTTCTCTGCACCTTTGTTTCACTGCTCCACACTCAAATAGCTGTGTGCGTGTGTGTGTGTATGAGAATTACAGTTTGTGTACTTATTAATAACCATGCTCACTGACAATGCTATGTGGCTCTTGATTAAAGATACCATTTAAAATGTTTTACTAGGAGCGTACATGTTTTACTAGGAATGTACAGTCTACATTCTTCTTGGCATTCATTGCTAGTGATAATAGTGAATACCTCCAAAAAGGTGTAATTGTGTGCCCTAACATCAGATGCTAGGCTAATGTCATAAAGTATCATGTGGTATCATAGCTTGTGCTTAGCACACATTTCTTGCACCTCCAGGGTTAGGGGTTTTGATTTCCTGTCTCTCCTCTGTGTGTGTGTGTGTGTGTGTGTGTGTGTGTGTGTGTGTGGAGTTTGCATGTTCTCCCTCTGCTTTGGGGGTTTCTTCTCCAATCTGCTTTATCTGGATCTCCCCCAGTCATGTGGTGTTGGTTGACTGGCAAATTTGGTTGACTCAAAATTGTAATGTGTGTATAGTATGTTTGTGTGTGTGATTGTGTGATATGTTAGCAAAAATTTCAGGGTATTCCCACCTCATGTCCTGAGTTCACTAGGATAGACTCCACACGCCCTGTGATCATGTAGAATAAGAAGTACAGAGAATGGATGGATGGATGGATGGCTATATATTGTTTCACTAGTTGTTATAAATGTTTGCAGACTCTGATTTTCATATTTCAAGGTAAAAACATGATAAATGGAAGAAGATGCACGTGTTTGTTGATTTTTCCTTTTTCTCCCCATGTTCTGTTCCAGGTGTTCAGTAGGCTGTGATCATTTTTATAGTTTCATATGTTCATATGTGCTCATCCTGTTCTTTCTCTATATATATTTTATTATCTGCTGTTTCCATCCTTCTTCCTTCTGCTAACACTGTCTCTCTCTTTGCCTATCACTCTCTCACTCTTTCTCTGTCTATTACATTGTCTCTCTGTCACTCGTTCTCTCTCAATATCTCTCACTCTTTCTTTCTGTCACTTTCTCTCTCCCATCTTAGCCTTTCTGTCACTCTTACACTGTCATTCTTTCTAATTTCTCTCTTTTCTTTCTCACTCACTCTCTCAATCTCTAGCCTTCTCTCTACCTGTCTTTCTCTTTATTGCTTTTTTAATGTCTCACTCACTCCCTCTGTCTATCTCTCTGTGTTTGCCTCGCTGTCTATCTCTCTATATCACTCTACCATTCTCTCTATCACTTTATCATGCTTTCATTATCAGTCCAATCACTCTTTCTTTGTCTGTCTTTCATTTCCTCACTCTGTCTCTCTGTCTGTCACTGTGATTCTTTTTTTTCTCAGTCTATCTGTCTTTCTCACATTCCCCCTGTCTATGTTTCTCCATCACTCTCTCCATCACTCTTTTTTCTTTGTCTATCTCCATCTATCTCTCTCTATCACTGTCTCTTTTTTCTTATCCTTTCACCTTCTCTCTTGTGGTTTCTCCATATCTCTCTCTCTCTCACACACACACACACACACACACACACACACACACACATACACACACACACATTAGCTTACTCATTACAGTAATTACTGTTTGTCTCTTACTGGCACACAGTCACAGAGTACTTATAATTTTCCATGTTTAAATTCATCTGCATTGAGGGGTAAGAACCAAGCAGTTGAGCTTCTATAGTTTGAGTGTGTGCGTGTGTGTGAGTGTGTGGTGTTACTCCTTTTTCAGAACAGGTGTTGGGTTAGTTAAATTTTGTAGTTATAAATGTATATGTTCTTTCACATGCAATATTAACCACTGATAATCACAAAGATCAAGTTAAAGCTACTGTTACTATAACTGTCTTATAATATTGTTTGTGAGTGTGTGTGTTGTTTGATTTAATTGCTGCATTTGAATAAAACAGCAAGGCATTCTTTAAGTCATTACAGCTAGAGTGATAATTGATGTACTGCTTTGTTAGTGCTGGAATCAGTGTCAAGTCAGCATCTACCTCCAATTCCTACAAACATGTCCACCTTGGACTACAACACCAAGCCTACACAATCACTGTCACATCCTGTTCACCTGATTACTGATGCCACTCATCTCCTTTGCATTATCCACAAACTCCTTCTATACAGACTCAGGATGTTTAAAGCAATACCCCTGTTTTTTATTATTATTATTCTGGTTTTATCTATAAATTAATCATGAATAAACATATCTCTCTTTTTTTAATTATCTGTCAATTTTTGAATAAACATCTTTACCTGCAACAAGAGGTCATGTGATTGCTTCCTGATGACTAGGTGTATATTTTTGTCACAAGAAGAAGTGATGCTTTAGTATGTTTTAAATGAATACTTTGACAATACTTTATTTTTGGATTGAAGCTGTCTCTCTTGGTTTTCCTTCAACTCAAATAACTTTTTTATACTACAAATGTATCCTTGGGGGGCACAGTGGCTTAATGGTTAGCATGTTCGCCTCACACCTCCAGGGTTGGGGGTTCGATTCCTGCCTCTGCTTTGTTTATGTGGAGTTTGCATGTTCTCCCCGTGCCTCGGGGGTTTCCTCCGGGTACTCCGGTTTCCTCCCCCAGTCCAAAGACATGCATGGTAGGTTGATTGGCATCTCTGGAAAATTGTCCGCAGTGTGTAATTGCGTGAGTGAATGAGATTTTGTATGTGCCCTGCGATGGGTTGGCACTCTGTCCAGGGTGTATCCTGCCTTGATGCCCAATGACGCCTGAGATAGGCACAGGCTCCCCGTGACCTGAGGTAGTCCGGATAAGCGGTAGAAAATGAATGAATGAATGAAATGTATCCTTTGTAGACATCATGTGTTCTTAGCAGATACAATTACATACATGTATAGGATATACTACTCATTTTCTTTATCCGTTATTAAACATGTGGTCGTGTATGTTACCTCAGTGACGTTGGCATGGGTGTTGGTTTCAGACTGGCTGGTCTGAGTATTTCAGAGGCTATAACTCAAATAAGCACATATAACATTTCAAATCTTGAGGCAGATGAGCTACAAAAAAAAAGGCCACATCAAGTTTCTCTCCTGTCAGCTAAGAACAGGTCATTTCAGGCTACACATGTTAGCATTTAAAAGGAAATGTCTATCATGGTGAGATAATGCTGAATTACAGTATATCATTTTGACTGTTTTTAAAAATTTAACCTTTGGTGACCTGATTTCTACATTTCTACTTTGTTAAATCCCCTATCATTTTAGCTCAGTTTTGTGTTTAAAGCTTTTACAGTATGTTATTGCTTGATAAAGGATATAAACTGTTAAGTTCAAGAGTTTAAGATATCCAGTGGGCAGGCTGTGGAAACTTGATGCAATTTCCAGACTGGCCAAGCTTCAGTTTTGTGTAGGAGCTCTGCAGCTATGAGCTATCACTCAATAATACACCAAAAGAGACGTCTTTTTCCTTCGCCAAAGAAAAAATTTGTAAAATATTTTGGCAGAAAAAAGATCAAATATGCCAACAATTAACTTTCAAATTGAACTCTTTACAAATTATTTTAATGGTAATAAACTTTTTTTTATTTATTTAAGATGTAGACACCAGAATGTGCATTATCTTATAAAATAACTGAATGTACGTATAAGAGTATGCGTGTGCATGTGAACAAAGCTAGTATCTACAACTTAGTTAAAGAACGTTTTCCCTTACTAGCACCTGGTGGTTACCAAAAACCTGTATCCAAAAACTGTTCCCTATCCAGTTTCTAGCTTAAAAAAGTAGTTTATGAAAAGACTATATCAAAATATAGAAATGGTTTCACCTCTTACAGCCATAAGAGGTGAAACCTCTTCTCTAAATTCCCATAATAACATCACCGCCAAGTCTAGACCGCCAAGTCTAGTTGTTATGTTGGCTTGTAGAAGCCAACATTCTGTTTTGCTAATTCTTCTTAGACAAAAAATTATTAATTGCTACTCCTCCTAGGGCTTTCGAGCCACATGCACCATAATCAGATATGTCGTAGACCCTGGTCTGAAGTTTGTTGCTATTACTAAGCGATCGGGTTTCAGGTATCGGGTCTCAAACTGGCCTTTTTTGACATAGGCACCCATTATAAATTTTAGAGGTTTATAACTCTGCAAGCTTTTAAACTATCAGTTTTCCCACAACCCCACCCCCAATATATCAAACCACTCAGAGCAATGAGGGGAATTTCCTCACAGGTTTTCGGATGACACTATGTGACGTCACGTGCAACCCCGCCCATAAGATAAAAAATTGGACATAAGCTATATCAAAACACTCAGCACAATGAGGGGCATTTATGTAAAACCTGTGATTTTGATGACTGCCTATTGTGTTCTTTGTACATGTTTATGTGCAGGTATAATTCCAGGCCATAATTTTCAGACCTGCCCTAGTCTGGCCTGACATCACCACTGATCATCTATTTAAAGAAGAAGGTGGAGGATGTTAGAAGTAATATGTTTATAGTAGTAATAATAGTTTGCTCTCTATTCATTCTTTGTATATATTTATATATATATATATATATATATAAATTCTCTTTTGTTTTGTTTTGTTTTGTGATGCTTACCCCTATTTATAAAGGTATCAATTCCCTGAATCCTGAGCGATCACTCTGTGCAGCTCAAACCTAGACTGGGTCGTAAAACTATATTTTTTTTTACAAATATCCAATCATTTGTTCTTGAGATATCACACTAACAGCAGTAATCAGGGATGGATGGACAAACAACCTAAAAGCATAATATCTCCTTCGCCTAGTGGCTGAGGCATAAAAACATAATAAATCTGGACATTCAAAAGTTAAGAAAAAGTTATAACAACTATATATATTTTTTTAATAAATCTTACTCTACCTCAATAAACTTATCAAACTGCAACCAGGTCTAAATTACAATCTGGGCTGTAACTGGAAGTGAACAATAGACAAAAAGATGAACTAAGTCTTTGGAATTAGATTAGTCTCAGTGCTTGTTCACTGCTTCAGATTTAGAGAGGAAGATTGTAATTAAGTGCGCTCATGCATGAGGTTTCGCTATATGCTATCAGGTCATGAAAGGTTCTTGCTAGCACTCAAGACTTCAGCTTTCTTTGTCCCTCGTGGAATAGTGATCCATAAATCAACAAACAGAAAAAAATCAAGATAACGGAAAGTGATTATTAACTTACTGTAATGTATCTGAGTTCTAGGGTGGTAGAAGATTTTCACGGTTCAGTCAATTGCCTGTGAAATGTGACGCTGTTCTTTAACTACCAGTGAAAACATTCTGCAGTGCATCAGAAACAATTATCAGAGCTCTCAATCACACAGTCTGCTCTGAAAGTCAAGCAAGGACCTCATATGTCCGATTCTTTAAATTGCTCTGCTACAAAATCACATCACTATTGTTTAACAACCTCAAACAGAATAACACTTTGGTTAACTAATAAATTACGCCTTTTCAATAATTGAATACCCTTGGGTAATATTACTTGGGTAATATTTTCAATAATACTTGGGTAATATTTTCAGAGAAAAAAGAAAATATTACCATTTTTTCCACCAAACTTTATTTAATGTAATTTAAGTAAATTAGAAAAACAGATTAAAACAGATTTACTATGCAAGTAAGAATTACTGAGCACCAGAATATCATTTAGAATTTAATTAACAAAAAGGAAAATGGAGTTTCTGTGCACAGAAATGCCTTATTAGAGAGGTCAGAGGAAAATGGCCAGATTGGTTTGAGCTGCCAGGAAGGATATATCAACTCAAGCAGAAGACTTGTCAGCCAGGAACAGGATTCTGAGGCTGTTTTAGGCTATGTATTGCATGGCTACTTCTGGAACAGGCTCAACAATCATTATTGATTATGTAACTCATGTTGGTAGCAGTGCTTTATTTATAGTCTCATATTCATCATTTGATCAAAGCCAAATGTTTTCTTGTACCTTTTGGAGTACTTATCTATAGTATGTATGTATGTATGTATGTATGTATGTATGTATGTATGTATGTATGTATGTACATGTATCTCTCTCTAATATATTATATATCTTGACTCAGTTTCTAAGAATGGGCATTCAGTGTTTTAACTGCACCACCTGGTATTTAGAAACATTTCCATGCTTTTGAAAGTCAAAGCAAGGACCAGACTGACTCACAGGAACAAAGACAAGCTGTGATTAAAGCTGAGCAGACACAGAGTGGTGTCCATTACCCCTTCCTCCCCACCCCCTCCCACCGCCCATGGATCTTTATGCAGCCTCTGAGATAAAGTAAAGATTATCCTGGCTGTCCAAACATAGACACTACATGTTCCTAATTGTTCCTGACACCAGTCCATGTTGAAAAGGCTATTACAAACTCCAGTTTTTGTCCAATTAATGAGGGAAAGAAAGTGTGACAGGTGGATGTGGGAAAGCACTAGCTCATATGGGGAAATTAGATAGATAGATAGATAGATAGATAGATAGATAGATAGATAGATAGATAGATAGATAGATAGATACTGTAGATAGATAGATAGATAGATAGATAGATAGATAGATAGATAGATAGATAGATAGATAGATAGATCAATCTATCGATCGATCCTTATGTAACTGTAACAGCAAAGATTTATATTGGCATCCAGTATGAAATAATGGACTTGTCAACAAATTAATAGTCCATTAATTAAAGCCAATTATACCACAGATCTGTTAAATAATTGATTCTGATTGGTCAGAAAGTGTTGATTAATTTTCTACAACAGCTACTCTGATAATATTTCAGCTCTATTTCAAAGGTGTAGATTAATGTCCTCATTTTAATAAATAGTCATATCTACAGTCATGAGTAAAATAAAGTACCTTCAAAACGGTGTATAATTATCATAGCCTAAAGAACAATTGTATGGTCCTCAACAATTTTGATAAACAAACAAACAACTTTAGGTAACAAAAAAAAAAAAACAGATTTCAATATATAGTCATTTTCCCCAAAAGAAAATGATCATTTGGGAAAAATGAGTACAGCCTATAATTCAGTAACACCTGCGGTAGAACCACTTTTAAACTGAAGTAAACAGTTTTTGAAGGTGTTTCAGTCACTTACATCATTTTAGGGAAATTTTGCTTTTTTACAACATTGATTCAGTTCATTGATGTTTGTAGGCATTTGTTTATGTACAGCATCTCAATGAAGTTAAGGTCAGGGCTTTGGCTTGATCATTTCAGCACCTTGATTTGTTTCTTCTTTAGCCATTGTCTTGTCACATGACCCATTTTCAGCTGAACTGAGCTTGTCCACCATCATTGTTTCTGTTCCCCAGGACTTGTGGCTACAAAACAAGCCCAGCTCATCATCCCTCCACCACCATTCATGACAGTTCGTATGATGTGTTTGCTGTGGTTTTTTCTCCAAACATGGTGCATGATGACCAACTATCTACACCTTGTTCTCATCATTCCAAAGGATATTGTTCCAGAACCTTGTAGTTTGTACAGATGCAGTTTTTCAAACTAAAGTGATGCTGCCATATTCCTTTGGGAAAAGAGAGACTTTTTTCTAGCCACCTTTTCATGAAAGTCATATATGTTGTTGTCACTGTGCTGTCATGAATATTAACATTTGATGTGTTTACAGGGGCTGTAGGTCACATGCTGAGACTACTGGGTTTTTCTTTATATCTCTGAGCATTAAACGGTCTGACCTTGGACTGCATCTACTGGGACACCCATTTCTGGGAAGATTGACAGTTGTCTTGAAGGCTCTCCTTTTTTAAACAATCCTTCTCACGGTAGAATGTGAGAGAAAAAAAAATCATATTATTTGGAGATGACCAAATAACCCCTCTCATTGCTTTTCTGAGGTCCTGACTGTTGTCCTTTCTTCTTGTTATGATGTAGACACACACCAAACTGCTCCAGAACATGAAACTGTCAAAGGTGTTTTTTTGTCTTCTTCGTTTGCCATGTTATTTGTGTGTGGATAGATTTTGGTGAGGAATAAACAATTATTAATGAAGCATCTGATCAATAAATACATAAAACTGAAAGAGGGTGTACATTTTTTTCCTTGCCTTTATGATGCCAATAGTCTAATAGTAAGTGAATTAAAATGTGTTGTTGCTTAACAAAGAAAAACATAATTGTTGTATAATAAATTGATAACAGGGCCTTGCTCTGTGGGCATTCCACAACAGATAGGAAATATAAATTGATGAAAAATGCATAAGTATAAGAGAAATAAAACACTTCTTACTTTTTAAAAATTGCATATCAAGTCTATTTTATCTGAACAGATGAGTATATTAAATTTAATAATTAAATATATTAAATTATATTAACTTAAAATTCAATATTTAAACCTAAAATCCAAAATTGTATTTAAATCTTTTTTAATTTTGCTTAGATTTGGATTTTGATATTTGAATTTTCTATACAAATAAATTGAATTGAACCAAATTGAACAGAATAGATTTGGTCAATTAAAGCAGTCCTTATTTAAAAAAGATAACTATTACATTTTTATAGACAAAAAGACCTATGCTGTTTCAGATACTGAAACAAACTCATGAAGTTGTGTACAATGTGATGTATACTATAAAGAGTACTTAAATGAAAAGATTCCATTTGGCTTTTATATGTAAGACCTAAACTATCAGTAAATGATGGAGTAGCTACAGTACATTACACAAAACCTCGATTTAGAATTGAACGCTTTTTTAAAAAAAAAAAAAAACGAATAGAAGAATAATAAAGCTTATCTGATAATATGAAAATACACTAGATAAAAAGAAAATCTAATATTAATCTCAAAAGCACTCACAGTAAGAAATACAGAGGTACAAGATTTAAAGTAATTACAGTAATTTCTCTTTCATTCAATCATCTATTCATGATCATTTGCATTGAATACTCTTGTAATAGCATTAGCTTTATGTTCTTTAAAAAATCTAGGAAGCCAGTATTTAACTAAAGAGATCACTGAGTGTGGGTACTGAGGCAAAAATCTTTGAGAAGCTATATTGGATCACATAATAAAGTCATCGTTCTCACACCGTCGATTTATCCATTTAATCTTTTCATTCATCTGCTCAGATCAGATCCCAGGGCCTCTCCGACTGTGTTATGACTTTTGATGTTTATCGTGTGAAACATTGTTGGATGCTGCTGATCTATACCTAAGGGAGAACTGTAACCGTAAAGAAAATAGAGCTTTAGCGATTCCTTACAGAGATCTCATCTATAGTAAAGGCTGCAGTTGGATTGGTTCTTGCTGGTAAAGTAATTTCACACTTGGTCATAGTGTGGCTTGATGACTCAGGCGCTTCACATGGATGCAGTAAACATGAAGTCAGCTTGCACTCTTCATAACATGTCAAGTCAAAATCATATGTAAACTACAGATACTAGTTCTGTAGTAGTAGAAGAATTCTCAGGTGAATGCTTCACACTCGGCAGTGATTCAGAAGTAAACAGCACGACCACCAGATGTAAAAACAAAGACCGAAGCAGGACCTGGTAGTTCACTCTGTATGTAGGGAAGAGGTTTAAAAAAGAAGAGGATTAAAAAAAAAAAAAGCTTATAAGTTTAATAATGCAAGTGATTTGTTCCTGTGAGATTTTAAAAATCTTTGTTAAAAATATCTTCTTATATTCCTGTAAGCAGAGTAGGCTATAATATACAGCAAACAGAATGGATTTAACATTTAATTTATTTTAAACGTATTTTCCAACTAAAAGGCATGGAAATGACGGCCATGGAATGCTGGAGCAGAAACAAACTAATAAATAAATAAATAAATAAATAAATAAATAAATAAAAATCTATTATTTCTAATCCCTGCTCGCTTTGCTTAAGGTTCATTAACAAAAATTTTTTCTCTAAGCACAAACCTGGAGTGTTTATATAACACTGGAGCAGTAATATTCCCTTATTAAGTAACACAGTGTACTTAATTGTATGCTTAGACAAATGAGGAAAATAAAACTAAAACTCCACCCTGAAGCATATTAAATATGTTTATACTGAAAAATATATGATGTGTTCAGTGATTCTAGTTTCGTTGCTTTTGCTGTATTTTCATTACTGCATTGAGAAGTTATCAGACTGTGTCGAACTAACATCACAGAGGGAAATTATTATTTCTACCACACTTGTGAAAAAAAGACAAGTTTTGCTGGTGGCTCCTAAGAACAAAAGTAAGAGCTTTTTTTCTTTCAACATTTTCCAGTAATGTTCAGTGCAGCATTGATCTGATGGAGACGTCGTGCAAAATTTGTATTAGAAAATCCCAGAAATCATTGCGGCTATAAGCATTCCATTAGAGACTCAGCTCAGTAAGCTAGTATTCAATGACAGCAGTATTAGCATGAAAACAGAAGCTTTGGGAAGCTGTTAAGCAGATATGGTCTCAACCATTTATTGGCACGTTCCTAATTATGAGTTGAAATTTTGGCACTTCAGAGAAAAGCAAAGATTACGAGAAGAGAAAACAAAGTGAATTACATTCGTCTGACAAAAAGAATGCATGACCTTTAATTTACTTTTTGTTGTGTTTCTTTTTTGGCGGAAGCAGAAGAGAACGTACTCTGACAGCTCTGTGAAGATTTGAAAAATGAGCAGGCTGATGTGTAAGTTTGTGCAAGCTCTGGGATTAAGTCAATAGAGGTTTATTCCTTTATTTACCCTACATCCGAGTGATTTTGTTGGTTCCACACTCACGCTTCTGTTGAGATTTTTTGCCCTCCTGCTCAAATCTAATTAGTGTCAAATTTGTCACATTTACGCATGGATTTCTTCATAATAGAAAATTCATTCACAATTTTAACACATCATAGCACTGACTAAAGACACTGCCCCAAACAAGCATCCAATTAGCACGATGTGGCCTTGTACTGTAATCTGTATACAATGATGGAAACTTCGTTCACTCCATAATTAAATTATACAGTTCTTTGAAAGAAGCTGTTGATATTGTGGAATTTTTTTTTACTGATCTTCTGTTACTGTGACCAAAACTCAGTAAATAAAAAAATTCTTAACAAACATGCCCATTTTAATGCTGCATTTGTTTAAGTACTGAAATGTCCACATCATGGTATCCACATCATGTAATTTCCTTTTTAAAGTGTTTTATTTTAAAGTGTTAAAATGTTATTTTAAAGTGGCAGGTACAGTACAAGTAAATCTGATAAGTTTAGTTTGAGCCACACCCAGATAGTGACATAGCATTACACCCCTAGTGCAGAGCAGATGTTACTACAAGAATAGGAATAGCTGACAGTCCTATGGAGAGATTTTCCCAGAGGAAAAACTGCCCTTTTTAACAAAAGAAAGTGTTTATTTAAAAAAATAATAATAATAAAAACATGTGTAGCTTAGCATTAATTAGCTACATTAGTAATTATGTCAAGGGAATATCTCCACCAGTATAAGACAGATGCTTGTGTGTAGTGCATTTTATGGGAGAAGCATCTTCTGACAGCGCTGTTACTCCATTACTCTAAGTACAACATTTCAACATTTTTTGCAAATTCTCAAAGGCGCATCCTAACAAGACATTTTATTTACACATCCATGAACAATTCATCATCCACAGTCATGCAAAACAAGTTTGTGTTCAAGATTGAATAGTAAGTTTTCCCATTTTCCAGCCAGCACCAATTTTTGTAGTAAATGGTGCCCTTGAGACATGTTCTTATAAGTTGTTTCTCCCTAATGAAAGACATTATGGTCTATTACTGTTTATATATATATATATATATATATATATATATATATATATATATATATATATATATATATATATATACACATAACATCGGGTGTCAAGGTTTCCACCATGAAACATTAATTTGAAATACTCAATTGAATTATTACAAATAATGAATAAATAAATAAATAAATTCCAGTGCAACATGAGGCATAGAAAACAGTCTGAACAGATAAGTATATGTTGCATATTTAGAAATGTTTATTAAGGCAACATCAAAAATAGCTCCAACTGAGACTGAGGTGGTGAGAGAGTGCAGATTTAACATAAGAATTGCTTTTTAGTATGTAAAAAATCACAGCGACACCTTGATTTAGTTATGCAATCTCTAGGATGTAGAAGTAAACAATATCATTGGCAACAGGAGACGAATCATGCTGGATGTCCATTCACTTGAGCATGCAAACACTACACCTCAATCCATAAAATAAAAATAAATAAATACAATAATAGAGGTCAGGGCTAGACAGTAGGCAATGATGTAAGGGACTTAGGCTATAAAAGAATGCCATTTCTTTATAAAGTTCCCCTTTCAAGTATATCTAATCTTTTCCAGTTTGAGAAAAGAAACGGTATCAATGAGCCACTGAGATATAATTGGGGAAGAATGCAAATGTAATACATGGAATAAACTCCAGACTTTTTACCTATATTTGTCATGAAATAATGAGGAAAGTGGCCATAACTGGCCATTAAACAATTGTCCAATTACTTATGTCTTTATACAAATTAAGGGACTATGAATAAAATGTCTTTCTTTCTGTGAGTCAAAAAGTCACTCTCCATTAGCATTATTAGGTAAGGTTTTAAGGGACTTAAAAAAAATGCCATTTCTTTAAAAAGTTACTCTTTCCAGAACACCTACAGTACGCTTTTCCATTTTGAGAAAAAAAAAATGGTATCAACAAGCCATTGAGATATACAGTAGTTGTAGGGTTATCAGATTTCCATTGGAGTACAATACAACAGCTAGCTAATAAGGAAGTCAAAGCTAAAATATCCAGTTAAATGAAAAATGTCCAATTTGGAGCTAAACTGAGACCAGACCTTTGGAACCACCAAAGGATCTATTTCAAATGTGCTGAGTTTTTTGATGTGTACAGTTGGGTTTAGACAGAGTATGACACAATTTTGGTCATTTTTTGCTGGAGTACGACACCAAAGCGGATTTTACATATAACAATCTTCACTGCATATACCTTGTAGGAATTACAGCCATTATTTTCATGGTCCCTTCCTTTTCATAGGAAAACTATTTAGACAAGCTAAAATAATTCTACATATGAGGAGTATTTTTAATACCTAGAAGTCTCGAACTCATGGATTTCACCAAAGGTATGTTCTCCATTTCTTTTACTGCAGCCTCCTGCTTGTTTGTGGTTCTTTTTTCCTTCAGGTTTGTCTTCAGTAAGTAACATTCCATTTCTTTGCATTAAAAGGCTCTTGGGTTGCTTTTGCTGTACGTTTTGGGTCATTATCCATCTGTACTGTGAATCTGAGCAGAAAGTACATCTCTGTACATTTCAGAATTCATCATGCAACTTATTTCAGCAGCACATCATCAATAAACACCACTGGCCTAGCTCTATTGGCAGTCATACATGCCCAGACCTCCATGTCTGACAGATGTGGTGTGCTTTGGATTGTGAGCCCTTCATTTCATTCTCCACACTCTTCTCTTTCTATCATTTTGCTACATGGTACAGTCGGTTTCTTCTGTCCAAAGAAAGTTCCAGAACTTGGATATATTCTAAGTCTAATATGGCATTCCTGATCTTGAGTGTTACTTGGTTTGTATCTTGAGGTAAACCCTCTGTATTTACAATAGCTATAAAAGGTCTCCACAACCATGTTAAAATAGTGATGGAAAAAAATTATAAAATAAATTAGGTCATAACCTTTATTACATGATTTAAAATTACAATCTAAACTTATAACATAGTCAAATTAAGTGAGAAGAAATCAGAAACAATTAGGCTAAAATAAGAAAAAAAGATGTCACAGTAACCTGAATGTACCATGGAACACCATAAATGTCATCATGAACAAATAGAGAAATTAGAGCGCCACAGTGACATTAAGATACCAAGAACCGGAGGTCATTTCAAAATTTATAAAAGTTTTTTTTTATATTTTTATTCATTTATTTATTTATTTTTACATCACAAAAACCTGATATTTTAACATTGGTGTGTAGACTTATTTATACCCATTATTTTTCATAAAGGTGGCTGTTGATTGTAGACTATGACAGTGATTTCCCTACACTGTAAGCCCTTACAGGTTGATTGAACTTAAAAAGTTTATGGAAACTCGTTGCCCTAAAAAAGTTAATTTTGTCTTGTTGAAAAAACAACACATTTTAAGTTTAATGTACTTAAGATTTCAAATGCATTTAATTGAAAACCTTTAGTTCGTTGAACTTAAAATGTGTTGTTTTTTCAACAAGACAAAATTAACTTTTTTAGGGCAACGAGTTTCCATAAATTTTTTATGTTCAATCAACCTGTAAGGGCAGTTATGCACAGAAACCATATGTGAAACCTATCTGGATGAAGGTTGTGAGTAGACAGAACCCAAAACTTTAATTTAAATAGTTATTTACAGCAAATGATTTAATAAAGATACACCTGCATTACAAATAAGGACAAAGGATAACAATCATTTATTTGAACTTACTATTTATTTGAATTCACTTATCAAAATCAGTTTTCAAAGACTGACAAAAACAATGAAATACCTTAAGTACCAATTAGCCAATTTTAAATCTTTAAAACAGTATTTTAAAACTTTTCCAAATATTTAACAAGCACAGTGTTGTTATATTGTATTAATAAAGAACATGAACATTTGTCCAACCCTAAGGCATAGCTCAACGAAAGGAAAGGGAACGTTTTTTATCTAACGATTCTGAAAGAGTACTAGAAGAAACATGAATTTACCGTACCTGTTTACATACTGTACGAGTCTCCATCATCAGAAGCCTGGACAAGAGATTGGAGATTACTAAAATAGATTTTAGCAGTATACAGTTTTTTCTAGATATTAATTTTTAATTGTAAAATGGGATAAGTGTATTTTAAGGCTATTGCAAGACTTAAAACTACATAAACATTCTTGATACAGGCATGGAAAAGGCTGGCTTCTTGCATAGCTCCCATGTTTAAGTCTGTAATGTTTTAACAAGTATCCCCTTTTGTCACAAGCAAATATGCAATACTTACATTTCCAGATCATCTTGATTAGCCTTGCTTTGAAGTTGAATCTGCAGAGTAATAAAAAACATTAGATTGCTTTTTACATGATAACAAGAAAAAAATTATATCTTTTGATCTGTTATCTACAAAATTTCTATCCAAAATAAAGTACTATCTAGCTATCTATTTATTTATTTAGCATGTCATGATACAACAAACTCGCATTAACCGAAATGTATAGCTAACACCACGCTGATGAGCACGAGCTTGCATTTCTTTAAGACAACTAACGGTTACATGGTCTAGTTTTTCTTGCGGGCAGTCGAATTTCAATTTAAGCTATTTTGTTTGATACTTCACTCACAAAGAAATGTAAAAACTTCTAAAAGGTTAATGATAAATTTGCGCTGTATTTAAACCATGTTGGACATTTCTAATATGGTAAACCGCCAAGATGCAAAAACAACATCGAAAAAAGATATAGTTTTACACAACAGATGACGTTTTCGGTCATTTGTTTAATGAGAATTATTGATCAAAAAAAGGTTAAGCATTAGATTTTAAATGTGACGATTCCAAAGAGCATGTCGTAACATAGAACTATATAAAAGTGTCGGTTGCGACTGATAGATACAACATGATGGCGAACGTTAACATGTAAACACAGCCTAAACATACATTTAGTTTTACTGGCTAAATGTTATACATCTCATTTATCAATGTTTTATAATGTATTCGCTGTTTCAGACCAAAATGTAAAGTCCTACTCACCAGCAACCGTTGATGAAAATGCGCGCTACATCCTTGTCTGACGTCAGTTCAAAGAGCCAATCAACATCTTCCTTGTATTGCGTTGCAATGACAACAGACTAAAATAAGCTAAGTTAAGTAGATTCAATTTAAACAATCCAATAGAATGAACAGTATCATGCAAATCGTACAACAAACTAAAAACATGGAGTAATTGTGCAAACATTTTGGAGTTTATGTTTATTGTACCTAAGTAGTTTGAATTAAAACAATTTCAGGGATAACAGTGTACCTCCTTGAGAGTGTTCTTGACCTGGCTAATTTTTCTGCCCCAAGAAACGAATACTGTGATCATCCATTGTACTGTAGATGTTTTCCAGGTATTTTGCTGCTACTGAACTCACTATGCATTCCTTTTCTTAAAATTATACCAAGTAGTTTTTTTGGACATTAAAGTTTATCTCTGATCTGCAGGTGGTTGTCTAGTGGTTCAGATGTTGGACTTGCTATTAGAAGGTTTTGTGTTTGAATCCCAGGTGAATCCCAGGCTACTAAGCTGCTACTGAAGGGCGCCTGAGTAATGCCCTTAAACCTCGATTGCTCAGCTGCATAAAAATCTGATAAAATGTTTGTCGCTCTGGATAATGGCATCTGCCAAATTCCATAAGGTTTGATTTCAGACTTATTAATGGCTTCCTTGTGTTGCATCAACACTTTTTTGAACCACATATTGACCGTTTGCATGAACAGTTTCCAAATGCAAATGCAATATTCCAGACCTTTTACCTTAATTTGTCATGAAATAATGAGGAAACAGGCCATACTTGGCCATGATACAATTATTCAATTACTTTTGACTTCATAAAAGTGAAGGGACTATGAATAAAATGTCTTTCTTTATGGCTTTCTAAAATAGCTTTCTTTGAATGAGTCAAAAAGTCACTCTCCATTAGCATTATTAGAAACACTGAAAGTGAAACGCAAGTTGAAGACCAGGAGATTTTTAGAACTGATAGTCTTCAACTATCCAGTTTTTGTGGGTCTGTACCCACTGAACCTGATGTGGTCTTCTGCTGTTGTAACATCTTCCACATAATATAGCCTTTTGCATGCTCACAAATATGATCACAAATAGTGGTTATATTAGATTTCCTCTTAACTCAAATAAGTTTTAACTCTCTCATCAACAAGGCTGCAATTTATCTCTATGAGTTACTTCATGCGTGCATTATGTAATTTGATTGAAATGGACAACTTGTTCTCATATCTATTTTTTATTTATAACATTGATTATAATAACATGAGGGTTTTATGACCTTGGTGGAGGAACTGTTTACTGAACCTGTGCTTATAATACTGCTTTATAAAAATGTATGATTTTTATATATTACTCTTCACAGTAATAGTCATGACATTGGGCATGAGAAGTGATGTATGATTTTATATTTTGATTTTAGATCCACTGTTGGGCCTGTTTTATTATTTATTAATCTACTTATTATCATTCAGTTTTGAATGGTTTATTTCTGTCCAGAAAGACCAGGCTAGTTTAGTTTAGAGCCTGTTTATCCATTATCAATCACATTTAGGTGAGCTTCCTGTTCCAACACACCATCGACCACTGTATTTAACAAAAGGGATCCCTGGTGTCGATCATTTTTACATCAGGCATTTAGCATTCGACAATGATGCTAACAGTGCAGCTGTCATTTAGCCATTTGCTTTGCTTAGGATTGCTCCCTTGTTTCACGTTCAGATCCCTTTCCCCCCTCAGCAGATCAGGTCTGTGGAGTATTCTCTCCCCACATACAAAAAGACAGATCATTCTGACCTGCGGTTCATGCTTCAGAGCCCTTCATTTCTCATTTATGACTCACATGCACCTGAAGCGCTGTAAAAATAATGCTCCGCTCGCCGCAAACACACACTCCGCTGCAGCATTTTAATAACAGCTAATGCTCTTTCATCCATTTTTCATGTCGCACCTATTCGGTCGGCGCTGAGCGCACACGCCAGGGCCCGTGCAACCCGAGGCGAAGCGCAATATAAGCGCGGCATGAGTAATGAAATAATGACCAAAATATGAAACAGGCGCCGACTCTTGTGCTTCATGTTGCCTGACAGGTGTTTGTGGAAGGTGTAGCTCGTGCACCATAAAAGCTCAGCTGGTGTCTTGTGCAGTGCTGACAGAGGTGTCATAATTGCTTAATACCCAAAGGTGAGGTGTATTTTCACCCAACACTCATGCCCTAACTACCCCTCTCCTAATACAAACATACAAATACAATATAAATAGAATTGACTAAATCAATGTAATTACTAAAATAGTTTGGTTGTATGCTCCTCCAACTTTTACCTTTCATTTGCTTAACTGAATATATATATAAATAGTATATATAAAACACTCCATGTTGAAGGTTAAAGTTGATGGTTAAAGAGCAACTTATGCTGAGAATTAGTTCCTGTTTACTGTTTGACGCTTTAAAAAGTCAAAAAGTCAACAAATGAATTATTAAAATACATTATTTTATTATCAGAGATTGTTGGTTTGTTTGCCGTGGGAATGTAGCTAGTAGCTTGCTTTGATATTCTGACAGAAGCCATTATAAAGTATAGAGCAGAAATATCAAACAACTTGAGTATATCAAAGACTTACTAGTTAGCTTTAGAAGAATATACATTTTGATTACTACAAAAAAAAACCTACTCACATGCATTAACAGTCGCAGTTACATGCCAACAAGAGACAAAGTAAAAATGACACGAGTGACTTGTCGGGGTGGTTGTGTGAATATAAGGTAAGCATTAATCATAGCTAATACAAACTAGTCTTGGTGGACAGCTTAAACAGATTTAGTGTCAATGTGGAGTGTTGGCTATTGATAATGAATTAATATGCATAGCACAAATGTTTGGAGGGAAAAGAAGCCTTCCTTGGTGCATAAGGCTCCCAGTAATTACACAGCAGCTTTACAGGCTTAGCTTGAGACATAAGAGTGTTCGGGCTAAATCGCAAGAGCCCATTTTACACCTCACTAGCTTTGGATGAACCTATAAAGCTTTGGCAGCGAGGCCTTTGCTGAGCAAAGCTCAGTATTACTCCTTTGGATTCTCAGCATAACGTTATATAAATTCATGAGGCTTTCTTCTCTCTATCTTTTGTATAATGATGGCATGTCAGCAAGATGGTGAGGGAGGGTAGGAGGTGGCTCTTTTACACTAACTTTTCCACCTTAAAAAAAAGAAACATAAATGAATATAAATTCACTTCAGAATACCACCCTGCTTTGGATAATACAGAATATTAATTAAGCGTCACAGATTCTTGACAGCTCTGTTAACCTGGTCATGAGAGCGGCCTGTTCGGAATCGAGAGTAGGGATTTACGTTGTTTGGCAAATACGACACTTCAGAAGAGACAATGTCAATATGTCAATAGCTAATTAGCGAGCCAGTTCAGTTCACTCTACATTATACTCTACATCATAAACGACGAAGCGACAAAGTTGTCAAAGTTAGAGCAATCCTTCATTTATTGAACCACCTTCTAACCCCTTACCCTCACACCCCCACCCCCCCCTGCAAGGCCCTTAACCCTCATTTGCTCATTTGTATAAAAAAATTATAAAATGTAAGTCACTTTGGATAAGGGCCTTTGCTAAATGTAGGAAATGTCAGCATGAATGGTCATCATTTTTACTAATTGAGACATCTTCGCTTATTCTGGTTCTTAGTCTTATCTTATCCTTTTTTATTTATTTATTTGTTTTTGTAGAACATTCAGTATTTATACCAAAGTCTTACATTTTGTGATATTTCTCTGTGCAGGAAATATCTGTGTACAAATGATCTGCAAGCATCCCATAACCTGGTTACTTGATTCCTTTAAGTGCATATAAAAAACTGATATCTCCTCAAAGATGCTGGGCTTTTATTGATTTTTGAGTCACAGGCTGAAGTACATAGGATGAAGGAGATGAAGAGGGCTCAATTAGAGTATTGGACATTTTCTGTGGGTTTAAACAAGGTGAGCTTTATCTGACTTTAGCTTTATCTAGACACTGATAACTGTTAAAAATCCTTGTGCAGTGCATGGGACATGGGAACACTGGGTGAAATTTCTACCCCTGTTAAATTTGATTCTTTAAGGATTATTTGGATAGCTAAGGGTTTTTTACTTCCTGTAGGTGCTTCTACTGTACTTAGAGTCATCTGTGAGAGAAAGCTCATTAAGGGAAAAAGGTTTCCTTTTGTTTCCCCTAAGCGTTCTCAAAAAGGAACAATATGAAAACCATATAGTGCTCTAAATTTGACCTGTAGTAAACGCACATTTATCTGCTGACCAGTTGACCAAAGAATTTCTTTTAATTCTTTACATTGACGCAGGTGATCACTTTGTACCCTCTAAAAAGTTTTTTTGTATTGTTTTGTTTTTGTTTTAAGTATTATCAAAAGTTGTTGATTGACAAATTCAAACAGACAAAAATCTGACAAGACAGTGCAAAGAATTTTCGACACAGTGGAGTATAAATGATCAAAATTATCAAGAGCTAATACAAGTGAACGCGACAAGCTAACAATTCAGCAGCTCAGTGATAGATCCCACTATTGATCTGTGGTATAAATGAGATAAATGTAAGTCGCTCTAGTTAAAGGTACCTGCCAAATAGCTCTGACACTGACTGAGTGGGAAACTGTAGAAACATTGCACCACACATGCCTTAGGATTGGTCAGAGAAATAATTCGAGTCAGATGTTTCAGTTCATAGTTTTAATGTGTCATAGTTAATGGGTGTAGAATTGGGAAATTCTCAATTCACGTTGTCGTTTGTGCTGTTGCTGAAGTTCTAATCCACACACGTATAGAACACTGATTAACTCTATTTCATATTCAAATAACTCATAAAGACATCAACGCAAAAACGCACTGTGTGCGTCTCATCAACGTGGGTGGGGGGAAATGTATGTCTCCCATTTGCCTTATCTGTGATTTCTATATAGCAATAGTTTCAATAAATCTAGTTCTTATTTTCTCAAACCTCTACTTCGTTTTATCATATTGATCGTTATCAGACCCCTGACGCTTACCCAGCCAATCGCACCACTCTTGCCCAAAATAACTTTTTTACTTGCTTTTTTATGATTTATTTAGGTTTTAAATTATTTACATTTTTGGTTTTATTTCTTTCATAGTGAAAGCTTGCCAGATAACATTGGAGCATATTTATTTAGACAATCTGATATATAAGAAGGTTCTGCCAACAAATAAAGATATTTACAAAATCAGTGATGTGACTGAGAAAAAAAAAAACATTTTATCACCTTCACTTGCAGCAAATTATATTTATATTCTGTATATTTATCCTTGAAATATTTTGCACAAAATGGAATGGAGTTGTTTCTAGCTGTCCATGTGAACTCTTGTGTATTTTCATCTGATTTAGGTGATGATTAATGCATGAAGCCATACAGTATGTGAGTGTCTAGAATTAATTCTATTGATCTACTGACTCGAACCTGCATTTTTGGCAGCATCAATTAATTTTCTAAATTATTTTTATCTTTTAACAAATAGTTAACTGATAGTTAAGTCCCCCTAAATTAGCAGTTGTGCTTTTCCCTTAAGGTTGGAATTAAAAACAGCACCACCCACAGGGGGATCAGATACAGTTAATATCCATGTTTTTGATTCCTCATTATATAGAAATTATTATTTTTTTATTGTTTTTTTTTTTTTTTACAAATGTATATATTTTCTCTGATAATTCATAATATTTCTCTGTCAAATATCATTTTGATTTGTTTATTTGATTCTCTGTACTTTTTACCAAGATACGTCACCTTTAATATACCTTTACCTGTATAGTTATTTAAATCCTTGTTTATTTATGTATTTTGTATATATTATTTTAGTGTATATACAGTATGTCTGTATTTTTCTATTCATATTTCAGTGACTTTAAAGATTTTAAAGTATTCTGATTCTGATTCATATTCAATTTACATAAAATCATTTTTTTGAGATTTTACTTCTTTTCATCTTTTGATACAAAATACAAAATATAAATTTGCTAAATAGACCAGAAGGCAAAAAGACATCTTCATTTTATTTCACTTCTCTGTGTGGCTGTGAAAAAACTCCTATCTCAGTGATAATAATGAGATTCTGTACATTTCTCCACTATTGGGTGTCCCAAAAAAAACCACAATGTAAACGAGCACGCTGGGTCGTCTTTAAAAACTTTTGCTCCCAGTTTGGTTCCGGTGTCGTGTGTGATGTGTTTGCCATGTATCCTGTTAAAGTCCATTACAACCTTGCGACATCTTCCTGATCCAGCCTAGAGAATGCTTTAGTACGTTCCCCTTATCTGTTGAGACTTTTGGGACATCCTGTATTCTTGTTTTTATTCTATTCATCAAATCTTGACTCCTCCGACAGTGAATTTAAATGAGTATTCCAGGGAATTGTGTGTTACTCCCTTGGATAGTGATAATATCTGATCGGTATTGCACATGATAAAGCTGCATTTATACAACACAAAGAATCCTCTTGGTGTATGCTGTTTTCTATTCTGGCTCTCTGCATGTAGCATTGCTTGGAGATGTCACATTATACATGTTTGCCCTTTACATGCTCTCTGACCACGTTGAGAATCCATTTACCCAGAGCAAGAGGAGATTTTTTTTTTCCCAAACCTGTAGTGGTCTTGTTCCTGGACCACGTTATCAACTCTGCTGAACTATTCACCTCTGTGGAGAGGAGGACCTTCTTTCTGGAAATGCACCGATTTAATACAAGAAACAGGTTTTATATCAATCTGAGCCCTGAGTTCAAATGTGGAATGTTTTTCATTTACCATTATATCTTATCCAGTAGGTTCTAGGAAGTAAAGAATACAAATTAGGGAAGTAATTAGTAAATTATCAGCAATGGAGTGGATGATTTTTTTTTTAAAAAAAAACAACAGCATGTGCTTTCCAGCAATGTGTTTTCTTATATCAAAATCACCAGCGGATACAGCTCATGAACTTCAGTTAATATTCACATCAAACATTCGAGTTAGGAAAACGTGTGATCTCTGTGACTTTACCTGTGGAAAGGTTGTTGTTGCCAGATGGGGTGGTTTGTGCATTACAGAAACTACTGATCTGGGATTTTCACACACAACAGTCTTGTTTACACAGATTTATTTCCCCATTCTGATGTTTGAACAGTAACTGAAGCTCTTAACTGTATCTCAGTGATATCATGCATTGTGCTGCTGCCACATGATTGGCTAATCGGAAAAACTATTCAGTTGTTCAGTTAAATGTTCTATAGTATATAATTAGCATGAAGAGTCGATGTTTGAATATATTTTCCCTCTTCTTGCAGCTAATGTTTGATATCCTGCTGCAGTTTCCTACAACATTAGCTGTTGATGTTTGTTGTTGTCTTTGTTGTCATCTCTGTGCATTTTTCCTAGCCAGAATAAATGACAGGCATGATGTTGAAGGCATATTGCGAGTGAGGGGATTGAAAGAGCTCCCATAATTAAGATTCAGCAGCAGGCTCTTCTGCCACTTTCAATTGGCACCAACATGGCAGCCGTGCAATAAATCAGCTGTGCTAAGTTCAGCCCAGAGACAGACGGATAGCGGGGAACATCGTGTCTCGGGTGTTCTTTACGCGTAGTTATGAGCAGCTGTAATCAAATTCTTATTGGAGGGAGGGTGGGTGGTAGTAGAGTATAGGGGAGGGCAGGGCCATGATAAGCCACGGTAAGGCACGGTACGGCATGGTACGGCACGACACACCATCAGAAAAGAACACAGAAGGAAAGTTCATTTGCATGCACCCTGATCACCAGGCTCTTCTAGTTGTTTGACTCTCTCTCTCTCTCTCTCTCTCTCTCTCAACTCTCTCTCTCTCTCTCTCTCTCTCTCTCTCTCTCTCTCTCTCTCTCTCTCTCTCTCTCTGAAATGAGCATTTTCCAAAAAAATATAAGAGTTGCTTTTTGCTTTACCATTATACCCCAATCCCTCTGGGGAGGGAAGATGGTACAAAGAACATAAACGAGGGATCTCAGGTAGCGCTTGCTAGACACACACACACGCGTCACACTAAATCTCCCAAGACCAACGATGCTTAATAGGTTTCTCAGGCACTTCCACTCCCTCTGCAAGAAACAATGTGCAGCCTGGAGGGAGCCGTACGGCCAAGCTGCTGCCCTGTTTGTTTCAACACGCTGAAAGAGGATTCGCTCAGCTGCACAGGAGAGTACAGAGTTGAAAGGCTTAGATGTATGAATATGTAACAGATGGTGTGCCTGTCTTGAAACGAGGAAGAACATTACAGTCAGTGCCTGTGGTCCTCGAATGAATCCGTTTGGAACTTCTCATACATACTAACTACGTCTCAATTCAAGGTCATTACTATTACACGGTGGTCTCGCTGTAATCACTGGTAAAGTTTTATGATTTCTCTTCATCAGAAAATATAGGTCCTTTCCTGTAGACAATTCAGATCTATAATGTTTCGTAACATTTAAGGCATTGCGCTTTTATTTTCCTTCCTTTTCTCTTCAGCATCATCAGACTGAATAAGAAATCAAGTGCGTTATGTGTAAAGTCTCATAAAAGGTACAAATTTAGGGTGTGTTTTCTTATGTATTAACGTATATAAGAATAATAAAGACTGGACAATTGGCTTAAATTTAATTCAGAAAGAAACTGGACAACAATCAGTACCTGTGTGTGTGTGTGTGTGTGTGTGTGTGAGAGAGAGAGAGAGAGAGAGAGAGAGAGAGAGAGAGAGAGAGAGAGAGAGAGAGAGGCAAACTCTTATACTCAAGGCGCTGGAGGTGATATGACACAGCAAGAAAACTGAATGCCCTCTATTTAGTATAATAAGACTGCATTGTGTGTTTTGCTGGTGTTTTAGGTGAAATCATCTCACAACTCACCTGTATGATTATTGAATACCACTCATAATAAATCCATTTCAGCAATGCAAGAGCAGGTTTTAAATGACCAACTGTACCACATTTCCTCCTGTGAGTCTGTAAAACACATGCACTCTGCATCCAGAAAAAGCACAGTTGATGGAACACATATTCATCTTTCTGCAGCTAAGGCATATTAGATGTTTTGCTAACACTTATCTGAATTATTATCCGTTCCTTCATTTAAATGCCATCATTCTCAATTATTCAAATCCTTATTAACTTATTAAGTTTTAAGAAGGCTATTTTAAATGCATTAGGTATTTCAGTACGCATTAGTTTGGTTTAATTAACATAATCCTTTGTTTTCTTACAAACTATTACTAAAGGGGGTATGAGTGGTATGGATGGGGAGTATAGGTGGTATAGAAGGTATAATGGCTGTGAGGGTTATATGTTGGGGGGTTGGGGCATGTGAGGGGAATGTGTAATGAGGAATATCAGGACTAGAAGTGAAAGGTATTAGGGGCTATTAGAGGTGTGTGGGGGCTATTAGGGATATTAGGTTTTTGGGTGTTGGGCATGGGGGTATGAGGGGTATTAGGACTATGGGTGGGGGCATGAGGGGTGTTGGAGCTGTGGGTGTGCGCATAAGACAATTATTTGTTGACTTTGCCTATATTCAGATTTTGTACTTGCTGTTTTTTTTTTTGTTTTTTACCTGACAAAATGGTATTGGAGGAGAAATAAATATTGCTTATACACTAGACAAAATACACATTGTAAAGTACAGAAATGTCTGTGAGGTTTAAATGAAAGTGCTCCAGCTTGTCTGTTTAACATTTGGGATGCAGAACAAGCATTGAATTGCTCCCATTACTGTAAGTATTATGGAATTATTACATAAATAAAAAGTGTGTGTGTGTGTGTGTAATATTTGCCATGCATCATCCTTATTATGCCATCAAAAAGACTTCATGATATAGTGCTTTTCTCAGATTTATAGACATTAAATTTCAGCTTCTATCATGACCAGCCATCACTGTCTCTCAGTATCTACTTTATCTCTTTCAGTCTGTTTTATACTCCATGTGGACTGATAAGATATCCCAAGGTTCATTTTCACAGTTTTGATGTTGTGTGATAAGACCTCCAGCTACAGTTCCACATGGAGAGCGGGGAATTCTGTTGCAAACGCACATGTTGGGGACAAAGCACACGTGTTGACAAAGATCAGCACTTTATCATGGGGAGGCGTTGCTTTTTAGCGCCGGGCATGAATGGACAATTAACCAACTGTTTCGATGGGTTGTATCCTAGCAACCAGCACTCATTAAGGACTCCTTCGTCGGGTGCTATATTGAGCACACTGCCTTTGGGGAGGGCAGACAGTGAGAGGGAGATGTCTAATACTGATAGGAGGAGACAATGAGGATAACGCAGAAAGGACACAAGGGAGAAGTTATCGCTTCACATCAGAAACTAAACACATGTGTGCTAATAGAGCTTTATGGAAGCTTATATGAAAAATGAACAGTTAATAAGAATTTATGCAGCAATCCCACATATGGTGATGGTAAACGGTGTCTCGTTCTCCAGCTGTCCCCAAAGGACATGGCACTGCACAGAGCTCGGTGGCAGCTTGCTGTCATTGTCGCTAGTGCTTTTGCCAAGGTTGAATCCAATTAGATCAGGCTGGGAATGAGAACAGTGCACTGCAAGGTTGGGAAAGAGTTGGACATTGAGGTTGTGCTAAAGTGTGTGATTTCCTGTTTTCGTTGATTGATGACTTGCCTTATAGGGATATAGTCAAGCACAGGCTGGTAAAATGAAGTGGAGTTCCTTTTAGTACCCAAAATAATTATTATTCAAGCAGAAGCTTTTATTCTTCTTATACAACAATTTGAAATAATCTTAACAACAGATAAATGATTCATTATTCATTTACATTAATATTTACATAAACAGCCCTTCCCTCACCAGCCTCTGATTTTCATCAAGATTCATGATTTTTTTTATTCTGAAGATTCTCGGCATCTAAAAACAGCTTTATGTCTGACTGTTACTAAGCAATGTCACTGGAGTCCCCTCTAGTTAACACCTCCATCAACACCTCTATACTGTACATCTCCTCACTAAAAAACAAAATCAACATTTCCGCCAATTTTTTAATCTGTTTCTAACTATCATCAACCATACATATAGAAAAAAGAACAGTGTACCGTTCTAATGATGTTACTATAGAAACAGATAGATTTATGGAAACGATAACATAGAAATAAGATAATTCAGTGATTTCCACAATGTTACAGAACATTAATAATCAGCACCATCTGACCAGCTCTGTGATATAATATCATTCAGCAGATCATTTTTATCCAAAACTAAGAACCAACTTTAGAAGCTGAACACTAATTATCTTGCTCACTGTTCTTAAGGTCTCTTTTCAGCAATTGTTTGACCTTCAGTTTCACCACACCACCTTCCAGTCACTTGTTGTAAACCTTAAGCACTGAGGACCTATTGCTAAGATTTATCTTTATTAATTCTTCCTACAAAATATCATCAAGATAAAAACCCCCATCAATCAATAGTTCCCTAAACATCACTTAAACAGTACACTAAATGTGAAAATATCCATGAATAATCCCCTTCCTGATTATCTAATACCAATTTATCATCTCCGTTTTTTCACTCTTATGCTTGTGGTTGCTGTGTGCACCCCTGGGAACACAGGATCAGTCCATTCTCCAACCCAGTGAAGAAAAACAGCTCCATTTCTCTGTCATAGCCTAGCGCTTTCGCCCACATGAGTGATGTGTTAAACAGTTGCTATAGATATCTTACTGCAGAGTGTAGGCAATGCACAGAGTCTTAGGGAGTGTGAAAGTCATGCACTAGAGAACATTGGAAACGACTGAGGGCCGCTGAGAGAGTGATGGAAAGCTCTGTTTCTTTACAAGCCCACAAAACTGCTGTTGTTCCACTGTTGTAGTCGCCTGTCGTATTCAACCCATAATCTAATGAGTTGTTCCTGAATAGCTGGAGTACAGACTACACAGTCGTGGAGCTGAAAAGGCACATTTGATGGACTCTACTCCACGCTACATTATCTCTGATATTCTGCCTCGTCTTTGTCTTACTTCAAGCTTTTTCTGTGTAACAGACAGACACAACAGAGAAAAGAAAGAAAAAATAAAAAAATGTGCCAGAAATAAAAGAATCTGAGCAAATTGTAAAACATGTAGATTTGTGATTATTACAATTTGCTATTTTTTAAAGGTAAATTGTGAATTATTCAAAAATGGATCCTGCTCATTTTTGAAAGCTTAGTAATGATGTCCGTAGAACTAGTATCTTTTTAAATCCTTTAAATCCTTTTTAAATCAATCTAATTAAAAAATTAAAAACGCTAGCAAATCTAGTTATATTTTGTGTAAATGATCGTTCTGCATCTGATACAGCTTTTCAGCTCACATCACAGCTCAGAGAATCTGTTCACTCAACTCACAACTAGCATGTAAAGCCTTACTGTAGCACTTAGTCAAGTCCAATCACTGTTCACATCTGTTCCAAAGAACCAATCACTAATCACCATTTTCCTGTTCAGCCAATCACTAATCATAATTGTTCCCACAAACCAATCACTGAACACCTTTTTCCTAACAACCAATCACTGCTCACCATTATTTCCAACAACAATCACTGCTCACCATTATTACCAACAACAATCACTGCTCACCATTATTACCAACAACAATCACTGCTCACCATTATTTCCAACAACAATCACTGCTCACCATTATTTCCAACAACAATCACTGCTCACCATTATTACCAACAACAATCACTGCTCACCATTATTTCCAACAACAATCACTGCTCACCATTATTTCCAACAACAATCACTGTTCACATCTGTTCCAAAGAACCAATCACTAATCACCATTTTCCTGTTCAGCCAATCACTAATCATAATTGTTCCCACAAACCAATCACTGAACACCTTTTTCCTAACAACCAATCACTGCTCACCATTATTTCCAAAAACAATCACTGCTCACCATTATTACCAACAACAATCACTGCTCACCATTATTACCAACAACAATCACTGCTCACCATTATTTCCAACAACAATCACTGCTCACCATTATTTCCAACAACAATCACTGCTCACCATTATTACCAACAACAATCACTGATCACCATTATTCCCAACAACCAATCACTGATCATCATTATTCCCAACAACCAATCACTGATCACCTTTGTTCCCAAATTGACAAATCACTGATCATCATTGTTCTAAACAATGTATCTGTAAATGCCACTGTTCCTAATGATCAGTTAATGATTACTACTTTTCCTAGTGACCAGGAATTGATCACTATTAGTTACAAAGGTTTCAAAGGCCCTGAAATTTATACCAAAAAACTTATTTCACTGGTTAAAGTGAAACATGCTGAGAAATCTGACTTTACTTCAAAAAAGTAACTTTTTTGTATATTTTCTTTCTTTTTTTTTTTTTTTTTTTTTTTGATTTTATCAAATTTTATTTGTTTATTTGTACTTTTCACACCACATAAATTCTCTACTTAATTAGCACAGCCTGTCGGATTAAAGCCGTAAAGTTTCAATCGTGTCAAAAATGGTACCCAACACCGTGACTTTTTAATTTACTTAATATTTTATTCTTCATTTTTAGATCCTCATTTTATTTAATGTAATATAAATTTATCAAGGTCTTTTAATATCTGCTTTATTTGAGAATATGACGATTTTTAGTTTCACTAGGAAGGTGTAGAGGAGCTTCAGCTGTGGTGTTGCTCCCAAACGTCAGTTATGACATGACTTTATTTCTATATTATGAAGAAATTATAAAGAAATAATAACATAATAACGAAATAATAATTTTATTTCTATATTATTGCTGTTATCTTTTTTGATTCTAGTTTAAAATATCGTATCGCAGACAGAAGCACAATTACAGCAAACTAATACCTAATAACTAATGTTCAGATATTCAAATTCAGCTGCTACCAATAAAAAGTCATTTGGAGTGGAAATGTATTCACTGGATGTAAATAGACAGTCAATTATGCCAATGAAGTTAATATACTTCATAAATATATTTAATTCTAAGAGGACTGTTTGGATCTAAGCTTGTGTTTGTATCTAAGCTTATGAAAACTGGTCTACCAGGTTCATTCGCATCTCAGGTTGTTGCTGGGAATGAGGGGTGTATACACCATAGATGGGACACTAGTCATTTTTGTTTTGGAAAATGAAAGGAAATAGGCAAAACAAAATAAATGTTAGTGTAGGAAAATTCAAAAGTAATAACTACCATATATCTGGAGCTGTGAATATAGAATAATTTGATGAATTAATTAATAACCTAATTTATAGCAATTCTGTCAAATACAGTAAGATAAAAAATAAATGATAGATAGACATAAAAAAACATAGTGAATTATAAAATATTGGCAGAAGCATGAGCTTTATTGTGGTCAATTTCAGTCCAAAAATGCCTAATGCTAAGCTGTGAAGAAGAAGAAGAAGAAGGAGGAGGAGGAGGAGGAGGAGGAGGAGGAGGAGGAGGAGGAACACAAACACGTTCTCTAAAATAGAAATTAAACTCAAAAATTAAAAATGGTAATTTGGTATTTTGTATGTTTTCTGTTATCTAACCTTGTTTAGAGGTTGGAGTAAATGTAGAAATTTACAAATGAGTGTTTCTCAGTCAAGCTTAGAACCCAGAACTATCTAAGAAATACTCCTGAAGAACATTTATTTTGTTTGTGTCTTTTGTTTTTGTTATTATTAAATATAATAGTATGATCTCTTGGAACATTTCATATTTATGAATACTGATGTCATTTTGTGTCATAAAATGTCTTTTAAATTCATAATGCCTGACAGGTGTCACATTTTCTTATAAAAATATAAACAACTGTTATTGTAGGTGTAAGGCTTTATGATAAAGTCACGTCATGATGCTTAGTCATGGAAATAAATACAAGACTCATAAAGCACAAGCAACATATTTCACATCAAGGTGCAACAAATTCATAATTCATACCTCCTGGTTATTTATTCTGTCAGGCAGCAGATACAGATACAGATAAACACAGGCTTAATTTGTAAAGTTTGCATAGAGATCCAAAACATGAGACAACATAAACTGAGATAGGCAACATCCAAAAATGAGGAAATCAGAAACAAGAGATGAAACAAGATGTGACAAGTTTCTGCAACAACTAACACATGAACACAGCTCATATACTTGACAGTCAGTTACTGGGGATAAAAGTCCTTATATAATGTGGCTGTGTGAGTCCAGATGTGAGTTCGGGTGATTGTCATCTGTAATCATGTGAGTTTGAATGTGTGTGATGGGAGTTGGAGTCTTTGGGGGCCATGTTGGAAGGCTGCATGGTGTGGTGGACATGACATGATCATCCTCTTTCTATTAGATTAACATCACCATACTATTTTATTTTAATTGTAAAATTATTATTAAGTTTTATTTTTCTCTATTTTTCAACCTGTTAGTATTTTCTGCACGTTTTGGAGCTAATTTCTGTCTCATTTACTGACCTAGTTATAGTCTGAAATGAAAGGTTTTTAGGCTTTTCAGAAGAAAAGCTCAATCCATCAATCCATCACTGAGCGGCCAGGATACTAAAACACTGTGTTTCTGATCTGAATAAATGTGTAGTTAGGAGGCAGAGTGGAGAACTGCATACATTTAAAGACGACCTGAAATGAAAAACTTTTAATCATGTTAGCTCACTCATTCACTCCAGGGTCACCAGTCTGATTCAGAGTTTCCTGTCTTCATGGGTTTCCCAAGGTTTTCTGGTTTCATTCCCTCTCTCAAATACATATCATTGACCATGATAAATTGTGCATAGGCGTAATACATACTGTAGGTGTAAAATCATGTTTGAATGTGCCCTGTGATAGACTGGTCTCCTGTACATTACTGTTAATTCTCCCGATTCACCATGACTGACCACCAAAAAAGTTTACTGGGGTTGAATAAATAAATGAATGCAAGTTTAAATATTATGTGCTGCAACTTTTCCCCAAGCAACCTATGTGCTGCAACCTACAGTATGTGCTGCAACTTTTCCCCAAGTATCTAAACAGCCCCTGACATTTGGTTACATCACCGTCATTCTTATAGATAGGATTTAATAAAAATATCATCATCATCATTAAAGACATGTTGAGACTCACGTTTGATAAATAACCCATGGATAAAACCAAAGCCCATCTAACCCAAATATGCTGCTTCACTTGTAAATGTGGCATGTTGTAAGCTTATATTTTAAGGCCTGACATGTCCTGACAAGAGATTTAATACTGTTTGTCATGAAGTTCTTTCATTTTCAGTGAGACCTGAATCTTTTCTTTCTAAGAGTCGATGGTCATTTGTATAATTTGCATGTAACTGTGTGAACATCGGGGTAAATAAATCTAACTTTGTATGGCATGCGTATGTTTTAATTTAGCATCATTTTATTCATTTTCAGTTATTTGCTTCACAGTTTCTTTAAGGGACTTTAGTTGCTTTTCTGGGAGAACCTTTGTAGGGTAAAGTAGAAACCTCCAAATGAGTGTTTCTCAGTCAGACAGTAGAACATCTTAATATCCAAAAATTCCTTAAGAACATTTATAGTTTTTATTACTATTACTATTTACTATGATTAAATGTAGCAGTATGCTCCATACCAGGTACTCCAGTTTCCCCTTCCCAGGGCAAAGATGTGCATGGTAGGTTGGCTGGCCTCTGTAAATTGTCAGTAGTGTGTGAATAGGTGTGAGAGTGTGTGTGATTGTGCCCTGTAATGGACTGCCATCCTGTCCAGGGTGTCCTCCGCCTTGTATGCCGAATTCCCTGTGACAGGCTCCCGGCTCCCTGTGACCCTGTGCATGATTAGCAGTTCAGAAAATGCATGGAATGTACTGAAGCACCTTAGTCACTTGCTGGGAGTATTCAATCCTCAAATTCTCTTGTGTACTGTAGGCTTTAATTGTTTCATTTTGGCAGCACCAATAGGCCACTATCAGTTATATTCTGCTTTGGGTGCTAATTTGTCTTACTAATTCTGACCAAATATACACATCCTAAAGTTATAAAATCAGCACTAATTAGTTCACTACTTTATAATTATTATTCACAACCGTAATTAACGATTTGTTTAAGATTTATACTTGTACAGAAAAAATGTGGTTCATTAGTTATCCCTGAGTGGTGTCCATTTAAAATGGTCCTTTAAAGCAATTTGATTTTCAGCACTTCACTCTAGAGCAACACTTGGCAACCCTGAGCATTTCTCTCCTCAAAGTCCTCTGCGTAGGCTTCTTTTATGCCATTTGGATTGCACTCATATTTGTGCCACATGCCGTGTAAATCATCCTTAATATGATTCATACTTGTACGGAATAAATGGTTATGGATCTTACGGTAGTGACAACTTTGTTCGTTAATTTGTGTTCAAGTTGATGTAGAACCTTTTTAGGCAACATGAAAGAACCAGATTGCAACACAACTTACAATAGTGTGTAAAAGATGTTCCAATTTTTAAAAGATTTTCCACTTCATACTGTTTTCAACAGTTATATATGCAGCTTCATGAACTGGTCTGAGAGGTATGATTTGATTCTGTATATGTTGACATATTTGCTTTGAAACAGGAAGACAGAGAGGCAGCCCGTTGTAGTGCTTGACTGATTTGAACAGCCTATAGCATTCAAGATACAACACATGGCAGTAGTAGTTTAGCAAAGAACCACAAAAGTATAATGAGAGCCTTTGAGAAGAGTTTCTTACTGTCACCTTTCCCCACAGCTGTCAGCTTTAACGAGCATGATATTTTTGTTTTTTTGAGTTATAGCGTACATGTTTGATTGGAGGTCGTCTCATCAGATTTGGTGGCACCAATGGTGATGGTGCACCGCAGGAGACATCTGACAATTCTTGGTGGTGGGTAAAATTATATTACCGACTCTTATTGATAGAGAAGCTCTGACAGTATAAAGATGAAATCATTCTCAATTTTTTTTTAGGTATATCATTCTGCATTGAACAGCTCCAAGCGGATCAAACATTTCTTTGGAAAGTCACAAAACCACCAATTTGCACAAGCCCCACCCTTTTAAAACTGAACAAACTCCAACCACTTTTTCTCACAGAGGTTATTGTTGGAAAAGGATAACGGATGAAGCTCAGTGAAAATCACATAGCTGAATCATGTTCATGGCTAATGTGAACTGCAACTGTGGTGCAAGACACACCACTTAGGGTGGGACATACACATTGTAGAGAGTGTTTAATTGGGTGAACATAGGTCTATTACAGAATAATTTTTTTTTACACCCAAGATGCTGAATTGTATTGATTGAAGCACAAACAGCTATTAAACACCCAATCTGATTTCAGACAATCTTTAAAGGTGTTCTTTGCTTAGAGGATTTATACAGATATAAACCTATAAATGTGATGATGATGCTGATGATGATGTTGATTATGATGCTGATGATGATGATGATAATGCTGATTATGATGATGATGATGCTGCTGCTGCTGCTGCTGATGATGATGTTGATGATCATGATGATGATGATGATGATGATGATGATGATGATGACGATGAAGTCAGCAGCTAATGACTCTGTAATATTGTTTAATAATTGTTGATGTTTAAATGCTAGAGCCGGTGCAAGACTCTTTAATGTACTCTAATGAATGCATGAATAAAGTACGCGCTGTTGCGTCTTGGTCATTCTCCTGTAACAATATTAAACACACACCAGTATTAGGATGCTCACCATCCGTAGTGTGTGACTACGACACGTTATTTAATACAGTAGTGTGCGGTTTGAGAACGCGGCTTATGACTTCATCCAAAAAGGGGCGGAGTTGTGGGAGGAAATAAAGGGGAGCAGGGGCGTGGCTATGAGAGGACGTAGCGATAGAGAATGGAGGTGGTGGTGGTGTGTGTGTGTGTGTGTGTGTGTGTGTGTGTGTGTGTGTGTTTGTGTGTGTGTGTGTGTATGACATCACCCTCCTCTCGCTTTCTCCAAACCGGCGGCTTTAGGAGGAGCGGCAGTCCTACCGTACACTCGCGCGCGCGCACACACGCACACACACGCACACACACACACTCACACGCGCATACTCTCATACACACACCGAGTCGCGCGACGCTACCGGGGGATTTAAACCTATATTTACCGCCAAATTGAGCGGCTCGGATCTCGGAAAACGCATCCATACGGGATTATTATTATTATTTATACATTTATAAGTATGTATATTTATACATATATATAATTTTTTGAAGATGTGAAGGGGTTTTGCGCGTGCACAAGGAAAAGGAGAGCGGTCGTTTCGTTTAGGAGCAAAAAAAAAAGGTAAGAGCAAGTTATAAAGGCTGATTCAAAAACAAGTGCATCTGGAATTTACAGCATAGAGTGCACTTGGAATTTATTTATTTATTTATTTTTTCTTATTATTCTTTCGGAGATTAATATTAGTTAAAGTGATGATGAATAACTCGTGCATTTCCCTGTGATCTGTCAGAACTTGGTTGCTGACTGGGATGCTTTGATTTGCATTCTTTCCTTAAATGCGCATCAAAACGTGCATGTTTTACGTGCATGCTCGACGTGGTGTACAGCGTTTAAGAAGCTGTTTAATGTGCATACAGTAATAAACGTGCGTGACAGAGCCGGTGTCAGTGATGCCAGCTCTGATAAAGTGACAAAAGTATAAGCTGTAGGTCATATAGGAAACGATCACATCTATTTTAAAGTGCATATAGTGTTTATTTTATATGTGTCTAAAGATGAATCTGGGACATGAAGCAAGTAGACGCTGTGCTGTTCTGAAGGATCGGAGTATGTGTTGTCTCTTGTTGTGCGCTTTGGATGCGCCTTTTAGTTTCTCATCAGCATCGTGAAATATCAGAATTCTTAGGTTTCTATTAAACTGACAATTCTGAATTTATAGGATATAATAGATCAAGGAATTTAGACTTAAAACGACCATGAACACCATACGTTTTTATTATTATTAATATTATTTTTCTCCAGCTCCTGCATGTGAGCAAATGCTGGAGACTCGGAAAGCCTGTCAGTTTCGTCTTTAGGACTTTAGGAAATCTGACGTTAGATGGAAATCATTAGCATGCATTTAGAGACTTTTGCTCCACCCTAGTAGTGTGAGCGTGATTATATATGCACACATACACACATTACATATAGCCGGAATGTCCACAATCACACACAACGGAGCCTGCACAAGAGTGAAGAATAAAATCCCAAATTGAAGACTAAAATCACATCAATATATCTTTTTTATTTTGAGGTTTGCGTGCTGTCTGGATGCATCACGGTATCTGGTACTGAAATGATCCATAAAGGTCTGTGCGATGCGCGCGCGTCGTGGTGGGTCGCGCGTGCGTTTATTCTCACAACCCCATACGTTCCTAATTGCATCCAATGTTTTATTTGCGCCACGTAGGTCGACTATGTGTTGTAGATGTTTATTGGTCTAACATTTTGTACTATTCTCCACAATTCAACTAACTTCTGATCGCGGGTTAAGTGTGAAAGCAGAATTCCGCGCATCATTTTAACCTCAGTCTCATATTTAAGACGGGTTGCCAGATTTTGTTGCTTGCGTTTACTTCGGCACGGTTTGAAGACCCTCCACATCTCACCAAAACGGTCTAACCCTGGTCACGGGCTCCTCCGAACACACCTGGGACATCTCATCAACCAAAATCTGGCAACCCAATTTTCCTCTGTTATACTGAACCAACATACAATATCGATAGCCAATTCAATATAAACCACATCTATAACTAGGCTCTATCTATCTATCTATCTATCTATCTATCTATCTATCTATCTATCTATCTATCTAAATTAATTAATTAATTAATCAATGAATTAATTACATAACCAATTATAGCTGGAAACTGTATATCTGGCAACCCGAGCAGTTTTGGTGACTCTAGTTCCCTCAGGTCCGGGTTCATAAGTAAATTTAGGAGAAATTAGACCTAAACGAGTAAAATTCGCCTCATTCAAAAAATAAGAAAAGAAATGAGCAATTTTCCAATTTTCCTTGTTCTTCGGAGTGAACAGCACAATAAATATCATGTGGAATAACGCTGTAAGACACGCTACATTTACACAGACTATACCCGAGGATATTGTGCACTTTGTTTTTTTTTATGTATTTATTTCACACGTTGTCGATAAAAGTATGTAATATTTCAGATGGCTATTTAAATAACGCACATCCGACTGTGTTCTCATTAGCAGTGTAGTATCCTATGCGGTTTGTCGGTTTGAGACGCAGCCATATGGCCAGTACGACCGTTGGTGTGTGACATGGCTGTTCATGCGCACTGAAGAACTATTTCTGGGCACCGTGTTAAATACGGTTGAATGCGGTTTGGGACGAAGCCATAAGATTGAAAAGTAAATTTGACATTGCAACCGTTGGGGTAAACGGCTTCCTTATATGGTAAATAGTGGCAGAACGGCGCATGAGCAGTACTGTTTGCTCTCTGTCCCATCTGGAGCATCAGGTTAAATATCGGGTTTATGCACCGCTGTGAGAAATAACATAATTTTACTTGTTTTTCATATATATATATATATATATTTTTTTTTTTATAATGTTCGTATATCCGATGACCTTTATATCTCCTAGATTAACGCATATTACATTTCCATTGACAATTATTAATTTAGTAAATTATTGCTATGCTTAAACCTTAACCTCAATATCCAAAATAAAATATTCTGTCTTTTTTATTATTAGTATTAGTATTATTATTATTAGTAGTATTATTATTAGTAGTAGCATTATAAATACAAGCCGAATGTCCCCACACAGTCATATTCCTATCAATGCTGGGACATTTAGTCCCCTCCAAAGCTATAAACACACACGCACACACACACACATACTCATACACACACGCACACATACATACACACATACTCATACACTCACTCACACACACACATACACACTCACATGCACTCACACACACACAATGATGTAACCTCACAAATGAACTGCAGGCTGACGTGACTCGACTCGTCTTCTTTTTGTGTCATGTTCATTTCACAAACCTTTTTTCTTATTTCATCACAGGCCAGGGACTTGTATTTTCAATGAAGACCTTTGCATGTTATCATTATTGTATTTTCTTTATTTTTGCCCTCTGGCTGATGGAAAACAGAAATGGAGGCTATCAGCGCTTTGCATTAGGAATGATCCAACCAGCATCTCTTGAGGCTGATCTATTATCTTAATAAAAATTATAATTACAAAGCAGAATGCTATGATTGTCTTGAAGTCATAAAAACAGTTTATACTGCTTAATCAATAACCACAGTGACATGTCAGCAGTCCCTCTGATTCATGGGCTCTGCATGCACAGTATTCAGCTTTACACACATGTATTCAAATGACATTAAATATATTCAGATACCGTATAGATCTTGAATTTGTTGGTTGGTTAAGCTACATAATTTTGACATCAAATATCATAAATATTATTTTAATTAAAAAAGGTTTTATTAAGGGTTGGATTTCTTGTTTCCAGATTATGTTCATCTAATATTATGGAATTTCCCAGGATAAGAGTCATCCTGTTGTGTATTTAACAGTGAAATATGATGATCTTTGTATCCTGTAGAGCAGCAGTTCACACACACACATACACACACACAGATTACACAGTGTCGCAGGACCTGTCTAGGTTAAACCATCACTGTTAAACCATTATCAGAGGATCAGAACTTTATCTTCTTATTTTTCCAAATTGAATGAAATTTTGATCCAAAAGAATTTAGAATTAAGGCAAAGACATTTTCTAAAAGCAGGCGTGCCAGAGGCGCATGGATGTGCGCTGAAGCATAATTTATTAAGGCTTTTCCACCAAGCGCCCTCATTACTGGACAAATCTGCAAATTACTCAAAAAATCCTTAATTAACAATCAGATAACAGGCAGCCACAAACAAAATACAGAAGCATGACAAAATAGAAGTGGCAAATTAATGCAAGATTGCAATCCAGGCTGAATAAGAGACTGACAGAAACACAAGACTATAATTATAGCTACTTGGTGTAAGAAAAATATTTTTTCTCCAGCCGATTAAAATCCAAATAGAGGTAACATAGTAGTCCTAACCCAGTAGAGAGGATCATGAGAACCACTCACTGTTGTCTGACATAATGATGCTTGATCCTCACCAGCATGTTGTGTTGGTCAATTAACCCTGAATCCATTTTAATTCTCTTACTCCCTCCTGATTGGACAGCTTTTTACTCTACATTCTACTCTACATTGAGAACGCCACAGGGATTTTTTCCATTATAATTTATATTATCAGCATCAAACTGCATAAAAAGTAGAATCTTAGTAATCTGTGAATTCTTAGTAATTGTTACATCCCAGGGGCACATTTGGCTCACGATACCAGGGTCAGGGGTTTGACCCCTGGCTTTTGTGTGTGTGTGTTTTCTGGTTTTCTTTGGGTATTCTGGTTTCCTCCAGTAGTCACTGTATGCCGATTGTCATGACTAAATTGTCTGTAGTGTGTGAATGGTTGTGTTGTTGTAACCTGCAATGGGTGTTACTGTACCTGCTTCGTGCCCTGAGTCTCCAAGGATAGACCAGAGGTTCCGCATGACCCTGTGTAGGATAAACAGTTCAGAAAGCAGTACGTCTTCCTTTAGGTTTATTGAAACTCATGCACAAGTTTGCGTAAAACCATGTTAACTAACAAGCCATGTTAATTCAACTAGAGTCAATATCAGAAAAAATATCCTAGATTTTCTATGTGGTCACAGATGTTTAGACCCCACTGCATATAATATCTAGTTGTATAGGGTAAGTATTAATAACTGCTGCGACACATGCTAATTTTTCTTACAGTTGTTCTATAATGTTTGAGTAATTATTATTGTAACCATAAAAATAACTGTAAGAAATGTCCATGTAATAATGAGGTAAGAAATAACTACATGTCCTCTATGTTTGCTGTAAGTCTATAGAGCAAAACATCTTCGGGGATTTAGGAAAAGACAGTAATTATGTGTATTGCAAAGAAAGTAGCTCAAATGTCATTCGTAGGACATTAAAGACATTGTAAATCTCATAAGTTTTGGCCTGTGATTACTTTGAGAAGGAGGAAATGCATATAATACAAGGAAATACATAAATTTAAGGAATTAGTTCACGACTCTGAAGCCATTTCATGGACCCCTGAAAGGTTTTGTACTGAGATTTGAACTTACAAATGCCTGACCACTTGCAAAGCCCTTTACTGCTCGCAATGGTTTTAATGTGTACATTCATTGCTACTCATTTTCATTAAGTTAATTGTCACTACTCATTAAAGCACATTTCATGTTCAGCCTCTTCATTTTCATTAATAGTTTAATTGCACAGTGATTTTCAAGTAGGTTTAACAAGCTGAATAAAATGTACTGCTCATTTTCATGTGATGTATAAAGGTAAATAAATCCCTGGTATAGCACATGTTTCCAAATCCTGAAAATCCTCTAGTTAACACTAGAATGCTGTATGCTGGATTAATTATTCTGTAACAATGATATAAACTGAATCCGGATGAAACCAAGCAAGATCATGTTCAGTTAGAGATTGTGCTGACTTTTTATTGATGTTGACAAGACAAAAAAGTTTTTAAAGTGTTGCTTTAAAGAAAAAACATTTAATCAAGTAAAAATGATAGTATCCTATAATAAATAATAAATTATATATTTTCTAATAAATATACTCATTATATGAGCATATACATTTTACCACTTTTAAAGAATTGTGCAGCACCCTGGAGGTTTTAGTTGTCTAACTAATATAGCTATCATTCGTCCACCCTTGAGTGGTCATAGAAGAAGAAAAAATAACAACATGAAATAATGTTGAGAGGTCATAATATCCCATGCAGTAAGAATCTCCTGCTCTGGTTCCCTCCCTCTCTTTTTCTCTGCTCCATGTTCTCACTCATGTGTGCTTGTAACTCTTTGTAAAGGTCATAAGGAACAGAACACCAGGAGGGAGAAAGACGAGGCATAATCTCATGCTGCTTGGCGCTTCATTTAGGTCTCTTGGCGAGACAGCTAAATGAGAGAAAAGCTGTGGGTGGGGTTTTACCCTACAGCCCCTGAGGTCACCACTTCAAAGGTCACGTCTCGTCTCGACAGCCTGGCTGGAGTTCGGCGAGGTTTTTGGGCGACACAGGAGGATGAAATTTGTTCACTCCTTTTATTGAGCTGTCGTCCAGTGAGCTTTTACTCACTCACCTAATGAGCATGAATGATTCATCGCTCATCTTCACTTTCCTCATGTATTATGCAACATAAGGAGAGAAGGATATGACTTTTTGGGGGTGTGAGAGTCCAGAAGAAGGCTGAGTTGAAGCAAATTGATGGGTCAGAAAAGCCTTGAGAGTTTTCAGTGGTACTTTAATACCAAACCTGAATATGTACAGGATGAAATCATATAATCTGACATGGATGGAGAACACTATATTTCTACATTTATAAGTACTACGTTATTCTACAGTTTATTATAGTATAAGGATAAGATTTTTCTTGAAAAAATACCAATAGTATAAATCACTGTAATCGTACGATGTCAACCTGTCGTGAAACAGCTGCATAACCCATCTCTTAATACACATAACTTTCCCAGTGTGAATATTGACCTCGGTTGTGGCAAACCCAAGTGCTTTTCTTTAATGTACAGTCATTGTACTAGTAGGTCATTTTATATAACCTTGCTAGGTAGCAATTTGGCTAGATCTTCTAATTCATTCGGTTGTATGAAAAGGTTTGGGTAAGTTTATTGGAACAGCATGAACTTGGTAATAAAAAAAGGTAAGCGATGGTGACAGGAGTGATGGGAAGGGGGGTTGGCCCACATCAGCCCTTATTGATTTGAGGGTTTGGAATTGTCTCACGCTGCAACAGAGATCTCCCAACTGCCTCCTTTTCTGTCCCTAATCTTTCTTTCTGACATGCGTGGTTAAGGATCAAAGCAGGCAGGCTGAATAAAAGCCCTGTTTTTGCTTGCATGTTGTCAGTGTGTGTTCTTCCCCTTATCACTGAGCTCCAAGGATCTCTTTTCATAGACTATGCTATCCATTTACACTAAATATTAATTAGAGTCACTGGTGGGTTTGAAAAATCCCTTTAAAGGTGTTGAAGAAAACGATTAATACAGGAAAGTGAACTTTAGAAGAAAAAAAATGTAGAAAGTGGTATGAAAGCTATCCTTCACTGTTTCTGTTTGTAAATGTTTCTGATGAATTGTTTAATGGAATTTATCTTCAGGGAGATTTTGTGTATACTGATGTGAGTACAATGAGATGTTTTCTGTGCATGTCCCAAGTTAAGAATTGGGGTCAGACGGCAGGGCCTGTTATCAATAAAGAGCAAATGAGGTTTAAGGGTTAATTGAGGAACCATCAGTGGCTTTGTAGTAAATGTATTTTCATCTAATATTTGTCTTTCATACAGGATGTAATGTAAAATTATTAGAAAACTTAGTAATTTAGTGTTGAATGAATTTTCCTATACCATAAAGTGTTTTATTCCTTTTATATTATAGTATTTTGCCAATGGTAACAATTATTCAATTTTAATTATGTATCTATACTTTTTTGTCTGTGTAGTCACATGCTGGCTAATAAGAGAAAAATGCAGATCGTTCCTGAAAAACTCCAAAGGTGACACTGGAGACTCCTTTCATCTATGAATGTTAAATAAATGTCTTTTCTGAGAAGAGATTATAAACTTTATTCTTTCTTGAATATAAACCAATTTTTAAGTATGTAATGTGGAGAATCTGCTGTAAAGTCTCTGTTATTTTATAAACAGCAGGTTTTTTTAATTGTAAAAATGTACTTGAAAATCCAGTACGCATTGTGTGTACAGGAAATGACTTGAAATCCCTACACATATTAAATTCTAATGACTTACAATACTGTATGAATAAAGTGCCATAAAAACAAAATAAAGTAAGTAGTTAAACCATACTGTAAATTCTGGCATTGTACTGAGCAAAACATTTCTTTCATGATCTTCTTCTTAATTGTTGGTTTCTCTAGTGTCATTAAGCTCCTGTTTCTCTATTAGTCTTCAATTCTAATCCATTGACACACACTTGTGCTGATAACAAAAACAAAACCTCATTTTCTTAAGATGAGCAATTTGCGTTGACTTGCACACTCGGGAATTGTGCTTTCTGTACTGCCTTTGATTATAAGGTTTTAGAAATTATTGATTTTTTTTTCATGGCACTGATTAAACCTGCTTTTGCCCTCGATGCTGTGCTTCAGTACAGTGTGTTTCTGAACAAGAAGCAGGAAACAAACTTTATGTGCCGTTTCCTGTAAGTTCTGTCAAGGTGCTGTTTTTTTCAGCAGTGCATCGATGAGGCTTATTAGCTCCGAATTGCTTTACGCGTGAAGGAAACTTAAAACAGCTGCCTTCATGTCTGCAAGGAAATGTGTGCGAGAGTGTGTGTATGCGCTGAATGACGATAGAGTAGTTTTGCCCGAATCCGAGGAGTTTGGAAGTGTTTTCTCATCTCATTTTCATACCTAATTCTCTGTCATTCTGAAGTGCAGAAGTTACCGTAAGTTTAAAATGACCTGGGATCACAGCTGTCACAGTGTGCTGGAGTTACTGCATGCTGTGCTAAAAAAATCTGAAATATTTAATACCATTAAAAAAAAAAAAAAAAATAGAAAGAACCAAGAAACCTGTGTAAGTTTCTACAACCTTGTTAAACATTTTAGGGAAAGATTAAGTGATGTTTTCAAGGGGCAGGTGTCACAAAATATCTAATTGTAAGGGTGTCAAAAAATTGTTAAACTTAAATCTCACTGTGTTATATTATTCTTTTCACACATACTGTATGTATTCTATTTTATTGGTTACATCTGATTAGTCAGTTTCATTTTATATAACAGCACAACCTGAAAAAAGTAGGCCTGTTCTTTAAAAGAATAAAACGAATTACAAACTTCTAATCATATAAACTTCCAGGTAAGTGGAAAACATAAATAATATTATCTGAGAATAATCAACTTCACATTGGTAACAGTAGCTCATCTTCATTTCCCTTAATTATACATTACAACAAAATTGAGGAGAAATCCATTTGCTCAGATTACTGTAATCCTTGCCTTTTGCTATCACTTCTGTGTCTCTCCCTAACCTCCAGTGTGTTTAAAATTCAGCTGCTTGGCTTTTTTCCAACACCCAGCACTGTATCACGCCTTTGCTTCACAATTTGCCATAAAACAACACTTTCAAGGACTCACAGGGGTTAAATTGCAGACAGAGCACAGGGGAGTGCAGCTGAGCTCCAGTACTATAATTCAGTGAAAATGTAAATCACAGCATGGTGTAATGGCAGTTATAATAATGATGATGATGTAATACAGGTTCACACCGCTTTATAGAGTAATGCTTTCATTTGGAAATATTGTGAAATATATTCAGTCACTCAAGGCCATTGTTAACATTCATTCATTCATTCATCTTCTACCGCTTATCCGAACCACCTCGGGTCACGGGGAGCCTGTGCCTATCTCAGGCATCATTGGGCATCAAGGCAGGATACACCCTGGACGGAGTGCCAACCCATCGCAGGGCACACACACTCTCATTCACTCACGCGATCACACACTACGGACAATTTTCCAGAGATGCCAATCAACCTACCATGCATGTCTTTGGACCGGGGGAGGAAACCGGAGTACCCGGAGGAAACCCCCGAGGCACGGGGAGAACATGCAAACTCCACACACACAAGGTGGAGGCGGGAATCGAACCCCGACCCTGGAGGTGTGAGGCGAACGTGCTAACCACTAAGAATATTTCTTCTTCTTCTTCTTCTTCTTCTTCTTCTTCTTCTTCTTCTTCTTCTTCTTCCTCTTATTAATGGTGCTTGCAAAGCAACATTATTACTATTGTGCCGGACAAAACTTCGGCGCATATCTTGTCCCGCGGCTTTTGTCCTAGACCCATGAATGACGTGTCAAATCGACCGGCTCATTGAGGAGAGGTGTGCTATGACTTTTATAAGCAATCCGAGTACCGGTACTTCCGGTACCGGGTCTCAAATTGGCCTTTTTTCCCATAGACTCCCCTTATAAACTTTGGAGGTTTATAACTCGGCAAGCTTTTGAACTATCTAGACCAAACTCGGCCAGCTCCTTTAGGGTGATACTCTTGGTGTACCGACTGGCCTTCCGGTTGTGCCGCAGCCCCGCCCCCAAAATATGCAAAATCAAAAAACTTTTTACAACATGGACATGTGACATATCAAAACACTCACAACAATGAGGGGAACTTCCTCACATGTATTTGATGACGTCACGTGATGTAAAAAAATGAGCACAACATGGACATGTGACATATCAAAACACTCAGCACGATGAGGGGAACTTGCCACGTGCAAGCACCATTCACATTTTCTTCAGGAAATGTACGTTCTAATTATTATTAGTGTCGTTGTTATTATTGTTGTTGTTTTTGTTATTATAATAACAATAATAATAATTAGCAGTAGTATTAGTAGTAGTAGTATTTATATTTTTATAATAAATAAATTGTTTGTTTTTTTCTCTTAATTTGAATTATATTCGTACTAGTTCATCTGCTCATTTCTCACTTATAGTCATTAATTCTAGGGACCGTAGCCAAATTAATTGGATCTTTCAGTGTACTTTGTATACTTAACTGCATTAGACTTTTTAGCTGTACTTGGAACAACTTCTAGAAACACGTCTACAAAAATCCTAACATGAAAAAGATTCCCCCAAAGAGACAACCAAACCTTTTAGTAGCTCTTTACAGACAGTCTATACAGTCATTATTACAAAAACTTATCATATGATGTCTCTTATGTTCTTCATTTGAACTTCACTTGAATCAGATATTGTTTTCTTATGAATGAAAACATTTTGAAAAGACTCACTTCTTGTCTTTATTATGTTCGGACAAATGTTCTGTCTTCTTGATTATATATATATATATATATATATATATATATATATATATATATATATATATATATATATATATATATATATATAGACTGTATAAGATGTTTCACCTATGGTAGAGCTATCTAGCTAGAGCAGTTTGTGATACACATATCACATACCCATATTTTCTTTTTCATATGTTCTGCATTAAAACTCATCTTAATGACATTCCTTTTCATATCAGGTAGTTCTTGTGATGTTATTATATTTTTATGGTTGAGTTTTTTTCTAACTCCTATAATCATTAAATCTCACCTCAAAGAAAATCCATGTTCACCTCAAGCCAAAGTCTCTTCTCATGTTTGTCTACAATGTCTGTAGTTTACGCACTTGACTGTAAATGGTGCATTATGGGAAACACCTCGTTTCCCCTCAACACCTTCCCGTATCAGGCTATTTACCAGCTCTCCTTTACTCTGTTACTTATATTGTTATTGTGTTCACTTGGTTGATTGAGTCACATCTCGCCAGGCTGCTGCGTTTAAAGATAATGCATTGCAGCAACTGCTTCATCAAGCAAAGAGGAAGTGACAAAGCTGCAGGCTGTTTATTACTAAGTGCTTGCAAGCTGCTTTCGAGAAAAAGTAGCATGTGCTTAATTCATGCTGAGATTCCTGTTAACCAACAAGGCATCTTTAAGACACATAGGGAGATGATGGATTCATGCTGGAGGATAGCTGCTCTGGTTTGCTCTTGGTATATTTTAAACTATACTTTATTTCTAGGTATTCATTTTGAGAAGCCCAGATGTTTTTGCTACTTGCAAAAAAAGTTCCCTCTTTTTAATGTAGTAAAAGTAAAAAATATAGTAAAAGTAAAATGAGAGTTGGTTTGTTTATATACATAATAATATATTGATTGTATGTAAATAGACAGAAAGTATCATTATTACACTAGCTAAAAGCAAAAGAGCAGTTTGATCATTTAGCTAAAACAATATAACCGTTTGTTATCTCGTTAGCTAATAAAAGTTGTCGGCTGTTTTTACCTCAGAAACACATTTGATGTTTTGAGTTGATGTTGTATATCAATCATAGCTGAATTTCTTGACTGTAACAGAAAGAAGATTCACAGTCTCACATGAAATCATGACTGTTTATAGCTGTTATAACATAAGTGCTGACAGGAACTAGCTTGCTCTTGGATATTTCATAACTATTAATGGGTAAAAAAGAAAACCACAAAATGTCATCCATTAATAAACACAATATTCTCATTGTTAGGAAATTGCTGTGTAAAAGAGGAATACAAATCTAATCCTTTCTGCTCCAGAGGCTTTGATTCTTTCTATAACAGGTTCAAGCCTCACTTTGTTTCTTTCTGGATTTACTGGATGAATAGAATGGATGTAGACTGACACTGAGTACAGATGAAGACTCCTTGATCGAAAATAATTGCCCTGTCCTAGGAATGATGTGATTCTGTGAAAACTGAAAAAGCAGTTTAGTGTCAGCCAGGAAACAGAGCTTATCGATCGTTACTCAAAGTGAGATATTTGCTTTCCACACAGTTTAACTCGAACAAGCCCATTAATGGGGGAAGCTAATTGTTCTATAATTACACAGGGAAGCTCTTTTAAAATGAAATGTGAGTACGTAAATTATTACATTAGAGTATTAGAGAAGCTCCTGCACATGGCTGTGACCTGCATGCTTGGTCAAATTTACCTGCCTCAAAGAATTTCTAGGAATTATATAACACACAATTAGTGCTGTGGTAATGACATTTTTCATGGTATTTCATTATATTAAATTGATTCAATAGTATGGTAATGCTCATGTCATGAGCTAGAGCTGTGAAGGTCAGTACTATATAAAAACTAATCATTTCAGGGAAGGTAAAAAAATCATTAGTTACAGCTTGATGTGATGTAACTGCAGTCAGTCCCTTTCTGATTTTGTTTTTATTTGTGATTTTTGTAACCAAAAATGCTTGATTTTGCAGCAGCATTTATCAAAATTTGTGATGCAGCTTGAGGAGATTTTATACTTAACTTATTTTTGTCTTGGAACTTCTCTGACACAAAGCAAGCCCCTGGGAATTAGTTGTTAACCTTGAAATTATATCTGGCCAAATAGAATAATTAAGCAACACCAATCCGAATACCAAATTCCCTACTAAATGTTAAAGCATTTATTATAATATGAACATTTAGCATTGTCAAATACATTTGGGATTTCAACGAAGGTGTAGACTTAAGTCTTAATTGTTTTTATATACTAGTTTATTCAATTCTTATGCATTTGTAACCATGACTTCTCAAGTGCACAGAGTTAATTTGATCGGTTTACTGCGTCTAACTCATTCAGATTCATGTCTGCCGCTCTCTCTCCATCATCGTTTCATCCTCACTCATGGAGAGCCATTATCAACATCAGAGAGGCTGCTGAATATACATGAGCACTTGTTGAATATGCAGGAACGCCAGGGAATATGCAAACAGGCTCGCAGCATGCCATGCAGGGTTGTCTGTGGCAAAAAAAAAGGCGCCAAACTGCTGACCAACACGTGTAGAAATTGCTTGCCCGTTTATGGAAAACCTTTGCTGCTTGGGTTTGAGAATTTATAATTACAGACCTGAGCAGAAAGCCACAGTTGGTTGTTGTCTATAAATATACATAAATGGACTGTCATTGCATCACTGGTTGTGTTTAGCATCTGCCTCTTAATAATGATATGTGTGTGTATCACATTATGGCCATAATAAATTAAAAAAAATTCTCAGTGTCTTCTCAGTAGTGTCTTAGACAGCATAATGGATGAGATGTTGTGATACATTTTTATTTGCAGCACTCTCAATCCCTGCGCCATGCTCTCCGTGCCTCTTTCCTTTGTGACAAATTTGGACCAATTTATGGTTGTGTATAAAAGCTACGAGGCAATCCATTCCGAGCTCTCACTCTCTGATGTGCTTCCCTCTGATCAAATGCTCAGTCATTCATCAAACCCACTTCACCGGCTCTTAACTCCCTTCAGGATCTCTTCTACTACGAGGATCTCAATACATTTTCTCAGGCTCTCTGTGCATAAAGCCCAGACCTGGGACAAAACCTGTGTTCTTAGACCAACATATTTTGATCAAACAGGCTTATTCTTATTACAGTGGATCCTTCCACATGTTTTTTCCACTTCCGCAATTCTACCACTGTGATAGTGGAGCTTTCTTAAAAGTGGTATTAGAGAATGTATGGTGGTTTATGCATTTTTACACCATACATATACTTGTTTAGTGTGCGGTTACATCCGTCCGGGACAATACACCTCTAAGACTCGTTTGGACGACAATGCTTAAATTTGCGATTTCTTTATTGTGGTAGTTGGCATGCTGATTTTTTTTTGTAACTGCTTTCTAAAAGCCACAACGTGGCCCTTAACGTCCATTCATCCATCCATCCATCCATTTCTTTACTGCTGATATTTCACATGGTTTTGAAGATCCTGTAGCATATCCAAGGGAACTTGGGGACACCCGGGAACAAATGGCACAATCACACGCACACACACCCATTCACACATTACAGACAATTTAGAAATGCCAGTCAGCCTACAAAGCATGGTTTTGGACTGTGGAATGAAACTAAAACACCCTGAAGCATGACGAAGAAAATCCAAACTTCGAAGGTGGGAATTGAACCTCAAACCCAGGAGGGGCAAGTTTAACGTGTCAACCTCTATGAGTATGAACACAAGCATTCCACCGTATACCAACAGGCTTTTAGATTAATATCTTAAATGATTGCTTGTTATCATTATTTATTTTAATCCAGTACTTTGTCAGGTCGAGGACATGTCAGTGACTGCTGGTCTATACACTATGTGAGCTTTGTAGTTAATTGAACTTTGGCTTATTTCGCTGGTCACTGCATCTGTGCTCCTCGGCACTGATCGATAATTCCATCTGTGCTCAAACAAGTGTGGGACAAAGTGCTCTTGTGATTGCAACCGGATGATTCCTGTATCGATCTGCACCAGGATGTTTTAGTACAGTTGATCAAAAGAGATGGCTGGGCTTTCCATTTGCCCCGTGCATCCAAAGAACACATACAATTATCTCTGTGGGCTAATCAAGTCTCAGATATTACAGTGACCAAACTGGCTTCCTGCTGCTTGCCTTTCACCAGCATATGTCTATGCTGCTACCTTTTCATCTGTAATTGATATTAATGAAGAGGGTATTGTAGAGGAACTGACATTTTTTGATCTTATTCTCTTTCTCTCTGTCTGTCCTTTGGAGATGGTATTATATTAATTTTTAAATTTTAATATAACATGCTGTGGGTTCAGTACAAGGCTCTCACTCAATAAAAACAATAAATTCAATTGGATGCACTGAGAGAAAAGTGTTGTTATAAAATTAGGAAGTACCACTAAAGAGAGATAAAGCATGGCCTTTAAGTTGACTTAGTGATATTCTGTGCAGTTTTTTTAGTTTAATGCACTCCCAACTCTTACTACTTTAAATTTGTTGCAGCTACAGATGTCCATCACACACACACACACACACACACACACACACACACACACACACACTCCACATTACCATGAGGCATGTCCCGTCTGACATCACTGACTTATTTTGACAGTTTCATCTGTGCACTTAGTGCCCTCGCTCCCTTCACTTCCTCTTTTTGATCTTCACCCAGACAAGCGGAAGCCTTTACAACACCTACAGACACTATCCATCATCCCCTCCTTAAGACATGCTTCATATTCGTCTCCTCTGCGGTCAGTCTGTTTTTTTCCGCTGTGGTTTTAAAGGGTGATTGCTCTTTTCTCTCTACCTTGTTCCAAACACAGTAATGGCTTGATGTATTCATAATTCAAGCATCATTGATTTGTGGTTGAAGCCGTGCATTAGTGCTAAGGTGAAAAGAAATGTATCTTCATTAGCTTAAAATGCGCACAAACATACACCATTGAGAACTCTGAGTGAAGAAGAGCAAGAGTGGATTTTCTAAAATGGTAAAAAATGTTAAAATTTTCTATGCTGTCAGTTTTGCCAGGCAGTATCTGAGCACAAACTGACTTGATTAGACTTATGTCTGTTTTGGCTTAGTGTGTAGCTGAGTAGCAATGTGAGGTTTTAGACATCTATAGGCATAGATAACAAGGTTTTAGACATCTATAGGCAGACTGACATTTTCAAGGACTGTATCTGTTTGTTGATCTGGTATGATATTTACAGAACGAGAGGTCTAGGTAAGATTAGAACGTAAATAAAATATCAGATTCAGGGTCTCATCAAACTAAACCTAGAGTACAAATCCCTACTAAGAGCCTTCGGGATGTAAACATATGTGCATTGTGTCACTCACATTGTGTGAGGCCTGGGCATTGTTTTCTCATCAATAAGTTGCACATTGCCTTGCTGTCTCGTAATAATTATGTTGCTGGTTAATCAGATGTCTAAATCTATTATGGAGCTGCTGGTGGTGAAGTTAGGACACAAAGTGTGTAAACTCAGTTCTCACTCTAAAATTTGGTGGCAAAATACACAGCAATCATTAGAACACAGGCAGAATACATCACACAAATATAATTCATAACCAGAAAACAAGAAAAGAGTTTTAAAAACAGGAGCTACTAAAACAGAAAGACAAGCCTTTTAAGGGATAACACAAAACAGGTGAACCCAACGTGATAGAAAAGCAGTGAAGGGACTGGAAGACAAAATGACATGAAAACAGCACTCAGAAACTCCTAGACACATTGATACAAAAACTTCTGATCATTTTCCATTTAAGATTTTATGCCATTTGCTTCCAAAGTAAAACTGAACAATGAAATGGGAGCATTACTGCAATCCTCCAGTGTGCTGAATAGAATGCTTATAAGGACTTGAGATTCAAGACAGATAAAATCATATTTCATTTATAAGCATTCTAGTGCAATTTGGGACACTGAAGTTCTGTCTCGGCAGCATGGTGACAGTTCTGTTGTGTTTATTCCCGAAGTAAACTTGCCTTGAAGTAATTACACCATGGGTCAGCATCTAATTAATAAGCTAGAACAATGCAATCAGTCATCACAAACAGTTGTGAGACGCCACGAGGCTGGCAGTGGCTGAGTCTATTACTATTATTAGTGCACTGTCGCATGCTAAGCAGGACGACTTTTTCCTCCTGTCTGGCCATTTAAATTTGCATTATTCATGCGGCAGAATTTTTTTGTTATCCACAGTGAAGCAGAATGTAACCCAAAAATCTACTTAATACTGCTGAACAGTTGGAGGGTTCAACACCTGGCTGTGTAGGGAATTTGACCTGACAACCTTCTGGTCGCTGAGCTAGCGCTCCAGTAAGCTAATTACAACACACAGGTGGTTTCAGGTGTTAGAGATCATCAAGTATTATGAATGTGTGCAAAGATCTTACAGTGATGGGAATTCTGAAGCTTCTCAGTAAGTGAAATAATTTGGATCAGTTAAACAATAAGAATCTACGCTCTGACTTCCTAAGCGACTGCTTAATTATTTATTCTTTCAACAAGACAAAGTCATTGTCTTTCTTTGCCTAAATAGGACTAAAATTGTTAGTGAAACCATATGCCTATGTTTAATGAACACACTCAAATTACATTGTATTGTATATTATAAAATGAATTTTAAAGAAATTCATTCATCCTTTAGAGAGACACATTCATCCTATCATGTGACTCCTGATGCCACAGCCGGCCATATTTGGGACACTAAAGAACAAATCTGAGTTTGAGGGATATCATAATCTCTTTTGCCGGTTGTCACACTAGAGAGACTGGCAGCTGAAGGCACCAATGAGCTCTTGTGTATGAAAGAAGGCAAATAGCACATACTCTGAGTAGATTACACCAAATGAATGAATGATGAATCTGTGATACACCTTGAAAAGATGTAGTTTGTCTGGCTTCATGCCTCTTGGAGAAACCATGTGAAGCTTCACACTCCCTAGTTTGTAGATGTATGACATGTGAGAGCTTTTTTGGGGACAAAATCAGCAAGGGACTACAAATGTACATTGAGAAATAGAGTAAGTGTCGCTTTCATGCTACTGTGCCTGTGCTTCATTTATACTTATCATGATAAATGATTTCCCCTAATATAATTTACATACAGTACATCTTCAACAAGGATTTTTTTCTGTGTGTGTGTGTGTGTGTGTGTGTGTGTGTGTGTGTGTGTGTGTGTGTGTGTGTGTGCATGGTGCAAATCATCCCTTTTCCCCAGTCATAGGTAAGTAGGCCAGACAGAGTAAGTAGGCCCAGTTTCCAAAAATGTCTCAGGCAGAACCCTATCCTTTTATTTATGTTTGCCATTTTTATTGCTTAGACAAAACAATTATTTATGCAGTTGACCTCCAAAATCCAGGATTCAGCATCCAGGCAGCATATTGACACTAGCTATTGATAAAAAGTAAACACATTTGAAAATGTGTAATTTTTCCAAAGCACAGATAAATGATTGCTTTGTGAACTCCACATTTCCAAGTTGGCGGAACTTTCTGATTTAGGTTTCTATTCCATAGTTAATCGCTATGTGTAGGCTAAACCTATGCTGATTTAATAACCTCTATTCTTGACCAATAGATTTTGGACCGTGAAGCATTTGTGAGGTCAGGCACTGATTCAGGTGAGGAGACCTAGGTTCATTTGCTGTTTCAGTTCATCCCATGGTGTTCAGTGGGGTTGAGGGCAGGGCTCTGTGCAGGGCACTCGGGTTTCTAAGTGGAGTTTGCTTTGTGCTCAGGGGCATTGTCATGCTGGAACAGGTTTGAGTGTGATGGCCAAGTGTCCATAGTCTCTGGCCATATATTGTAAATGTGAGAGAGAGAGAGAGAGAGAGAGAGAGAGATGAAAGCTAGTGATTGACAGCTCATGCACATGAGACTACATACTTCCTGCCTGTTAAAATAGAGCGGTATGTCTTCTCGAGAGCACCGGGTTTGTCTTCTACACGGATTCGTCTCAATGGGCCATCCTCATGTTGACTAAAAGCAGTTAAGAGCCTTTGCTTCCTCCTTCCGGCGAGTCTGATGGACGCTGACGTACTCGGTGGGATTTAAGTACTAGGGCCTGCAACTTTCTTGTCATCTCATTACAGCAGAGATTCTCTGGGCTCTAACCTGCTCATAGTCACCTGGTCAAAAGTCAGTAGAGCTTCATGTGGACTTTCTAAAACCATCTAGATAAGAAGAAATGTAGGACTGATAGATATTAAGTAATTCAACTGTATTTGTTTTATTTTGAGTTAAGGTAGTGCTGTTGAATGCCAAAGGCTTGTGAGATTTCTTTTGTTCATCATTTTTGTTGTTAGGACAATGTGCTAGAATGGCCATATAGAAACAGCCAAGCACATGTGAAATGTTGATGTGTTTTTGTTATGACAACCATGGGAGTTTAAGTTTTAGGTGGGTTTTATATTATGTATATTAGTTTTCGAAGCTGATATAAAAAATGGTTATCAATTCCAAAAATATAAACAAAAGATGACAAAGTATCTAATCTGTTTTAAAACAATTTTAGTAAGGTTTTAAAATCAAATGAAGTCAAAGTAAAAAGGTATGTACTTAAGTATAGAATTTTATTTAAGTACATTTGTAAGTAATTATGCTAGTAAATGTAAAAAAGAAATTGTGTAAAGTAATTACAATGAGAAATTGCAGCGAACAAATTTATTGCCATTGTAATACAGTAACTGTAATTTTCTGCAACACAGAAAATGCAACAAAGAAATTGTAACAACGTAATTGTAACAAATGAATTGCCATCGGAATAGAGACTTTCTAGCAACATGATTGCAACGAAGAAATTGTAATACAATAATTAATGGTGCTTGCAAAGCAACATTATTACTATTGTGCCGGACAAAAATTCGGCGCTTAACTTGTCCCGCAGCTTTTGTCCTAGACCCATGAATGACGTGTCAAATCGACCGGCTCATTGAGGAGAGGTGTGCTATGACTTTTATAAGCAATCCGAGTACCGGTACTTCAATGGCTTTTTTTCCCATAGACTCCCATTATAAACTTTGGAGGTTTATAACTCGGCAAGCTTTCGAACTATCTACACCAAACTCGGCCAGCTCCTTTAGGGTGATACTCTGAACAAAGTTTTAAATTGGTGTACCGACTGGCCTTCCGGTTGTGCCGCAGCCCCGCCCCCAATATATGCAAAATCAAAAAATGAGGGGAACATCCTCACGTGTATTTTGATGACGTCACGTGATGTCACGTGAAAATAAAAAATTAGCACAACATGGACATGTGACATATCAAAACACTCAGCACAATGAGGAGAACTTCCTCAAGAGTATTCAGATGATGTCACGTGCTCGTCTGCACTAGCCTCCGGGATTTGCCACGTGCAAGCACCGTTCACATTTTCTTCAGGAAATGTACGTTCTAGTTGTATTTGTTATTGCAGCACATTGTAACAAAGAAATTGTTGCATTGAAACTGCATGCAGTGATATATGATAGAAGCTTCACTGGATTCATTTTGCAGCAAAAGAGTAAAACTACCATTTATGACCTGCTCATCATAAAGCCGAAGATGCTTTCCTTTTGCTAATGCATGTATTCTAAAGCATTTTCATTTCCTGTGTGCATGTGTGCCAATGGGTAAAGTAGGAAGAATGAATGGCTCCTGCTGAGCTGAGACCTGGCCCTGGGGTTGACCTTCTCTAACATAATTTCCCAGAGATTCTGACTCCTTGTGGTCAGCTAATTAATAATTCAGCTGCCACGTTATCTATCTAGTTCATAGAGTAAGAATGAGTAGAAGGAAAGTGCTTTTTGAAACAGCAAGTCTACTCTCTTGGCCTTCTCCTTACTTTGCTCTCACACTCCTTTGAGCTCCACTGGGTCATCATCCCAATAGCTAGCTGTCAAACACGGTTTGTGTTTTGCTGGTTGTGTCTTGGCCAACAAAAGCTTTCTGACTCTGGAGAGTATCTTCCAGGGTGGAAGGATAAAAGCAACTCCAGAGCCAGGCTTGCATTTTCTGGAAGCTGTTTGAGGTAATGAGTTTTTATTATAGGTTGTCCACTCTCGTTTTTCAAAATATATTTGGGCTGGGTTTTTTTTAATTAGTTAATTACAGGTTGCTTATATTGTCTCATTTACCAAGCTATAATCATGGCTTTGTTGCTGATTCTTCTTATTAAAGATTTCAGTCATGAAAATTCTGACCATTTTTTTTTTTATATATATTTACAGCAGATTGTAACTGTAAAAAAAAAAAAAAAAGGAAAAAATGGTTAAAAAAAAAGGTTGAGATTCATTCTGAGGAGCCTCAACACTCAAGTCTCATTATCCAAGACAGAAACATGGAGGAGGGGTTGTATCCTTGAGCAACATATTGTGTCCGTATTGAGTGGAGTGTAATTCTGTGCGGCCTCCAATGGCGCCAGTTAAAGGGCCTTGTACACTCAGCTTCTCATCACTACTCCTCTCAGCCAGGTTGAAATTGTCAGGAATACTGGGGCCAAGGCTGTGTGTTTCTGCGCTTTATGAAAGATCAACATATTCTACAGCCAATCAAACCAATCCAGTATGTCCTTCAATGTTCTACCCCATTTACACAGGTTTATATTAAATGCAAACATTAGGGTCTTCATAGAGAATGCTGGTGGTTAATAGTGACATTGTTGCTATTTTCTGAAAAATTATAGCTATTTGTTAGTGAATGTTGGTGTTTGATAAAAATATATATAAAACATTAGTGTTTTGTGGTAAGATTGCTGCTGTTTGATGGTAAATGTTAGACCCTGTTCAGACTGCAGGTAAAAGTGGCCCAAATCTGATTTTTCTGGGGTCAAGTGACCAGGTCAGACTAGTGTGAGTAGTGTGAACACTCAAATCTTGCCCAGATCTGATTTTTTCAAATCAGATTTAGACCACTTCCATATGTGGTCCTGAATCAGACCCAAATCTGATTTTTTCCAATGTGCCCGCAGTGTGAACAACCAAGGAGGATTTGATGCGACTTTTACGTCAATCTACATCGACATTTGTCACAATTATGCACCAGCGAATACGCACACAAACGTGACTACGCCTACAAAATGGAGAACAGTGATGGAGCAAGTCAGTGGAGGGAGAGTGAGGTGTTAGACCTAATTAGTATTAGTACCCACAGTGCGGTAACTGATCCCTGTTGCCAGCCAATACACCCCAACTCCTACACGTTTCCGCACGGAGATGGGTCGCCTAAACTGAGTATCCTGCCGCAGGAATCTTGAGGAGAGGCGCTGACAGAGATAATCAAAAGTTGCCCTCGACATCCGAAGATTTTCAAAAAACTGCGTCTCTGTGAAGCAGTTTTTTCACATTCCCACCACTCATGGCTTTGTCTCCACATCCACACAGACCTCTGTAGTGAATTGGCAGCCATGACCCCGCAAAAGGCCAAAATAGCTAATTTTTCTCTCTTTCTCTTCATTCTTCCCGTCCTCAGCACCTGATCATTAATGTTACGGGTGCCATTACAAAAATATTTTGAAAGAAAAGCGAAAATGCTTGCTTCCTCCTTAACCTCGCCAACATTTTTGCGCAACGGCGTGCTGCGTGTGACATCATTCTTATTGTTCGTTTGTGCATGCGGGTCAGTTCGAAAACAGCAAACACTTCACACTGGTATCTGATATAGGCCACATTTTAAAAGGTAATGTGAACAGCCAACCAAAAAAATCAGATCTGAGCAAAATATCCGAATTGAGCATTAAGACTTGCAGTATGAACGGGGTCTTAGTGGATATGAACCTTGGTTTGATGGAGAATAGAATTGTGTGCTAAATAATCCTGGTGTTTGGTGGAGAATGTTGGTGGTTGACTGTAAAAGTTTTGGTGTTTTACGTCAACACACAAAATGTTTGGTGGCATGTTTATTTTCCTGCATCCAAATAATTTTCATTACCATATCATTAAGTTCCTTGATTATTGCAAAGTTTGTTATGCACTAGTTAAAAATGCATGGTACTACTTGGCCCCAAACATGATTTGGTATATGATCCAATTAAAGGAAAGTCTTTGTGGTGCCTCACTGTTTGACAGTCCTCAGCAGAGGGTAAAATTAGAAATTACTTTCATTGATCTTTTCCATTGTTTTGTATGGCTGTGAACCTCTTGCGGCTGTTAGCTGATTAAAAGGCCACATTTGGAGATTGGAGGAGTTTTGTCATACTGTTTGTTAGAAGCCACCATTACAGTTTTTATCAGCCATGAAATAGAAGGCAAAGGAGGCATGGTGTTTTAATTTTCTGAACTATGCTAATGATAGCCCTATTTGTAGGAGCTTACGTATGTTTCTGTAGGTCGGTATTAAAGTGTACCAATTAACAGAAAGTGATTCATGGCCTTGAGGTCTTGTTATCGCTTCGCCACACTTTGTGAAGAAAAACAAATGGTAACATTTTCAAGCCAGTCTGAATTCTCGGGAGCAATTTTAAAGGGTATTGTTAGCTATGTAGTTATTTACAGTTATGCTTTTTCAATAAAAGTTGGTGTCAGAGACCTTATTTATAATATTGAGACAAATGGATACGCAGCCATGAAAGGCACTTGGCTGATTAACTTGCCTGCGATGGCTTTTTATCTGTTGCCCATTTGATGTATTACGTCTTTTTAAGGCTCGGTCGAATGCAATCACAAGCTGTTTCATTGCACAGGGCTCTTAGATGCACAAGATTGCCTGTCGCTTCCCTGGGGAGGTGCTCCTTCAAAATTATTGACTGCCGGACGGTGAGGGAGTGTGCGAGCCGAGAATGCGTGTTTATGTATGGGAAGGCAGGGTCATTAAAAGGACAGAGGTCAAAAAATCAGAATGTCAATCCAAATGCCTAATGACTAATGTGTTTGTACAGTTAAAACAATTGATCATATATGAAATGGAGCAGGACAACCTTGTGAATTCAGGCTCATTTTTATTATTCAAAAACTCTTTTGCATTTACCTTTGTATCCTGACTGTGGCTAATTTTCTTTCTTTGGTCATGTTATTTGATGAAAAAGCACAAGCAAAAAATCCCCTTCCCCATACTTGGCCCCCAGAGCTGAATGTAGCAAGACGGCTGACTCAGGTTTCTCTAACTAACCCGTATTGTTTAGAGTGGACTTTGTGGCCGCCCTCTTCATGCCCTGTTGCTAGAGTGCTAGTGGGGAATTTCCTGCCTCTTCTAGAGTTGTGAATGGCCTGTGTTTCCCTGCCAAAGCACAGCTGCATAGTCTCGCCAGGGGTCCTTGCCCTCCACCCTTCAGTCCCTCTCACTGTGACTGACAGTGATTGTCAGGAGCAAGTCTGCCCTCAAGTAAAGTCTCAATAACAACATTTTATTGACCGAGACTAAACAGTGTCTTCCATCTCTTCCAATGCCAGCCCAGCGGAACACATGGGAATGTCCTTATAGTGGGCCTCTTAAGCACAGAATCAGTAATTGCCTTTACTTGATGCATTATTCACTAACGAAACCAAGCAGTGTTGAGACAGAAAATTGAATGTCAATCAGGTAAAGGGTAAAACATGGGCATGTGAATTTGAACCTGCTCTAAATTCAATACATTACACATAAATTATTACCAAATAAATAAAGACAAATGTCTGTAAGGACCTTGGTATGCTGCCAGTGGTAACCATCTCAGAATGGTCCATATTGCTTCTTTGTCCATATGAAGCTCTGGAGAGGTCTCGAATGCCATCGACCACTGACAGGGGTCAATAAAACAAGAGGCCTGCTCTGTGAGGAGAAACAGCAACATGCACTCCGTGTTTGACCTTGGCCCCGCCTCTCCCTGCCACAGCAGCAGTGCTCTTCCATTACTGTGTCATAACAAAAGCAGAAGGTCCTGCCCTTTTAAACAGGCTAATGCCCCCCTGGGGCTGATAATATACAGCTAATCCTCTTATCCTATGTTAGGGAGGATACCTCTGCAGTAACATTGCTAGCAGACTTAGTTATGTTCCTGCATCATCTTTCAGAAAAGACTGACACAAAATCCTGGCACTGATATGCAGTAATGCAATCCTGTAAAATTGTTAAGTTTATTTCAGAACCAACACCAAAAGTTGCTGTTAAGTAATCATGCCAATGCTGAAATGATTATGCTAGTGACTATATTGCTATACATTGTGATCACCACATGTATTTAAATGGTAAACATTGGATGTCATGGATAATTCAAGATAATTAATCAATTCATTAAAAAAAAAGTCATAATCTTTGGATATGGCTGACACCAAGAGTTCTCAGAACAATAAGAAAACGAAACTGGAGGTTGGTCAGGATGTGCAATCAATACAATAACTAATTAGGATATGTTAGAATAACCATTTGCATATTGCTAGGCTCATTGATATTTGGATTGCAAAAGTTAAACTGAAAAACAAATTGAGTTAGCCTCAGCAGAGTTACAGTCACGGCACAGGTGTGTGGCGGTCAGTCGGGTGTCAGTTTATGGTATGTGGAAGCTCTCACTTTACCTGTGAGTCTACATCCTTGTCTTCAACCATAGCCATGAGCTGTAGGTCATATCCAAAGAATAATATGTACAGACAGTGGAAAAGAGGTTCCTCTGCAGGGGTGCTGGACTTACCCACTGTTATAGTCTGGGAGTCTCAGACAGAGTAGGGATGTTTCTAATTACAAGCACCTTACAAGGATTGTTCACTGGTAGAGCGCATTTACATTTACAGAATTTGTGGTAGCTTGGCAGTCATGGGATTTGACCTTAAAACCATCAGATCAGTAGTCCAACATCTTAAAGACTGAGCTAGATATTGAGCTGGCCACTGATCCTAATGTAGACCCAGGACCTGTTCGATTGGTAATGTCTGGGGCTCTAAATGTGGACAGAGGAGTATGCTGCATGGTATTACGATAACCAAATGGTATTATGATGGTTATTACAATAACCAAAATGTCAATCTAATGATGCATACCAAGTGAGGAAACTATCCAGTTTATTTTTTTGCTCGTTGGAAAGAGAAGGAAGGAATTGAATGGCGACATAAAAATAAGCTAAATAAGGGATCAATTGTAGTTATGCAAGAATGAACGATGTGGTCCAATCTAAGCTTACTAATTTAATTACTTTGTGTTCTTTAAGATTTTCTAACAATTACTTGCTGTGTAATAAATATTTTCTAAGAGGTTTTTATATAGCCAAAGAGAAGCAAATCATCTGAACAATGTTGAGTGACTTGGTGTCAGCGGTGCAAGAGCTGGTCATAACACTCCATCTTGGATTAAGTCAGCATTTGGCCTAGTCGCCCAAAGTCTTCCATACCTTCAAAGTGTAACATTGGGTGTTTAATTCACTCCTTTGTGTTGACTTCATATCCACTTGTGTGTTCTAACATCGCACAGATAGATGTGTCAACTATTGACAAACACGTGTGGTGGCATTTGTTAAGTCGTTATCGATTGCATCTTTGAATTCATATGAGTGACAAATAGGATGGAAATACGATGATGGATGAGCAGGAATCCTATAGCACTGCTATATATTTTAGCAGGATGTCAATGCTGTGGAGATAAGCACCATATATTTCTACTTTTGACAGGAGGTGAGAGAGGAGCCAAGTCGGAATGATTACCACTACTGAGGAGTACAAATAAGCACGACTGGACAAGATATACAGAGAGAAGATCAATCCACATAAATGCCTCGTTTTACACGTTGCTCGTTTAAAATGCTGGAAATTGAATTTAGATGAGTTGCATTCCACTTATGGTAATGGCCGCTGCCTTTCTGCTCATCTTTGAAAGCACTTTTACTCTGTGCTCTTTCAGGTTTGAGCCTATCGAGATTTATGGGTTAGTGATGCACATCTCGATATGTGTAGGAAAAAACTCTTAATTAACTGTATTTTCTTTAAAGCGCTATTTAAAGAAGAATATAAATGAGAATGAAATGTACATTTACATAAGATGAGCACAATGTGTTTGTTCTAATATGCTTTTGCTTATCAACAATAAATTTCTTCATAGCTTATTCATGGCTTATTCATAGGGAAAAGTATGACAGAGGATACATAATACATAGTGTCATTATTTAGCAAAGGAAATTTAGAATTGTTGATGTGGTGAATAGTTGTTTAACATTTACAAGGAATCTCCAGTGCCATTACTGAATAATTTTGGTATTTGTTGATGAATTTTAGTATTCTATGATCACTGTCAGTATTTGAATGTGATAATGTTTGTGTTTGATGAAATTTGTTGGTATTTAAAGAAGAATATTCATGTTTGATGGTAAGAATGTTGGTTTTTAATTGTAACTGTTGGGGTTGATAGAGACTGTAATTTTCTGTAAAAAGAAAATTTATGTTTAACAGTATGAAGTTTGAAGTTTGTTGGAAACTATTGGAATTTGATTGAATATTGATATTGAATATTTGTGTCTAATGGTGAGAATGTTGGTGTTAGACAGAAAATGTTGGTGACTGATGTTAAGAATGTTGTTCAATGGAAAATATTGGTGTTTGAAGAAGAATGTTTGATATTGATAATGGTGGTGCTTGATAAAGAAAGACGTATAATGAAGACTTTTTTTTTAAAACTGTTGTTTTAAGGATGTTGTTTGAAGAGAAACAATATTTTGCTTTCTTGCATCACTTTGTATATTACTGAGCCTTGTATTTGTATCACTTACAAAAGTAGCCATGTGGTCTGGTGTTGTGGTTTATGACTAGGTGGTTTATGACTAGCTACGCATTTTCTGACGGGTATTTAATATTTAGGTACTAAAGATACAGTCGTTATATATCATTAACAAAAACAGAATTTATAATGCCTCTTTTATCTCTATGCAATTTAACAGTGAAATAGGCTCGGACATTTCACACAAAGTTGGTGAGAGAAGAAAGAGTAAAGAAGGTGAAAGGTGAAATGCTTTGGTAATACTTCAGTGTATAGATGTAGCAGAGGTTCCATGTAGCACATGAAGTTTCCAGGAAAAACAGCATGCTTCTGATAAAAGTGCATGACGTATAATACATGTATTAGCATGAGCAGTGCATAAAGTATAATACATGTATTAATATGTTTGTGTATTTTGTAGTCCAAGAGCTTGAGAACTGGTCAATACCATTCAATTTGGATGGAAATATTAAATAAATTGGTTCATTGATTAATGCTGATGAATATTGGAAGGGGGATGTTAGGATCTATTTCAGGTTGCCATTACATTATCTTTTTCTGCTTGATAGTATTCAGGGTGGAGCTAGATCATGTTTTTTCACCCAGAAGAGGGTAAATGTCATTTTAACTACAGGAAATATGTTTTGTTTTGTTTGGGGGGGTTTTAGGTCAATTGATTAATATGAATGAGTTATGAGGGTTATGAACAGAAGTACCACACACAGATATACAACGTATTTATTAGAGATGAGCCGGATACTCGGCTGAAACGAGTATCCGGTACGGATAAAGCACTTCTGCCGAGTACGAGTATTATACGAGTTATACGAGTCAATATCTGTGCTCGGATTGAATGAAAATCATCACTGGGTAGCTGATTGTGTCAGCGTCCTGTGATAGGCTAGTCACAGCGCCCCTCCCCTACACACATACAGATGTATTGTGTTGCTGTGTCTCGCTCTGCTCACTCACAGTCACACACAGAACAGCTCTCTGTCTCTCCCTCAGTCACTCGGGTTCGCGGGTCTTTTCCGTTAACGTTTAGGGTTTCTTCAGCTTTTTACTTCGGGTTGTAACGTAAATAATACGTACTTACTAACCAGTAGAGTTCTGGTAAACGTGGGTTCGTTCAGACGTGGTGCTTACTTGGTAGAATGCGATTCGCATTGCGTCTCTGCTTGTCGGAGATTTTTTTCTTTTTTAAACCTTCAGCTGTCTCTAACCAGTAACCAGACACTGAGTGTCTGACACGTTTTTGCTGTATTTCATAAAAACATAAAGGTAGTAAGCTAGTGTTATAAATATTACAAATTAATTATTACCGGTTAAAGCCCCGCCCATTTCAAGATAAGCCCCGCCTACAAAGGCCCCACCCACTCCGAGTACGGATACAGATACAGATAATGCTGTACTCGCTCATCCCTAGTATTTATCCATATATCTGATCTGATTTAGCCATAGTATTTTTTATGATAAGACTTGCTCTTGAATTAAAATGATTAGATAACAATACAGGGTTGCGACACCGATTCGGTCTTCCAGTCCTATAGGTGAAAACGAGAATAACAGAGTTTAGTGTTAAAGGGAATATAAATAAAATATAACCATGTTGGGTCTGCATGTTTTTATTTTTATCAAGGAGAAAATCTTTCAGGATCGATTCAGCACTGGAGGGCTTTTGGGAGATCAGATAATCTGCTTGCTCTTTAGTTAGTGTTTATTCATGCACATGATGATCGTTCCTGAGAGAGCGCTATCAAAGCTAATGATGACTCCATAAAGGCTAATGAAAAAGTAAACAGCAGTGAGTGTGTTGTGGTTTTGTCTCCACTTTTTTGAGTAATAAGTAATTGAAAGAACCTTGCAGAGGAAAGACATGCTAATCAATATGTGAATGAATGAAAAAGCTAAGTTGAAGTTAGCCATTGTGCGCTAAAGTCTCCATTTCAATCAATGTGCGAGTGTGTGTTCTCGAATGACGGTTCATTGTGAGGCAGTGTGTGAGAAAATCTCAGTTTCACTCCAAATGATCTAACCGATATTGTGAACTATGATAGTTGGATTTACTGATGCAAGAGTTTGCTATGCTGTGGCGTCAGCATTTGACTCAGACCGATGGAGAAGTAATTCCTGTGCATGTTTTTTTTTTATTATTATTTGTTTTCTCTATCCAGATCACACCCCTATCATTCCTGGTCTCTTTTTATTCTGTTTACACACTGAAAACACTGCATTTGTTTCTCTTATGCTTAAAGGTTTTATCCTCTTTGAAGGAAATGCTAATTTGCTAATGGCTAATCGCACTTTCAAATCCTTTAAAGACTTCTCTTTTAGAGGATTTCACTTAATATGCCTTGATACCTAGTGCACTGAAGACAATAATAGAAGTAGAGGAGAGAGAAGTTTAGAGCTTTGGCATTAGAGTTAAAGGAGTTTTCCTTCCAGATGGTTCTATACAACTTGCTTTACTGCTGTGGTGCTACACAGTTTTTGCATATGGCTTTGCAACTTGAACGTTGAGTGGCCAACCCTCCCAGATAATTAGGCTCAGTCTCCCAGGATTGAAAATTTGCATTTCTGGTTTTTTGTTTGTTTTTTTCCAGGTGAAAGAATAATGCTGCCTAGCATCACACATTTATTTTCATATAACAGCATGTCCCCAAGTGTTTTAATTCTAACATCATTTATAAATGTAGTTTATCTATTCTAATTTACTAAACCATCAATATTTGGCAATTGTGGATGAAAAAATCTAGGTTAGTGAGAGAAGCAGCTTTATGTCCTACAATCTGGAGTTTAGCCCTGTGTTCACAGTGATTTTTTTATCTTATGTTGTCCTGATTGCTATGTTGGTTACGTTCCTGGCTTGAGTTTAATGCAGGTTATAATTAATTCATAGCATTCTACAGAAATGGTGTAATTTTGCGTTATTTTCTTACATTTCCTGAAGAGAACAATTTCTTCATAAGTAACCGGAAAGTACGGTTAAAAAATAAATAAATAAAACCCTGACATGTGGCCTTGATTGGCTGTCTGAAGAAGCAGAAGTGTCCAATATTAGCCCTTTTTCTTTGATCAATGGGGTAAGTAAGGGTGTGGGAACCACATCTGCAAGCCTCCTGGTCCTCATTATCCCCTCAAAGGAGGTAAAGGGGCCATCAGGGTTGCCTTCAGGGTTGTCAGTCGGATTCATGTTTTGATTAGTTTAATCCAGCAATCCTAAAGAAGAGAAGCACCTTCTGCTCACCCTGGCCACAGGAGGACCTCTGTCTCTGTCTTTCTCTGCCTCTCTGCTTCTCTTAATTCATCTCTGTATCAGCCATTCTTTCTGAAAATGATGAGAACGAGCTGTCACTGTCTGAGAGATAGCATCGCAAGCTGACGCCCTACACAGCGGCCGTATCTCAACCCGGCCACTCAAGCATGCTTTTAGTTATCGGGGCCACCATCAAGGTCAAGGCTGATGGATCATAGAGAGGCTTTTACATTACCAGAAAGGGGAAGAGTCTGTCCATGGCCCTGTGATGCTGAATCATACCTGCAGGTTCAGAATAGATGCTATTTTGGGGGAAGAAATAATGAAATCTGGAATAATGGATTAATTAACAAAGTTCAGAGGACAAAAGGTTTGTCATATATTTCCTGCTGAATCTCATTAATTCAGGGAACTATTTATTGAGAAGAACGGATTATCTGGGAATGATTTTTATAATGTGATTTTTCTTACTCTTCTCTAATTAGTTTTCTGTTATAGACGCATTAAGAAGAAAAGGATAAAAAGGATCTAAAAGGCATAATAATAGCTGGTTCAGACAAGGAAAACTATCTCAAATTCATTACAGGTTCTTCTATTGTCGCTCATAACAGGTTGTATGACAGAAACGATACTCGTACCAGAGGACTCGCTCATTTTTGTGTAGTGTCACTTCACTTTGCTGTCTGGCTAACTGACTATATTCATGTGCTTGGCATATCCTCTTTGTACACTGCACTTTCACTCTAATGTTGATATGTCTGTGTTTCATTTTTACTGATTTATTTTTTCTAAATGAGGAAAAGCTTCCCTTGATGGTGTGTATAACACTGCTCTGTGACAGTACGAGTATTTATTCTTTATGCAAAATCATCAGCAGTGGAATATAATGCTGCGCAACACAATGCAGAGTTACTGTTATGTTTTCTTAACATTTTTTTCTATTACTGCATGTCTAGTCTATTTTGTACCCGTACAGTTTCTTTTTTTTTTTTGAAGGTGAGTCAAACAAAATTGACATAAGTTAGAATTTGAACCAAATTGGTTTTTTTAGAGGGCTCATTGAGCACAGGAATATTTGGACCTAGGAGAATTATTTTGCGCAAAATAAAAAATAAGGTTTCCGGTTACTCACCATCGTAGTCGAGAATTGTACATAAAATAATTAACCACTATATTTGCATAGTCTTCAGAAACAAATTCATTCCTGTTATCACTTACATTATAGCAGCTATAAACAGCTGGTCTGTGATCATCCTTACTTTTTTCAGCCCTTTCGTGAAATTAATAAGATGTAGATTTTCATGTTACAGAAAGCAAAGTTTTCTCTGTCCGTACATAAACATCTAATCATAAAAATCATCACCATTCTACAGATTACACATGGTTTATAACCTGTTTAGGTGGAGTGTCGACCGTACATGTTCCTGTATATGTCGTTACTATGGACAGAAGAACATGCTAGAATGAGTGCATTAATATAAACCTGTATTTGCTCTATTGCCAGAGCTCCTGTTCTAGATAATTACAACTTTTGAAAGTATGTACTATTTACAGACTATTTATGTCATTTCAGTCCAATTTCCCCCAGTACAAACATTATAATCAGTTTAAAAATATATGAGCATGAACAGATTAGCTATTTCATTCTCTGTTACTTCCAGGTTCAGAGGACGCCTGCAAAGAACCAAAGTCAAGGTTCTGGAGGATTATCATGGCTGTCGACGGCACTGTTTCAAGTTACTCTGTGCACCTTGCTAAATGGGTTTAAATTTTTAATTTGCTCAGGAACAAAGATCACATCATTGGAGGATAGCGTAGCGGTAATTTATTTAAGACGTCCTCTCTGCGGGGAGAGTGAGAGTTATTTTTGTTTCAGCTGAGGAGGAGAAGCGGATATGGAAGGTCTCGCCTGTCTCTGAGCACCTGAAGGTCACGCCATGAGCCACAGCGGGTAAACAGAGCAATCAGAGCAAAACAGTTTGCTTGAATAATGTGCTGTGGGACATGGGAGAAGCTTTGAATGCTGACATCTTTATTGAAGTTCTTCTAAAAGGAGCAAGAAGAACGTTCATGACATTTCAAGCAAAGCTCTAGATTGAAGGAATAATTTATGCAATTGTTCTAACTACATTTACATTTACAGCATTTAGCAGATGCTCTTATCCAGAGCGACTTACATTTTATCTCTTTTTTTTTATACAACTGAGCAATTGAGGGTTAAGGGCCTTGCTCAGGGGCCCAGCAGTGGCAGCTTGGTGGACATAGGAATCGAACTCACAACCTTCCGATTGGTAGTCCAATACCTTAACCACTAGGCTACCACATCCCTAACTAGAACTTTGTGTCCTAGCAAGATACCCATATCTAACAGTACTAAGTGTCTACTATCACCAGAGAAACCAAACCCTTTTTTTTATTTTTTAATCTCTAATTTTTTGAAGAAAAGCTTTTTCTTATTAGGATGAGCCAAGTTGCCTCCCAAGGCTAAACAGTGAGATTTTGAGGGTTTGAGGGTCCCTATCTTTGTAGGGACATTGGCCATTATGTCATTAGGAAAAACTGGCCTTTTTGAATAAAAATCAGTGGTGTGATCCATTGTGAGACAACATCATTATGTAATGAACAGCTGATGACAGATAAAAGTGCATACCCATAAACAACCTACAAGAAAATGTCTAAAAAATAAGACACTCTGTGTGTTTGTGTGTGTGTGTGTGTGTGTGTGAGTGAGTGTGTGTGTGTGTGTGAGTGAGTGTGTGTGTGTGTGGTGTGTGTGTGTGGTGTGTGTGTGGGGGTGTCCTGCACTTAAAACATATCTACTAATCATTTGAATCCAATACTGCTAAAGAAGCAAACATTGTAGCTGCCCATTGGTATCCATAAAAGAGACACAGAGAGTTTCCGACGGGTGCTTCTTTCTTTATTTCGCTCGCGAAGCGCGCCATTAAACTGTAGTTTGCGTAGCACCGTGAAACTACACAAAGAAACAACATAACAAATAAATACGACTCATATACAAAAAAAATACAATAAATAAAGTTCACGTTTGCAGAGAAACATATAAAATATAAATGATAAAGTGGATGAAGATAATATGAAATGATTAATTAACAAAAAGAGCTCAATGATTAACATGTACATGCTAACAGGCTCATAGGACTTTGAAATAAACTATAACACGTAACATATGTCGACATCACATACCTCGCTCCGCTTTACCAAAGGGAACTAAGATGAAATTAAGCAAAATTTAGTCTCTGCTCACTGGAAAACACATATATGCACATGGATTGTACATGAACATAAATCTTCGCTCCTCCCTCTCCGCTGATCCAATTACCCTTTACGTTATTCTCCCTACTGCGTAACCTAACAAAAAAAAAACACGTTGAAACATGTAATTTCCTCAAGAAAAATTTAAAGTGACACAACCATATGCGGTCATTTACACTCCCACCAATCATGGAATGATGAATCAACAGAACAAACTGAAAATGAATCAGAACATGATTCTGGACCTTTACATGACCTCTATTCAGTTTCATGAATGTATGTAATGACTAGAAAGCATTTTAGAAATAATTACTTGGTCTGATGTGAGGTTATCACCTAAACCATTAACAGTCACTCTTCTTCAAGAAGCACCACCACTTTCTGGATGGGCCTTTCAATGATTGTGGGCTTGGATGGTTGATCACGTTTTCTTGCTCCTACTTGTACCTTCACTCGCCTAACAAATCCATCACTGTCCTTGACAGTTTCAATCACTCTGCCTAACTGCCACTGACTTCTTGGGAGCATGTCTTCTTTGATGATTACAACATCATTTATTCTGAGGTTTCGGCGAGGAGTATGCCACTTTTGGCGCGTTGAAATGTTAAGAAGATACTCCTTCTTCCAACGACTCCAAAACTGCTCGACCAAGTATTGGACTCTACGCCATCGTTTCGTAGCGTACATGTCTTCTTTGACAAATTTTCCTGGAGGTGGAAGTGCAACATCAGACTTCATCAATATTAAATGGTTTGGGGTCAAAGGTTCAAGTGAATTTGGATCATTAATGCTATCCACCGTTAGTGGACGACTGTTAACTATGGCCATTGCTTCATAGAACAGTGTTTTGAGTGAAGCATCGTCAAGCCTACCTGGGCACTGAGCAAGTGTGGCATTGAGTACATTTCGAACTGTACGAATTTGACGCTCCCAGATGCCTCCAGCGTGAGATGCAGAGGGCGCATTAAATACAAACTCACATTGTTTATCAGAGAGAAACACTTCCAGAGCTTTGGGGTCAAATTGTTTCATTGATTCTTTGAGCTCATTTCTGGCTCCCACAAAGTTGGTACCATGGTCACACTGAAGTTTGCGTACTGCTCCTCTAAGACTGATAAAGCACCTCAAGGCATTAATAAAGGCATCTGTGGACAAATCTTCAATCATCTCAATATGAACTGCGCGAGATGATAGACAAGTAAATATTAGGCCGTATCTCTTGTACTCCTTGCGAGTTCTCTTTATGACAAATGGCCCAAAACAATCCATGCCGCAGAATGTGAAGGGAGCAGATACTTCAACACGTTCTTTGGGAAGTTCTGCCATTCGCTGTTCTTCTGTTGGTCGTCTAAGTTTTCGGCATTGCACACACTTGTGTATCAGCTTAGCAACTGACTTACTGCCTCCAATGATCCAAAATCCATTCATTCTAAGCTCCATTTGAGTTTGGTTTCGACCCTGATGACAAACTTTGGTGTGGTAATGTGACAGAATTAGATTGGTGATGTAACTATCCTTTGGGAGAACCACCGGATGTTTTAGTTCTGGACTGAGTGATGACCTTCTCAGTCTTCCGCCTACGCGAAGAAGACCTTTGTCGAAAATAGGATCTAGGTGGTATAATGCACTAGAACTTGGAAGAAAGTTCCCCTTCTCAATCATTCTTGTTTCTTTGGAGAATGCTTCCTGCTGCACAAGCTTAATCACTGCTTCAGCAGCCTTCTGACGCTCCTCGACAGTCACATGATCGCTGGGGAATTTCTGTTTTGATCCCAGCCTTTTTATCCTTGCAACAACCTTTAGAAGCATTGACCAAGAAGAAAATCGGCTGAAACGACTAAGAATGTCCGTACTGTTGCTGATTGTGGTCACAAATGTTTGGACTGATTTAACTTCAGGGTCACCAACAAGCAGGTTGGCAGATGTGTATGGTATTGGACTTACTTCTTGTTCCCACAGAAATTTGGGTCCTGATAACCAATTCGATGAAGAGATGTCAGAGGCGTGGAGCCCTCTAGAGGCGTGATCAGCTGGGTTTTCTGTTGTATTAACATAATGCCAGTAACTCAGATCCGTAATGTCTCTTATGAGCTGCACACGGTTAGCAACAAATACATGAAACCTTCGTGCTTCATTATTAATGTATGCCAGAACAACCTGTGAATCTGTCCAGAAGAACTCTTGGTCAATCTTCATGTCAAGCTCTGTTTTCAGCATGACACTCATTCTTGCAGACACGACAGCTGCTGCAAGTTCCAATCTCGGTATACTTGTGATTTTTGTAGGTGCAACTCTGGACTTTGCCATCACCAAACTGCAATGCACTTCATTCTTGTCATTTTTGAAACGGAGATAAGAGCAAACTCCATATCCGGCATTACTTGCATCGGAGAAATGGTGCAGTTCCGATCTGATGATTTTATTGAAAGCAGTTGGGTGATAACATCTTGGTATGGCAACTTCCTTAAGCCTTTGAAGACCATTTTTCCAATCCTCCCACCGTGAACATAATTCATCTGGAAGCTGATCATCCCATCCTATGCCTCTTCTACACAATTCTTGCAGGATACACTTTCCCCGCAGAATAAATGGTGAAACAAACCCTAGTGGATCGTACAGGGAAGCAATGACAGATAAGATACCACGGCGAGTTGACGGCTGATCTTTAAAGTTGATGTTGAATCTGAAAGTGTCATCCTTTGTTGACCACTGAATTCCAAGTACACGTCCTGTTGGTGTCGCTTCAAGGTTTAAGTCAAGGGGCTTAGATGTGATATCCCTTTCTGATGGGTCTATGCAGCAGAGAACATCTTCCTCATTTGAGTTGAATTTATGAAGCCGTAAGCCTCCACGTTTACACAATATTTGAGCATCAACGATCAGTTCTTTGGCTTCATTGACAGAACGAACACTGGTCAAACCATCGTCCACATAGAAGTTCTTTTCAACAAACACTGAGGCTGATGGGTGTTTGGCTTTGTGCTGCTGTGCCAGGTACTTTAAACCGAAATTTGCGCACCCAGGAGATGATGTAGCGCCGAAGAGATGGACTGCCATACGATAGTCTTGAGGCTCTTTCTCTAAGTCTCCTCCCTCCCACCATAGAAACCTTAGAAAATTGCGTTCGTCTGGAGGGACAAGAAACTGATGAAACATCCTTTCTATGTCACAAGTGACTGCCACTAGTTCCTTTCTGAAGCGACATAGTACTCCCACTAAAGAGTTAATTAGGTCAGGTCCAGTCAGAAGAGTGTCATTTAGAGATATACCACGAAACTTAGCTGAACAATCAAACACAACCCTCAGCTTATCTGGTTTCTGAGGGTGGTACACCCCATGGTGTGGAATGTACCATACAGTCTCTCCTTCAGGTATCTCTGGGGCTAGTTCAGCATCACCTTTGTTAATGATCTCTTCCATAAAGGCCTTGTAATGATCAGAGTATTGCTTGTTAGACTTGAGCCTTCTCTTCAAATGCTGCAAACGGGCCTCTGCTAGCCGCTTGTTATTTGGCAGTGAGGGTTGGCCATTACACTTGAAAGGGAGAGGAAGTTCATAATGTCTATTATCCTTCTGTTTGATATTGGCACTAAGATGCTGTATGAAACGAACATCCTCTTGGGACACAGTTTTATCCTCATAACCTTTCTCGTTGAAATCAGACTCTAGGATCTTCAAAACATCGTTGGGTAATGGGACTGGTATTTCTTTCACCGCAACTCTATGAACAAATCTCTGATTTCCCTGTCTGTCTAGGTGTGGATTAGAAAAGCCTATGATACTCCAGCCAAGTTCAGTTCTTTGTGCAAATGGTTCATTTTCACCACCTATTATGACTTCGAGGGGGGCTAGAGCTGATGAGCAGTCATATCCAATTAAAAGTCCAACTTCACAGTTCTGAAGAGGTGGTAATTGATTTGCCAGATGTCTGAGGTGAGGCCATTGCAGTGCTGTGTTTTTGGTTGGGATATAAGACTTGTCAACAGGAATGAAGTCTCTAGTATATGCTTGGTGTAGTTGAATGGAGTTTGTTGCTTGAAGCCCTCGAATTTGCAGCCCACGAACCCTTTTACTTGCAGTGATGGTGTCAACAGCTGTCATAGTGCTGAGTCTAAGTTGCACTGGTTGAGTGATTGCATTTAAGTCATCAAGAAGTTCTTCCAAAATGAATGATGAATCACTCTGCGTGTCCAGTAGAGCATAAGTAAGGACTTCTCTTTGTGGTTCTTCCACTGTAGAAATGAGGACTGGCACGATACTGGAAGTAGCACAAGAACTTTGTGTGAGTACATGGGCCATGACTTTGTGAACTTCCTGACTTGCTTGAACTTCTGTGGAAGTTTTCCTTGATGCTTTCAAAGGCACTTTGTCTCTTTCTTCATGCAAGCAGGTAGGGTGGTTTCGGCCACATGTTCCACATTTATGTCGTTTTTTGCAATCTTTAACAATATGCCCTTTCCTGAGACACCCGAAGCAGAGGTGATTTACTTGAACGAAAGTTTTCTTGTCTTCAATGGTTCTTTCTGCAAATGTAGGACATTGAGCAATGTTGTGTTTTTCATCTTTACAGATGAAGCAAGTCACCTTTGGCTTAAAGCTGGATGTTTCAAGCCTTTTAGAGCTGAAGTCTTTCACATCAGCCTTTGTACTGAGAGCCTTAGCTCGCTTGGGAAACCTTTCATCTAAATTTCTCAGATTCATGAAGACTGGGGAAGTAATGGGGTTGCATGCTATTCTGGTTTCCTTTTGCATGAACTCTGTAAAGTGTTTGAAACTTGGATAGTCGCATGACGCATCAAGCTTTTCCACCACAATTCGATTCCACTTGCGTATAATCCATTCGGGAAGTTTCTTTAGCAGCTTGTGGTTTTCTTCACAGTCATTTAGAATGGCTAGTCCTTTAACGTGAGGAATTGCCTCAACACATCCTTGAAGGAAGTCTGTGAAGTCTCGTAGAGCGAGAGGGTCATTTCCCCCAATTTTGGGCCATCTCATCAACTTGTCTCGAAAAGCCCTTTGCAGTATGAATGGATTCCCATATCTATCTTGCAAGACCTTCCAGGCACCTTGGTATGCGTCCTCAGAATTTCTGTAAAAATATCCCTCCACCGCTTTGCGAGCTTCTCCAACAAGGTAGTTCTTAAGATAGAACATCTTTTCACCAGGTGGGAGGGGCTTTCGATCAATAAGGGCCATGAAGGACATTTTCCAATCTATGAATTTCAAGGGGTCACCAGCAAAGATGGTGGGTTCAGGAACAGGCAGTCGATGTGTGCTTAGTGAATCTGCTATCGCTTGAGCAAGAGCAACATTATCTCGGGATGTCTGGGCTTTATGCTCTTCACAGACTGCTTGCTGGGGTAAGAACAATTCAGCTTCCGGGTTTAGTCGAAATGTGGGTTCTGTCCTGTGACAGCCAATGTGAGTGCTAGTGTCTAGTTCTTCATTATTGCCTTGAATGATTCCTTCGAGATCGTTATACACCTTGACACGAGCTGCTGCTACCTTTATGTCTTTGTCTACTTGCAACTGATGTAACTGTTTTCTTTCCTCTTCTAGCTTTAGCTGCATTTCGATCTCCCTTTGTTTTATTTCTGCAAGCATTTTTGTTTCACAAAGCTTCCAATCACTCTCCATCTTATCAAGCTTCAATTGTTGATCATGGATTTCTTGCATAGCTTTAGCTTGTTCTCGTTTTGCTGCAAGTTCTGCCTCTGCGTCAGCTCGTTTACTTGAGATCGTGGAAGAAGTCTTTGATTGATTACAGGATCCATGTGATGACTCTGAAGTGACTGTGTTTGTTACTGTAAATCCAAAGACAGATCCATACTCATCTTTATTTAGCAATTGTCTCACTCTTTCCTTCACAAGCACTTCGTTATAATCTTCATCTATTGTATCTAGCCGTTTACTCACAAGATCACTGATCTCAGCGGTCAGTGCAGCACAAGCATCCATACGATTGACAATGTCTGGAGATGTAGCATTGTTACGCAGTATTGGTTCATAGTGCTGATAGACTGAGTTTTGCCTGCTTTGAATGTCTTGCAGTATTCTTTCAAGATTCTCACGTGAACAGAACATTTTCAGTCTAGATCTAGTCTCTTTTGCAGTCTCCTTCCAAAAGTTATAAGCCTTATAGAAAGCTTTCTCTTGCTTCTTGGCTTCCTGTTCACGCATCTCTAGACCTTTCTCTGTCAAGCTTCTTTCACGTGAACTTGATCTGAACTGCTGCGCAGGTGGGTTGCTTATTTCTACTGCTGGGAGTGACATCTCACTTATTTGTTCGACAATTCGTACAACAGTATCTTCCACGGCCTCCTCTGCATTCACAGCTTCCATTATCGGGGAGAAAACAGTTCAGGTAACTGAATGCAATATGATCTTAAACTCTCTTATAACTTAAATTCTCACTGCATCTGCGACGTAGAAACGACAATTACCGCCACCTGCCGTCCTTTGCTCTTTAAGGCTCTCGAAGAATGGCCGAGCTTTAGAGTTGCAATCTCATGAAGACGACGACAGCAGCGATGTAACGGATACGTGGTTCCTTTAAGCGTCGAGTTTCACTGTAGCTGCCCATTGGTATCCATAAAAGAGACACAGAGAGTTTCCGACGGGTGCTTCTTTCTTTATTTCGCTCGCGAAGCGCGCCATTAAACTGTAGTTTGCGTAGCACCGTGAAACTACACAAAGAAACAACATAACAAATAAATACGACTCATATACAAAAAAAATACAATAAATAAAGTTCACGTTTGCAGAGAAACATATAAAATATAAATGATAAAGTGGATGAAGATAATATGAAATGATTAATTAACAAAAAGAGCTCAATGATTAACATGTACATGCTAACAGGCTCATAGGACTTTGAAATAAACTATAACACGTAACATATGTCGACATCACATACCTCGCTCCGCTTTACCAAAGGGAACTAAGATGAAATTAAGCAAAATTTAGTCTCTGCTCACTGGAAAACACATATATGCACATGGATTGTACATGAACATAAATCTTCGCTCCTCCCTCTCCGCTGATCCAATTACCCTTTACGTTATTCTCCCTACTGCGTAACCTAACAAAAAAAAAACACGTTGAAACATGTAATTTCCTCAAGAAAAATTTAAAGTGACACAACCATATGCGGTCATTTACAAACATGTTTGAGATCAAAAAAAAAATTTGGATAATGCTTGTGATCCACTACAAAAATAATAAACCTTTCCTGATTTTCATTTCAGTAAAAGCCTCCCACTGCTCTTAATTAACATTTCGAACACTTTTTTCCCCATGAACACACATCACCAATATAATCAGCATTACATGTTAATGCATGTGCATAAGCACTGATCAGAAGCAATTTATTAAATTTGCCATCAAAGCCACCACTTATCCACGGTGGGGATTTTTTTCCAGCTGCTGGACTTTGCTAGTGCTTTATCATGCAGTTCATCCTTAATGAGTGTGGATTAAAGAGGATGATCCGAGCTTTGCAATCCGAGACTTGCTCCAGTCCTCTAGAGGTCAAAGTCCAAATCCTTTCGAAGCAGATATTTTAGATGTCAACAATATTTTTTTTTAAACACCAACCTGTGGTGATGAAAGTTACACTCCTCTCATGAGTGGATAAACAGTGACTATAGGTGATTTTATGCACCGCTAACTTTCCCACACAAATTTGGCAAATTAAAAAAGATACAATGGCTGATTTTCAGCATACTTAACGAATAGTTGTCTGGGGTCGTTTACAGATTTACAGATAAAGTCTAATGGTGATACTGTTGACTTCACCGATCGGTGAACAGTCTGGGTTTGTACCTTGAAAAAGTCCTTCATAAACAATGAAAAGCAAGCTTGGCTGCAAGAGGGAGTCGTAATTGAGTGTGTATGTGTGTATGTGAATGATTTATTGTAATTAATCCAACAGTCCCAGTCCGCTAGCCTGAACACAGATGTGGCCATGTGCTAGTGAGCTGATACAGTGTCACTGAAGGACACTGGACATTAAAGCAGAGCTTAAAGCCCTTGTCCAAATTTGTATCTCAACATTATTGGAGTAATTTGACGTCATTTATAATAAGGTACATCCACTATGTGGTTATGCATCTGTGTTAACAGAATCATGATTATTCAACTAATAAAACAAATGAAAGGATACTTACCCATATTTATCCATTTACAGTGACATTTAATGCTTCGGACAGAAGTTCGTTTTATCACTTACATTATGGCAGCTGTAAATAGCTGTCGTTCCTTCACCAGCTTCCATTATAGCATAAAGTTATCTCTGGAAGATTTTCTCATGTCAGGCACTAAAATAAAAACTTACAGCTCCTTTTATACATGTGAAAATGTCCTTACAGGAAACTTCACCATTGCATAAACATTAAATTCTGTTATAAAAGTATTACATAATCAGAATCAAAAAATCAGCAGTGCTGTGGTATTAATTATATTTCTCAACCCGAACACATTTATGTTATTTTATACCGTCCCTTTATAAAACTGCATTAAGAAGGTTCTCTGGTTCCAAAAACAACTTTGGCTCTGTGTTGATTGCAAACTTTTGGATAGGAGACTTGGATTGCATTGTGTATGACTTGGAGAAAAAAAAAACCCGTGGCAAAGAAATAAAATGCAATGTAACTATAAAGTTACTCTGATCCTGTCTTGGCTGTTGTCAGTGCGGTGTATTTAATATCTTCAAATTATTCATTTCAATCATTCAGCTTTTTCAGTTCCCTTTATTGTAGGCCCTCCAGATTCATTTTGACCCTGACCCATTGTGATGATTATTATTCAGTCTTTCCAGAGAGCTGCTGCTTAAATAATGAGTGTTTTTGCACTTATCTGTACCAAACATTGTCGCTAATGCAAGTCTGAGTCAGAGCGGCTGGAGCCAGGGAGAAATTTACAAGCCGAGTGATGCCGTTTGGGAAGCGTCGGCTCAAGAGAACAATGAATTAGTAGAGTGTATTGGTGGCTTGTTAGGCAACTGGACTGTGGCTTCATGTCTGTCTCTCTAAGTGCATGTGGATGATCACTTCCCTGTGGTTTAACATTGTTGTTCTGCATAGGCCTACGTTCACAGTACTTGGCATTTGTTCTCCGAGTCGACGCCCACTATCGTCTTCTGGTAAATTGCTGTGTGAAATCTGTAGTGCTGTAACTGCCAGTAAGCCCGTGCTACAAAGTGTTGCTAGAAATTAGCTTAACGTAATTCCATATGTGCAGCCTGGCCGTGACCGAGCGTCGTGCATCCGGCATGATAACGAAGCGTTCATACCATGCGTATGTTACCCAAAGACTTGGCTTCTGAATCATATCCTTGCCTGCAGTGTCACTGTCACGCCTTAACGAAGGATTTGTTTTCGAATCCGTTTTTTATATTCTAACCCATTTACTAGCATCTCTGTGTGAAATGTTGGTACAGGCCAAACGAATGGTCATGATGTATTGCTTTTATGTCCCAGAAAAAAAAAAAAATCTGAATCACTGAGAAACTCTGTATGAAGGATGGTAAGCTCACAGGTATCCAGATCCGTGTGCCATCTAAGAACATAGCAGGTTAAAAGTGACTATGGAGAGGATTTTTTTTTATTAATTAGAGTCATATGGCAGCTATATCAGACAGCGAACAGGGGAAATGCTTTACAACTGTTAAATTACCCCTGCGACCTCATCACATTAATTGAATTTTGTATTAATGTATCAGAGTTAAAGTCAAAGTTCTGTCCAGTGAATCTAATCTTTGCCCTGTATGTTGCCTTAACTGCATTGAACAATGGATGAATTATTATGAATATAATTGTTTTCATACAAATTGTTTTTTGTCAAACAAATGTTATTAATAGATAGATAGAGGTGTGTGTGTGTGTGTAGAAGGTAGAAGGAGTAGAAGGTACTGGGTAATATACTAATATATTTAAATGTTAATATAGGCCTGTGATACGTTTATAGAAAAGTCCTAAGATAATCTGATTAAAAACTTTAACAGCACTGTGATATAAATACCAATAAGCAACAAGAGCTGAGCTGCCAGGTTCAGAGAGTTGGGCTCAGTGATTCATGTACAGAACAAACAGGTCCAGGGTCCAAGGGTTGGAGTGTGTTTCAGGCAGGATGTATGTGTTTGATATGTTGTTGTAGGTTGGACAGCTTTGTGCAGGTTAGAAGTGAGAAGTTAGGGGTTAGGTTTAAAGGTAGAGCTGGATCAGATGCAGCTCCACCCCCTGGACTTTAAGTTCTGCAGTGATGATTATTCCACATTGTCTGAGGTTTTATTCATGGTAATTGTTGCAATGTGGGGAATGTGAAGGATGGTTTGTTTCACAATTCTGTGAAATAGTATATAATATTATTTAAATTGAAACATACTAAATTCAGATACTGAATACAGATTATTTGTAATAGTTTAAAATAACTTGTATTTTAATTACATGTGTTAGCACTTTGAATGAAATGTTTGCCATATGGATGGTTTACAATTATAATTTTTGAAGCAATTAGAAGCATTTGGGCACTAAATAAATGGAATAAATCATAATTTAGTGCAGTATTCAAAAACCACATTGGTGAAGCAACACAGTTTTTCTTCTCTAATTTCCCAAGAGTGGCTGATCATAGTAGCAAGGCTTTTGGAGTACCAGTTCATCACAGATCCACCATCTCCCAATTTACCATACCCCATGATGCTTTGCCATCTGTCGCTACAGTGCTTACGTTCCACTCCAGCATGTTTGGAGCCGTGAGAAAACAAATGTGATTGGTCTTTTACTTGGGTGTTGAGAGAGAAACAGGATTCAATGCTCCACCCGTGTTATATAATTCATCGTGCATCTATTGATAGCTTTCTAACTGCGTTCTTCTTTGGAGTTAGCATTAGCATATTAGTTATGTAACCGTCTGATCAAATCTTTACTTGCTTCAAATAACACTTTATGTGGATTACTTGTACTTCACTGTGCACAATTCAGACTTTTCCGTGATATTTTTGATAGAAAGAACTGTTTGTTAGCCTGGGATTGGTGTTAGCATTAGCATTGGGGTCTGTGTTATATAATAAAACATTACTCATTGAACATAACATCAACTAGCATGGTAGATTTAGCACAAATATAGAATGTGATAGACAGGAACGATGTGTGTGTGAATGTGTGTGTGTGTGTGTTTGTGTGTTTGTGTGTAGAGTAAATTGCAGTACATTAGACATATTCCCAGGACAAGGCACTTGGCAAAGATGCTTATAAGGACGCAGTGCAGCCCCGCAGCCCTCAGGGATTGCTCTCAGCCGTTAGCTGTTATGATTGGCTAGGCTCGAATTAGAGAACCCTGCCAGGAAGAGGAATCATGTCCGGGCTGGTTGTCGTGGAAACCGTGCCCCACGAGATTCCTGGGAAGAAACAATGAAGGATGATTATGATGAGGGAATGAGTGTATACAGTATGGACTGCAAAACATCAACATGATATTAACTTCACAGTGCTAACGTTCAGTAGCCGATGTTTGGTTAAAACAAAAAACTACAAAAAAAAAGCAATACACACGTCTTGTACAAGCAAGAGACGTGGTCATTCAATTGAAATCAAAACATCATTCAATTGATCAGAAGTAAACCATCATGTAAATAACCAATTTTTGCCATCAGGAGCTAGAATTTGATTTGCTACCCAGCCAATTTATGTTTGCTACTTGAATCAGTGCTGGTTTAACTTGGTGTGAGTAAGTTAGCTGTCTGCTGAGCTCAGGAGAAGTTTAGCTTGACAAATTGGGATGATTTTTTTTTTTCTAAATGGAACTTGAAATAAATGGATGCTAAATTGAGTCAAATCAACTGATATATTGAGTACAATTACCGGCAGAATGAGAGATGTTTAATATTTGCCACCGCTACATTGATGGTCTAAATGAAAATTTAAGGAGTTTTTAAGTTTTTAGAGTTTAAAGAGTTTTTAAGAGTTTTACTCGAGTAAAGTGTAAAATACCTCAGATAATATGTCGAAACAAAGCAAAATAGCACAAGTGTTTTCCAGCCTTGCCATTGAGTACTGCATTGCTACAGGATTTATCCTCTGTTCAGGAATATTGAAAACTCTATAGCTTCAATACAATATGTCTGAAATGTCTCCATACATGGGGAAAATTATCACTTTTTAGTAAAACTTTTACTTTCTTTACAAAATATACCAAACATGATAGGCATTTCTTTGTAGACACACACAGTCGTCTCTCCAACTACAACATGTCTGATGTAATGCATGTAATTGCATTTCGAATGTGTTTCTGTTAAAGTGCATCGCAATCTTGTGACAGATTCCTGCTCCAGATTGCAGATCCAATCGTGAGATGGATTTTAGTACCTTCTTCTCTTTTCAAAGACATTCTAAAAAAATGCATCTATAATTTATTTGTTATATTTTTAAATGTTTGAAAAAAAAAAAAAAAGTTAATTTCCGCAGTACATATCCAGAATTATTACCAACGTAAATAATTTCATCAATGTAAATAATGAACTAATAAAAATGGAATAATGAAGATGAAATACATCTGGTCTGAGGAGGTTCGTGGAAGTTAAAGCAAAAATGCTCGCTGGCTACAAAATGTTTGAGAACCCTTGAAGTAAAGAGTATATGATTGCAACTGTTTGAAAAATGGTACAGCATTTAATGCAGATTTGCTCTTGTCTTCTCCTGTAATCAGAGCACTTGGTCACTCTAGAGCGCATTCATCAAGCTGGAGTTTTGCTCTAGAGATCTATGCATCATTTGGTAATCCTCTTCATTCATTTCTCTTTCATTTTCTGCTCTTCTCAAGGCACAGTCAACTCGGAAAGACTGAAGAAAAAGAGACGCTAAAGAGAAGAGCTGAAGAATGAAGCTACAGAGCCTTTAAAAACAACAGAGAGGTAAGAGTCTCTATCTAAAACAGACCTACTTCCTGTATTTTATATTTCTGCCTAGTCTCAGTCATCCATACTGGCCACTTTTTATTTATTATACATAATAAAGTACGTTTTTATCCAACACTGTCAAATTTCTGGCCAATTTCTAAAAAATGCTCAAAGCAAAATGCATATTCTGTTTGTATGTTCTGATATTATATTATTTCCATTGGCATGTATTTATTTGACTGATACTTTTATCCAAAAGGACTTAAATGAAACAGAATACTAACAGTTTTAGTGAAAAATTGCATTTAGACAGTTTTAGACACAATTTTCCACTTACTCCAGATGTTCCTGACTCGCCAGGAGGAGTCCAACATTTTCTCCTTTAGCTTTGCTAATGTCATTTTTTTCTACAAATACTGTATGCTTTCAAATGTCCATATACTTGCTTAAAAAGCAGCCAATGGATCTCAATTTTTCGTTAATACTTTTATAAAATAAAATAAGTAGTCTTTCTCTCTTAATCTACATTTAGAGTGGAATTAAATAACAATACACATCATTTCCTGCTTCTCAGTACTATTCCATCTTACCTAAAGATGGCACACCCCAGGGGCAGAGTGATCCCAAACCGTGCTGAGGAAAATATTCCAGTTATCCAAAAGGGCTGCCTTTAAAATAATACAGCAGTCATTGTTTAAATATTAGTGATCTATTTGTTGAAACAATGAAATATTTGTTAAGTGTCATTTCTTGCACTTTTATACTTTAAGTAAACACCATTTCCATACTAAAGCATGATGGTGGTATTGCCATGATGGGAGTAATCTTTAGCCTCTTGTTTTTTGTAAATATTTTTTCCACTGATTTTGTTTCTCCAAGTGTTTCTTTACATTATTAACAATGGATTTAATGGCATTCTGAGGGATATTTTTTAACCCCAAGTGATTCAATTTCCAGGACTATGAAAAACTACCTTTTTTCAGTTTTAGATTTTGTAAATGATGTTGATTTCGCAGGCTATTTTGTGTAAATAATTACAGATGATCCCAAGGAAGTCTATTTCACTTCCAGGTTGTAACATTACAAAATGTAGTGTTCAAGAGGTGGTGAATACATATGCAAAGTAAAATGTGACTTACAAGTGGTTTATTAAAGGGTCAAGCAGTCAAGCTGATGAGATGAGAACAGGGTTACTGATAAACTATATTCAAAACAACTCACACTTAGATGATGTCTGAATAGCTGGTCTGTCATGGCTGTAATTATGTCTCCTCCTACAGTGATCCAGTCAGATTACTTATCATCTATACCCAACCTGTTATTACCTTTACTTTGCTATAATATCAGTCAATGTCCATGCCCAGGATGTCTCAAAGGTCTGCTGTGGCTCCCGTATTGACATCCTCATCACAAACACAAGACATTTTCCCATGTCTGAGTCCATCAGCATTGTTTTACAAAGCTGGAGAGAATGATACATGCTGCTGAATGGTTCGGTGGAGGCCTTAGGCTTACATCATCCATACCAAAGTGCTGATAGATGTAGTTAGTAGTAGATGTGTGTGTGTGTGTGTGTGAGAGAGAGAGAGAGAGAGAGAGAGAGAGAGAGAGAGAGAGAGAGAGAGAGAGAAGCGGTTGCTTCTGGGTGTAAAAAGCTATAAGAACACATTTTTGGTGGCGAGAATGAATATAGCAGCTGAATCTACAGCCACAGTGAGCATATTGTGAAGGATAATAACTTCAGGAGTGAAGAGCCTTGGGCTTAGGGGTATCTGGATGTATGTAGGGATAAAGTTTAACGGCACACATATGGGTTTAAAAAAGATGCTGATGGCAAAAACAAAGGCTTCTTCAAAGTAGTGGGGCAGATTTAAATGAAAAAATCCAACTTTTTAGTGACATTAATCTTCATTATTAACATGCGATTTATTTTACTGATATGTTGGTTTATTTTTACTTTAGCTAACACTCTTCTCTTTAGTACTGTATAATACCTTCTGATAGTGGTGGCCTCTTGCTTCATTTCTACCTGAAGTGAACGATGCAGCAGTGCTTTAGTCCTGTTTAGCTACGTAGTTGTCTCTAATAACTGATCAAATTGCATACAGTTTTTTTTTCTTCTACTAAACACGTTTGGAGCTGCTCTATCAATTTCGGTATGTGTTCAACAAGAATAAGAGAAATACAGCACCAATCAACAACTTAGCATCAGAGTCGCTTAACATTCAGCATGCATTTTCAGGATGGAGGTTTCCTTTAACTCTTAACTTCATACCTCAGAGTCATGAATTACACAAAGAATAATCTTCTCCTTCTACCTCATTCAGTAATTTTTTTTTTTTTTTTAGCTAGACCTCTAGCAAACAAGCCTAAGCACTGTTAACACATTTGTTCTTGGATTCGCCTTGAGAAGTGAATGAAGATCCAAAACTCCAAATAAAATGCATGAAAACTGCTATGAAAGAAAATCTTTTAAGCATCTGCATGTATTAAGGGTTATCCTCCCTGATGAGCAGGGCAGGTGTGCGTTGATCATCTGTAGTGTGTGTGCACCTTGTTGAACAAAAGGATTAACTCCAGTTGTGTGGAATAAGCAGGAATCAGCGCCGCATGACACGAAGCTTTTCGCCTACGAGGCCTGCAATTAAACCAAGCTCTATTAATCTTTATGGCCTGCGCCTGAGGCATTGTCAGGCTGCTTAATGCACCCTTAGGGCCTCCCTTGAGTCCCTCCTCCGATCTGTACCGCACTATAAAGAAACGGCAATAAATTACCGTTATTCAATTATCAATGCTCCAGTTATTTACAGCAGTATTTAAAGAAATGTAAATGAAGCTTTGCGTGTCTGGAGGTGATGAATTTTTTATTGTGCCTGGTTATATTATTTCATGGTATTTGGGAATCAAAGGCACATTGCTTTTTAGAGGTAGCAGTAATAGAGGCGCTGATTAAGTGGCGTGTCGCATACCTAAGAGGATAATTTTTTATTCATGTTCATATTTACAATCGGGTTTTGAACCAAGAGCTTGGGTTTTGTGTGTGTGTGTGTGTGTGTGTGTGTGTATGTGCGAAACATCATATCCTAATATATTACAATAATTGCTTAAGCTTTTAGCACCATTTAAAATGTTATAACGGTATTATATCTGAAAGACAGCTTTATTCACCATGTTCTTGAACTGTCTTACTTCCAGCTCTCATTAAGTGAAATGAATTATGAGATACCTGCGTTCTTCTATTTTCTGAACAGGACAGAAATTATTACGCTGTCAGGAAAAAAAAGGACATTATACTAAAACATTACGATGTAACAACTTTGATATTTTGCATCACTGAACACTGAACATCTTGTTGCATGGTACAGAGACATCTTTTGTGCCTTTAGTGTGTATCTAGTTTAGTATGTATCTTATCAATGACATGACTTGACTGCAAACTCAGCGTATGACGATGGAAAATATCGAGAGGAGAATCTAGTGCATCTTCCAAAAATATAAATAACCGGATAAACGATCTTTACTGTTGCACATTAAACAGAGCAGTTGACCTCTGCGAGAACTAAGACACGTACTTTTCAACCTTTCCTAGCTTTTCACTTGCCAGTGTCTACACTTTGCTCATGAGTTAAAGTGGCAATTCATGGCTCCTTGCACTCATTTTTAATAAACACCCTCACTGATACTGTTCTGCGCACTCAGGTTGGCCATCATCGTTCTGCCTATAAAAGATATCATTTTAAACACATACAGTTTTAAAAAGGATGATGATAGCTAAAACAAAAGCTTGTGTCAAGGTAATGGTGCAGAATGATATACAGTAAATAAAAATGAAAAATTCACCCTTGAATATTAATCTTTATTATTAACATAATTAACTTCACTTTAGCGGGCCACTCGTTTCATTCCTGTCTAAAGACATTGATGCAGCGGTGCTTTATTCCTGTACTCTGCCCGGCTCTTTTACCTTCCTAATCATTCCTGTACACTCATATTATACTTTAATGCTAATACCATCCCTGCCACCTTGTTTCTCGCTAACTAGCTGAGCTTATTTACATCATGTAGCTGCTTTGCATTCTTGGAACTTTCTGGAAATGGATTTCAGTAAAATGGAAGACTTCATTTTTCTGTATAAGAGGAGCAGCAACCAACACAAACAGAGATAAATAAAATGTCCAATGAGTCCAATGACTGTATAATACTCTGTCAGTTATTTGTTTCAGCATCACTTTTGTGTTTACTGCCTTATTTTGTGCCATTTGATACCTCCATAATGCTCTCTACAGGGGAGCCTCCTTTGAATACACACAATTTCTGCAATATGACTCTGTGTACAAACGATATTTATAAGTGGGAAAATAATGTCCATAATTGTACGTGAGGCATGATATATAACCTAGAAACTAAATGCATTACATTACGAATGTGATTTTTTTTCAAGTCCGGATAATGTAGTTGACACACGGAAACCAATGGCAGTAATACTGTAACTGCAGTTTTGGAGATGATGAGCTCTGTTAATAACCAGGTGAAGCGTGCCGTGGGTAATTCCACACAATTAAAATGAATGGTGACGCTCTGGCGTGCCCGGTCCTGTTAAAGCCATTTGAGTCCAAAGTTCAGCGTGGGCGATTTCTTTTCTTCCCCTGAATCACCCAGGTCTTGTTTTGATTAGACTCTCTATTGTGTAAGCCACAGGACTTCACTATAATCACAAACAGTGAGAGGAGGGAAGAGGGCACAGACTAATGGTGTGTGGGGTGTGTATGCATTTATTTGCCTCGCCTTGTTATTTTTTTTTAAGATAGTCTGAGTGCAGTTGCATGTTAAATGAATTCCAGAAAATGAATGCAGTTTTGTCAAATACATCTTAAACATCATTCTGTATTAATAAAAATCAGACACAGTGTTATTATTTATGTAAGTTCTTGAGATTTACATCAAATGCGATGTTTTTATACATCTTCATACTGGTAGAAGTAAATCAGTGTCTCAAATTACCATCAAGCCAAAACCTGGTTATTTGGTCATAATTATATCCAGTGAATTCCAAGAAAAAAGACAGCACAATGTTTTAAACCCAGGTTAAAACTCTCACTTTAAGTTTTTCTCATTTTTGCTTTGTTTGCATTAAAAGAGCTCATAAACCCAAGAAAAATTTCTTGGATTTATCTTTTATCACTAAGAATTTTTGATTCAGCTATTTCTTACCAAAACATAAAAAATCAGGAAACAAGCGAAATAAATTAAGCCAGTTGCAAACCATTCAAAGTGTTGTGTGCTGGAAGCAAAATTGTGAGTGAGAATAGAGTTCAGAATAAAATCTGAAGCTAAAATATTAGCTGCTTATAACATACATGATAACAGGAACAAATTTATTTCATTAAATCGACAAATTTTTGGTGGTAATAAGTAATTCTGCTGGGGGGCACGGTGGCTTAGTGGTTAGTACGTTCGCCTCACACCTCCAGGGTTGGGGGTTCGATTCCCGCCTCCACCTTGTGTGTGTGGAGTTTGCATGTTCTCCCCGTGCCTCGGGGGTTTCCTCCGGGTACTCCAGTTTCCTCCCCGGTCCAAAGACATGCATGGTAGGTTGATTGGCATCTCTGGAAAATTGTCCGTAGTGTGTGAGTGCGTGAGTGAATGAGAGTGTGTGTGCCCTGCGATGGGTTGGCACTCCGTCCAGGGTGTATCCTGCCTTGATGCCCTATGATGCCTGAGATAGGCACAGGCTCCCCGTGACCCGAGGTAGTTCAGATAAGCGGTAGAAAATGAATGACGGAATGAATGAATGAAAGTAATTCTGCTTAGTATCTATTATCTCACTACCATTTTCCTGTAACAGCTACACACCCACTGTGTTTTATTCTTTACATGGTGTATATATATTTGAGCCACAGCTATTCAAATAGACTAAACTTTCAGACTGAGTGCATGCATAAGAACAGGTGCATGTTCTATTCTGTGGTGTGTGTGTGTGTGTGTGTGTGTGTGTGTGTGTGTGTGTGTGTGTGTGTGTGTGTGTGTGTGAGATGATAGTAGTTGAGGCACTGTTTGCTCTACAGTGGCACGTTGTGCTGGGCCTCTGACCCACCAAGTAAACAGAACAGGAGAACCTCATACTCCAACCCTCCCCTACCAAATAAGGCCAAGACAAGCACTACACTGAGGAACAGTCTGCCACACTCCACTGCACACACACACACTTTCTTCACCCCTGTCTGCTTGCTCACTCACTCACTCTCTTTTTTATCTCACGCTCGCTGCCTCTCGAGTTTTTTCCCCTTCCCTTCGCTTCCTTCCTGTCACTTTAAGTCTCTCATTCACCTGCTCCTTCTCCATGTCATGTTTACTCTCTCGTTCTGCCTCTCTCTCTCTCTCTGAGTCTACTGCCTGAATTTGTCTCCTTGGCCCTGCCATTCTCAAAATGGCGTCTGAGTTGGTGTATTGTTTGGTTTAGTTCTACTACAGCTTCCTGTCTGAGGATCTTTATATTAGAAACAGCTTTCCGTGACCTCCAGTAGTATCAGATTTCCTCGGCAAGGAGTGAATGAAAACTGCAATTTTGGTAAATGTTTTTTACCTTTTGTACTTCAAAATATTTCAGAGTAATAGTTTAGAAGAATGACAGTCATTCAAGGTCCAGTTAGGTACTGTATGTTATTTGCAACAGGATTCTATTGCTGCATTTGACTTTACTTGGGTTTAGGTGTGTTTGAGCTACAAAGTGTCTGTGTGTTTTGTTTGAAACTAGCTAGCCAGCTAACATTAGTGATTATGAACATGATGTATTTACTTTCTCAAAACAGTGAACCATTATAAATTTATCCATTAATATCTATGTAGATTGATCTAAAGTGAATGTTACTCTTAACTAGCATAATGAGGTGAAGTTTATATTTTAATTACTGCACAGCGGCCATGTTGATTTGAGATTGTATGGACAACTTCCCATCTTTACGAGTTCCAGTTTTAAGTTATTGAAGGGGGACATTGTCTTGTTTTTTGTTTTTCTAGTCACAGGTGGAAAATCCGGTACAATACAGAGTATATTTATATTTCCGTGTAAAAGGTTGCAAAAGAGGATAGTAGGCCAAATCTGGTACCTTTGTTCTGGGAGTTTGTTTTGTAGTGAGCATTGTTCAATAATGGTGGAAAGATTTCTTCTTTCCTGGAGAACATGAAAACCATTTTGTATATTCTATAGACAATACGAGTAACAATATTTAACATTCCTGTTTTAAATGCACACATGTCAATCCTATAAAATAAAGGTTTGTAGCAGAAGATTTGTAGAACGTTAGCTTAACTAGTATGTTTCTCTCATGTGCAATTAGCTTTGTTACTCTGAATGTGAATCTAGGATCTCTTTATGCACATAGACATTCACAGATTATAGCTTGGTTAAAATTAAGACTAAAATGAGTTGTTGTGTGTCTTTGTGTTTTCAAGTGGATGTCTATCAGTGTATTGAATTCGTACTCTTAGCGGAGGTCTTCATAAATGTTTATCAGTTCATGCGGGCGCGTGCTAATGGACGTCAGTCTGCTCTTCGTCCAGCGTTGCGACTCAGGCGAACCTCACACAGAAGCTCAGTGTATTCATATGCATCTTATCTGCACAGCGGACCAGGGAGATGAAAGCCGGTGAAATCTCTGCCACAGGAGATAATGTGTATGAGATGCTGGTGTTGAATAGAGGTCCCTCAGGGCTACATGTGAGGCCCCACAATTCATTGGCTCCAAAAGCCAAAGTCGCTGCTTTCAACAGTGAAAATAAAAGCATGTGAATGGGAATCCAGAGAGAAACTAGTAAACAAGACGACTGCTGCAGTGAAAGACCAGGAAATGAAACATTTTTATTAAATTCCATACCTTCTATTTCTTATCAATGATCGGCTTACAGAAAATTAATAGTAGCACATTTTCTCATTTAAAATTCCTTTAAAGCTCTCCTTTAGGCACTACCACTCTGTTCTAAACAAACTAATACCTGGTGTTTTCTTGTGTTATATATGATATAAAAACATAACAGCTTAATATTTCTTGTCTGTAATGAAGTTTGGTGAAAGTCTGGGGATGGGTCATGTGTTTGTCTTTGTTTGTCATCTGAAAATGCCTTGAATTTAAGCTGCTTGTACAATTTGCATGTGAATGTCTTTTTATTGTACTATTTTTAATTACAATGAAAAATTGTAATATTGGAAATGAAATATTATCATTTGTTGTACAAAATCAGAGATTTCAGAGGCTAAAAAAAAACAACCAATTAACCAAACATAAATCCATAAACCCTTGTGTGAAGTAGTCTTACAATAAAAAATAACACTTTGCTAGAAGGCTTTGTCTATCACTGGCTTTATAATTATAATTGTGTCCTGTTCCCACGCTGAGTTCAGCACTGACTTAATAACTTTCGAAAGTGCACAACTTTTTCTTGAAATGCCTGAATCTGTTATACAATCAGGAATTAGCTGTGAACTTAGTGAAAAGCCAAACGCTAACAGCTGAAAATAGGAATGCAGGGGATGCTCATGAGGAGGTGAGGTGTGATGTGAGCCTGTAGCTCACAGATCACAATCATCGACTTCTTTCTGTGGGTGGTAAACAAGTCTGATAAAAAATATATATAGAGGAAGTGGAGGTATATATTTATATGTGCTTCACATTTTTTCATCCGAAGCAGCTTAAATGAGGTGAAATCCAAGCTAAGCATAGCGTATTGACGCAACACACGAACAGTGACTCATAGGCAGGTTTTAGATTTGAGCTCACAATCTTCAGGTCGTTAAAACCTACTAAAAACTACTTTAGTCCCAAAATGCCATGATGTGACTAAAGCAATACCTGAATTAGTTGTCCATGGTATTATTAGAGTCAGATTTGAGTTGTAAATACTATAAATATCACTCCTAAGGTTTTTTTTTTTCAATACAGGTCACATCGATTTGCAAACGATTTCTATTTTTTATTTATTAATGAATGACACATCATACTTTTATTCATTAATAGTTTTTAATAATACATTTGCTCATTTATACAATTATCAATAAACAATTATGCTGCAGCAATCGAGTTTATAAAACAATGCAGATTGTCAAGCGCTTCAGTTTAGAGCTTACACAGTGATATTCCCATCAAAGATCAGAATGAGGGAAAAAATCAGTGATATCAGTGATTTTTCCATGAATGTGTCATGATTGTTGTTGCCAGGTGAGCCGTTTTAAGTATTTCAGAAACTGTTGATGTCCTGGGATATGTAGAGAACAAAAAACATCTAGTGAGCAGCAGTTCTGTAGGTGGAAACTCCTTGACGATGAGTGAGGTCAGATGAAAAAGGACAGGTTTAAACTAACAATTACTCAGATAACTACTCTTTACAATCATGATAAGCAGAAAAGCATCTCAACAAATCTTGAAGCACGCTACAACAGCAGAATATCATATCAACTTCCACTCCCTGTAGCCAAGAACAGAACAGGAAATTTAGATAGATATCACATGAACATGGTCATGTGTACAGGTGTTATTATCTAAGTGGCCAGTGAATGTATGTACTCTAGAAATAACTGTGTAATAAATGTGTGCCTCTATCTGCATTTTGGTGCATCTTAACCCCTGTCCGCGCACAAAAATACATTTGCGGCACCCAAAAAAAGGCAGACTCTGAGTATACAAGGCTCATTACACCCTTATGGATTGCCCTTGTCGAGCAGTAAGCGCTCCTTTATCATTCCCCACACACTGGTGAAATTTACCACGCTAAGCTCAGCTCAACACCTGGGGACAGCGCTGTCGAGGAAAGCTGTAGATTTATACGCCTGATTAAAGCAGGCAGGTGTGAATAAGAGGCTCTGGGAAAATCAACATGAAAGCCACAGTGGCACTTTTACAGGACGATCATATTGATTAGCTCTTTTACCTTTACGCCGGTTCTGCATCACCTGGGGTTTTAAACAAGGGCTTCTGTTTGAATGATGCCACTTCCAGCAACCTGATCCTCCTGATATATTCCCATGCTTCAGCAAATAGCATTTTAGGGGCTTTGAGGTTTGGAAAATCATTTGAATAATATGAATTCTTATTATTTGGAATAATTTCTGTAAAATTGTCTAGTAGTCTGCTTTATCTTTGTGAATTGCATAATGTGCTTTATTTTTCCTTTTTCCATTTTTCCTTTTTACTATGTTTCTTTTTTTTACTTCCTTTTCTTTCAGTCTCATTGATTTATTATTATTATTACTAAAATATAATTTAAAATTAGTGTTTGAGCAGTTTTGTTCACCATGTTTTCTAAATTCTTGTGTAAATGATGTAATTGCCTTTCCTATGTATGATTTTTTTTTTTTGGAATTCACATATTTTGTCATGTTTCTGAACCTTACATTGTTTTTCAGAAAACTTGTGGTTCATTCACTAATTTAAACAAAATTTCACACTGTTGATGTTTCTAAATAGGATGGAACTCACTGACTTTTAGTTTGCAATGCTAAACATAATTCCAATCTAATTTTAGTTGCTCTGAGTTTTTCGTAATAATTTATCAACACATCTGAGGAAAATGTTGAAATTCTTGACACATGCGTCTCGATTCTTATGCCACTGTACCTTTACGTAGCATGTAACAGCTACTCACTGTCATTAGCTAGCTCGGTTTCCATTGGCTGGTCTTCCATATTTCCCAGTAGCCTAGCAACCCTATTTTCGTTATTAACCACGTTTGCCTTATCGTGTTGGAAAACATTTTCAAAGTAAGTAGAACGACATGACATTTTGAAGTGCTCAAGATATCAATGTCTTGTGTGTTAAATATCATGATACATAACATTGCAGCTCTTGCACTGAATTTTAATCCTTATGCACAAATCTGAGGCTCAGCATATTGAAGGGGGGCCAAATAATCCGCCTTTAATGTCCACAGTCTGTATTATCTCTGAGTCCCGTCTGATGTTTTCAGACATTACAAACAGCAGATGATGTCATCCACTCCCAAATCCCCAAAAAAGTCCAAACAAAACAAAACAAAACAAAACAAAAAAACAAGAAATTGTCATTGATGTTTCACAGTGTTGTTTTTTCCTTCTTGACCTAACAACCATCCCCAGGGTATAACTACAAGCATCGCACATTCACAGCTTTGAAGCTCTGACTGCCCTCTGCCTCCTGCTGCTTTGATTCAGTGCTTGGAGGAATATTGATTGCTGTCTTGGCTTTGCGATATTTCATTCTTCTCATATTATAGTCATACCATTATCACAATGCAATGCAGTTGTCTGTGTTTGCTAAAAGGATTAAAAACCCTTTCTGTTACACATTATGTTTTTACGGTATTTGTTATCCTATGCATTGTGGGGGGAAAAAAACAAACACAGCTGGCCATTCTGTCATGTAAAAAACAACATGTTCTGTAAATGGTTTGTTTGTACACAAGGTTTTGTTACAGCCAGGCTTTATAGTGCCTTTAACATGGAAGCTTCAGCGCTAACGTACCTTTAACAGGGCGTAGATACGAGATTGAAGTGAACAAAAGCTGTACAAAACGTGTGTGATCGCTGAGGAAGAAGGTTCACAATGACAACGCTGCTGATGAAAGACATACACACGCATTCTTGCCATTCCAAAAACCATTATAAAATACTGCCAGCTTTTATTTAAAGATTGTCTTTATATACTTGGATTCATTCATTAAAAAGCTTGTGCACCATAGAAAGAGACATGTGAGATTAGATCTAATGAAACAAATGGTGAGATTTTTAATCAATTAGTGATTATTGATATTAGCCTCTCATTTGAATCTTTGATATATAGTTGAAGAACAAAATATCGTGTCTTTTTATATTCTCTACTTATATTCTCTATTTGAAGGTTCGACTCTATTTATAGTGACATATAATATGTGAATGATCTGTCGTACAAGTTATTACTTTCATTAGAGCAGCTACAAACACTCCCTTTTTCATGATGTTAATTAGATTAAAAATGCAACTTGTCACTAAGAAACCATATAATAAAATAAGATAATATGAAGTATCATTCGTATAGATCATAAACATTACCAGTGTTCATCCTAATACAAATATAGTTACCTTTCAATTCATTAAGATATTAAAAATTGTATTATGGCTAATCGAGGTGTTTCCTAGGACATACTGTTATCTTAAACACACCTTTTTTTTAAACAAGTGGTTGCTCACTCCAGTTCTCCTCAGTGCTTCCGAGTCTCCTGAAAAGATTTTCCATAAACCTAAAGATTTTCCTTTCATTTTTACAAGTAGTCACGAATATTAAGTCAATTAAAAGATGTAACGCAGTATAATGCTGTGTAATAGTGTAATGCTGTAGTCATTTATGCTACAGCTACCTTCTCAGAAGGAAGAAGCCAGAGGTGGGCAAATGTTTTGGGCCACACTGATTGCAGAAAAGTAAGCCAGGGGTCACAATAAATATGAAATATGAAAACATCCTTATATTGAATTGCACAGATAGTCACAGACAAACCACATATTGAATAATAGTTTACTGATACAGAAAAAAATGGTAGCAACAACAATAGTAAAAATAATGTTAGCATTATCAATATTACAAGGTATAACACAAACTATTTTAATTATAAAATGGGTTTAGACTTGTGCCCAGCCACTATGAGGTTACACAAGCCAGTGAACTCACATTGCCGGTCCAAAGCCTGGATAAATTGGGAGGCCTGCGTCAGGAAGGGCATCCGGCATCAAACCAGTGCCAAATGACATATGCGGACTAGCGATCCGCTGTGGCGAACCACTAATGGACACAGCCGAAAGAAGAAGAACAGCATAGATTTAGACTTGTAAAAGATTGAGAATGTGCCGTTAAAGACATAACTAAACAAACTGGAGTCAAGCAAGCTTGCATGCTTCTCAGTCATTGTTAGGTTAATGTGAACACTGAAACTGGTTAGTTATGTACTTTTGAAAGAGCAATACGTTGTTGTCATTATCCAAATATTTCGTGTAGTTCATCAGAGACATACAGTATTTGTTCACACATTTACATGGAACTGATTTAAACAAGCATCCTCTGAATGTTTCTGCATGTTTGGAAACTGTGTTTAATACACAGGAGTGCACAGATCGAGTCTATCTAGCATCACTACATATAGCTCACATATTTAAAATAGAATTATAGTAGAATTAATGCAAGAATTTGCCATTGGCAAAAAAAAATGTAAAATTGGCATGATGACCTGATGACAGTAGTTCTAGGTCCAGATGTGGCTGTGAGTTCCTCAATTCTATATAAAAGTTATAACTACAACTTTCATTGTTAATGTGGTATTATGATTATATTTTGTGTACATGGGAATGTGAACGTAGCTTACCTTTAAAAATGCACATAGTACGTGACTGGACCTCAAGGACCACTCTTTTATTTAATTAACACAATCACGATAGAAAAGATTTAGTACCCGAGTGACAGAGAAAGGCAGAGTCGTGTGGTAGCCTAGTGGTTAAGGTGTCGGGCTACCAATCAGAAGGTTGTGACTTCGACCCCAGGTCCACCAAGCTGCCACTGTTGGGCCCCTGAGCAAGGCCCTTAACCCTCAGTTGGATATAAATGAGGTAATATAAGGGCGTCTGTCCAATGCTGTGAATATATGATACCCGTGTAAGTGTAGCTGTTAATATCTACTGGTTCCTCTGGATGGCGTCTTTTTCCCTCGACGCCACAGAGGCTCTTTTTTTTTAAACACGGCAAAGGGGGAAACAGAGACCCCCTTCGACCTACCCCCACTACCCCCCCCCTCTCCCTCTCTCTCCCTCTCTCTCTCTCTCTCTCTCTCACTCTCTCTCCACCCCCAGTCGGGATTCACAACCTAAAGAAAAAAGTGCTGGGACGTGGACACACAGCGGACCGAACAACAGCTGAAAACAATTTAAAAATCTGTGCTATAAACTTTCTGCTGCACGTGCATTCCAGCGCTGAGCTCGCGCACAAACCGGACGCTCGTGCCGAACTAAAAGGCATGTGGTACCGAGACGGAGCGGAGATTTTCTCATTTATGCCTAAAGTTTTAAAGGACCTAGGGCTTCGTGTGGATTCTTTTTAATACTCTTTTTTTTTTCCATGGATGCAACTTAAACACGTTAAACACGAAGGAATAGTTTATCCGCATGCTTCGTTTGGACCGGACCGATTCGGACATTTGTAGTGGGTCAGAATCTCGGTGAGTTCGGCGTGCTGTTTTATACATCATTATGTGTTTTTTCTGTCTGTGTTCGTTCATATCTACTACAAAAGACCTTCTTAATGAAAGTGGAACTTAATGGAAAACAGAGCAAACTCGTTATTTATTTCAAATCGAAGCAAAAATGAACCGATTCCAATGAAAGACGCGCTACCTGAGTTTATTAGCCTGCGGAAATGCTCATTTATATAGTAATTATTTAGCATTCAGGGCTGACTGTCTTTCAGAAACTTCCACTAGGCTTTTAGAAACCGATCATTAATATTTAAGCATCATTTTATATTAAGCGACTCAGTTGACTCAGGAGTCACCCGTTAGACACATCTTTTTAAACCGTTATCTCGTATTTGTTTTGTAAAAAAAAAATAAAAAAAATAAAAAAAACACGCTTTCCGCTATTTAATACAAAGTTGTGTACATTTTTAACACCAGTGTGTTATCTTAGTTACGTGTATAGTATATCATTTTCTAGGCAGAAGAAGGTTAGAAAGTATAACGTCCAAAAATACAACACTAGTTTACTATATAGTAGATTTAAATAGCACGTCGCCAACGGTCGCGGACACGCCGGTCGCCATGGCTACCTGTGAGCATGCACACTGCCAAACTAAACAGTATGCATTTTTAACAATAGTGTTCATTACAGCAGCACTACTGTGAATGCGTACTGTTTACTGTGTTAGTATACAGGGCGCTTGTTTATTCAGCTAATTAAGCTATTCCTTGATTCCTTACTTATTAATAAATTGTTTAGCCTAAAGAATGGGTTATAGATAAGAATTAAGGATGTTCATTTAACAATTTGCTATTACATATACAGATAGAACTGAGGTACTTAAAGAAAAGACCAATGTTGCGAACTTTTGACCAATGTTGCTAAGCTTTATTAACTTTGGCTAAGTTTATAAACTAGCATGATTACCCTAGTATATTTATTTTGTCACTGTCATAAAGAGTCAGTCACAATAACACAATGTCACATTGAGTCAGTGTGGATTAGAAATGCTGTTTATCCTGTGATAACTGTGAATCACATCTGATCCCTGACCCCAGCAGAAGGATGGTGTACGAACTGGATGGATTAAAGCTGAAATTCTCTTTATCCACATTGAAAATACCTCAAATCATGATTTAAGTTAGCCCTAATTTTTTAATGTTTTTATGTGTTTACCTAATTGTTTATATTTGTGCTGTTGACTAGGTAGTTTTAGCCCCATTTGCATGTGGGATACTGCTATTTCACGAGCGATTTGTAGAGGGTCGGAAGAACGTGACTTGTGTGAGAGCTCCTGGGATGTATTTGCTCAATAAACTTCTACTAACTTGGCACTTATAAATGTGCTGATATAAAACTGTAATATTTTGTTGATAACTTTTATTGATACTTGTGCCCAAGTTTATTTCCAACATCAGAGGCATTGTGCATCGTCTGATCTGCCTATTCATCCTGGTGACTGTGATACCCGCCGTTATCCACTGATGGACATCAGTAAAGAAATGAAGAGCTGTTTTTTGTCAGGACGCCAGTGGGATGTCCTTTAGCCAGCCGTCAACACACGTGAATCAGACAGAACCAGCTTTGGTCAGGCTTTGCGCTCGGAAACAGTAATGAAGCAAAACATGCTGTACGATCAAAACAAACAATTACTGAGGTTGAAAAGACTCAAAACCTTCAGAGTGGTTATCCTAAGAAGGCCGTGTGCCAACTCGCTTGCATTCATGGATAAAATGAGTGTTCTTTGTGCACCAGTGAGAGATCTGCAATTACCAGCGTTTGTCTTGAGTGGCAGACACATTAATGGCAGCTGCACCAGAGCACCCTGTAACACCAAAACACTGAGAGAAGGAAAGGAGAAACGTGTGAGAGAGGCGGAGAGGCAGAAGGCGAGAGGCATGCATGCGAGTGCATCTGCGCTGCCAGCTAATTGTGTTTATTCCTCTTAATTTGTCCTGAGTGCTAAATCGGTGCTCTTCAGAGCTGGGTGGGTGCAATTTGTCTGGCGGTAATAAAAGAACAAGCTCTGTGTCTTTGAAGTCGGCCCTCCTCCGCCTTCAGCCTGCTGAGCTAATGGATGTACGGCTTCCATTTGCTGGTGTCCATTTGGGCTGGGTAACCACATTATAACTCCAAGAATGAAGGTTCAGTCGGGTTTAGTTATGAAGAGCTAGATACCTGATAACTGATGCAGTTAGAAGTTGTAGTTAATTCATTCCCATAGGCAGTTCAGCTGCTTCTGTTGGTGCCTTCTTTAAAATAATTTCTGTATTTTGTTTGGTCTTGCTTCACAAGGTTGCATGGATTCTTCTTGTAACAGGCAATCCTACAGATATGGTATTGTGATAATACTATGAACCATGATCATAGATTAACCGACCATGATATCATGATGACACTCGAACAAAATACTTTAGTGTGTGCTGCTAGAGAAAAATCATACCAACAACATTCTGATGAAACAGTTAGTGTGAATATTTTCTAATTACAACATGTCCAGAGGTTTTTTATTTCACTTCTGCCATAGTAAGTTTCCAATTTATTAAACTGCACATAATACGTTTTGTCCACTTATAATATGATTTAATGTTGTGAATTTTCCCTGTTTTCACTTAAAACTGTTGTTCTCCCACCATCTCCTATTTCTCTTTTTACATTAATAAGAATTACAAATTCAACAACACTATAGTATTAATGTATTTCTTAACTTCTGTTTCATTCTCAGTTTAGGTGCTTGTAAAGTATCCATTTAATATGCTGAGTGAGTGTCTGAGAGTTGTTCGGGACTGGAATCTTTTCTATGAATAAGAAATAAAGCATGGCGTTTTTCAGATCAGAGCCTTTTAACCTTTAGTTTTATTGCTGCAGGCGAGTGGTCAGTGCCCTGTTGTTAGCGCTTGTGTCTGTATAAACATCGGGAAACAACAGATGATCTAAAAGCCCGGTATCTCCTGAAACAGGCCATGTTGAAAAAGAGAGAGGAAAAAATAATCTCTGAGAAGCGAACAGAAATTGTATTTACTCTCTGGCCTCTTGTACAGAAGAAACGGCGGGTTAGCAGCTCTGAAAAGATAAGGAGCAGAGCTACAGGAGTCGTCGCAGATGAAAGGATTGATCTCACTAGTTTAATTTCATCCTCCTCTTTTGCCGCTCGCTTGCGAGTGGATGTGGAGTGACTGGCTGATTTAGTCCAGTCCTGAGGCCAGCTGATAAAGCTGTGACGTAGCATTCACCTCCACAAAGCAAAAGGGTCTCGGATTGAACAGACACTTTGGATTTCAGACAGCCACGCTTGATGTTTTGATAATGTGTCTTGATCCAGCAGACCTTCACACATCCTCCATCCCCCTCCCTCCTGAGACACCATTTTTTACGCTCATGCCATTCCATGGTGTCTCCTGATTAACACATGTCAGAGACAAGGAAGAAGGTTGTCCTGTGCACGTGTGATTTTTTTTTTTTGTCTTGGCCTACGTTTAGCGTTTGAAACATGATGGCCAGCTGGCACGCCTGAGCTGATGGAGCCTGAATTATGAGTCTCGGGAGCTTCTCAGAGCAAGTCCATTCTTCACAGCTGGAGGTCATGGGGGCCATATGCGAATGGCCCATTTATTCCCCACTTTGGGTGAGAGCGGATGGTTTATATCCCATGTGGAGGTGCAGTCTGAGTCCCAGAGCTTGTGAGTTGATCTTAATGACTAGTTATAGCTGTGCATCAACTACAGAGTGGCCTGTTGTCAGATTTAAGGAGTAAATGACAAACAAATTGAGTCCTGTTTTTGCAAGATAAAGTAACCATTAAGATGGATTATTAAAGTCGCTAGTGCAACTTTTAAGAAGAAGTGAAATTTTAGAAATTATTATGGTAATAGTGTCTCTGTACAAAACAATCATGACTTGTCGGTCCTGCCTTTTGTGTCACCCAGACTTTACCAGTGTTGTTTTAAGCCGAGCACATTAATAGGGACACGATTTGAGCTGGACTAAGCTTGCTAAAGCTGTCGTTGCATTCGCTTGGCTTGGATGTGAGCCTGGGGCCAACTGGGCTTTGTCTGGGGTGATTGAAGAGGAGAAAGAAGGGTACAGTCACTCCATCGGTGCCAAACATGAATCTGAAGGAGTGGTGGTGGAGGAGAGGGGTGGCTTTTTCATGTGCTAAAAGCGGCTAATCCTCTGGCTTTTGTATGAGGCCTTGGGGGTTGGGGCATGAAGGGTAGCCTGGGAGTTTTTTTCAAGGGCTTTTGTTGTCATTTCACTCAAATCTGAGGACATCTGTTGGGAGTGGGTGTGGCCTCCCAGCTGACAGTGTGGGGGGTGGCGGAACAGCGGCACCAATGAAGAACCGGAGAGATGTGTGTAATTGTTTGTAATGCGAGTATGAAAACATGGCCTCTGGGAGCCTGGTAAGGGCGGGAGGGGAGGGAGGCCAGCTGAACATCCATCAAACCTAGATGGGGGTTAAACATTAGACCAAATATCTGCCTGTTAATGTAAGCCGTGTTTGCTTAATTAGGAACGACAAAAAGATTCGGTTGGAGAAGCAGCGAGCTCGGCAGCCTCTAACTAGCATGATTGTCACCGTGTGATTAAGCTCTGCTGGAAATCTCTCTCGTTATTGTAGGCCTAGTTTTGGAAACAAGGACCTGTGTTTCAGTGGAAATCACAGCTCCTTCTCACTTTCCTAGAAATGCAGTTACTAAGCTGTACGTTAGCTTGTTACTGGGGTTATGCTATCAAGAAGACATGCTTCATAATTTTATAATGTATCCTTTACTTGGGGAGGGGCAGGTAATTGATGCTTTAAAGCATAACTAGTCTTTAAGCTACAATTATATAACTATGTTTTATTGGTATAATCTCATAATAATAACATTAAAAACGTTTGAAATCGTTCAGCCTAAAACTGTGAAACATCCTTGACACCAGAATCAGGACGCAACAGAGACTCTAAATCAGGTGAAAGATATGAACGTAAGCAAGTATTATCTCTTGTAGCGAATCACTCTCCTTTGTCTGAACTCAGACAGAGAGGGCATTTATTACGCAGCTAGATACAGGCTGTGAAACCTCCACAAAGCAGCAGTTTTGATATTACAAATATCCTTAAAGCTTATTAAGGGGATTTTCTTGATAAATTACACAGAAAACGTCATATGTTTTGATTCCCTTCATGCTCTGATGCTCAGGTGGGTGTAAACCACAGGGAAAAAAAGAGTTTGACTGCTGCCTGCTCAGTCTGCCAGCGACATGTCCAGACTCAACCGCCCCCCCCTTTATAATATAGCCTGCGGCCTCTTTTTTTTCTTCCCATCTCTTTTTCTGTAAAGGTTCCTCCGGATCTTTCGTGCAGTTCACCATAATTGGAAAAAGTGAAATGCATCTGAATAAACAAATGAACTCTCGGTGTCAGTGGAGATAATCCTGCTTAAAAGTGATGGCGCCTCGGGAAAAAGCGGCAGCGCAGCAACCCGTGAGATTCGCCGTGGCGGAGATTACGACAGTTGCACCTTATTTATCGATTTACTCTGAAAGAGCAGGTTTTGTTTTTCATCTGCCTCCAGCAGTTTTTTTTTCCTCATTATTTTTTTGCTGTTTGGTAATGGGGGAAGAGGGGAAGTGAGGCGTGAAGCCACGTTTTGGCTTTTGTTACGAAAGTGGGGATTTGTAGGGGATGAGCTGGCCGCTCCCCCTCGATAAATCCCCACTTACAAATCCAAACGACACCTTTCTGCTTTTCCTAATCAGCTCGTGCTGCGTTTCCTCAAAGCTCGGGAACATATCGGTTTTTTTGAGGCAGTGTACATTTTAAGAAGCCAGCTCTCTGATGAGATAATAGTGTTGTTGACCAGAACGCAGGCCAAACCATGAAAGCTTCAATATGAGTCTCATGTGGTTGCCCAGAGATATATTTATTTAGGGTCGCATACTTAAGCTTAGTAAACTAGCTAAGTTCCTTTTTAGCATACTAAGAGAAAAATACCTAAACGAGTACTCGTATTTATTGGGAAGGTAAGACATGTATCCAGAGCCCTGATCATCTCCAGGCAAGTTTCTCCAGGTAATGCAGAGAACAAATCCTAAAACTTTGTAAGCTTCCCAGAAAAGTGGAAGTTTCAATGTTTCACCCGGCCCAGACCGAACATTATTGTGATGAAGAGCAATCAGGGATGTGTTGACTGCACAGAGGATCATCGCCATGTGTCCAGGAGACACAGGCTGAGCCGATAAACCGCGAACGCAGGGTCTGGGAGTCAGCGAGGATGAAACGTCTGTTCATACGGCCTCCTTTGGTGGGGCAAGGTCTCCTCACGAGCTGAAAGGAACTAGGAAAGAAGCTATCCATCTGGCACAGGAGCGAGGAATGAATGCTAATGGCAGTCTGGTGGAGGGAAAATAGGTACTAACTGTGTGTGGGGAGACAGCAGGGAGATTGAGGTGATCAGCGTAGCATTAGCATAAAGATAAAGATGGCCTGATTAATCTGAGACACTTAATGCCTAAGGCCATGTCTGTAGTGGTGTGTATGTGTGCTTTTTGAAATTGAACATTTTGGCACAGGCTTGTATGAAGATATATGACCGTTAAAAATGAACACACACTCCAAAGCAATAAGTTCTTTTTAAGCAAAGGAGCCGGATCAGCATGCCAAAGAAGTGCCACTGTAAATCATCCTATTCCTGTGTTGTGTGTGCCTCGTTAACAAAAACGTCTCTAACTCCAGAAGAGACAGATAAAGGACTAACACAGTGATGGTGCTTTTCTTTTTTTGTTGCTGTTAAGGATATCTGAATCTTAAAGCATTGAGTAGGAGGTGGAAGAAAGTACGAGGCATTTGTTGGATTTGGCAGCGCTGCTCCACGAGCTTAAGGTCAAAAGCTAGCTGTGTTCTTGAGGTGCATATGACTCACTTAAGAGCGTTTGAAGTGGGAGTTGTTTTGCCCCAAGCTAGATCTTGTGGATCACGTGGCACTACGCTATGACCTTAGAACGTGCAGATGTAGTGAGTTTGCGCTTCTCAAAATCAGTTCTGTTATATGGTTGATAGTTTTGGCTCTGAAACAGTCTTTAATTACGCACAGATCAAGATTGATGAAGACATTTCTTAATTGGCACTAAAATACTACAAAATACATCATCTTTCATCCAAATTCAATTCCAATATTGAGGTTAATAAGTATAAAGGGCAGGGAAAGAAAGCTTGGGAGTTTTAGGGAAAGGGAAATCTACGGGAAATGTGAGGGAAATGCGAGGGACATGCTTACACTGGAGCTTTAATCATCCCAAGTCCTCAGTACATCTCAGAGTCTGACAAATGCTTTCCCGTTTCTCCATTCCTGGTGAGAACATCATTCACATGAACACTACTCCATTCTTTACATTCTTGGCTCCGTGTCCATGAGCAGTGATTTTTAATCATTAATGCTGTCTATCAGAGAGGACTACATGGTTCAGTGCGCCATGAACTCCAGGGATTCAGCTTTCATAGGTGGTTTCACAAAGCCCTAATGATGACGGAGATTTCCTCAGACAAGCATTTCCAAACCGTTTTCACAATGCAGCAAGATCAAATCTACAGGCTTCACACACTCACCTGAAATAAGTGGTTAGTTGCTTGTGCTTTGTCTTTTTTTTTTTTTGAAAGATGACGCCCTCATGATATTGATTTCTCCGGCGTGCCAGATACGCTCACATGCATGAAGTTCGCACAGAGAACTCGCATAGGAACGAGAAGTGAAGATGAGACACACACACACACAGAGGAGCTGTAGATGGTGCTTGCTTCACAAGGCCTGAATGAATCACAGGCTTCAGTGTAAAGTGGCATGTAAAAAAAAAGAGAGGGGGAGGAACACCTAAATGCCGCTGAAGTCTGGAAGCCTCCATCAGATGAGTGTTCTGCTTTTATTTGTTCTGTATCTTTTTACATCTTATGTGGTTGAACGGCTCGCTTTGTTACCTCTGTCTTTCTTGGGAGGCCTGTGTGTTTCCCTCTCAGGGTTGAACTGCGATTAAAGTTTGAGTGTGCATATCTATATATATCTATATATATATATCTATATATCTATATATATATATATATATATATATATATATATATATATATATATATATATATATATATATAATGTGTGTGTGTGTGTGTGTGAGTGTGAGATGGGGTCAGGGTGTTTTTCCTTCATCTTTATCAATTGTATATCTAGAGTGTGCATACAGCATACACTGTATATGATTTATAACATCTGTGAGATCTAATCATGCATTATTAATCAGTTATAAAGTATATTCAGATTATCTCATTGTGTTTTATACCTCTAAACGGTGAGTAAGGAATAAATCCCTCGGGTATAAAACTGTTCTAGGAACATAATCACTGACAGGGTTGTAGCATTAACTCTGTCACTGATTATTTTCCTAGAATGGCATGACATGAAGTGTTTCATTCATACACTGGGAATGATTTGTTGCTATAGAAACAATAACGTATTAATAGAGACCTGTGATTTGCATTACAGACTGTCAGAGACGTCATCTCCCGACCAATCAGAATTGAGAATCCGGCAGCACTGTGGTCAAAAAGCTACTGCCTGCTACTAAACCTACATTGTTATAGTTATTATTTAGTTAGTTATTAGTAGCTCACTAATATGTCTAAAACTGTCCACTAGAATGTAACTGCAGTTTGAATAAAAAAGTTCCGGTGTGTTTCAGTTGTCCCGTAGAAACCCTGAGGGAGGTCTCAGCTCATGCATACACACTGCGGCAGGACAGAAGAGTACACACACGGCACTCGTATAGATGTCCTTCCTGTTATCGCTTTTCCATCAGTGCCCGGTTCTCCTCTCTCCTCTTAATTATAGAGCTTCTAAAAGCAGCACCAGGCACAGCACGCTAAATAAAGCCCACCATCAGGAGAGGCTTCAGTCGAGTGGCTCAAACGATGCTTAATGGTGAAGTGTTTTGGGACCTGTGTGGTTGTGCTTTATCCTGAGCATACACACAGCTCTGATCTACTGTCCTTGGGGGGGATTTCCATAGCGTTGTGTGTTATTGTCTATTCCTAATCTTTCTACCAACCATTCTAAACTTTTTGTGACTCTTTGAGCCCAAATATGGTGTATGATATATGTAATAAAGCCCCACAAAGACACACACACACACAATCACAAAAACCTGTTTCCCCTTGTCCTGCCATGTCTGCTTTCTAAAATAGCCAGTGTCATTGTTGGGAGACAATGAGCTCACTTCATCTGGGTTTGTGTTGTCATTAGCATAAGTGATTGCATGCACTTGACCCAATTACAGGACACTGTGTGTTTGGTCTTGCGTGTGTGTGTGTGTGTGTGTGTGTGTGTGTGTGTGTGTGTAAGCAGCATGTTGAACATTCCATTCTCTTATTCGTGGCCAGAAAGTATTTTAATGTTTTAATGACAGGCACGACCTTGTAAAGAAATTTGGCTCATCCCTGTAATATGTACATTTTGTTACAAGACAAAACAAGCTTTTATTTAAAAAAAGCAAAAGGTGTAAGAGTTAAGGTCAGGTACAGCATTATGTAGTAAGGATGGGAACCGCAGGCATCTACACTAAGTGTGAATACAGTATTAAATATTAAAGGAATGATTTGGTTGGTGCCTCATATTGATTGGTGATTGATATATGACCAATCTGATATTTGATTATTATTTCACTCAATCTGCTAAAATATGATTTGATTTCTTTTAATAAATGAGCATTTTGATACTTGAGAACAGATTGGTTCCAAGATCTGTTTTAATAACAATCAATTTAAGATTGTTGCATTGATTCAATTCTTTCATTACCTTTTAAATCAAAGCAGAAGTCTGAGTCATCAGAAGAAGCATATGGAGGTATTGAACAAAGAAACCACTGTGTGTGTGTGGTGTGTGTGTGTGGTGTGTGTGTGCCCGCATGTGTGTGTATGTTACATAAGATACAGAGGGCAAAAAGACACTTTCAGTTCTGACTAGTGAAGTGGAAGAGAGAGAAGAAATACTGAGAGACACTAATGACTGTTCACTGGAAGCGCTTTCAGACCACAAAACTTTTGCCAGCAGTGTCATGAATATAGCAGTGTGTATTAGAAGTATAAAGAGTTCCTCTTTCAGATCACTGTTTCACCCGACTCACTGTTTATCATACGGCCATGACGATTCAGAATAGTGTGCAACTGGTTTCAAAAATTCTAGTTTCTGTATATGTGTGATAAAAAGCATTGGTCGTGGTCTCTGTCAGTGAAAGTCCTAGCAAAAGAGGTGTGGCTTCTCTGTCCATCAGTCCATCAGTAGGCATGGTCTCTGTGCCTGACAGTCCTCACTCACTTTTATTAAACTCTAAAACCAAGTTTGCAAGAATCAATTATTTCGATCCACTTACTGGTGAAACTCATCTTTCACTGAATTTGTTTGCCTTGTAGAAAGACAGGAATTTTCAGATTTTCTGATATTTATCTCCATGAAGCATCCTAATGATGTGCAGGACCCTGCTGTCTTTTAGACAATTCTGACAACAGATATGAGTATTAATGCAGAGCTACTTAATACAGTTCTGCTTAAAAATAAATGTAAAAAAAAAAAAAAAAAAGCCCAAGGCTGTACACAGAGGGGAAAGAAGCACATAACAGAGAGTGAAGTGGCGCTGAAAATGTATGTAATTAGTCTGCTCTAAATACGTCGCCTTACGTTTACAGTTTATAATTTACACCTAACCTCGACTGGACGCACACGAAACATTCAAACCAAATGAGATTCTGTCAAAAAGTAAAAACGTCTGTACACGGAAAAAAAAAAAACGGGCAAATAAAACAATGCTGTGTTTTTAAGTTGAAGGGAACACAGCCTGAAGCCGTCTCACTCCATCCTGCTTGCTTTGACCTGTTTGTTGTTTGTTCCCATTCTCGAGCCGCATCTTACACCTCCACATCTGAATCAAGCTTTTGATGCTGGCTGTCATCATAAGACTCGTGATAAGATGTCCCTCACTGTGAGCACGGCGCTGGGTTCCCCATTTCCTGGGAATCGTTACAGACAAGGAATCAGCATGGCCACTTCCTTTGACTTCCTGCTGGCAGTAGAAGTGATGTAGGATTTTGCAAACTACTGTGTTGAGCAGCAGTTAGACTGGGATCGACTCAACGGAAAAAAAAAACACACTTTACAGTTTTGCGTGCATCCGGCACAGCCATGTTGACTCGTGCTCAATATGTCATCATGGTTGAATCCCTGTTGCATTCTCAGATAGTGATATTTAATCATTAATGTTACATCAGAGCACACTTTAGGGCATTTTCTAGCAATGTGCTACAAGCAGTGAAAAGTGAAGGTGAAGCTGTTTTAATCAAATATTGAAGAGTTGAATACAAAATGAAAAATCTTGAATTACAGATTTCAAATGTAGAAATTTACTAATTCATTCTGACGAGCACAATAAAGCACTACAAGACATGCTGACGTAGGAAACTAATCATGTCTGGCGTTGTGTTGTGGGCAGCAAGCACCCTAAAGTGTTTTACAATAAAAGTAAAGTAAATCTCCTAACAGGAAACAGACCATGGCAGCAATTATTTTCTGTGTGGTTAAAAAAACAACACATTTTTCTGAAAGAGTTCATTATTCGTCTTAGATTTTGTTGTGCATCCACCACATGACTTGCTGTGAAGGAGCTGTTGCTATAGAAACACTGTTGTCCTAGAACCACTTTAGACGCTGCTCCAGAGAATCAAACAACACTTTCTAGCCAATCAGAAGCAAGAAATTGTCTGCGTTGTGGTTCAAGGAGGAACATTTGTATGCTCACAAATTTTTCACAAGACCTGGTTGAACTGTTTACAGGTCAGAGACAGAGGTGTTGCATTTTACTATGGAAATAAATCAGACTTTTCTTCAGCTGTCATTTTGTCTCTTTTCCATGCAGCGGTCACTTAGTGTGACCTTGAGGCGTTTCCGCTAAACGATTGTGTGTTAAAGACACTACAGAAGCCCAGGTTGAATGTTTTCTTAATTTAACTTTCAGTAACCTGAAGCTAAACAATATGGACCCACAGATAAAAGCAGGGTTGAAATGAAAGCGGGTTAAAAGTGTGGTTAGAAGTGATTTATCTTTTTTTTTTTTTTATCCTAAGATGACCGTTTTGCTCCATTGCTCAGAAAACGGCAGACCCGCTGTGTGTTTGCCCACAGCCGTTTAGCATAATTGCACCTTTGGTGGATTTTTTTTCTAGGAGAGCTATCGATTTCCCTCAGCCCTGCCTGTCATGGTTTCTCTATCTTTGCGGCTCTTTATTTTGCCTTTGAATTCCTCCGGCGTGGCCATTCTTGGACTGCATTCAAGTTAGAAAATAGTAACACGAGAGAAATTCGATTAGCGCTGAAGTGCTGCTCACCTAAAAGACATGAAAGCAGCTCCCATCCTCTTGTGGATCCTCATGCTATAGAAACAACTTGCTGGAGTTAAAGCGACTTATCACACACACATTCAGAGAGAGAGAGAGAGAGAGAGAGAGCTTGGCATGATTTATGACAAACAAATGTTTATTCTCCCTGTGGAATGTGAAGTTCTGATACCCTTCTCCCTCTTCCCCGTACTGTCTCTCTCCTTCTCTCTCTCCTTCACGCTCTCTCTCTCTCCTTCTCTCTTTCCCTCTCTCGCTTTCTCTCTCTCCGTCCTTCTCTCTCCCTCTCTCCCCCTCTCCCTCTTCCTCTCACTCTCTCTCTCTCTCTCTCTCTCTCTCTCTCTCTCTCTCTCTCTCTCTCTCTCTCGCTTGCTCTCTCAGCTCCCCGAGGAATGAATTTCTCGCTAATTCTCCTCATGTGGCTCCTCTGTTACAAAACACACAAACACGAGTATAAGAGCTTGAAAACCGACAGTTGGTGCCCAATTTGTGGTTGCGGCACTGTTAGTGATTGTGTTTTGGTCATGCTCTCAATTCTTTTGAACAGGAAGCTCACATATAGATAGCCGATAACAACGTTGGTTGTGTTGTTTTCTTGCTAACAAGCTCATTTTCATGCTAACAGTAACAGAATGTTCAATGAATTCACAATTTTTTTTTTAGCATTTCCACTAAAAATGGCAAGTTAATTACAACTAGATAAGTAATTAGTTTAGTGTTATAAGGCTATTTGTTGCTCCTAACAGCCTGATATAGAAGAGAACAAGCCATTTTCTCTGATCTGGTTCTGCATCATTAAAGTAAAGATTTGATTTATGTTGTTGTAATTAGGGCATTAGTTAATGTTCAGGTGGTTTTCACACTGGACTCATTTGCTGTGGTCCGAATCTGTGTGTTTGTTCCTGGTGCCCCTGCAGCGTTGCTCTAGTTTCAAACTCACTTTATTCAAACTCTGGTGCATTTGCGTTCACCTTACATCATCACAAACACACATGGAGAACACATCATGACTCACCACAGTTTCTTTTTAGATTATTATTTTTATTATTATTGTTATTTTGTTGTTAATGTGTAAGGCATCTCACCGTTTCTGTGTCCCACATCGTTCCTTTGCCACTCACGATACATGCCTGTTGTGGAAACTAATGATGTCGTCATCAGCTAAAACACAAGTGTGTGTGTCTATGGTAGCTGACTCGCTGCAGTGGCTGAGCTGCATTATTGGAGTACACACTGCCTTTAGGAGGATTCACCCTTTCACCATCATAAGGGCATAACTCCAAAAGCACACAGCATCATTTCTTGTAGGATATCATTAACACCAGCGAGAGATCCTCCTTCTCCTCACTTACTGTTTCAAACGGAAATACATCAACATGCAAAACCAAATCGTTGCTCACTAGCCATTTCATAGATATGACTAATACTTAACTTAATGGCTGGATTAATCCAGTCTAATTCTTTCATTGTTGTGGTGATAATCTGATTAATGACAGATGAGCGAGCGAGGAATTAGTCGCACAACTTACTCTTAATCATCAGCAGGATCATCTAGCCCAAGCAAAGCAAACTAATAAAAAATTAAGAGGACGTCTTAAACATAGGCCATACAACATTTTGAGTCTAAAAATCTCATTTTTGAAAGAAAAAGAAAGCCGGTGTCCTCGGGTTTGTGCTGCCGGTTAATCCTTTTCAGCCAACATGTGAAGAGGTTTTACACACACAGCTGGTGTGTCTCGTACATTTTTAATAGGTGTGTGTAAGCGCAGGGAGTCAGAGCGTAGAGCCTGCAACCCAAAACACACACACACACACACACACACACACACACACACACACTACAGTACTGCTTCATCCTGCATTAATTATATTATAATTTCTTCACATGCTATTATATGTTTGCATGCTTGGGCTGTGAATTAATTAAAAAAGATTACTGTTTAAATCCATGTCTCATGTTTGGGTTATTATTATTAAATATACACTGTTTCTTGGTAACATGATTAAATGCATAGTTTTGTCTTACTAACTTTAAAAAGAAAGAAAAAGAGAGGCTGGTAAAGGGAACAATTCGTTTTACGAAGGCTCCAAGTTTAACTAGAAATGGATATGGAACTAGAATGGTTTTTTTTTGGTGTTCATTTCTAAACAAAGAATTGTAACCATTGGCAAATTGCTGCGGTATAAGCGGAATAAAGGATGCTTCAGTCAGTTCAGTCTTACAGGAAAATAATTATCTTCAGGGTAAGAGCGCCTCAACTTCATCTCACTGTCCTGTTGTGGATTATTTTCCTGGAACAGCACACCTCCAAGTGTTTTTTTTCGCTGCAAGTGAATTCAGTCCAAGAGATGCATTCCCTATAAATGGATTTATAAATCCCACTGCACAGATTCCCTCGTTTTTATTCCCAAGAAAGCTTTTTTACAGGTTTATTTTTGTCTCGAATGAACCGCCAACCTTGGTTATTTAGTTTCTTTATGGTCTGTTTATTGTTTAGGTGCTTCTCGATTCATCCGACTGAACGGCTGCTTGTGACTGATATTTTTATTCTCTTCGCAACGAGGCTGTAAGGAGCGCAGAGAGGGCAAAAACCCCCCTCTCATATTCTCCCTGCTCCATCGCTGCTATCGTCTATAAATACACACACACACACATTCACACACACACACACACCTCTCTACTCGAAGCTTTGAAGTCAGCTCCTGTGCCTTCTCTCCCTCCTCCCCATCGAGCGGTAGGCAGCAGACAGGAAATCATGCAGTCCTCACTGCTTCCGGGAGTGTGTGGCGAACAGGAACGCAGTGTGCATGTGCCTGTGGACGCACACAAGGCACGGACCGATATTACAGTTTCACGTCACGATACTTGCCGAACCTTTTTACACAGTTTACAGAAAGCCTGCGATTTAAATAAACGAGCAAATGACAGATTATCACAGTGCAGTGCCATGTTCTGTTATAGGAAAATCCAAAGCACTTTGCAGATGGTTGCTGTTTTTAGCAAATTAACATTTTATCTTTTATCTGTTTATAGTTACATTAATGTTGTGCAGCGACCATGAAGCAAGTTAGTTGCCGTAATCTCTCTTGTAGTCAATAAACACATCTTTTCATGTTCCCTGGAGTACAAAACAGTGCAAAGTTGTCTGTCCCTTTCCTGTGTCAGAAAGCTGACTGTTACAAAGAACTGATGCTGGCTAAATATTATTTATTGAATCAATTCTAAGTGTTAAATAAATGTCTTCTGAAAAAAAAAAAGATTCACCATAACAACAATTCTTAGTTAACTCAATTCACATCTATTTGGCTTCTCACTTGATATTACTCAATTTCGACAAGAAGTGTCAGCGAGGCGGGGATAAAAATGCAGGATAGCTAAAATAAAGGTTTATTAAATAAAAATAACACAAAACAGGAACACAGACGAACCAAGACATGACACAAGACGCAACAAAACAACGACACACAGGACGAGGATTAAATACACAAGACAATCAACACATCAGGAACAGGTGTGCAGAGGTGGGAGGAATAAACAAGGGCGGCGCAGACACCTGAACACAAACCATAAACAAACGCACATGGCCAAAGTCCGGGCTGGATCCTGACAAGAAGTCATCTGAAACAAAATAGTAATTATTATTTAAATGCAATTTTATAGCATTTATTATATAAGGCATTGAGGATAAGATAAGACATAGTAGCTAATCCTGGAGGTGTTGCTTGGCATGTTGCCAGGTAATCCTTATTCCATCTTTTTTTTTTTATGAAATGTAAACAGGAAACTTTAATTGGTACTCTCTCTCTCTTTCTCTCTCTGTCTGTCCATCAGCTCGGTTTCAATTCTCATCCTCCACATCACTCCAAACGGAGACAAAAAAATAAATCTCTGTTTTTAGCCTTTGCTGTAGGTGAAAGTCAGAAAGAAGCTCACGGGCAAGATGAAATTTAAGCTTTTCCAGAAAAGCCCTTATTTACTTTTTGTTTATTCCATCGCTTTCATCTGGAAACATTTGCCCGCTGATGGTTTTTGCTATTGTGATCACTGAAATTGCTGTTCCGCCCCTTGTTAAGGGATTCCCACATCATTATGGCAGCTCTCAAAGGTATAATAAACTGTATAATGAGCACGTACCGCCTATGATCAGGATAATATCATGTCTCCACTGTGCACTGTGTGTGTGTGTGTGTGAGAGCTGTGTTTTCCTGGTGTCTGTGCTGTTCTCTTTTGTGAACCTGCATTTCAGATCACAGTGACAGTCTGACCATGATCACACACACTGTATGTACGTTTTCCTTTTCCAAGGGGAACCAATAAAGAATAAACATGACATGACCTGCAGGAAGAAAATATTTTTGTTATTAATGTTTTTTATGGAGTGGAACATATGTGTAACAAGTCCTGAAAATGCCCTGAAAATATCACTGAGGACACGTATGTGTATGTCTTAGATCACCACAGATCATGTGGAGCATCTGCCGTTCAAGTCCCTGTAAATGAACCGCTACTATAGAAACTATAACATATTATAACGCCCGCATTTTAACCTTCTGACCAATCAGATTCAAGAATCTGACAGCGCTGTGGTATAACAGTGCACAGGCTACAGTTTAGGAGTATATTGATTTAAGATACAGTCCAGGAAGTATCTAAATCTCATAGCCAGGTGTGCTTTATCTTTGTCGATCTCCACGCTCGCAGCTCCTTACTGTGCTGCATGTCTCAGCAGGCCTCCTGTACACTGCTCATATTTGGAATGCAGTGATTTTGTTGATTTTTTTTTTTTCTTTACATATATTTTTGTTGTTGTTGTTGCTGTTTTGTTCCCTGGGAAGATGCTATCTGCCTCCCGGATGTCAGCTCTGAATCTGAAGTGAGCCACTTGACTTGCAAATGCTGAGGGGGTGAGTGACACGTAGCACATGGCCAACCGACCAGGATTAATGATGCCACACACAAGCATTAGATTTATCGGAGCACTATTTCTCTAGAGGGATGTGTAAGCCATCCTTCCTTCGTTCAAGTGTGTGTGTAATCAAGCAGACCAGGAAAGCAGCTCTCGCATTTATATGTGATGGAATTTAACAGAACAGCCTTACTATTCATGCAGCACCGGGTATCATAAAGCTCTCAGACCAGGTTTTAATTGGTTTTGCCAAGAGAGTGGTTCGGTGAGAAAAAAAAACATCCCAGCTGATGGTTCGGAAAAATATAGCACCCCGATATTCATGAAAAACCTCCATGGTATATGGTATGTGCCATCATATTTAGGCTTCCTACTTTTTCATTTACATTTTGCTGAAATTAAGCGAATCAGCCGAGAAATGTTTGGTGTGAAATTGGCTGGCACTGAAGTTCATGTAAACAGCTCAAAGCCACATCAGTCTGATTTGTACATTTGTATAATTTTTTTTCATTCAGTCATCTTCAGGGTCAAGGTTGTTGTGGATCCTGAGCATATCCTGGGAACACTGGGCATGAGGCAGAAATGCACCCCGGATGTGATGTGATTAGCATAGGCAGTCCACATATAACCATGACAGACAGCAATCCAGTCGAATCTGGGACCGAGGTGCTAGGAGGTGGTGAATAGCTACAGTATTCTCTTAGTATTCTCCGAGTCTCAGCCGACCATCATGAATGCAGAATAATGTTTCATGATGGAATTGATCTCAGTATCAATATTCATATGCTCTCATCCCACCCAAGTCCATGGTGCCTGAGAGTAATCGTTATAAATGCGAGTCATTTCATTGAAGAGGTTGAAGTTTTGCAAATTCCCAACACAGCAAACCTGGCTTTCAATCAATGACCTTCTCCTGCGCCTATGCGCTTGCAGTTTTCTAAGCTTATAAATAGCAGAATGGAATAATGAAATGCCGCCTGTGAACCCACTACGCACTGGCAAATTTGACTCAGAGTCGTAATCTAAGCGGGCTCCCGCCGTGTGTTTGACATTGACTCCTTTCGGCGCTTGCTTGGCTCCTTCTCCAGGACAGGGTGAGATTGAGGTTAAAGCCGAACTGCTGACTCGAGAACGCTCGGGTCACTAATGCGCACGCACGATGAACGTCTGAAGACTGAGATGGAGAAACAGCTCCGATTGCCGGCATGATTAAACCGCCACAGGCACCGGAAGCCCTCCTCACACGTTCAACTTGTCTTTAAAGGTTAATATAAGCAGCATGTCTAAGGCTAACTACATGGGCAGTGCATTGCAGCAGTGCTTTGGTTTGAGTATATTGTTACTGCACAATATAACCAAAGGATGTGTGATATATTTTGACACTTAAGGATTTGATGAGAATAAGTAGGCTGCTCCTTGTAACAGTGGATCTGTAACACATTGACACCTGATAATTTTTGTACATTGATCTTAATATAGTGTGAGATCATGTTATCCAGGCCCACAGCAGTGGTGGAGCTCATTTTTAGCTCATTTTGCTAATTTTAGCATGTAGAAAGTTTTAGCATTGACCAAGGTACCACACACAGTCACACACACACACACACAAAGCACAGCTGAAGAGTTTCCTGTGGAGCAGCGAGGTTATGAGTGACGAACACTACAGCGATGCCTATCTGAGAGACCGTAAGAAACTGAGTAAGAAAGATAGAGAGAGAGAAGAATGAACAATGGCTCACTGTGATCGCTTTGTACTTTGTTAACCAACACATAGTGTCATATTTGCACAAACCTATTTAGATGAAGCCATCTATCTGTTTCTGACTCTCTCTCTCTCCCCCGCTCTCTCTCTCTCTCACTTTCTGTCTCTCTCTCTCTGTCTCTTTCTCTCACTCGCTGTCTCTCTCTCACTTTCCGTCTCTCACTCGCTGTCTCTCTCAATCTCTTCCTCTTGGCTTTGGTTCATGTTAGAAGAAAGACAGAGGGAGGTGAGGGGGAGTGATGGACATTGAGATAAGGAGACCGAAAGACAGGGGAGATAGAGGAGGAGAGCGAGGACAGATTGAGACAAGGAGAAGGGGCTAGTGAGAGGAGCATGAGATTTAAATCTATAGAAAGCTCTAGCTTTCACTCCTTTTCATTTTCATTGCATTCTTACCTTTTTTCCTATGTTCTCCTATTCTCTCTTTTCCTTCACTCTTTTCGTTTTTGTCTGTCTAGCCAGCTTTTCGTTTTTGTCTTTCCTTCTGCTTTTCATTCTTCCTTCCTTTCTCTCTTTCTTTATCATCCAAACATACCAGCTCCTATGTCTTTGTGTGTTTATGTGAGTCAGTGTGATGTTTGTGCGACTCTGTTTCATGTTTGTGTGTGGGAGTGACAGGCCCCGCCCACCGAGTCAGAGTCATTTACTCCGGCTGAGTTACAAGTATACGAGAGACAGCGAAAGAATACAGGAGAAAAGTGCAACTCAGAGACAGAGACCTGAATGGGAGCTTGAGGTTTAGAGAGCGGGGAAAAAAGGACTGCAAGGAGGAGAGAGAGAGAGAGAGAGTGGATGAGTGTTTGAGTGCTGAAGAATGAGGCAGTGGGAGACAGGGTCAGGGGTTCAAACCGGATGGACAAAAGGCTCAGTGTTATCAGCTCCAGCAGATCGGCCCCCAGAATGCCACAGCTGGTTCACATTTCCATGGGGAGACACACATACCACACACAAACTACACACACACACACACACACACACACACACACACACACACACATATTAAACCTGCCTGCCCTAGACAATCTTTTGGACACAGACCATATTTCAAAAAAGTGTGGAAAGGGAGGAACTTTTAGCTGCACCGTGACCCACAGAGACAAATGAGGAGCCTTAAAAATCTTCATCTAAAAAGTCTACACACACACACACACACACACACACACACATCACTTGATTTATGGAACAACATGCACATTATAGGATGTAAATTATAGTCAGTATGCACTTCTCTGCCTATGTAATTTGGGCCACATTGTCGGGAAGTGATCAGCCTCAGGTACTGCCTCCACGCTGTGCTAGAAATTTACCTGTGCCTGAAATTTTGATTTAGTTCACAGCAGAAAGTTTCAAATCAGAGCCCAAAAGATGACACATACACACACGATATGGGATTTTTAGACATTGATGTTATTTAAACATATGCTGGCAGTCATGTTTAGCTGGAGTGAAGTCCACATTGTCGACCTGCCCACCCTCCTGCATGTCCCCTCGGGTCTTGTTATCCTCCACACTCGCTCAGTCATGCACTTGCTCACACAAGACTGCACAATTCCCCTAGCTCATCCTAATCAGAGCAAAAAGAGTTGTGAGGAGGAGCTTTATCCCGCTTCTTCACTGCTTCTTCATGTCGCTTGACTGCGATTTTAAATGGTGGAGTCCGTTGTGGGTTGATGGCACGTTGTTCAAAATGGAGTGACCTCACAGTGTTTCATTGTCAAGTGCTACTGGCTTCTCTTTGGTCGTTTTGTGATCTGTTTGCCATGGACAGAAACGGAGCGAAGGAGAGGAAGGTGTTCAAAGTTGCTAGGGAAGGGATGCGGTTGTGTCCCACGGATCCTTCAGACGTAGACATGGGTGTGTCCCGGCTGCTAATCTAGTTCTGCTTAATTCTGCTGCTGTAACTGCATTTACATTTACTATCCATTCACAGGGCTGTCACTCACTCGCTCACTTTAAATAAGTGCTTTATCTTTCTACCGCTCAGAGTTGTAGTGAATCTGAGGTCTATCTCAGGAGCACTCGGCCTAATGGGAGAAAATGCACTAGTTGTAATGCTAGTCTATCATAAGGCACAATGCACACACACTGAGGGGCAAGTGAGCGCAGCCGGTTCGCCTAGCACCACCTTTTCGGGAGGTTGGAGGAAACCAGAGATCCGGGAGTAAATTAGGTAGAGAGATTTGTGTGAAATTCCACACAGGCAGTAACCAGAACTCTGTAAAGAACTTGTTTTCTCTACGAAACCAGGGAATCCCTACTCCCTCGGGAATGACCAGATAGAGAGGTTACAGACAAGACAGTTACCTTCATACTCCACATGCACTGGGCTGTGATTTAGAACTACATCTTGTCTGATGCTAAATTGGTGGCTGGAAGCTTCTTTGTTAGCCACAATAGCCCTGTAGCTAGACTTTAAAAACCAATAAGCAAAAAGAAACATTTTGTCACTAAACTATAATCTTCAGCTTACCTGGGGTCTCTCTCTCTCTCTCTCTCTCTCTCTCTCTCTCTCTCTCTCTCTCTCTCTCTCTCTCTCTCTTACACACACACACACTTCTCCCCTGAGACAGCGGATCTGATCAGGCCATATGGAGCAGACGGTGTCTTACTGAGTGCCGCTGACGACAGATGAACAGATCAGGCTGTTAGCGGTGCTGCAGGCTTCATTTCTTCACCGGGTCCTTCAAAAAAACCTGCCTCTCTTTTTCCTACTTTCCTCAGAAAGAAGGAGTTTTCTCCTCCACAGTCAAACAGATGGAAAGAGACAGCACTCGCGTCACATGTTTACCAAGCAAATACACTTATCCACTGACAGTGCCATTCTAAAGTTAACAATTGGGTCCTTTCAAGCGGCACCATGTAACGCCACTCAACTACTATCCCTGAACGTGTTTTTTCTTTTCTCTTCTTTTAAACTTGGAGTGTTGCCTGCATACATTTCAAACATGCCAAGGGGCTTTTATTTTTAATTCGTTGAGGAGTTGACAACGAGAATTGTAACGGCTCTGCTTCAGAGAAACTTTGCTTTGAATTCATCCCTCCTCACCGAGCAGCTTTTAGAGCTGTGCCAAAATAACACACAGAGACAGAGAGATAGAGAGAGAGATAGAGACAGAGAGATAGAGAGAGAGAGAGAGAGAGAGAGAGAGTCCAAGTACAAGAAGATCTAAGGTTGTGTTGTATTATTTCCTTTCTTTTTCCCCATAAACACAGCTGGTTATCCACTTTAAATTTCTCTTTTTCCTTTTTCCATGAAAACTGCAGGCGTACCTGAGAGGTCATCTAAAGAGTACTAGTGTTTTTTTTTTTTTTAATATATATAAATTAGGCATACTTAAGGTATTCATATTCCTGTGATTAAATCAGCTGAAAGCAGGAATGTAGAAATAAAGAAGAAATATATCCACAGCAGTGACTGACAGAAGGCACCCTGATATTTTTACTTTTCTTAGGAAAAGTATTGTAATTGTTGCATTTGTGTGTGTGTGTGTGTGTGTGTGTGTGTGTGTGTGTGTGTGTGTGTTTGGCCAGGGTACAATCCTAAATCTCAGAGGTGGGCCTTTTGACCTCACAGACTAACAGCTGAGCTAACAGCACAGTTACTAATTGTAGGTCACACAGTAGTGCATGGATCAGTTCCCAGCCGTTCTCGCTGCTTGGCTGATTGTTACAGTAATGAAAAATTGATCAGTGTGTAATCAGGCTGTGTTGCGCCTGGGGAAAAAACGGGAGCCACATCTCCTTTTGCTTGGTGGAATGATTGATCGGTCCAATTGGCCAATCTCTCTCTCTCTCTCTGTGTCTTTCCTCCACCCCTTCTGGCAGAGGGCAGGATAAGATGAACTCCTCTTGTCTTTTATCTCTTTATTTTGTAGTTATTGTTTCAGTGACGCTAGTCAATTGAGCGTAGCCAACAGACAGGGATGGTACAGCAATAAGCTCACAGTGCAGCACTCTGTCCTTTTTGTACCTGTTTTTTTTTTTTTTTAACCCTGCTGAAAACCCTGGCTTGGCCTGAGGGAGCAGTTGGCATGGGGCTGCTCAGCTGAGCTTTAATGTGAGGAGCTGTCAGATCGTTTCAGAGACCAGAAGCTGAAGACCGTACTCTCAGTTCATGCCTCGCTTGCCTCATCAGTCCGTATATTGCACGAGAGGGCTTGTTTCACTATAACTAAGAGGGGAATGAGTGGCTTTTTAACAGGCAGTGCTGCTTTCTTAAGTGAAAGGTTCTGCAGCAATGCCGAGACTTTTTGGCCCACCGTGAAGGGTGTGCAGTTGGTTAGGGGTTTAAGGTCATTGATGGTTTGACGAGAAAGGACACAGCACCTGTTTTCTCTCTTTGTTTTGTACTCGGATACTCATTTTCTGCTGTTGTGGGTGATCCAACATGATTAACATAAAGATTTGCATTTCACAAACCTGTGCTCCCTCCCTGTAGTGGTCAGTACAATTGCCTCGCATTTCTAGGGTGGAGGTTTGATTCCTGACTCCAGGCTGGAATCTGTATTGTTAAACTGCTATACAAGGAAATTGTTTTATGTTTGAAATTTTCAAATATATGAATTTTCCAAAACTATAGACCACTTTCTTCAAATAGGAGATTTCACAGATAGGTCAAGCAGAATACAAAGTTTTCCAAGTGTTTCTGTTCATAACTGAGCATAAAGACCAATGTAAATCCATCAAATGGATGGTCTGACCTTGAAGGTTCTGCCTAGCTTTCTAAAAAAAGCCCTCAGATAAGCAGCCGCTTTCTTCCCAAGTCTTTCCGTGCCGGAATGCAGTATCAGAAAGCAAAATGAGACCAGCGGAGTGCTGCCAGCTGCTTGACCCTTCAACTCTGAACTCGCAGCCTGTGCAGGCAGTCAGGAGGCACTTTTATGGGAAAGCAGATACAGAAGCGTGGTTGGGAGATTTTTTAGAGAGCTGGTAAAACAGGCCGACTGCTGCGGTGGCTGAGTTTGGACTTGGGAACACACTCTGCCCTTATGTGCCGCCCACACAGGCCTGCTTTCAACAATAGCCTCATGTGTATGAGGTTGTTTACAGAGTAGTACCACACAAACGCAAGCACTGTCCCCTAAACCCCTTGTTTTGGCTGTAGGGGAATATATTACAGCCCGAACACGCAATCCATGTCTCCTCCCTACAGGGCCTTTCTCTTGGTCCTGTGGGTAAAGTGCCAGTGTGTAGTGCTGCCAAGACCCTGGCACTGACATACATGAGTACTGGGGTCATGGTGCCTCAGACACACTTCTTCCATTCAATAATTCCTCTCTTGTGCAGTCCGGGACAGAGTCAGCAAGAACGACATCAGCCTTGTAGAGCTCAGAAAGCATATCACATGCCTTAAGTGTTTCTTTTTCCACCTTCTCATAGCTTTGAGAAGAGAACCAAAAGGGGCCAGTTGTTTTTCTAGGCTGAGTCAGAGGAAAGGTGAGGATCAGGAGTCCCAGCCCCAAACCTGGCCATCTGTTTTCTGTCTTCAACACTTGTCTTTCTCTTTTAGTGCGTCTGCTTCGCCCATCGGTGAACCCGTGCTCCTTTTTTGTACATGCCTTTTTCTGCATTCTCTCCCAAGCTCGGTCTCGACTCGAATGTGATTATAGCCTCCCACAGCCGCTCACCACAATGCTGTCGTGTAATTACAGCAGCGGGGAACTAAACTACAGAATGAAAAAAAAACACTACAGTCTTAATTCTCCTTCACTTCAGCAAGTCTGCTGCTAGTCTGAGGTGTGGTGGGGTTCGGCCCAGTCGGGAGTGTTTGTAGAAAATGCACTAATAAACTAAATACTGTTGATTAAACAGACAAAGCAATTTCTGTTGTCTTTGTAAAGAAAAAGAACAATTTAAAGGCAACATTCAGAAGCAGCGTCTCTTTTAAAACGTTCCGATTATTAATAAATTAAGCTGATGTTTTGGATAAATTGCGTCTGTAACATGCTTAAGTTCTTATACCTGTAAAATGTCAGTATGCTCGGTTCACTTTCAACCACTTCATTAGGGGAGACAGTTTCACGAAGGCTTAGCCATCATGAGAATAATTATGGGCTTGCACACTGTAATTTGATGGAAATGTAATATAAGTCTAGGTAAAGATGACAATTGTGTCATCAACATCTTCTTCTGAAGAATATTTCACAATTTTGGTCCACTCACAACAACCACGTTAAAAGTAAAGAAGAAGACTTGACTTCTACTTGTCACAAAAAAACCCATGAAAACCTTTACAGATATATCATATGTTAATGTATTGTTAATATTATGTTAATATTATGATATTATTATGATGTTTTTCCTCAAAATCAGATTTTTCTTCTTTCTGAAATCACAAACAAAACATCTCAGTCTTGGTCATTCCTATTACTAATTACAAGGACTTTAACAGAGTAATTTCTGAAAATGTCGATAACTATTATATTTGCTGTTTTTAGCTTTATTTTATTCTAAGAAGCAATATTTACATAAACTAATGTGAGTTTCAAGTTTCAAAAATATCAGCAATTAACTGGCACAAAAATGAATTACAGTTGTATATATCCCTGATATGCTGAGAGAGAAATTATGTATTTTTGCATGCATTAGACAGAGGATACTTCTCTTTTGGCTTGATTATTAGGTTCTAATAGGGTGAAGTTAGTCAGACCTTCTTCACTTGACTCCTGTGGTCATGGTGTAAATCTTTCCCATGTAAACATTACAAATAACGCTTCAGTATAGACACACACTCGCAGTTGACAGAACTCAGTTCATTCTGCTGAAGGTTAAGGATCTTGCACAAGGAGTGGCTTTTTTGCAGTCCGTTAACAGCCGTGTTAGTGCTGCTGCCATTGTTTTTCTGCCAAATCAATAACAGGGCTGTAAAAAAGTGAAGTGAAGCCTTAAAGACAACACCTGTCTCTTCCATACACCTGATTGCTAGCGAGTCCTGTCCATGTCTTTTTGGTCACCTTTTTTTTTCATGGATGAGAACAGTTTTTGACGTGACCCAGCTAGGGCTTACGGTGACACTCAGCCTTCAGCAATGCTGATAATCCGGTACGTATGCTAAACAGAGGCATAGCACTGCTTATGCTGATGTAACCCCCTCCCCAGTGCTTCACACTCGCCTGTCAATAGTAGTGAGTGGCAGTGTAATTGTGTGTCAAGAATAATTACAGCAGTATTGCTTTCCCAAACAACCTAGCAAAATCAATCAGGTTGCCAGGTGTGCAAATAAGGTTCTCAGGTTTTCCCTTAGATTCCAATCCTTCCAATCTTCTAACCGAGATTTGCATCATTCTAATAATATTGCTGACGCAGCTCTAAAGATGTAATTCCAATTTCCAGAGGAATCAATTTCAGGTGTCATCACATCAGAGTGGTGTAAACTTCCCATCTTTATGCCTGCCCTTTAAAACATCACAGCTGTGCCCGGAAGCCTGACAATCTCATCTCTTCTTAGTGTCTGGTACTTTTGGACAGAAGCCAGATCTTGATGTCACCCCTTTGCCAAGTACTGATGTGTCTGAACAGGTCTGAAATTAAACAAAGCTTGACTGTAAGGTGTCTTTTCTGAACTGAAACAGGAGGTCAGGATGTCTCAATGTGTATCCACAACCTTTAACCCCAGTGCACTGAGAGATGTCCAGCTCTGAAATCTGAACAGCTTCGGTCTCTATCATCCACGTAATACCCGTCCAGGAGACATGCCCTTATGAAGAGGCCTGTCACGGTTTCTCTCTGCCGGTCAGCACGCCAAATGTGACAGTGTTCCACAGTTTGTACTTCAAACCTTTTTATCTGAATGGCAATCTCTTTGGAGCTCCCTGAGGAGAAACATATTGAGAAAGATTCTCGGTTGAAAGTAAATCATTGCTGATGGCCGTGGTGAGCTGGGGAATGAGCCCAAAAGAATTTTTTTTTGTTGGTTTGTATAACCACTTGTCCTCCATCTTGTTCACATGAGATCCTTACGTGTAAGAAATGAAACCACATTTTGATTTTAAATCTGACCTTCGACATATTCATTTTTTCTTGATTCTTTCTTTATTCCATCAGTCAGGGTGATGCTAGCCAATCACAAACATCTGTTATCTCTGTGTACAGATTAGGACAGTTATGTGTTGCTTGACTAAGGAAGTAGGAAAACTAGGAAAACCCTCTTTCAACGTGGAATTTCGACACAGGAAGTCAGGAAGTTCAGCATATGATGTCATATGACATCACCATGGCTGGTCACACCAGAAAATATCTTTTCAGGGTTTAATATCTCACTCTCTCACTCACTCATTTTCTACCACCTATCCGAACTATCTCGGGTCACGGGGAGCCTGTGCCTATCTCAGGCGTCATCGGGCATCAAGGCAGGATACACCCTGGACGGAGTGCCAACCCATCTCAGGGCACACACACACACTCCTTCACTCACACACTACGGACAATTTTCCAGAGATGCCAATCAACCTACCATGCATGTCTTTGGACCGAGGGAGGAAACCGGAGTACCCAGAGGAAACCCCCGAGGCACGGGGAGAACATGCAAACTCCACACACACAAGGCGGAGACGGGAATGGAACCCCCAACCCTGGAGGTGTGAGGCGAACATGCTAACCACTAAGCCACCGTGCCCCCCAATATCAGTAATCATTTGTCCAATTATTTATTCATTCTTCTTCACTAACTACTTTATCATGATTGATTCGAAGCCTATCCTAGGAAGAGTGTGACCAAGGCACAGCATGCACACACATTCACACCTGTCCTACCTTTCTTTCAGTCTGCAATCTTTTTTCTCCTTTCCCTCACATATCTTCCTCTCTCTCTCACACACACTGTGAGAGGCCTTTGTGTATGTCTGTGTGTGTGTGTGTGTGTGTGTGTGCATGTGTGTGTGCGTGCGTTATTCATCATCGAAATCTCTCTAGTGCTGTGGCCCATCTGCAGCCCAGCTATCCTCCATAGATCATCCCTCTGCCTCAGTAAACAAACAAAGTATAGAGCGCCTTGCAAAAAATAAGAAAATCGATGTGGTGTTTGTCATCTCCCTAATGCATCAGTATTCACTCACTCGTGGACAGCAGGTGCTTGTGTGTATGTGTAGTAGTCTGTGATGATAACTGCTTAGCAGTATATTTTTGTCTGATTTGAAGAGAACAGGAGATGTGGGCGGGAACAGGGGATTAAAGTCAAGCTGGCAACCCACATTCACACAGATACATGGAAATCCATGCAGGTCTTTAACATGCAAGGTTTTATTTTTTTTAGCGTGTGTGGTGAAAATGGGAGATTGTAAATGGCATTGTAAGTTTCCTGAATGAAAATGAAACAAGCTGCGGGATGCTGGTTGTTTGCATGTTGTATTTATTAATACACATTACTAACTTTTCAGTACGGCATCCTCTTACTGAGTGTAAAAGAATTCAGTGATATATTCTATTAAACAAACTCAATCATTGGGTAAAATGAGAAAATTACAACAGTGCCGTGAGATGTATGGATGTTTTTAGGCACTGTGGGCACACTACATGCCCCTCAGTCACTTATTGCTTTCATGAACTAGAAAACAAAACACTACAGTCAAAAGTTCAGTGTTTAATAGATTATGTAATTTGTTATCATTAATATTTGTGAACAAATATTATGCAACGTAGTCTTATCAGTAAGATTTGGATGTTAAGCACCATAACTGACAAATATAAGGGTATATATATATATATATATATATATATATATATATATATATATATATATATATATATATATATATATATATATATATAAGGGTGTGGATAGAACAATGGCTTAAGTGAAACTGATGGATTGGTTTAACCCTTTCACACCCTACCCAGCCAATAAGATTGTAGAACTAGAGCTATTGGGCACACCAGTTTTTATGTCTTATTAGACAGGGCCGTTGTTTTAGTGTTGAAACTTATTTGCATTTGAAGTACAAACTGTTAAATTGCACATGAGGCCCAAAAAAACGGTCTTCCACTTTGGTGGTATTTATTTGCATTGTGTCCAGCGTGAATAGGCGTTTATAATGTCGACTGAACCGTTAACAATGTGTGCGTGAAGAGAAAATGGCTGCTGGGCATTAGGACTGCCGTTTCTGATTGGCCAGGGCGGGTGAATTTGATCCTCCAGTTTACCGCTGGGTATGGACCTTTGGCAGTCGCCCAAGCAGGCACCCTAAAGGAGAACGCTCTTCGTCTCGGCATGCAATTCAAAATGGCAGCATGAGCAATGCAGCGGGAGAGATGCTGGCACCTGGAATACACACCCAAATCTGGCACGGAGATGAAAGCCAGATGTGTGCGTGTGTGTGTGTTTGTGCCTGTGTGTTCCAGGTGTCTCAGATTACAGCTACGGTCAGGGAGCTGCGAGTATGAGTGGGCACCAAAGGAAGCTGCGTGTCCTTGATAATTGGACAGAATCAAACGAAGAATTCAGACGTCTCTTTGTTTTAGCGCAGAATGTGCGAGACGGCACAGAGCCGCCGTGATCTTTAGAGGATTTCTGTACTCAGATCACTGTCTCATTGTTCCCTAGACAATGCTGGTTTGAGAAAAATCTCTATGAGCGATTCAGCTTCATCACAAACATTTAGAATTTGTTTCTAGCTAGCACAGAATGCCTTAAAGTCCAGTGGAAATATTGTGGTTTTATTAAGGAATAAAAGGCAAAAAAAAACAAAAAAAAAAAACAGTAAATAATTAGTGATGGGTGATGTGGAATGATGTGTATGCTAATTTCCCTATGAAAGGCCAAAGTGTGTAAGAAGTGTGTTATTCCTCTTACATCATAGCAGTTTGCCAGCAACTGGATTTTTTCATGTTTTGCAATTCATAGTTACTTTTAACTATTTATACTTTTTACTCATGTTAGGGAATTATTGTATGACCGGTTCAACTATAAGCAACTATAAGCAATGGTTTTGCCCTTTTTTGAAGTTCATTCATTCATTCATTCATTCATTTTCTACCGCTTATCTGAACTACCTCGGGTCACGGGGAGCCTGTGCCTATCTCAGGTGTCATCGGGCATCAAGGCAGGATTCACCCTGGACGGAGTGCCAACCCATCGCAGGGCACACACACACAGTCTCATTCACTCACGCAATCACACACTACTGACAATTTTCCAGAGATTCAACCTACCATGCATGTCTTTGGACCGGGGGAGGAAACCGGAGTACCCGGAGGAAACCCCCGAGGCACGGGGAGAACATACAAACTCCACACACACAAGGTGGAGGTGGGAATCGAACCCCCAAGCCTGGAGGTGTGAGGCAAACGTGCTAACCACTAAGCCACCGTGCCCCCTCTTTTTGATGTTAATAAGACAAAGTAAATTACAAACCACCAACACTGGAAACCCCTTTCAAAAAAATAATTGTCTCATTAGAGAAAGCTGTACCATTTCATCCAGTTTTTGTGTGTGTTTTTTTTTTTTTTTTAACTCTGTTTATTTTGTGGAGCATCCATCGTACAAATCCCTGTGATTGAGTTACTGTGGAGATGATGATGTATTTAAATACTGCATTAATCTAAACTTATCATTTATGTTAGAGGTGAATCTGCTATTATAGCTTCTGTTATGGAAAATTAACATGCTTCAGAGAATTCACCCACACTGAGCTATAAAACCGACATATCATTTGCGCCTGGCATTGTTATATGTTACATGTATCATATTTGTTCAGTATCCATTTCCTCTTATTAGCAAGCAGGGATTATTTAGCTACTTTTCACTCTGATGGCGCTATGTCTTCTATGTACGTTCCCCATTTTACTTGTTATAGTGCTTTCTAACAACTCTTCCCTCAAACCCTAGCATTTTGAGTACCCATTTGATTTGATTTGATTTGGCCCAGCTCTCTTGCTTAATTGACCGGATCTGTTCCATCGAGATGTGCTGGAGAGTAACATCCACATCCACACTCACACTCAACAGCCCAAAGTGGGACCTGCTTAGTGATTTAGAGGAACATGACAACCTGAAGTAATTTGGCCTCATGCCGCACTTCGAGTCACATTAAGGACAATCGACAGTCCCTTCATGCACAATTAGGCTTGTTTGCCTCATTTCATTTAATGGCTTTTGGGTTTCTTTGGGTTTTTATGTCAGTGGAAGAATGAACACTGTCTGCTCCATCGATTCAATTAGGCACTATGATAGAGGCTTTACATCAACCGTCTTTAACCTACTTGAATCCAATAATATGCTTTATATGAGAATTAAAAAGTAAACATAGTTGTGTGGAAGGCTGAGGCATGGACACAGTATTGAACGGTTTACACGTGGACTTGACTAGGTTTGAAATTCACATGGTATGGTAATGCAGTCTAAAATTAGCACAGTTTTAATCAGCCATCTGAAAACAGACAAGCTGGTGGTGCTTACAAATGACAAGAAAAAAGGTTTCTTTGTACAAAGGTGCCCTTGTATATATATAACGTCAATAGGAGGCAGACAAATCTTAAAAATCTATTTTTTCGCCTTAGAAATATATTTATGTATATATTATATATAATTATATTTAAAATCAGCATTTTTCATGTTGATGAGACAAAGGAGAGCTGTGAGGAAGTTCTAACCAGCAGTCTTCACCATAGCTTATAGCTTAATCCAAAAATAGACATGTGTTTGGTTTAGTTATGAATTGCAAGGCCATGCTCTTCGGTTGCGTTTGATAGCCGTCGTATACAATAAAATGGCAAACATGCAGGAGAGTAGCAACGTAACACTGCGGATTACACAGTCAGGACTTTCATCGCTTTGTTTTTAATATTGAGGCCTTGTCTTGTACAGTGTTTGACTGATACAGCGAGTGAAATGTGTTTTGTTTATAAATGGGGAGGAAAAATTACTGCAGTCCATCCTGAAGTTATAACAAAGACTTCATTTTTCCCAAGGAGAACTCACTGACTCCTATAAATGAGACGTATCAGTTTAATACCGATTAACCATTTGTGTTGTATTACCTCTTTATCTGTATCCTACACATCCCACATGTACGGCTTGTGCACCTTCAGGACAGATAAATACTCAGAGTTGCTTATTTGCTCTCTACACTGAGTCAGTCTCTAGAGCTCTGAATCTGGAGTTTTAATTGGAAGCTCGTTATGACTTTGTTCTGTTTAATTCACATGATCTGACACACAAGAGACCACAAACTGGCTTCTGACTTCACACTTATTACCCAGAGCTTACACACACACACACACACACACACTTTCTATATTTAAGAGTTTGGCCATTCTCTGTGAAAGCTTAAAACTCAGGAACACAATGTGTTCTTCTATCAAAGCAGAACGCACCTTTTCCTATCAACATGGGGACACTTGTTCCCCACACAGGTATCACAAATTACACACACACACACACACACACACACACGTGCACACGTGCACAAGTTTTCTTTTCTGCTTCTGTTTGTCTTCCTGCTGCATCTGCTTCTTTACTTGATGCCTATGCTGCATTCCTTTTGTACAGTTCACATTTTCATATGCATATTTGCTGCATGCACAGGCCTTCCTTTGCTTCTTTTATGGTCTAACACGACAAGCCTTCCATTTGAATGAACACACACACACACACACACACACACACAGACCCCTAGAGTGCCTGCAGGTCTAAGCCGCAGGCAGAGCTGGGAAACGTTGCCATGTGTCAGCGCCTCTTTCTCCCTAAGGATAAATAGCTCTGCAGTTTTCATAATCATAACTCACATAAACGTAGACGCCTTACACACAGCACTGTGGCTCTGCAGCTCCCATTCACACCCCCACCCCCCTTTTAAACCACATTCATTTGTACACACTAGTGTACAATTTGTACCTCACACTTTACTGTTTAAGACAATATTATTTCTCATGAATGAAAACTAAATGGATGATAATGTTGTTGTTTTTTTTAATCAGATACTTTTTCTAACATTAATGTTGCTTCATATCATTTCGGCCAAATTCAAAAGCTTGTTCGGCAGACTTATTTTTCGTTTGGATTTATCTCACTAAAGTTTAGCCTCGTCATAGCACGCTCGCTCTTTTCTTTGTACTTTTATTCTCGCTTTTACTCTGTCTCTCACTCTTTCTCAGACAATCAAACACGTTAGCATTAATAATGCATGGATACGCGCAGGATTAGGCACCCGGCAAGTCAGTGTGTGCAGCACTGATTTCATCTGACTCCAGGAACTCACAAAGTTTGAATGGAAAACTGGTGCATTACTAAGCTTCTTGCTTTGCGTCAGTTCTCCACCCCATGATTCTACCTTGCAAAAGCGACTCTTGGTCATCCCGTGCTCTGAGACGCCTCTAATAAGCTGTTCAAGCGACGACGCTGAGCGTTTTCCCCACCTATATACAGAGTGTAATGATGCATCCATTTGCGGTCTTGTTGATATTCCCGGCTCACCTCCGTTTCTCTTCACCTGTAAAGCAGCGTGACAGCGTTCCTCTACCAGCTGACTGTGCAGAGGTTTGAGCAAGTGATCAACAGGAAGATGAGCATCAGCTGAATGTGACACACCACCTGCTTCTTCTCTCCAGGGACAACGAGCTAGCTTTTAGCTAGGGGGTTGCAGTGCAGAAGGATTAGCATATCAGACGTCCTTTTTTTTCTGTTTTGCGAGTGCATGTCTGCATGAGATGCTGATATGCCAAGCACCGCTCACCGAAGAACAAAAGGTTCAGGGGACGGAGTCGGACCTGATGTAGCGCCTCGTACTTTGGCAAGGGTAGTAAAAATACAATTTTTAAAAAAGTCCATTGGGAAGAGACAGCTCTGTCTGTTTCAGGGTTATGGGTTAAGCTGATAGGAATCAGGTGCAGCAAGGATTAGTAATGGTGAAGAAACAGTCCTAGATTCCTGTGACCGCAAAATTTATATTCATTCACATTTACACAGAGAAACGTGTCCCCAATTTGTGGACTATTTACCCTGCACTAGTCACCAGGCTTTCTTTTTTGGAGGTCCAGTGTTTATGCTGCATTTGATCCAAGCAGTCAGAATCTTTTAAATCACATTCTCGCATATAGGGTTGATATGATGTCACAGTTCATCATGGTTTATGAGCAGATGGTAATCTCACTGTAGTTTTTTTTTTTTTAGATTTAAATACATTTCTGGCTATTTTCCCAAAATCAAGTTACTCAGTCCAGTGGGTTGCATCCAATTTGTCTTGACTCTGAGTCCCCAAAATATTTTTGAATAGCACTTCATAGTACTACAGCAATCCCACTTTGTCGGCACAAAGGATGTAACTACACTGAAACCTGTGATTAATCTGCTACTGCTGTAAACACGTTACTCTACTCAGACTCCTGAAGTTTCTAACTGTAATGTACATGATAGCTATCAAATGCACAGAAGAACACAACTTAGCTGACCAGACCTAAACCAAACAAATCTATTTTTGGCACTGTGCTCGTTTATTTTAAAGGCTTTTTGGACACAGAATGGCGCCGCTCCTCAGAGCCACGCTGTCTTTCAGCTTGTAGCAATCTAATAAATAGTGACAGCACAAGAGACTTGATGAAAACATTGTTTTCAAATATTTTTTGAAGAAGAAGGAAGATGAAAAGTCATTTTGAATTTGCCCAAAGAACTCGTCATTTGTTTAAATTATAGTGAATATTTTTGACCAGGTTATCAATGTGAAAATAAGCACAGATATATATTTTTTAGATGGCAGAAGATGTGTACAGAGAGTTCTGAAAGTCCAATTTTGATTTCATTGTGCAGTAAAACGAGGCCTCCAGATAAAAGCAATTGAGGGTTAAGGGCCTTGCTCAAGGGCCAGGAGTGGACACTTGGTGAAACTGGTAATCGAACTCACAACCTTCCAAGCAGTGTTCCAACAACTTAATACTAAGCTACCACATCCCTTATGGCAAGCTGACGATGTCTGGCATGTTAAATGTGTGTCAGAACTGCAAGAAAGATCTCCTGCAGGAAGATTTCAGCATTAGCAAAAGAGGGAACAGTGTCCTGCTTCTTTAGCACCTGACTGGAAACGTGACAGCAGACTCACTGAGCCGCATAGAGCCAAGGCTCTGACACTTCCTGCACTCTCGGCACATGGCGCCTGCAGTCCCTGTGCCACACCGCCGCTGTCCTTTGTTAACGTGAACCTGAATGCAGGTGTTGCTGTGCGCTTTGACAGAGAGCTGCTCTCTGACACACTGCCTGTCAGCAGGCCCTCAGTCTCATGTTGTGACTGCATGGCCCTCGGGAAAGGCCTCGCAAACAAAGGGCCAGATTGACACACGTATTTGTGTGTGTGCGTGTAGGTATGTGTGTGGAAGTCATTGTGCCGAGTGGAGATCTCAAGGGAGAAAGCATAAAAGGCTTATTGTAAGAGTATGCGGTGCGTAGAGTGCACCCTCCGGGTAGGTGTAGGAAGTGCAGACACGTGTGTGTCTGTGAGTACTGCAGCATGTTATGTAAAGTGCCGCGATAAAGTCATCTTTATTAGCTTTTTTTAGGTGACAGCAGCAAGGGTCTGAAGTTCGATTCAAATATTAGAAAACATCGCATTAGTGTTCCCATTTTATTAAACACTGATTTTACACAATATTAATATCTATATATTGTGTGTTATAAATTAGTAACATAAAGCTAACTCACTAACACTAACTCACTGACACCAGGAACCACGTTTACTAGCAAGCTAACTTACATTAGCCAATATATTGTGTAACTTTACCTGGAAGCTAAATTTCTTAGCCAGCAGTCTCACCCAAGGCAAACTGTTGTATTGTTTATATTTTGCACCTAATACAGCCAAGCTAGCTAAGGTCATAGGTATATGAATAGTAAGGTAATTGTAATGTGTAGCTAATTAAAATCTGAGGACAACTAGAAAACTTAAGCTAGTCATCATACTGTCATTGGCCATGTGAAATATAAAGTGTTAGCAATTAGCACGGCACGTGCTTATCGTCTTTTAAAAAAGCGCCAGCTAAGAGCATATAGCATTTCTCATCACTTGTTCTACAACCCCATCAACAGAATCACTCACAGAGGATTAATAGCAATTTGTTGTGAGCGGAAATATCAATAGGTGTCTCTTTAATTACAAGATTAGCAGATTAGTGAATAATGGGAACTGGAGATAAGAGCGGAATGTGTGTGTGTGTGTGTGTGTGTGTGTGTGTGTGTGTGTGTGTGTGTGTGTGTGTGTGTGTGTGTGGTGAGAAAGTAATAGGAGTTGGGGTTGGTCTGACATATCAGGCTACTTGAAAGAAAGTTAATGAACCTCCAGTCTTTTCATCAGTCTTATCTTATTATCACTCACCTCATATAACTTTAGTTTTGGTCTGTTTCAAAGAAAGATATTTTGAATAGTAAGTCAATAGGGATAATACATGATTATTAACCATAATCATGTATTATCCTAGGGGGGCACGGTGGCTTAGTGTTTAGCACATTCGCCTCACACCTCTAGGGTCGGGGTTCGATTCCCGCCTCCACCTTGTGTGTGTGGAGTTTGCATGTTCTCCCTCGCCTCGGGGGTTTCCTCCGGGTACTCCGGTTTCCTCCCTCAGTCCAAAGACATGCATGGTAGGTTGATTGGCATCTCTGGAAAATTGTCCTTAGTGTGTGATTGCGTGAGTGAATGAGAGTGTGTGTGTGCCCTGCGATGGGTTGGCACTCCGTACAGGGTGTATCCTGCCTTGATGCCCGATGAGCGCCTGAGATAGGCACAGGCTCCCCGTGACCCGAGGTAGTTCGGATAAGCGGTAGAAGATGAATGAATGAATGAATGTATTATCCTAGGGGTCTCAATTAAGGTCACATTTCTGACACTTCCACCAGAGGATGATATGAATGAGGACGACAGAAATGTTCTCGAATATATTATCATTTCTGTTGTAACATGGAGTTGTATGGCAGACACTTTGCACAATCTAAGCTCAATAATGGATGGATTAAGCGTATTATTTAACAAATAATAACGTGTATCTGTTGATATGGTGAAGCTTTCGGTGACAGGAGCTTTATTTAACTTTGTTTTGGAAGAAGTCTCCCGTCAGTGCTTTGTAACCGTAAAATTTATAGTTTTGAAAATAAGAGTCTGGTGAGGAAAAGACTGTTAAGTAGCCGCTATAACATGAGTGATAACAAAACTTCTGACGTTTCTTCTGGCTTTTCACAATATTAAATGTAACTATTGATTGAGACAGTTTCAGAAATGCAAGCATATCTACAATGTTTTGTTAGAATTGGAAGCAAGTGGGCTAATTAAAAAAAAAAAAGGTTTGTGTGTGAATGTGTTTTTACCATGCAAATAAAATGATTTAACACAAAAGCTATAAGAACTGTCATATCAATAAGCAAACCCTATATAGTACAATTTCCCTATATACCCTATGTAGCAAGATTTCACACATGATAACACAGGACTGATTTTTTTTTATCAGTCACAGTACACACGATATCGGAGAACTTATTGATGGATTTTGACTGGAATGCAAATCTGTTAACTGCGATGGTCTGAAATAGACATTTTTATTGTCTTTTTCCTGCCAATATGTCAGACAAATAAATGTCTTTACTTGCCACCGCTGATTCTGAAATCCACATGGAAGTTCCTGGAATTATAAACTGACACACTTATAAGACGTACCCCCTGAGTTCTGTCTGCTTGGAGGCAAAAAGTCTGATTCTGTCACTTCACTGTATGCCGTTGATCTTGCCTTAAACTGTGCAATTTTGTACATTTTAAAACATTCGAGATGTAACATGTGCTTCAATGCCCAGAGCTTATAACTGTCACAGTGTTGAGGACTTTATATACACCTGTCACTTAGTTTCTGGCAGTTTCAAACACATGGCTAGCACTTTTGATTTATGTATATTTATATATTTTTCCAATAATGTAATAATGTAGCTCAAGAAATGAAGAGTTTTTACTGGATAAATCTGTGTGTGTGTGTGTGTGTGTGTGTGTGTGTGTGTGTGTGTGTATGTGTGTTCCTCGCTCATTTTTATCTCATTAATCTCCTCTTATTTCTGATTATTTCAAAATAGTTGCATAACAGTAGTGGATTAAGGGGAATATTTATGTATTGGAGTACAGTCATAATATTTGCACAATTATCCCAAGAACTTGGGGCTGTTTCCATTTCTTCCCAATTTAATGAAGATCAAATGAATGCATCATCCAAAAACCTATAAATAATGTCATCTTAAATCTAATGTGTAATTTCAGTGTAAAGTTCAGGAATAAAAAGCCAAAATTGTATGTATTTAAAAGAGGAGTTTGATATGTAAACAGTTATATAGAAATATATATAATAGATAAAGTTGCCCTGACTGCTAAAAGGTTGCCATAAATCACATTTAGCTGTTGAAGAATTCTCAGTAAAGCAGAAACAAACCTTGCTAACAGACTGTATTATTTTTCTCTTTTGCAGAGTGTTAAACATCCAGCGTGCTGACGCCATCACACCACCCCACCCCATCCCCTCCCCTGCTTCGTGTGGGACCGTGGCTCTTTTGCCAGGTCAAAGGTCATGTGCAGAATGGTTCCCAACATGGCCGCGCTGCTGTGTGTGAGCAGCCTGCTGCTGTCTCCACTGCTAGGTGGATCGCTTGCCTTGTGTAAGTCCAAACAAAATGTCAGCCAGAGCTCGCTTTGAAAGCCTCTTAACTTGGAACTGTGTTTGTTATTTCTTCATGCATGCTGTGGTGAACTTGCAGTCGTGTTTTTTTGACCGCTCTGTTTAAATCAACATGTTCACATGGACACAGTTAACTGATCCCAGATCTGACACCGAAGCCTATTGTAGATATCACTGATTAGAATATTTAGAGCGTGTGTTAAACTGATTTTGAGCATAATACCTGTCAAATATTTTTGTCCTAACATTCAGGAAAAAATGTGGAATCGCACTTAAATAAATAAATGCATAAAACAGCAAAGACTTAAATCTACATTTTACTCCATGGCCACTCTCAGATCCTAATAGGACTCCTAATGAGGGCTTTATTAAAGGCAGCTGCACTTTGAGGGTAAACTCATTAAGCCTGTAGATACAACACATAAACTGTATTAGCAGCATCTGTCGTCAACTTTTCCCATTTCTCAGTTCTCATCATTCCTTATATTTAATTTAATAATAACTCCTTCTAACCATTTTGTGTATTGTAATTTTGGTAATGCGTACTTATGATATCGGAAGAAAAACAGACAGCGCTTGTTGCTCAAGTAGGTAAATTTCTAGGCAGTTGCTAGGTAACAGGGAAATATTGAGACCAAGCATGTACTTGCTAATGACTGAGGATAATGAAATTGCTAGCTAACATGTAGCTGTTTATTCTTTTCTGAACAATGAACCTCAGTCTTATATAGCTTTAATACATTTTGGGTAAATAGTTTCATAGGTCAAACCGAACTAAAAGTGTGGGCCGGATTTGGTAACACAACAGCATTTCCTTAATGCTTACATGCATATGGCACCATGGCTTATTTTTAATGACTGCAATCACTGATTCTGTATAATATCAACATCAATAGAATATTCATGGAACAGAATTCATGGTTTGAGGGTAAAAGAGTTTGCAAAATGAAGTGATTCATTGAGAGATAATCCATTGAGAGATAATCCATGTTTTACCTCACTAGCTTGCAGGTCACATCCTTTTAGGATTCGAGAAGATATGACGATAAACATGAGCACACACTGTAGAGTATCCACACTCATCAAAGCCTTTTTTAAATAAGTTTATGAGTTGTGTTAGAGCAAGAAATTGTGCAGTGCAGAGGTGAATTAAAGGGTCAGAATCAGGAAACAGTTCTCTAGCTTGGAGCTTGCAGTGTAGTAAACCGGTTTGGACCAGCTTCCCACATTAAAGTGTTCACTGTATATAGTATTTATTTACTTCTAAAAGACAGGGTCTTTATTCAACACACTTAAGTGGATGCGGATGCTTTTCAAGTTTGTCTTTTATTTGCCCTGGCTCTCACACGCTCTGACTTTAAGATTCGTTCTGTACTGGTTCTTAGCTAAAAACTAGCAGGCAGTGGAATGAGAGCGTGAAAGGGGGGCGTAAAAGCCCACTGTTCCCCTGCACTGACTCCAGGTAAAACATGTATAATTCAGGTGATGAGAAAAGAAAGATCAGGAGATATAAGGACATAGAAGGAGAGGAAGAGGTGCTGGCCGCTTGTCCGTGTCTTTGTTTGCTTGAGTAATTTTTTCCCCCCTCTTTTCTCTGCATGGGTTGGGACAGTAAAGCCAAGCGCCTGGCTGATGTTTGTCTCTGAGCAAGTATGTAATCAGTCCAGCTTGCCTCACTGATCCTTTATTCACCTCAACCTCAGAAACAACAGAAAACTTCTCTCTTTTCTTCTCTGTCTTTATCCATCCAGCAGCCGTTCTCATGCTTTGTCCTCTTTCCTTTCATATCCCCCATCCATTTTTTTTTTCTTCAGCAGAGGTTATGATTGCTATGTCTGCCACCTCTCTTTCTCTCTCCTGCTCTCTTTCTTTCTCCCTTGTTAGAGTTCTCTCACCCCAACTAATGATTTTAGGTTATCAGCATTCCCTTTCTCTTCCTTTTTTTCCACAGTTCTGAGAGTTTTTTCCTCTCAGGCAGGCTGAGGGTTATAAGAGCCTTTCATGTAAATTTTATATCCCAAAATTTTAGCTATATTAAAATTAATAGTGTCACATTGGTGTTTTCATAAAACTTGAGTATATGTATACAATTTGTATGAGAACACTGTTGCTAGGAAACTGGAAATCATTGACGCCAAGCATAAACTAGCTAATGACTGAAGCAGATTATTTCACTTTTGTATACAGACACTATAAAGGCAAAATGCCAGTAAAAGCCAGACAGGAATATTAACATTACCCGCAGATATATTGGTGAATTACTTAAAAAAAGACTATATACAACTCGAATAACACAAATTGCACTTAGCATCAGAGGATGACAATTTAGGCAGGTTCCACGTTAGCTATAAGTCTTATAACACTACCAACCAAATATAATTATTCATAATATTTACATTTACCTCAGATTTGTTGATAAATTACTAAAAATAGACTCTATGCAAATAAATGCATGCTATTTTTATCTCTTAGCATAGCTAGATAGATAATAATTTAGCTAGCATTGAAGATAATAATTTAGCTAGTATTCACATGCCTGTACCTCATGCAGACATTGAGACTGTAGAAATCTTTTTCTCAGATATGTTGCTTTAATGAATGTTTAAAGACTAATTGCACTTAGCATTTGCCGCTGTGTAAGCTTCCATTGATTCTGCCATATTTAGGAACATCAACATTGTGTGAGAACTCCAGGCTTTTGGGGAATTTCTTCCAGGCTTCAGTATGAAATCTTAAAAACATAAACATATGTACATGTGAAGAAAGCAGTACTGAAAGATAATGTCATTTTCTTACTCTTTCAATTGAAGTGTGCAACACTGAGATCATAAGCATGCAAGGCAAAGTCGGTCTCCCTCTGGTCCATGACTGTAAATACCATTCTGTATCCTACACACACACACACACACACACACACACACACACACACACACACACATGCACTCTCTGTGGCCAGTGCTGATTGGATGGTTCCCTCTGTCTCTCCCAGTCTCTGAGCTAATTGCATCTTAATTACGAAGTCTTTCATACATGCACCTGTTTTGATGAGATCTTCAAAGCATTAAGCCCCACATATGCGCACACAAGTAAACATTTACACAACACACGCAAACACAATAAGCAGGTGGCTCTGCAACTGTCTGAACATGTAAGTACACTCTCTCTCTTTTTTCTCTTTTTTCTTTCTCTATCTCTTGCGGTCTCTCTCTACTCTATCCCCACTTTTCTCTTTCTTCATGAACTCTCCCCCAACTCCACTGGGCATGTTGTCCCTTATTCATTCATTCATTTATTTATTTATTTATTTATTTTTACAGAAGATTGCTAAAAGCATGATGTCATCCCCTTCTACCAACACACACACAATCTCCTCTCCTATGTCGACCCTTTCCCATAAATCAATCAATAGACGAGACGTTTTTAATCTAAAGTAAAAAAAAAAAAAAAGGGCTCTTGAATAAATCTTGTCTGTGGTAATAAAACCTTGTGTGTGTTTATGTGTGTGTGAAAGAGAGAGGGAGACAGAGGGAGAGAGATCTATGCAGTACATTTATTAGATTAGCTGCGAACAGGTTCGGGAACACACAAGCACTCCTTTCAGACTAAAGGATATATTGTGAAGGATATTGTGCCTGTCAGTCCCTGTGAAGAAGGCGTGGCCTTTGTGCCTGTCAGTCCCTGTGAAGAAGGCGTGGCCTTTGTGCCTGTCAGTCCCTGTGAAGAAGGCGTGGCCTTTGTGCCTGTCAGTCCCTGTGAAGAAGGCGTGGCCTTTGTGCCTGTCAGTCCCTGTGAAGAAGGCGTGGCCTTTGTGCCTGTCAGTCCCTGTGAAGAAGGCGTGGCCTTTGTGCCTGTCAGTCCCTGTGAAGAAGGCGTGGCCTTTGTGCCTGTCAGTCCCTGTGAAGAAGGCGTGGCCTTTGTGCCTGTCAGTCCCTGTGAAGAAGGCGTGGCCTTTGTGCCTGTCAGTCCCTGTGAAGAAGGCGTGGCCTTTGTGCCTGTCAGTCCCTGTGAAGAAGGCGTGGCCTTTGTGCCTGTCAGTCCCTGTGAAGAAGGCGTGGCCTTTGTGCCTGTCAGTCCCTGTGAAGAAGGCGTGGCCTTTGTGCCTGTCAGTCCCTGTGAAGAAGGCGTGGCCTTTGTGCCTGTCAGTCCCTGTGAAGAAGGCGTGGCCTTTGTGCCTGTCAGTCCCTGTGAAGAAGGCGTGGCCTTTGTGCCTGTCAGTCCCTGTGAAGAAGGCGTGGCCTTTGTGCCTGTCAGTCCCTGTGAAGAAGGCGTGGCCTTTGTGCTTGTTATTCTAATTAGCCCTTGTGAAGTGTTGAACGAAAAATGATAATAATAATAAGAAGAAGAAGATGAAGAAGAAGAAGAAGAAGAAGAAGAAGAAATGCAATTTTAAATAGTGAAAATGTGCTTAGATATTAGATTAGTTTTTTCATATTAGCTATTGTTTAATATATCCACCAAAAACAGCCTGAAACATTAAAAGACTTAAAATAGACATTTTTAAAATCAATTATTAAAATGAAGAGGCTTTTTGTAATCTATAAAAGTTCCTCTCTACCCTAATTTGCATATTGTGTTAATAAATACCTACAAATAAATAGCTAGATAAATACAAATCTTTTTTTTTTTTTTTTTTTTTTTTTTTTTTTTTTTTAAAATTGTCAAAAAGTTTTAATTCAATCCAGCTGAATAAATTTACATTTATGGCATTTGGCAGATTCCCTTATCCAGAGCGACATATAACAGTCGATAAATACATTAACACCGGTTCACTAGGTTACAGACAGGATACCATGAGCCTAAAACGCTGTAGTCAATACGTGATATTACACTGCATAAAACCCCATCAAAACAACTTAACATCATATTTCTTTTTATCTTTTATACACTGAACATCAAGATGTGAAACGAGTTAGCAAGTTGTGATATACAACCCCACTTTTTTTATTCAGCTTCTCTTATCTATGTCTCCCCAAGCTCCTCAGAGGAAGCGGATAATCAGATAACCCCCATATCTCCCAAATCTCCCGCCAGCAGTGGCAGTCATTTTCCCACACTCCTCCACTGTAATACACTCTAAAAACAGCCAGCCCCATGCGTCCGGCCAAACCGTGCCCAGACTACAACCAGACCCTCTATTACACTGCTCTCTAACACCCTCTAAAACCACCAGCCACCACACACCCTGTCCAGTGAGAGTATGTGTCGCCCAGAATATCCCTGCTCATCCCGTTGCGGTCTCTTCAGCGCCTGAAAAATCCCTTGCTTTGTGTTTTTGCTCGCCTCAACACACACACTGGGTTATTGCTCAATAAATGAGGCCTCTGTTTTTCCCCAGGTCCATGGCTAAAGCACAATAATACTCTGGTAAAGAATCTATATTAAGGTATATGGGGTGAGTCAGAAAGCATGCTATTTTGCATTACTTTTCTTTTCATAATGGCACATTACCACAGGCTGCTTGTTATTTTGTGATATTTTGGGGAAGCAGAATATAATGGAATGTTTTTATAGACGACCAACACCATCTTGGTGTTGGAATTTTTTTGCATTATTATGTGAACTGGAATAAAAAAAAAAACTGACCAAAATTAAATGCACACAATTTTCTGTTTTTCTCTAAATTTTTGGTAATTAATTTATTCATCTTCTGTAAGTGCTTTGTTCTGGATCTCAAGCCTGCCTAAGGAACTCTAGGCACAAAGCAAGCATGCACAATGGATAGTATGCAAACCCATCACAGGTACCAAACACATTCACACCCACAGGGAGTTTAGCCTACAGTATCTATTCTACCAACTGCATGTTTTTTGGGTGGAAATGTTGGTGGAAAACTGGCACTTCCAGACAATAACAGAATCTCAGACAGTAACAGACATTAACCTGAACTTCACTAGTAACGGACATTTCAGACACAACGTTCAAATATTTTAATAAGCCACAGCTCGATTGAGTTTTGCATGTTGCCATGTAACACATTTTATTGACCATTGCAAATGTAGTAACAGGTTCAGTGTTAACTGGAGTAACTGTTGCTAGTATTGTAATTTTATGTCACAGGACAAGTGGAGGAATAGACGCAGTGAAATGCACCAGTGCTACTGTACTAAATTTCAGCACTCTTGGGACAGCACTTCTTCCACTCAGCTTAGTGGATCAGAACTACCTGTTGCATACATTTGATATATGCAAATGAACCAGCTATGCAAGAACCTCATCAAACTTCTGGTCTGCTATGACATTGGACATGAAAAGCTAGCTTATGCCTTCAGCTGATTATAGTGCTTCTAGCTGCAGTGTTCAGTATGCAGCTGGCATTGCCTGTTAAATTTTACCATGACACCATTTTAAGCATAACAACAGTTAAAATATACTTTGCACAGCTCAAAACATATGGGTGCATGTTGATTTTTAACGTTTCATCTCCAAAAATGAACAAAATGATCTAGAACAACTAAAAACAGGTAGCTTGAGAAAGACATGCAAATGATTCAGCGTGTGATTGTAGTTCAGTTTACTTTCAGAAACAGATTTTTTTTTGTTCCCTAACCTTAAGGAGAATTAAATTAGTCCAGTCCCAGACCATATGAACCAATTCTTGGTACTACTACCCGTAAATCATTTCCTCCTCATATATTTCTCTTTTCAATCCCCCTGATTTATTTGCTGAGTGATTTTTGGCTTCATGTAATCTTTTTAAGAGTATGTCTCCAAAGCGTGTCCTCGCCAACACCTCTTAATTTTGATAGACTTGGGTTGAACATGACAGGGTGATTTCAATAATTAATTTTTCTGTGATGCTGCCAAGTGAAAACTTCTTTGCCCCTAGGAAAACTTACAAACTCTCTCTCTCTCTCTCTCTCTCTCTCTCTCTCTCTCTCTATTCCGTTTGCATGTCTGATCAGCTTATAGGTGGCTGCTTAAAATCTCTCATTACCTGTTTCCACTCTTTGTCACTCTGAAGCCCACCTGCCACTCTAAATTCACAGTCTGAAATATTCCTTTCAGCTTTGCTCAGCGTCATGTCACTGGCCTCAATTCAGTTCATTTCAATTCAAATTTTATTTGTATAGCGCTTTTAACAGTGGACATTGTCTCAAAGCTGCTTTACAGAACATAATAAACACAATACAAAAAGTTTACTATTATACAAAGATTAACTACTTCAGCTGAATGGCAGAGGTGGTTTCGGGATGCTTATTACATCAGATCTTTTTTGCTCTTTAACTCTTAGTCTTTCTTGTCTTGCTCATTCTCGCTGATTCATGTCTCACAGAGTCGTGTCTATCACCACGTTTTGCAGTATTTGGCATAGTTGTCACCATCTGCAGCAGATGGCATCGCAGGTGACCTTCCTACCTCGTCCATCTCGCATCACCTCCATCCTCACTCCCTCTTAAACACTCCCACTGCTTTGTCAGTAAGCAGATTTTCAGCTCTCATATTTAAAGTGCATCAGAAGATTTTCCTAGTACTAGCCAAGCATCTTTTTCCTGGAAATCCTCAATGCCCACCTTTACCCTAATTTCTTTTTGAGATTTATATTTATGTTACTGATTTTTTAAAAATTTGAAAGACCTCAACGTCCACCCAATCCTGCAACTTTTTATTCCAATGTACAACACTACTTGGAGCAGATGAGGCATTTGTTTTGGATATTGTAGCAGAGAATACTTGTGTCCTTTTCTGTCTAATCATCTTTAATCATCACTATGCAGGTCTGAAGAGACAGTATAATCAAAACTGCTTTCAAAAACCCTTTTTGCTGGCTTTATCTCTCTCTCTATAATTAGTATTTTTGCTCTGTTGAGCAAAATAATTGACAGATGATCATATGCATATGATCTGTCTGCTGCCGAAGCTAGAGTTGTTGGGCTATGGGCAGTTTTGTTGATACATTTTTATCGACTCCAATTTTTCAGCCATCCGGGCCGCGGTCCAGTAGCGGCAACCCCTGCTGTAGGATAAATAGACAAGCCTGCAGGTTTTAAAGAATACATTGCAGAATAATAATTCTCAACTACTTTTCTCTTTCTAATGATAAGATGAGGGCATTATTCATCAACGGGGTGAGCTTTGGCTCAGTTCTGTGGTTTGATCTTGAGATTCTTTGACAGATCTTTCCACTGGTGGCCTCAAAGAGAGACAGTGCGAGGGAGAGAGATTGAGGGCATTTTTCAGGATCCAGTGCTCTGCATGGAATGCTTTGATATTGAAATGTGGTGAATGCTAACAGAAGCACTGTCCAGAGTGAAGTGGCTGCATAGTCTTCAGAGCTATTGGCTCACAGAGAGATGGCTCTTTGGTCCAATGGAAATGTGAAAACAACAGAAAATCATTTATATTCTATATTATATTTTAAAATCAAAATATATATGAACTAATTTCTACATATTTCACCACACAACATAAATCAAATATTCATGCATGCAAATATGAAAAAATGCCACTGCAGTCTTGAACAACGTTGACCTGGAAATTCGGTTTGTCTATTCTGCAGGCTTTTCTCTGGTTAAGACTGTACTCTTGACATTCCCCTTGTGTTTCTGATAACATTTATGGTTTTTGGTTAATAGAAATAACCCAAACCTTAAGATGGGCAACAGGAATTGCTAGTATTTAGTTAGGCTTTATTTGGAATGCCTTAAATATCTAGCATCTGACTGTTTTAGATTTATTACAATCTTGTCTTTAGCTTCATTTATTCATCTTATTTTAACATTTATATAGCTACAGTCATCAGTATGGTCAATATATGCCTACCTCATTCAAGCAATCGCACATGAAGGTAAAACGGAGGAAAACATTTTTTTCTTTCCTCAACCCTTATTTCCTTTTCTTGCTGAAAACAGCTTCCAAAGCACTCAGCAAAGTCTGCAGGTGGCCATTCATGCAAACACTGTGAACCATTTCCTGTTCCCTCAGGAGGCTTTGAATAATGTTATATTCTTCCTTTGAGTCTGTAAGACTCTTGTATCAGACAGATATTTGAAAGGACTGTCCAAACAGCGTTTTGCCTGTTGACTCTGGACTCTAGATGTTTTTGTGTTGACTATGGACTCTAAAACAATGTCTCTACACAAAATTTAGGAATCTTTAGGAAATGCAGAGCAACTGCTTTGTGAGAAGCAGGTTGGGAAACTTCAATATTATTATTCTTCCAGACATCTGAGATTCCCATGTGCTTCTGCTGTGCAGAACACTCTCAGAGCCATAGAAAAGGACGGGACGAGTCATCATTATTTAGTTGAAACAGACTCTAACACACAGTGGGGCTGTGTGAAGAATATGCCTTCTGTGATGTCACCTTTGAGGATCCAGCAGAATCGCATTTGGATGTAGAAAAGATCGATCACTGTGTTCAAAATGTTCTTGTATAATTCAAGAGATCAAGTCACATAAAGTCCAGCATTTTTCTCAAGAGGGTGAGGGCTAAGACATGCTACCGTTGACTGATGTGAAGTCAACTACCATTTTTAGATCACTCATGCAATGAAATCAAAATGCAAATGTGTGAGTTTTTGACTCTCTGCTACTGCTCTGATATGGAGGATGCTCTGGTCTGGAGGACGCCTGAAAATTCTGCTTGCTAGGATTGACTTGTTAGCAAATTTGGCACATCCAATAATGATGATGAGTCTGTTTGGAATTTGTTTGGAAGAGCACACTTATTGTTAGGCTTTGGCCCAATTTTATTGTGAACAGACATCCATGATTGGCTCTTGTCCCATTAATCCTCAGAGAGAGGAGGAATCAGTGGCATCCTTCTGATTCAGAAAGCCAGGCCATTTCTGCTCTCTTTGAATTCAAAACCGCAAAGTAAAACTTTAGACAGCTACACAACTTGTAAGCCATTTAATCGGAGAGTTGAGAGTGGGTAAATTTAGAACACAAACGTGGCCTCAATTTTCTGCTCTGAAGATCCTTAGAGTCCTCTCGCGTGCCTCTACACATGCACACCAAGGAGATCTAAGATTATCTTATTTTTTCGTCTCCTCATTAGAAAAATCTCCACAGCAGTTGACTACCCATCATGAGAGACAGTGAGAGGATGGGAAGTTTACATAATGATGACCAGCACTTGGTGAACATTGGGTCCTGATTATTTAAATATTTTTTAAACAGGGGACAGAGGTGCTGCTGTAAGTAAGACACAGAGAAAATGAGAGATATATGAGAGATATGAAACAGGTGGTTTCAGAGCTGATGACTCCATGCTGAAGCAGCCTCTTTCCATCCTGCAGCCATCAAAATATACCTTCACTCTGTATGAACAGCCGAGTATGTGTGCATGTACAAAAGAACCTTGTCCAGTCATTACTTGGAGTAGCTATAAAGTGGATGCATGCCGTGCACACTTAATTGTACGTGGTCCTCTTTAATGTTTTTTTTTTTATTTTAAATCAGGAGCACTAGTGTGCACAGTGAACACTGCTGTAATTGGGATTTTGAAGGAGAACTGTGTGTAACACCCTCACTATGCCCAAATGTTTCATTCACCCATACAGATTAGCCTCAATCAGTGTTTGAAAGGTACCTATTTTAAAAATAAGATAGACGACAAGTGCCTTTTATTCCCATCGTTGCTTGCTGGGGGGTGGGGGTTGGGGGGTTTCAACAGTAAATAGTGCTGCTATTTTTTGCTTCCCCTTCTCTAATACCACTCATAATGGAGGCCTTTTTTCAGCCCCAAAAGGTTTCTATCGATTATAGCGTTAGTCATCTAACTGTGTGTGTCACCTCTGGCCTCCCATTAGAGCCAACAGTGAGAAGCACTCTGAACAGAGGGGGCAGAAGTAGCCTTCTTATCAAAGAGGTCCAGATAGAGCGTCTCAAAGAGGATGATGTATTTGGAAATAAAATGATGTGGCTTCATCTCCTTAGAATGGTCAAAATCCACCACATACAGTTCAGCTTTTTTCTTTCTCTTCTAATTTTACTGTTCCATGCTTTTTCACTTTTGCTGTCCTTTTCCCTGTTAGCAGTGGATGGTTTGCTAATTATTGATTTGATTCTGCACTTAAAAATTCCACTATAATGACCACCCATTTACCTCCAGATAAGCTAATAGAATAAACCCAATGTTTATGAGTTCTCTGAATATCGGAGGGTTTGAGGTCTACTGTTCTTCATATGTCATCTGGTACATAAAATATAAAATGGATATTTTACCACTGTAGAATTTGATTGGCTGAACCACCTTTAAATTTGTTGTGAACAGTTTGGCATCCACAGACCTGAGACTGCATTACATAAATTGATTTATGTACTGATGAGCCAATGCACCAAAATTTTAAACCAATCCAAATAGGACTGTAATGTTGTATACATCATTGTTTACCATTGTAAGATGTGTAACAAAAGATTTTAAGTACATTAAATCTGCAACTGATATTTTCAAAAAGAGGGCAAATATTTAAGAAAATATATTTAAAAAAAGGTGTTTATTCAAGGGAACCCAAACATACCATAAACTTTTGTAGGATGTAGCTTTAGGTTCAGGAACACCAGGCCAACGAATCAGGCAAAATATTTTCCTTTCACATTGACACCCTAACAACATCTCAAAAGAAACATGGGAAAAACAGCTATCTGACAATGGTGTGAGCTTATCATTCCCTTGCATTAGCAAGCTCCAACTTGCCCAGCTCGGTGGTGGTCATTACCTTGGTGGCTTGCTAGTACAAATACCTGACCCCATGGTATTCTAGGATACAGCATACAGAGTAAAAGAGTAAAATTGAAGAGATGTTGTTGTGTATGCAATCATGAACTTGCAGCACAACATTATTTAGCTGCTTCAGCTACCTTTTACTTGTCTGTGCCAACCTCTGAATTCTTGGTTGGTCTCTTGGTTTTCAAATTCATGTGTTGAAGTGCTAAAAGCAAAAACTGTTGACAGCAATGTAGCCGTTAAGGTAGTGACTCATGTATACTTTATGGTTGTACTAACTCCACCTCTATCTACAGGCTGCTGCTGGTATTGTAATTACATTAATTGTTCTTTCTAATGGTAGCACTTTTAAAATACCACAAAAAGAAATGAATAAAAGTGAACTGTGAGTGCTGCTATAAGAAAAGATTAGTGATTCACCCTGACACAGTGATTTCTGTCGTGGTTCAGAACGCTGTTCAAAATCCTATCTCGCCTCTTACATAACCTTTCTGTTTTTCTGTGCCTTGAATGGTCTTATATGTTTTGTATTAGAGCTATAATAATACAGATGATGCTCTCTCATTCAGTTTGCCCTGTTTTTTCAGACTTTTCAAACTCATTGACATCTCTTTCTTCATTTTTGAAGTGAACTTTTGCATGTTTGGTGATTAGATTAACTGTTTTGGACTGAACGTGATGCGTGTAAAGTTGTTCTAGATGCAGCTCAGCGCTGCTCTTCTCGTTCATTGTGCAACTGAGGACCACCTGTTCTCTTTCTGGTATGATTCTGTCCATGATAGAACCAGTCTACAATGGTAGATTTTTAAACTGTATGAGTGTTTTTTTGTTTTTGTTTTTGTTTTTTATTTTATTTGGGCTACTTAAATTCAGTTCGGGCTACCAAAAACTTAAGAGTGCCTGCCCAAAGGGCTACCAGGGATTTTGAAAATTTGTGAGCCGTATCTAGATTGTTTTGTTGTGTGTATTATTGCATATTATTTTGCTTGTGGCATGGTTAAAAGCATAAATTATAGTATATGTAGCAGCTGTTTCATTTTCTTGCATCTGATGTCATTTTCAATACTTATTTTTCTGCCTTTAGCTCTCTCTGAAATGTTTTATATTTTACTCAGTGAGCTATATGACTTTATTCAGCTGGATGTTTGCACAAAGTATGTTTATTTGGATTGTTTCAATAATCACAAGTGGCCTAGTCAGACACACTCAGATTTAAGATGGAAATATCAATCAATAGGTAACATAGGTAAAAAAAAAAAGGTAATTTCCTTAAAACTCCAAAGACCTGAGGTACTTTGAAGTCTACAGCTCCAAACTATGAACATTGAAATGAAGGAAACTTAAGAAACATGGTTTATTGAGTTAAAGTGGAAACAAGTGTAAGGAACAGTTGATTAGGGTGATGATCACAAGCTACAACTCTTACTATTGAAGTTGGCAAAGCCTAGAGTACAGTCTATAAGAGGGAATATCCATAGTAGGTATTAATAGGGTTTTATTTTTAAATGTCATTATTCAAGGATTAAGCCAATTAATGCCATGAAACATTAATTCTATATTTAATAATAGTGAATGGGGCACTTAGTTAATTTAGCAAGTTGTGGTTGCTAGTATGTCTAGTGAATAGGAAGTGATTGATCAGTGGTTGGGGCTTTGGACTACTGATTAGAAGGGTGTAAGCACTGCCAGCACTACCAAAATGTGTCCTTCAACAAATCTTTAATCTATAAATGTTCATTATTGTCAGAGAACCCAGGGTGTCTTTGTGGATAAAAAGACCCAAATGCAGGTTAGCTAAATAAGAACAGTGATAAGAAATTAATGAATGAATGAATAAACATAACATAAACAAAACACAAACAAAACCGAAACTCAAAAACTAAGACCAAGCTACACAAAGACGTACAACGACAAAACAAAGACAAGGATTCTGCGCTGGCAAAGGCAACACGGCACGGATCAAGTGTGGGGCAGACACGTGAACACAAAACGTTAACAAAAAACACATGTTAAAATGTCTACACATGTCTGTGCTAGATCCTGACACCTGCTTGTCCAGGTGAGGTTAGGCAGGCTGGGAATGTAAGACTACCACAAGATTCCAGCTCTTTCTCTGGGATTGTCAGACATTCATAAGCTAAGTTAGATATAATCTCTCCAGTGGGTGCTTGTTCTGCCCTGTGGTCTACATACATTAGGACATGCCTAACACAGCTCTACTGGGAGCTGGACTGGGGTCATCCTTGTAAGGCTCCTAAACTACCTAAACTATTTCTCTCAATTTAAAGGCTGGAATTTTGAGGCCAGCAGCCTTGCAGAGGAACCTCATTTCTGTTGCCTGTACTCGCAACCTTGTTCTTTCATTCACTGCTATAGATAAAGATAGGGACATAGACTGTACCGAGAGCTTTGTCTACAATCTGAGGTCATGCTTCACAACTGCAGACCAGTACAATTTAACATTGCTGTCCCTGAGCCAGTCCTTTCCAAAGGTCTAGTTTAGCTAAGACCTCCCATCACATGCGTCAGACCCTGTGAACAAGCTTGACTCAGTTCCTCATGCGGCATGACTGATTCAGAATATTTGCATAAAATTAGTTTATTGGCATGCTAAGTGTGTTTTTTACAGCCATGTGGTGATGGAACCCAGCCATTGCTTTAGACTCCAAATACAACTGGGCATTTGGGCGGTCAGTAGCTATCCAGTGAATTTCTGTGCCCTTTACAATGTCATTGTATTAAGAAGCTTGACATCGTGTTAGAGTGTGTACTGTGTTTGGTTATGATCCTTAATTCCCAATGGAGGACATAGCTTTTGAAAGCCTCGTGGTAACATGACATCAAAGAGTGGCGTGACCACTTTGATCCTTTCTGCAACAAGCCATATGACTCACAAAATTTAAAATGAGTGCACAAGCGTGTGTTTATGTCTGTATGATCAGAGAGTGATGGACGTTGGACTTCCAAAGCAACCATTTATTTATAATGCTTTGGTTCCATCACGCTCCCTCTCTTTGCTCCTCTCCTTGTCCTGCATAAATACAGGAACTTATGCCTATATGTGTGTTTATCTCTTTTTCCTGCTCAGTCTGCCCAGCCTGCAGACTCTTAATAATTAATCTGATGTGCTTGCTCACCCGTTTGATCATCTGTCTGTATGTGCATTTGAGGATTTTAAGAAGTTACTAGTGATACTTTCTTCTTACATGTAGTTGTGTTTAGATTGGCCTTCAATCCAGAAGAAAATCAGGCACCCAGGAGAGATATCGGAGCCTGCTAATATACGAGTGGATGAAATAGAACTCCAAAAGAATTGGACTAATTGTACTTATTCTATCCATATTTCATTCGGGAAGCTAAGATCCTATCAGCCCTTTATAATGTAGTGACAAATCATTAGCTCCCCCCTTTGATAATATATACAGTAGGTGTTTATTATGATTTAGAAAATACTGTGTTTATATCATCTCTTGTCTTGCTGAAAACCTTGATTAATATGTTTACTTGGATGCCATTAGTTATTCAGGAATTTGTGTGAGTTTTTGGAATGAGTGCAGTAACAGGGGCATTAGAAATCAAGACAAAAAGCTTTGTGATTTTTTATTCATTGTTCCTTTCAAATATTAATGGTCAGAATGTGCAGATTGTCTGTAGCATAATTACTGCCATTTTGATGCATGGGAGTAAGCCATCTTTTGGCTCCAGTGCTATTGGACCATGCTTTTTTCTTTCTTTATTTTTCCTTGGTACTTCCCACTATTCTTACTAGTTCTCTGTTAGCTAGATAAGAAATCCCCACGCATACTCAAATTCCAGACCCTTGGTATGCCTTCTTTGTCTTATAGCCATTTGAAATGTCAATGAGCATCACATGTCCCCATAACAATAATTTATTGTTATAAGTAATGCCTTTATTGCTACTACAGCTGACTTTCAATTAATGAAATAGCTCCCGGTGCATATGATGACACAGTAATCATTCTTCTTTTTGTCTCCTCTGCCAGCTCCACCCAGGTTCACCAAAGTTCCTGTAGACATGATTGGTGTCTCTGGAGGAGTGGTGTCCTTCGTATGCCAGGCAACAGGGGACCCCAAGCCAAGAGTGACCTGGAATAAAAAAGGAAAGCGTGTCAATTCCCAACGCATCGAGGTGAGGCACCAAAAACAAAGTGAAGCTAAACACACCTCACCACACTAAAAAACATATACTGCACAAAACATTATCCAGTTCTTGCATTTTTTTTTTGCCTGCTGAATGTGAATTTTGCTGTTAGCAGTGTGTTATATTCTATGTGCAGAGACAAGTTGTACCGTATTTATGATGTTTGTCTGCTGTGTTCCTCTGTCAGAGCACAGATGGCAGCTGTAGAGTCTTGATTGATGCTCAGCGCGCCTTAATTAAAACTGGCTCAGTGCTAACCGTGCCGTCAACGTTCAAGACGGATGGAAAACTTGACTTGACAGATTCCATAATGTGCCCACAGATTGCCAATCTCGTCCTTTCTCCTTTACTCTGCGGTTTAGTCCCAAGTGTTTTAACGATCTTGGCTCAAATGATCATCTTCTTATCATTTAAAAGTGGCTTAATGAGGAGCTTAAATTGATTTTAGCTTCCTTCCAGCCATTGTTTTGATATTGATCCATGCACTCGGCAGGCCAGTGTGTACCTACTGCACTGCGTCTCGTTAGCGATGCCTGTAAAGCCACCTGTAAAAAAGACACCCACAGTGTCAGTTACAACAGCAGTGCTTTGTCCCTGCACCATCCATTTAAGTCAGACGAATTAGCATGGAAAAAAGTCATGTTTATTGTGTTACATACATAAAGATTTTGCATTAAAAGTGGGGTCTGAGAGCTACCAGGGCTGAGTGATGTACAGCTGGAGAGTCCACAATTTTATTGCAATAGTCCTAGTGGTTCTAGTTTTGTGTATATTTACTCACACTCGTGAAAAATGGTGATGTGACCATGTGACAAATGCCCAGCATATGTTGTCACACTAATGATTCAGTTAAAACGATAAAAATCTGGAAATATTTCTCAGTTAATGATGGCTATTTTCTTAGTTAATCACTAGCAGCACATAGCAACAATCATAAACAGCACTAAAGATAATGTTCCATTGTACCCTTGATTAATTCTAAGCAATTAATAGTGACAAGTAATAAAAAACATATACTCATACTCTGTCTGAAATCTGCTCCGTAATAATGCTATGAATTTGGAAAAGAATGTGGGTGTCATGGTCTAGACTGAACATACATGGCTATATTGTGTATTTTGTGTGACCATAGATGTGTTCTCTAACCAAAAAAACTTTCTTTTTCAGACCATTGAATTTGATGAAGGTGCCGGAGCTGTGCTTCGTATCCAGCCTTTGAGAGCTCCACGGGACGAGAACATTTATGAGTGTGTGGCAGAGAACAGCGAAGGTGAGGTCAGCGTCCAGGCCAAGCTGACTATCATCAGAGGTAAATCAGCCTTTTCATTCCACGTCTGTGCAGTACTGTCTGTGTGATTACAGGCAGGTGAAAAAGAAATACAGACATGATATACATGTTTTGTTCAAATTCTTTTTTCAGCTTTTATTTACAACAGATTAAGTGTAATAAAATACATAAATTGATTTTTTTTGTAATATCCGTAATATTACAATATATACTATAATAATACATACTTAAGGTGAAACAACTTACAGTATGAACAGTATTTAGTTCTCAAACCTGTACTCTATAGCACAAATGCAACCATTTAATCCTGATAAGAAGAAATTACTAATTACAAATGCAGTTGGGCTATTGTTTGCAAACAGCAGGTGTGGGGATACATGTCACATAGACATCTTGCTTTACATAAACTAAACCGAACATAGCCCCTACTAACCAGGTGCAGTCCAGTAGGGTACCCCAATTCAGTTTTCTAAACAGTCCTGTCGTCCCATCTGGCCAGAAGAGGCAGTGTTTCCTCATTCTGCTTTGTGTTATTTATTTCCTGTCCATGCTCTGAGCCCCAGCCATCTGCCTTGTTACTGCTGCGTGCCTGTCCTGGCAGCGGCAGGGGCTCCTGGCTCGGCCGTGGCCCAAATGCACCGTTCTTGTAGGCAGCCCAGTTTTACATGAAAATCCAGGCTTTGGCAAGGCCCAAGGAGCTCAGCAGGGAGTAGAGGTCCCAGCACTAGGGGGGAGAGACTGCCCATCCTCCTCCCTCATCCATCTGCTCCGAGCCTTCCTGAGCAGAGAGCTTTATCAGAACAGCAGCCACGTAAATACACACACACTTATGCAGAGATTCAAACATGAATTCCCAGTGAACTGCACTGAGCATGCTTGGATACCCAACACAATGTCAACGCATACAAATTCTGTACATTTTTACATGCATCATTTACCTCCCACATTCTGCCCGGTAGGAGGGCTTAGGATGTTTCTCAGAGACAAGATTATTAAAGTGTTTTTTTCTGGCTGTTAGCTTTGTTGACTGCCTAGTCACTTTGGCCTGGGCAATCCAGCCCTACCTGTTTTTGACACACCAGGCTGGCTTGGCTGCAAAGCTGCTCAGATGCGTTTTTATCCACCTCCTGGCTAGAGCAGTGCACAACACTCGTGAGCCGAATGCATAATGTCGGCCATCTGCTTTTCCTCTACATCTCCTTTACAGAGTCCTTTGAGAGTCCTTGGTGGACTCGTGACGAGAAGATGGAAAGAGACACCTGCACTATTCTATGTTTCTTCCTTATCATGTCACTGCTCTCTCTCTCTTTCTCTCTCTCTCTCTCTCTCTCTCTCTCTCTCTCTCTCTCTCTCTCTCTCTCTCTCTTTCTCTCTCTCTCTCTCTCTCTCTCTCTCTCTCTCACACACAATTTTTTGATCCTGGCATCTTGTCTACTCATCAACTGCCAACCTGGAGCACTTGATATGGTCCAAAGCAAACAGCAGCCCAGGTCTCACCATCTGTCTGCTTCCTGATACAGTATGTGTTAGATGGACACACACTGTTCTGCAGCTTAAGGTGGTGCTGACGTTGATCCTGGGAACATTATTCACCACGGTAGAAGATTACAAGATCAGTGGCTTCCAGATCATTCCAGGGTTTCTACCTCTCCCTCCCCCCAAAGCATTCTGCTGTTCTCTTTTTCACTTTTAATCTTTGTTACACTTTTTCTTGTTGCCTCTGAAGTGATATAGGCATGCGTTCTCTGTGTCTCTGGCTGCTCTAAACTCTAGTCACAGGGACCTCGTTAGTGCAGTTAGTGCCTGAGAAGACATGCAGCTCACAGCCCATGCCTGTTTGATCAGGAACCCATTTAATTGGCCATTCTCCTGCAGGACAAGACGTGTTTGTTGCACACTCCTTTGTGCAGTTTTAATTAGACTGCTCTGACCCCTGCCATCAAAAACCTACCAAGCTTTTTTATTCCCCACTCATCTCTGACCTTTTCTGGCTTGGCTGTTATTTTTGAAATACACTTCTGTTTGTCGTGAGGAAAATACTTATTTGCTTCTTTTTTGATCATTGTGTTTGAGTGGCACAGCAGAGAGAGAGAGATGCTCTCTTAAGCCTTGCTGGTTGATCCGAGTTACTGAGTCATCCCTCCTCACAGCTCGTCTCTGAATTCCCAGCAGATTTACTTCAGACCGTGCACCAACCAAATCCCAAGCTGCTCAGTCCCACAGCCACTTTGGAACACAGCCTAATTCCACACCCTTTATGACTTTTCTCCCACTCATCTTCTTCTTGCCAACTAAAAAAGCCTTACTGACCATGAAGTAACTTAATCATAATAATTGAAATAACTTATAATAGTAAAGTCCTCTTAGATGACAAGCTGATTAATCAGTCATAGAATTCTTAGTCAACTAAAATTCTCTCCATCCATTTATTTCATTTATTTTATTTTATTTTATTTTTTTTTGTGTTACTTTGTTTATCTTGATATCTATTAGAGGGAATATTAGAGTGTGACAACGCTAGAATATACAATCTTTCACCACCACAGTGAAACTTTAACCATAAAGCACTAGAAAACCACCAATGTGTGAATTATTGGGATGATAAATTGTATCTGGCTGTACTGATTGTCCTATTTCATTAAATTAACAGCATAACCCATTTACATTTCCAACATTTACATGGTATAAAACATAAAACATGTTTATCAATAAAATATCTTTATAATATTATTAGGTTTGTTAGACCTTTTAAAAATCTAGGTGTTTTGTTTGACTGGAAATACTTATGGCAGAAGTATCTCTTGGGTGATTGCAGGGGCCTCAGGTAAGGCATGGGTTGAAAAATACCAAAAAATAAATATTTAAAATGATCAGATTTGCTATTGCATTTCTGCTAGGAGTTCTGTATGAGAGTATGCTGGAATACAAAATGACACCAATGGAGCTGTCTTCATGTATCCCTGTTTAACTATTAAAATACTAGATACACCAGTCAAGATGTGAATCAAGAATGACTGACAGTAGTCTAGGTGTTTTAACACATTCCCTAGAAGTTTGACTTAGCTAACAATAGACATATAGTGTATAGTTAACTTCAGGGGGTAGGCAGGGTGGAGCTTTGAATATGTCTAACTTTGTAACAGGCCTACTCAGTGATATATCATTATTAGGATACATGTGATATAAGTGAATACAGTGAATGTACACAATTTCCAGTCGTCACCATTTAAAGGCTGAAGAGAAAGTGTGGTGTGTGTGTGTGGTTGGGGGGGGGGGTGTCTGTCTCATGTGGGTTAGTTTGAATGTTTTTTTTTCAGGCATGGTCTGAATGTTACAGAGAGTAACAGAGTATGGCTTATTATGATGTTCAGTGTGCACTGTGAATTGGCTTAGCCATTAGCACACCCAAAGTGTTTTACTGTACATTAGTGCAGCAGAGAGTGAACCCATTCCAGACTGAGAAATGCATGGGGTCAGGCTGAAGGAATGAAGGATGAGGTACAAGAACACGACTTTGAATTAAATGTGCACTTAGTCTTGGTCTAGCCTCAATTTCCTGGCTACCTTATTGCTTAGATAAAGTAATAGAATTTGGAGAATGGAGGAGCATGCCTGAGTTACAAATCAGTCACTTTTTCTTGTTGTAATCCAAATAACAGCCAAAACTTGACAAAATGGGACTCTTTCTTTATGTGGTGTGCTAACGGTGAATTATGGACATCACTGTGGAACCAGTGACATCAGGCTTCCCCTAAGATAAGTTGAGAATCCTTTTTTTGGCAAGCACTGTACAGAGCACAGATTTTGCTTGTGGTAGAAACATTGCATTCCCTATTGAAGGACCAGTTTCCTCTCACACATTTACCTCCTCTTCCTCATTGATTTTGATCAAACACAATCTGTAGTCAAGGTCATCAATGTACTAGTTACTGTTATGGAAGAGAGTAACTGTGATATTTAAAGTGCCCCTACAATCCATATAAGTGTTTCATAGTTTTTTGTACAAATCAAAATCACGGTTCTTAGGTAATTTGATGGGAGACATGAGAACATTTTTGGTTAATGGTTCAAGGAGACTATTTTCCAGAACTAAAACTGTAAATTGTTCCTGCTTCCCTGTGTATTTGATTCGGTCCTCAGCCTCTATTCAATGACTGATCTTACATTTGTCAATAAAGGTCCATGGTAAGCCATGAACCATGCGACTAGCCAGCATGTTTTTGAGATCCTCAGCCATTAGCACAAGTAGACTAGTAGAAGATGCTGTGCTTGCCATGTTGGCAGCAGTAAACTAATGAACTTTCTTCCCCCATTATTCTTGAAGTGGGAGCTCAACTGAAATGTTGACATGCAGTTGAAATGTTGACATGTATAGAGTCACAATCCTCCCTTCTTTCCACTTCACTAAAAAATACGTTAAATGAAACAGGTTGGACTTTGAAGCTAAATAGATTGGATTCTGATTCTGATTATATATCACCCATTTTCAAGATGCAAATGCAAGCTGTAAACCTGCCTTCATGCTTCCTGGTGCTTTCTGGGTATAGGCTAATTCTGTGCCCACAGGTATAGACACTGCACAACAGCAGCTTTATTAATCATGATCCTTACAGGTTGCTACTCATGACGTGGTTGATGGAATATCTCTTGACACAGCTTGATTTAGCAAAGCGATAACCCCAATAGTTTGTTACAATTCTCAAGGCGGTAACAGGCAAGAATAAGGGAAAAAACAGAATAAAAGCCCATCCCCATTTCCTTCCTCCACTGCCAGTCACCCATCACCATTCCTTTTCTCCCCTGCCACTCCCATTGTAACTAAGGAAACATGAGCTGGGAGGCAAATGAAGGCGCAAGAGATAGAGGTGGAAAATGGTACGACTCTCTGAGGAGGAAGCTTGCATCAGGGTGGATTTGATTAAGGCTGATATGAGCTGGTATTATCACGCACACAGCTGTATTTGCCCAGTGTATCATCTGCATCCCGCACTTATAAACAAGCCAATTCCCAGGCCCACAGGCTCAGCTGCTCCCTGCTGCATAATGCATTTGTTTAGCAAAGTAAAGATCTAACAGAAATCTATGGACTCTGTCACTGGGAAATCCATTATTGCAAGTGTACTATTTCAAAATGGAAGTTAGTCATTTAGGAATTGATGTCTATTTATATTGCACGTCTGCTTCCACATCTGTCTTTTGGCTCATTCCATGGGCAGAGGGATTCTCATCACTTTGAGCATGCTCAGCATTTAGTATACTGTTGTTTACTGCTTTTGCTAATTATGACATTGGATAATTGGCAGTAGGGAAAAAATAGATTCAGGCACTGGGGCAGAATCAAACTAATCCTTTGAGCTTGATGGTTCTGTGGCAGATCATTGTGTTTTCAAGGGTAGCTAGCACCTTGTTGCATTTTATACAGTGGCTTCTGTTATTAATACCAAGTTCATCACATCATACATCATTTTGGTGCTTCATTGAAGTTGCCAAGAGTTTCTCTTTTGATTAAGATCGAAATGACACTGCAGCTATTGTTCGGTTTTCTCTGCCCTCAGAGGCAAAATGTTGGTTTTTTAGAATTGTTTTCGCCTACAGAACACTGTGGGTTTACAGTAAGAGCTACCCAAAAGACTGTCTGTAGGTTTATAGGCCCTCCAATTCTTTGATTCTTTGGGAACCTGGGAACCAGTAATCAAGTGCCATTAGGAGCACTGAGGGAGATAAATGGCTAAAACCTGCATCTCTGGGGGCATTTATATTCCCCACTCTCACCAGCAATTCATGCAATACCTCCTCAAGTAGGTCAATTTTTGCACCCCTTTTGCGATACAACCAATAAGCAAGAGATAGCAATGGATAGAGAGAGAGAGAGAGAGAGAGAGAGAGAGAGAGAGAGAGAGAGAGATTGATTAAGACAAGTTCAGGGTATCTCAGTTGTTTTGCTTTTCTAAGTTGGGATAAATGTATAGCTTGTTCTCCAGACTCCTTCCCACACTAAAATGGACGATCAGGTTGTATAAGCTTTTTGTGAAAAGAGAATTGCTTAGTTTGATTTGCTTACACTGACAACACAGACTGTAAACTCCTGCTTCATGTCTCTTACCCAGCTTTACTTTTATTTGGAGAAATGCATTGTCTTTAGCTTTCATATGCAGTGTTCTTCTGGCAGTGGGACAGGTGAAGTATAGAGTTTAGGTATAGATTCTCTGGGACCTAAAATAAGAGAGCAGTAACAATACTAGTGGAAGATTAGGATTTAGTGGTAGTCCCATTTGGGAACTTTTCATGAATTAAGAAGAGCTGGAACAAAGTTGCACATATTTTATTTCCTCGTGAATGAATATGACTTGGAGATCGGGTTTCATTTGATTTTCAACTAGATATTCCTTGAGTACTCCATTCTTGGAGCACAATCTCAGTTTGCCTAGTGCAAGGGGCATCTGTTAATAATTAAAGAACAGCTTGTTGCCCTTAAAGGGTATGATGAACTCAGGCTAATGCCTGCCGTGTCTCTCCCCTTTTTAGGCAGCTTTGGCACTGGTGCAGGAAAGACTAACATCTTTTCCTCAAACATTGAATTTTACTTTCCTTACAACTATTTTTTGTTGTTGTTTTTTTGCAAGCATATTGCTGAAAACTTGCTGTGCCCAACAGCCACATTATTCACTGCAGGTAAAAAGTATAGCACTGCCACGATATTTGCTTAAGGCACATTCTTGCCCAGGAACAGTACTTGCTGACAGCTGTTTGGAGCAGTCCCAAAATGGGATGGAATGTACCCAGAAACCAGCAAGTCAAACAAAACGAGGCACTCAGCTTCCTCTCCACATGCTACTGGAGGTTCTTGCGATTCCACATGCACGTTGGTATGTAGATATAAATAAATTAATCGATTCCTGGTGAGAGCCCAGGCCACAATTCCCTCCCTTGTCTAATGGCTTCTTACCAATTATCAGCAATTATATCCATTCAAATGTTTTTCCATTTACCGCCGAAAAGGCTTCATATGTATTATTTTTTTAATCTGTGTGTAGGAACAACCATATTATTATAGGGTTAATTGCTTTTGGCTAAAAGCACAGATTTAAATGCACATGCTTGGATACAGCACTTTCAGTGCTTTTCCACTGTTGCTTCTCCATTCATGTATTTCTACTGAGCAAGGAGCGTATTGTACTTTTTATCATCATGGCAATTGTTTGCATCCAAGTGCCTTTTTCTCTAGTACCAAAGCTTTGTGGGCCCCACTTTTTTAGGCAAAAGTTATCTTAAAAAAATGGATCAAATAACTGAGCCAATGGGATTGTTTTTCTTGAGAAGTTGCACTTGCCCACGCATCCTCTGTCTTGTCTTTTAGATAATGCAAGCCTTTTGTTGTGATTTGGCAAAACAATGACAAGAAAAGTAAGACTCCATTTGCTGGCATTTACTGTTCTTTATTTTTTACCAGAATTTTACCAGAATATCTTGACCTAATAAAAAAAACCTATAAGGCATGCCATTGTTTTAATCCTTTTAAATATAATGTTATGTTTTTGTACAGTATGCACTTTGCAGTTCTTGTGTTCCAAATAAAACAACACAGGAAATGGGAATAGCTTGAAAGAAAATGCTGCTATTGACATTGTGCACTGCTTGCTTTAGCATTTGTTAAGATTTAGCAATTTCTCCAGAAGCTGGAGCTTTACTTCACAGACATGTTCATGACAATATCTCCTATCCAGCCTTCTTTTCAAGTGCTTCCAGGAACTTTACTACAAGCGTACACATACCAGTCACTGTCGATAAACTATCTATGGTGGGAGCCACTTAATACACAACCTGTCAGAACATCTCTGCACCTCACTCTTTATCACCTCAGAGTTTGTTTGCTCAACCCTTCTCAAGCCAGCTTGTTGGAGAATGACAGGGCCCAGCCAACCCTTTCTGGTTTCCACTCAACTTTAGACACTTCCTTCTACCTGTACGTTCACCACATTCATGTGTGCTGGTGGTGTATATATTTGCATTTATCAGCTATTTAGGTGGGAGAGTGTGCTCAAAATGAAAGCAAAAATATTGCTTCTATAAGTTGTCATGTCATACCCACATACTTGTTAGGAGCAGCAAAGATAAAAACAAGCTTGATTCCCAGTAACACACAGTATAAAAATAGCTCTGTTTCTGTGTAATATACTTCTAGTTCTTTTTTTATATTTTCTTCCTCTCTTGAGCAATTCAAGCACTCTCGTTTCCTTCAGGTGAAAACCCATATAGTCTGTGATCACTGGTATAGTTCCTCTGCTATACGTCTACGTCAAAAAAAACAACTGATCACAAGTCATTTAGTATTGATAGGTTCAGTGATTTTGAAATTGAAAGTCATGTATTGTGCACTCAGCTTGACGACAGAGAATACAACAAAGCAGAGCATTTAAAATTTAAAGGTCTTAGACGAAAGGACTCAATCATTGCCTGGCTGTGTTGTGTTTAAACTTACAACCTTCCAAACAGTAGCCCAAAATCTTAAACTCTGAGCCACCACTTCCCACCCGACTAGTATTCACTACCCCAGCGGTTGTGCATTGCCCCGCATTCCCTCCCACTGACAATTTTCTATGACAGCTGTGTGGCAGAAACAGCTGGGCTTGGTCATGAGTGAGACGAGGCATGTGCAAACATCGCCACATGTCATAGCTTAATTGTACAGCGCCTGAAAGATCCCCGGCTCCTCGAGTGATTGTTGCTTTATCAAAGCCCAATAGGGGTGTGCTGGCAGATATAAGGGCATCTGTTTAGTGTCACCAGCACATCCACATGCAGCCTGCTGATTTGTATTCCAGAGGTAGAACGTCTGCATTCTGCAGATCAGCAACAGCCATTTTTGGCAGCACCAGACACTCAGACAGGATTGTTTTTCATGAAGGCAACGGTTAATCGTATGTGGCTGTGGCTTCAATCATAAGTCCCTGTGTAGTAATGATATGGATGACTGAAAATGTTCATAGAGAGAATCTTCAACCCCTCAGGGCTTTTGATATATTGCTCCCACTAATGTCTTATGTTCTGCATTCCAGAGCCTTTGGTCAACGTCTTCACTCAGAGCTCTCTTTCACACAAATTTGGCCAAATACTTTGGAGACTACTTTTTGAAAGTTTATTTAAAAAAGAACATAAAGACATTTTAGTTGTATGCTTACTCATGCTTTGGACTAATAAAAGCAAGATGTGAATGACAAGGTCACGTGGTAGAAGCTACCAGGTGTGTAAGAATGCTGGTGCCTCGTGGTGAATCTGAAGATATCCTATATGGATGTGTGCTTCCAACTTTGTGGCAACAGTTTGGGGAAGGTATACAAACGTTTGCCAATATAATTTGAATATATCCATCATATTCCTATTTCATAATACACTGCGATTTATTTGTGTCTTTTTGGTGAAATCTGATTGCTGTAGATTATCTTTTTTCATGCTATATCAATGCTATAACTTTAATTGAGTATCATTTTTTTTTTATAGTTTATTTAAAAAAGAACATAAAGACATTTTTAGTTGTATGCTTACTCATGTTCAGGTGATTAGTTTTCCTGGAGCCATGTCCCTGTCCCCTGTGAACTTTTGCATCTGACTTAAAATGACAGAACCTTTAACCCTGACCAAACCAACTCCTTTTCATGAACACAGCATCACAGATAGACCTGCAAACATTCTCTTTATTATTTATCTTTTAAAAGTACTTCCAGACATGCATCCTATACACTGACTGTTAAATTCATAAATTGTTTTAAATGAGGTATGCTGTAAAACACAGCTAAAATGTAACCCTCTTTCATGAAATCTATACCTGTAGAAATCTGTTTCATCTATTCTATATGACATCTTGCTTTGTCATATATTTTCTGACTCTCTCTCTCTTCCTGTCTCCTTGCCTCTAGCCTTTCCACAAACACCACTATACTAATAATGCACAGTGCCTTTTAATGGCTATCCCTGACTATGGTGAATGCTAGTCAGTTAACCCGTTTACAGCCCTGATTAAATCAAATCATTTCACTAAGCGAAAGTAACAGGATGGACAATAAGAGCACAGGATATGCTTGTAAAATATGCTGCAGCCTCAGCTGCTTCTCCGAGACTCTTTTATGTCAGTATTTTAATTGTGATTATTTCATCAATATTAATATAAGTTAATGCATTTATTTATTGAAATGTAAAAACTACAATAAGTCGTGCAAAAAATATAGGTTTAGCCTGAGTATTTTTTCAGAGTATTGCTTTAGAGGCTCACAGAGGTTTTTCATTTTGAATGAATTTTCTTGGAAATAAATTTACTCTTTCAAAAAATACTTTTTTCAAGTAAAATTGATTCATTTTTTAATCATGATGGGTAGTCTGGAACCCTATTCTGTATTCAAAAAAGATATGATAAATATTCAATAATCATCTGCTCTCAGGTAGCATCTTTAATCAGTGATTCTTGCTACTAGCTTCCTAGTAATTGCTCATATAGGTCATTCAGGAATAACCACAAAAAATCTAAAATACTGAAACCAAGCAAAAATTCTTAAAAAAAAACAAAAAAACAAACAAACAAAACAAAAAATTTTTTTTGTGTTTGCATGCCGGCTTCTTTGCTGGTGAATCTGCAATGGGCCTGAGCGAAAACAGTGGCCTGCAGCAAGAACCACCATTTTTTCTATAATCATAGTGCAGAGGGAACACAGATCCAGCAGATCAGAGCTCCTAACGCAATTGAATTAAAGGCTTTGCACCTGTTTCTTTGCATAATGCAAGTCAAAGACAACTATTAAAACAATTACTCATAATGACATCACCCTCGATTTACACTGGGGGCAGCAGCTAATGCCACACAACCAGCTGTTGGACAAAGTGGCCAGTGCACTCAGCCTTCATGCTCACGGAGTGCTCATCATAACAACACCATTATCACCGCAGCTTAACAGCTTTTATGCCAGACCAGAGCTGACCGCCTGAGCTACCCAGATATCAACCCCCTGTGAACTTTCCCACTGCTAATTGCATTTCATTTGGAATTTTAGGGTATGACATGACCCATAAGTACTCTAAAATAGAAAAAAAACAAAAAAAAACAAAAGCATGCAGACATCAGCCAGCAGTGGCACGATCTGATCGCTGAGAGAACAGCTTTTAGACAGCCGGGGTGCTCATTTGTACTCGGTGCATCACAAAAGGGGTATTTTTAGGCTAATCGTTGGCCATTTTAAAACCCAAAAATTAAGGCTCCTGTGTGGAATGTAATCAGTTGAGTGACACATTGGTGCTTTGGACTAATAAAAGCAAGATGTGAATGACAAGGTCAGGTGGTAGAAGCTACCAGGTGTGTAAGAATGCTTGTGCCTCATGGTGAATCTGAAGATATCCTATATGGATGTGTGCTTCCAACTTTGTGGCAACAGTTTGGGGAAGGTATATAAACCTTTGCCAATATAATTTAAATATATTCATCATATTCTTATTTCTTAATACACTGCGATTTATTTGTGTCTTTTTGGTGAAATCTGATTGCTGTAGATCATCTTTTTTCATGCTATATCAATGCTATAACTTGAATTCAGTATCAGTTTTCCTGACATTGCATTGGTCAAACAAATGTTTTATTAACAGTGAAGAGACATTTCCTTTGGACAGAACTGTAGTTTTTTGTTTTTATATGAAAAGAAAATGTCTGATGCAACTTTGTTTGTATGTATAGTTGTTAAATGTAATACAACTGTTCTTGCTGTGTTGATCTACTGGCCACCCAAACTAAACCTACTGTTCTTCTCTGAACTAACTGAACTGTTGTCAGTCTTGAGTTTTTTAAGTTAAAATTCAGTTTTATGTTTGTAGATTAACATGACATTAAAATGTAGGGATAGTGACAGATATCAGTCCTTGCTGTTCATCCAACAACACTCTAGGCTCCTCCACTTACCTTTTCCTTGTCTGGTGCTATTTAATTAAGCATAGATCCAATTATTCTCAGTGTGTTTAAGGCTTAATTCATGTGTCCAGGAGCAATCCTCCACTGCAGTGTTACTCCACCACTAATCTGCCCTCAAACCACGACTTTAGCTCATTCCTTTGCCACAAAAACACATGCTGCTGAGTATCTTTCTAACAGTTTCAGTTTCTGAGTAAAATGGAGTGAAAGCAAGTATCTCTGCCATTCAGTAGACTGATTTACAAATAGACTGGGAAATAATGAGAGTGACAGGAGCATCTTTGATGAAGAAGAGATATAGGATAGGAGCACTGTTGTCATTCTAAACTGCGATTGTGGTTGCAGCTCTTTCCCTGAAGGGATAATAATCACTAGGTAAAGTTTGGCCATAAAGCCTAAACCAGCACAAATTTTTCTCAATTCATGAAGCCTGTGATGAAATATTTATCTGACAGAAACAAATGTGCCCTGGTAGGTGGTTTCTAAGACAATTTTTAGTGAAGAGACTTTGGCTTGGTCTCTTTAACAGCTTCATCACTAGTGACCAATGTCTTACTACACTACTCAGCCATTTTCATATGTTCTGCCCTGGCTGCCATGCCATGTAGGATAAAACACTGTGGCCTCTGATTGCCGTCTGAGCCACCCTGTGCCTTCAAGGCATCCACAAGGACTCTGAATGGCATATTACATGCTTCCATCAGGCCATGACTTTTGTCTTTGCCCAGGGGCAGTTGGGTCACAAAAATGAGAGGATTTTCTGCAGTCTCCTATTTGTTTTTCTCTATTTATTGCATTAGGTTGCAGCGTGAAGCTTTCTGATTATTAATATAAGATCATTGTTGGATTATTGTTGGTCTGTAGTACTTAGGGAAGTGTACTACTTATCTTGTTCCTTCAAATACATCTATAGATTGAGCACCACTTCCAATTTGCTCAGTGAGCTCTTGTTGATATGCAGCCTTTGTCTGTCCATAGACTTAGTTTGGTACTCCACTTTTAAGAGGCACTTCTGGCTTAGATGCCATCTGTAGACTCTAGGTGTTATTGTAGTGATGCAGTGTGAGATAGGTAATATCTGGTATGGAGGAACACCAGAGTTCAAGATGATCTTACTGAGACCTTTTCAAGATTATCCCCCTGTGCCCCATTATATTGGCACTGAAGACACTGGAGTCAAGAAAACAAAAGTGGCCATGCTCTGTTGGGGGAGGGATACCTGTCAATCATAGCAAGACTTGCCAATCATGGGTGTGATTGCAATTTCCTCTGACTGTGTTACACTGGTCAGGCGGCCGTCTGACTGCACATGACTGAAAGCGTGTGTTTGTCTTCATCATCCCTGTTTGTAGCTGTTGTATGATAGAAGAGATTTTTTGCTGGTGGGTGGAAATTAGGGAGAATATCTAGAGGTAGCATATAAGTAATACTATTATATATATATATATATATATATATATATATATATATATATATATATATATACACAGTATCGTATATATTATTTTGGAGTTTCTCATTCTTTCTCTTTGTTCCCACAGAGGACCTACTTCCCCCAGGCTTCCCCAACATTGACATGGGCCCCCAGCTGAAGGTTGTAGAACGCACCCGCACAGCTAACATGCTCTGCGCTGCAAGCGGTAACCCTGACCCTGAGATCACCTGGTTCAAAGACTTCCTGCCGATTGATCCCAGTACGAGCAATGGGCGGATCAAACAACTCAGATCAGGTAAGACAGTCACGTTCCACTTTCTGGCAGGGTTTCTCAAACATACGTACATTTGCACCGAGACATTTGTTGCATGATTCAAATTTAACTCTCTTTGCAACCTTTGCAAAGCTGATACCCAGAGGCTGTTAATGAACTGAAAAAGAGTTTGCAAGTTAGTGCAGATTTCATGGTAGAATCCAAGTAATTTCAGTTTCAGGATTATTCAGCTGTGTTGAGTGATTCAGGAACAGTCTGAGTATATATTTAGTAGTAAGAAGTTGTTTTTCATCATATTAAAGTTGTTGTTTTGAAGAGAAGTGAAAAGCACCTAATCATTACACATGACTCATTTTTTACATAGCTTAAAGCACAGTGTCTGTTCACCAACTTAACCGCATATGTTATTTATTATATTATAAGTTTTAAAAAGTTCTTCTTAAATCCTATGCTGCGTGCATTGTTTAGCAATGCATGTCCCATTGACTTGGTTTTAATGCAATACAATTGTAAAATGTGTTAAAATATGCTTATCTTTATTACACTATTTTAAAATAGCATGTAAACAACACTTATGGAAATAGGCAAACTAAATTCCTTTGTATTTTTACTACTTGGGTCAAAGTGACCTGAACATCATCTCTGTAATAAAAATACTAAAAAAATCTGAAGTGAAGTTTATCTTTCAACAAGGTACTGAACAATGTCTGTGTAATATTGTAAAATGCATGTATTTAAGTGTGTACAAGTTTGTACATAGATAAATACATGTATTATTTAAAGTAGAAATCAGTTTGACCCTTACATTAGCATGTGCAAGACCTTTAGTAGTATGTGAATGGTGAGTAATTTACGATTCAGTTATCTACAGTGTGTCCTCCCTGGAAGTATCACCTACATAAATAATCACCTCTGAGCACAATACTAGTGTGCAAACCCCTTTTCACTTCTTTCATTCAGGCCAGAATGTAGGCAGATGTGTCGGTCATTAGGTTATCAGCTTTTTTGTGTCTGCATATTGTTTTGATGCTACGTTTAATACAGGTGCCATCCTTTTATTTAATCAAAAAAATGGGTCAATAGTAAAGTTGGCTTTTTTATTTACTTGCAATTAAGCTGCTTTGAAAGACTTTTGCCAGAGGTAGTAGCACAGATTCCCCTGACAACTCTGTGAACCCCCCACCCATGTGTGTCCTGTCCTCACCTGTGTGTGGGTTTGTTTACAGGTCTGCTGTATTGCTGTGTTTTAAAAAGTCTTCGTTTATATGTTCTGTGTTGTTTGTTGTCTGTGATTATGATCTGAAATATTTACTTCTTCCTCACTTGGTTTCCAACAGCATAACCTAAGCTATTCAAGCCATTTGTATTTAAAGTGAAAGGCTGATACTGAATTTGGAAATTTTAATGACTTTTGTATAATCTACTTGAAAAACTGCTGAACTATATTAGTTATTTTTCCTAATATCATCAGCTGTCATTAAATTGTTAAAACGACCATTTTAAAAGCCATATGTTTTGAAAATGGCTCAAAACCATAATTGCTTTCTTGCTGCAATTATTACTTTAATAAGAACTGTTGTTTTAACTTTAGATTAATTTGCTTATATGCAATATGTACCAAAAACGCTATGCTAAACATAGCATTTTTGATAAATTTAAAAAGTATCAGACATTTCGGGTTTTTACACTATGAATATTAAGAAACAGAAATTTGAATATTGTCCACCAAGAGCAAGAAAGGCTTTCTCTACCCAAACCTTTTGGATTCAGGCTTTGTAATACCAACCCTAAATCTTCTATTCTATTTTTACGTTTTCTTTTCTATTCTTTGTCATTTTTCAGAAGCTTTTGGTAAGTGTCTTTTTGAGTCCACCAGCTGCCCACTGTCCCTGCAGCAGATGGCATTTTAAGTGCTTTTTGAAGTGCATGACCGTCCCTTTTCCTCCTCTGTCCCCTGTCCTCCACCTTTCTTTTTCATCTCTTGCCCCACTAACATAAGTGTCTGTTCTCGACAAAACATTTTTCATCATTTTATTCCTTTTTTTTATAAATATTGATAAAAGACCTGACCTGTATACACGTATATTGGTGTTTTTACTCACACAAACAGAATATTAAAAGTATATATACGATCACTGTTCTGCCAAAAGTTTCAATACTAACTAACTTGACTAAAAGTTAATTCATATATTTTTTCATTTAAACTTAAGTAAACACTTTTATTCTGATGAGGGTTGCAGTTAGTCAGAAGTTCCGGAACAAAAATTGATAAACGTGAAGATATACAAAAGTGTTCATTTTGATCCATAATCTCAGTTTGCAGTACAGTTTGGACCAACAGAGCGGTGGATTTAGGAGCGGTATCATATATTTAGAAACATATCATTTTCTGGCACCTTGGCATGAAGGTGTTATAATGAAAAGGAAAATTATTGTTATCACATTATAAAACAAAATGACAGAGCAAAAGATGAAGAAGAAATCTTTATAACATCCATTATGGCATAGTGGGTTTTTTTTGCATAGCTCAGCTCAGATCATGATACGGTGCCCCTGGAGCAGAGATGGTTTTAAGGGCTGCACTCAAGGGCCTAACAGTGGCAGCCTGGTAGTGCTGGGGTTTAAACCTCAACCATTGGACGTTGAAACCTTTTTCAAAAATGCTGCTTTTCTGTAGATGGGACACCAAAAATTGTAAGAGAAAATATGTATACATGTGGTCTCTGAAGACCAAGTGCCCACGTCAGCTTAAACAATTTTTAACCTGCTCTCATCCATCTACTGGAGCTCTGCAGCTCAAGGCCCTGTTCTCCTGGCCTTCACTGGTTGGATATTTTCCTCCTGCTAAAGCCAAGTATTATCTTAAGTCTCCATGCTCTGGCAGAAATAACGCCTTGGAGCTTAAGTCTAAATCTTAGGCCTGGGCTGGCTCCATATCATCCGCTTGGCTTTCAAGTGAAAAATTTTTTCTTTACCCGATTGTTTTTGTCCTAAGGAAATCAAAGCAGATCACAACTTCCAGAGTGCAACTAGGGGTTAGTTAGCCCTTGCTGTTTACTTTTTATGGCCCACCAACTCTACCAAGATGCAGTCTGTTGATCGGGTGCCGTCTCTCACAGCCTGAGGGATTTAAGATGATGAGAAAAAGGCCTGCAACGGCCCTCCCACCCTCCAGATATGATTTCCCACCAATCTCCTCGGCTTGGACTCTGCTTCTTTTAATCTCTGCTCCAAAACAGGCTGGGGCAAGAGAAAGATATTTTTCCTATAGTCTTTTTTAAGGATGGTTGTGTGTATGGTTTTTATAGATTTTTTCTATCTTAGAGGCAAGTCTGTCCAGGTCTCCCTAAGGCCTTCCACAGTAATCTATGGTGCGTGTTCTTTTGAACAGTCATCAGCTTCCTCCCATAAAACCCAGTAGCTCAAGAGACAATATGCTATTTTGCTGGCCTTTTTCACTGATCATTTAGAAAATCACTGATCATGAGAAAATCTGTTTTCAGGGTTGGCTGTCTGTTAGGATTATCCAAGCAGGTACCCTAGAAGTTTCAATGCATGGACATACCAGCTCATAAATATTCTAAGGGTAGTGTCTAAGTGCCATCATAAATGGTTCATAAATAAGGACTAACATACTGGGCTCAGGGTTAATGCCATAAGTAATGTCTTTATTCAGCGTGTGTACACAGGCTACTGTTGTGTTATTTACACGGCTGGAGCTTAAAGACCTGATATTCCCCCTATGCCGTTCCCATGGTTCCAAAGCTCAATTCTCAATTGCTTTGTCAGGTGTTGGGGATTAACAGGCACTACAAAAGAAGGGCTCATGCGCTTTATCTTTCGACAAAGCTTCTTATTTCAGATCCATACTATCTTTTGCTTGCTCACAACCAAAACGTAGGTTATAGGTCTACATGTCAGCACTGTCCACTGGACAACTGTATTGGGCCACAGTTAGAATGAGCATGCACAGAACAGAGGACTAGAGATTTGTCTCAGCAGAGGAGCTGGTAAGGTCACTGTGGCCTTGCTTGGGCGCGTACATGGCCTCGAGCCCTATCTGAGTCCCAGCCATGCAGATGGACAGATGCTACAGTCAGATTGTTGTTTCCTCCACCCTGTCCTGTGGGTTTTCTGAGCAAAGCTGCAATGGAAATGACAGCTCATTGCCCTCTAAAATTCCAGAGGGTACAGGATGTGGTTCTCTGAGATTCCTAAGGAAACTTAGCATGACGTATGCTTGCTTATTTGAAATATGATTTTATTTTGCTCTGAGGATAAAATGTGGCAATGCCCCTGGGTAATGCACATAACACTAATGGAGAAAGACTTCCTTTAACTTACTGTAAATACATAATTTTCCTTTTGTTTTTCTTGGCGAATAAACTAAACCCAAGGATGTTTTTTTCTGTTATACAAATAGTTTAGACTTCTTTGATGCATCATTTATCCCTTATCCTTTATTGTTTTGCATTTACGCTCTCATTTTTCACTCAACTTAACTACTGTAACTAAACTTACAGCCCTAACCTTAGTCTAACCTCAACCTAATCTCACCTAACTTGATCTAGTACTCCTCACCCTTAACCTTAACCTTAACTCTGACTCTAACCTAAACAATGCTTAACACTGCAGCCACTGAAAACCTTCAAGTCTAACAGATGTCTAACCTCAATCTTAACAATCTTCCTGATTCCTTTAAGCCAATGAATGAAAGTTTCAAGTGTAAATGTTTTGCCTGCTTTTCAATATTAGTGCTATAACCTTATCATATGTTGAGCTATATATATATATGTTGACCTTCCACTTCAGTATTTAACACTCAGAAAGAAAAACAGGGCACTCTGTTCTTATTCACTGCTCTTGAAAAGCAAGCGAGGTTTAAATACTGCATGAAAGACATTTTATCAGACCACTGCAAAAGAACACACTACTTTTCACTTGCAGGTCTATGCAATTTTTTATTTTTTTTTTTACAAGCAGCTCTTTCTGTTATTTTCTGACCTACACATGGCTGATATATAGCAACACTCAGATGTTATCTTACGTCTGAGGGAATTCCAGTATTATAACTTACTTTAGGTCTGAATGTGCAATTCTTTGAAACGCAATGGATTGTTAATGGAGTTATCTGAGAAGCAGGCAAAACATATTTTGTGGTACAGTAATGACTTCTTTGTGGCTGAGGTGTAAAGGAGCTTTATCTTATACAGCTAGCATGTCCTGACTTTTCTGTGTGACATATGTCTCTGGGTCATCAAGGAAGAGTGTGAGCAAACTTGATTTTATGATATCTCCACAAGCTGTTTTTCTTTTTATCGCCTCTTTGTTGTGCTTAAAATATTGTGCGTATAATGCTAACTAACACGAGTTGAACTGTATTAATGTACAAGTAAAACTTTTATTTTATAGAAAACAGAATATTAGATCTGTGATGTCACACATGATGAAGGTTGCTATTGTAACCTAGAGACAGTCACTCAGGAAAATCAGGTAGTGCATTGCTCTAAAAGAGATTTCGAATTAATGAATGGGGTTATAGTGGGAAATTCATTCTTTTAATATTATTTATTAAGACAAATACACTGTACTATATCCCACAGACATGAGACTAAAGGTCAGCTATATGTTTTAATTGGTGTTCAGATTAACATATAATCTGCAAAAATGTTTTTTACGGATATCATGGTTTTTTTATCTTCCTTTTTGGTAGGGATTTTTTTTAATGACAGACTACTGCACTGTCATTGATTAGGAGAAAGAAACTAACTAAAAAAAGAAAGCATAGCGACATTTGGTTCATCCAAAATCCACATTTTCTGAATCTAGTTTTGAATACACCTGAGCCAAGTAGTGCAAATTCTGCTGCCCTTATTTCCTTGGTTCAGGTGTGCAGAAAGCTTGAGTAGAACAAAGATCAGGACCAACAAGAGAGGTCTCTTAGGTATGGACTGCGAAAGTGTTGTTCCAGATTCAGTTCATTCTCCTCCTCAGCCTCTTCCACCACCACACACAACTTTCTCTTAGCTTGTAGTGTCAATCAAAAGTTTTTGAACCCCTGGAGTTTGTTAAGCTGTTCATAAGATATATTATAGTTTGGTCATTCTTAGTACCACATTTAGAGCCAAAATAACAGAAAGGAAATGAAACAAGGGCAAATCTAAAACAAATCTTTCGCAAAATATCTTAAATCTTTGTGTTTTACTTATTAGCTGTTAGTTTGCATGCTCTTCAGCGGAAGTATAAATTCAGAAAACCTACACCAGCTCCATTTCATCTGAGGCAAGCAGTCTAACCCCGGGAGAGTTATCACTTCTGACCTTGGTGTGTTCTGAAATTCATCATACCAAGACACAAGGAATGAGAAATATGGCATATTTAGAGACATAAGTCATATTTAATGTAGATAAACACAAATGAACTAATAAAATAACCTTTTACTAAATGGTCAGAGGCAAATAACTAAAGGATATATTTCTTCTTTACATAGATAAAATGCTCATGAACAGTGCCAGTATCAACTGTAATGTACATGTTTGCTGTGTGCTGTCTTTTATTCTGATTTTACTGCTAGATAGCAAAATAACGTCGGCTAATTAAGCTCGAAGAAGCCTGCAGCAATAATTATTTGATAATTATATATTATGGGGCTGAGGTAGCTACAGTAAGTGGTTAAGGTGTTGGACTACTGATCAGGAGGTTATGAGTTTGAATCCCAGGTCCACTAAACTGCCACTGCTGGGCCCCTGAGCAAGGCCCTTAACCCTCAATTGCTCAGCTGGATAAATTGAGAGTTGATCTGGATAAGGGCATCTACCAAATGCCATAAATCTAAATTATATTGGAGTGTAGTAAAAACCTACATTTTATATTAACTGGTTAATATGTGGACCTCAATTCACAACTCAGGATAGCCGGTGAACAAGTGTAGAAGCACCTGAATAGGCCTCAAACTTCCTCATGTTATGTTTTTAATGTGTGGTTTCGGGAAAGTCTGAGGTAAAGGAAGAGCTGAGAGAAAAAAGACAAAGAAAAAGCCAAAAAAAAAAAAAGAAAAAGAAAAAGCTCCTCCCCAGCCATGCAAGGTATTTAAATCTTAGTTAATGATTTTTTTTATTTGATTTGATTTCTAACCATTTTTAGCAATATCAAAATCCACAGGCAGTTGACAAGAACTACTCGCCCACTCTCTAATGATACCTGTTGTGTTTTTCACTTGTTACTCTCTTTCCAGTGGGTACTCCTATCCGAGGTAAGACATTAATCCCAACCACATGCTTAACCTGAATTACTCACAAACTAACCAACTGCTCCTTCTGACTCCTAAATGATGATTAGCTCTCTTCTTCTTTCTCACAGTCAACGCACATTCTCTGTGTTTTTCTTTCCTTCATTTTCAGACATGTCCTTTGATGTCCATATGTTTTGTCTGTCTCTGTGTGTGTTTTGTGTGTGTGTGTGTGTGTGTTTGTAGTGTGTATTGTTTACCCCACAATGTGTGTATTCTCCAGTGACTGACAGGGTGAGGCTGAGAAGGTTGTTTGCATTACACTGAGACATTTGCAGTTTTGGGAGACCAGGTTAATGAGGGGTCTGTTGCCCTGCTCTCGCTCAGAGCTCATTTTATGTATTTAAATAGCCCTTGGTTCAGCTCAGGCAGCTAGTATGCACCGAATGAAATGCATAAATAAAATAGTAAAACATGGAATAATCCTACAGCTTTGCTGCATTTCCTCTTTGTCCACTGTGTGCTTTGTGCAGTTACACTACTGTATATACTATTTTCTGGACTGAAACACATTACATGAAATCTTACTATTTGTTGCTGTATTTACACAAGAGCTGCTACATGTCGTATGAATTATGGTACGCATGCTAAAGTAGAATTTATTGTGAGTTGAAAATGTATGAGAATCTGGTACATTACATTAAAACTAAATGAATATTAAATTATAAAAGTGTTACAGCTTAAGATCAGGATTGTGGTGAATGTACTAAGCCTTAAGCTCAGTAAATTGTATAGAATTGAACTATGACAACACTAATGGGCCACAAATTAAATTAGGCAACTATAGAAATTTATTAATAATGAAATTAAAAACAAACAAAAAAAGAAAAACATATGGCAGGTTGATTTGACTTGATTGATATTAGACGTGTTTTATACTTGCTTTATTGTCTGAGAAATACAGTGAATGCACTAGCTAAGGAAATGCCCTCAGTGACTTAGTGACTCATGTCCTCATTAAGGTTGTGTGGTTTTTAATTTATCGAATTAAAATCTGACATTTTCTAACTGACATTGTTCTTCACAGGGAGCAGGTAGGTATGCATTTTTGCTCTGATCTTGCTGTTTATTTTATGCTAAACAAATAGGTATGATAATTTTATTAATAAAAAAATTATGGTTTGGGCAAAACTCACATGCTGATACTGATACTCACATGCTGAAGATATCAAAGTAGGAAGAACGCAAACTGAAGCTGTTGTATCCTGCACACACTAGCAGAAGTATCCCTAATGCCTGGCCAAAAAGAGGACATAAATCATAGTGTTGCTGAAAAAAAAAAAAAGAGTGACTTATGAACTCTGTATATGCATAATGGGATTAGAGGGCCATAAAGGGGATTTTGCTCAAAGCCAACAGGCCCAGGCTAAGGAAGACTTTCTTATGCAGCAGATTGGTGCTGTAGCTGCCGGATATATCAGGAATATGCAAGGTAGTTTTGTGTAGTACAGAGATCAGGTGAGTGGAGTCTCCTTTAACAGTCTTGCTAAAAAGACTAACTGCTTTAGGGAAGCAGGCTCAAGTGTTGTTCAAATGACAGGAAGACAGTATGCTAATTGGCCTGGGGTCGCTGCACATCACTGCTGAGTTTATGAGAGTATTACAAGCCAGCAGATGGAACATGACAACAATCACGTTGTCCAGGCTCATGCTGCTGCTCTCACATTTAATGACCTTGGCGTCAAGCTTGTATGGCCGAGTGTGTGTGTGTGTGAGTGTGTGTGTGTATGTGCGGCCACTTGTTGGAAGCCTTCAAGGCGCACTCTTGAGCATGTACACACACACACACACACACACACACATTGTCACCTGTCAAGGGGTGGGATATATTAGGCAGCGAGTGAACAGTCAAAACTTGATGTTCATGTGATAGAAGCAGGAAAAATGGGTAAGTGTATGGACCTGAGTGGCCAAATTTGAAGGTTAGACATCGGGGTCAGAGCATATTTAAAACCCCGGGTCTTCTCAGTATGCAGTTTTTACTACCTGGTCATGGGCAACCAAGGCAGATTGATGTGCCAGGGTAGTAATCCCTTCATGCCACCTATATACAGAGAGAGAGTGAGAAATGCATTTACAGCACTTGGCAGACGCCCTTATCCAGAGCGACTTACATTATCTAATTTTTTTTTATGCAATTGAGGGTTAAGGGCCTTGCTCAGGGGCCCAACAGTGGAAGCTTGTTCGAACTCACAACCTTCCGATTGGTAGCCCAACACCTTAACCACTATGCTACCACATGCCCCATGCCAAGAATTGATAGCAAGGACAGATGAGCAATTCTCCAGGCTGTCTTATTCTCCATCTAATCAGTTCCACCTATGCAAGAAAAAAATCATCCATGCAGTCGATCCTGCAAAACAAATCAATCACAGCCTGCCAGCACCCACTAATTGAATAACACAAATAGGACTAGAGGTGCAGGGTGCGTGTGTTTAAAGACACTTGCAGGTATATGAGCAATATAGGTTGGCTACTTTTGGCTCTGAGCTGTTATTGGAATTAATCAAGTATGCCATCCTTTCTGCCTCTGATACCACACACACACACACACACACACACACACACACACACACACACACAGAGATACACCTCCACTTCTCCAGAAGTCTCCAGAACTGTAAGCTTCATGTTCATTTTACACATGCATCGCTGGTATGCTCAAGGATCACCAGCATGCTTGTTTTTCTGCTTCACCTGTAATTTTTTTCCTGAGTAAAAACTACACAATATGGGACAACCCCATATGACTCAGACAATCTAACTACAATTTATAGCAATACTTTGTACAGCATTCTTTTAAAATTCCACAACTCTACTTAATCTTGTTTATTAGCAATATAAAGGCTAAATGTGGAAATGCATAGACTATAAATTCCCTTCTAAAGGACATTAGAATCATGTTTTCCTGTTTTCCATTTCACACAATGTTTTTTGGAATTGGCTCCAGATCTAGCATAACCCTTAACCATGATGAAGTGGTTACTGAAAATGAGTAAATGATCACTTTTAAAGTGATACCAAGTACCAAACTAGATCAGCAAATTGTCATGCAGTGAGAATGCATGCAAAATCAACTCTTCTTGTCATGGCTTGTCAAGTGTGATTCAGGTATGCAGATTTTATCAGCTTCCCTTCCTTCCCTGTAAACCCAAAAGGAGCACATGGGTTAATAATCAAGAAGCTGTTCATTTCATGGCTGGTTCAATATGGCTTCATTTATGTGATGACCATTGTCCTTGCAAATGTGTATCTCCACCGTGGCAGCATTTGTTCATGGCTATGTAATGCCATGTTCTTTTCACAAATCCGGTGTTATTGTCGTTATGGTTCTGTTTGTTGTAATAGGTCTCAGCTGGAGGGTTCATGCTGGCTGGCCTGTTTCCTTTCTGTTTTCCACAGGCAAAGCCTGGGCACTCTGCTGAACAAACGTTTATCATAAAGACATGCCACACGTCTTTTATCACATGGCATCCTTTAAGCCATTACTCCACTAGCTACCATGAGATAATTTCCCCATTTTGTTTATATATTCTTGTAGTATATTTTCTCTCAGTGAAAACAATATTGTGTGCCAGCTACCCTACAGTCTTGGAAAAGGCCACAGGCAGCAGGAATTTGGGGAATTCGAAATAGTCATGCTCATACATAACAAATAATAATTAACAGCAGCGCTTTTGAAAGATGCGACATCAAAGGCATTTTGTTTTGGATAGCAGCAAATCGAAAATGCCCTGGCTCGGCACCGTTTAATGACACCACTTTTCACTTGGCCGGGGACTGCCTGGTTCAAAAGAGAAAATTAGATGTTTTGGTTGAAGGAGGGAAAGAAGCTTAACGTCCCATATCAAGAAGAAACATGCACATTGTGTGAATGCAAATCACATTCATTGTGTCCAACAACAAAGGGTTCCAACAAAAAAGGTGGTGAAAAATTAAGCAGCATGGCTAAAAAGAATGATAGGATATAAGCTTAGCATGTGCCACAAGGATACCTTAATGAGCTTTGGTGCTTGTGTGTGTCCTTAGCAGTACCATGCTATAATGATAAAGCATCACACAAGACGAAAGCAGTTTGAAAAAGAATAAAATAGTATCATTGTGGCTTTCTTGACTTGGACATTCTCTGTGTAGTTTTTCTACCCCAGCTTTGAATGAAGAAAAACCACAGGCAAATCCATAATGAAGTCAGTAGGGATGGCCGCATCAGCTGATCCTGTCTAATAAAGCCCATCACCTAAAATAACCCAGTTTAGACAATGAAAAAAAAGGCAGAGAATATTTATGGTCTTGAGTTGCTGCTGGAATTTAAATAGCCTTTAATTTATTTACCTCCCTTGTTTTACTGAAGGTTTTCTCATCAGCGATCTATAGCAGCTCTCCCACAGAGTCATTAGCTGATTAAAAGTGGACCGGTTCTTAAAAGCCCTTTGAGGCTGGACACAGAGAGGGCAGCACAAGACTTATTGCCCTTGCGAAAAAGAGCCTGTGAGAAAGGAAGCAGAGCCATGGCTTGTTTTAATTATCACAGCCCGGTTAAATAACATTAGAATGCAGTTAGCAGCATGGCTGAGTTTTCTGCATTCGTCCGTGTACACAACATGCTTGTGTAACATCACCTGAGGAGACTTCAAAACACACTACAGTTTCACCTGCTACAGCCAGGCTACCCGCAGCGTGCATCAAACGATCCCCACACACACACACATACACACACACACACACATCTATAGGCCCACCTGCTCTCATCGCGTCACATGCTATTCTGGCCTGGCCTCCCTGATGGGATCTGAGTGATTAGAGGTGTGGTAGGAACACCACTTGGAAAAGGCTGTTATTGACACCTGTGCTTTTGAGTGTGAAGGACTGAAAATAGGCATCTAAGAACGCAGCATGGGCTTTAGCACAAAGCTCTATGTGGCTGGAAAGGATCTTTATTTGGGTACCAATTTTGTGTCCGAGTGGTGATTCAGACTGGTTCCAGGTGTAGAAGATGAGATGAGGACAGAAACAACTGATCCCGATGAAAAAATATAGCTCTCCATCTGGCTTATAGCTAAAATAGTGCTTGATTAAAGGGCAGAAATTAAACAGAAATAGCATGTATTCTAAATAAAGGGTGATGAAACTGGATGCAAGGTAGGGAGAATGAATTGGCATTCCTGATTTAATGGAACAACACTGCATAGCAGACAAATGTTAATCTCATGGTCAGTTTGATCTGTGTCATCATGCACTGCCCTCTTGCAAGCCTGTAACTCGAATAGACTTTCGTAAAATACCACAGATTCCACATAACTGGAAGATAGCAGTACCAATGCTTTCCTGGTCTGATATACGCCAGATCATTTCACATTACAAAGTTTTTGGCTAGTCCTGCATGTCATTTTCAAGTCAATCTCTGTCAGAGGAGACAATTCTTTACCAAGCCTGTAACTATACTCTAGTACCCCAAACTATGGTTCCCTTTTCAGAAAAGCCATCAATATAATGTTTGAGGATCCCTTTTCCCCCTAAGAGTGTAAGATAGTGTTTTATCTCAGACACAACCGAACCCAAAGCATTGTACCTCAACCGAACCCAAAGCAATGTACCCTGGCTGACCATGTGCTCTGATCCTGGACTCTTTCCAGTCTGCAGATGCAGAGAAAAGCGTTTGATTCTTGAGTAAAATGGTCTTTGAGGGAAAAATAGTTTCCATCTCCCCTGTACACTTAAAAGATCTTTTAGATCTTTGGTTTGTTCCTCCTGGTCAACTCCCAAATGACTATAAAGTCCTACAACAAATTTTCTTTTGAGTTAAATCCCTTTAGAAAGCTAGAAGCCTTAAGGTATTACTATTGCAGAAATGATATTTGAGTGGACTGAGCAATTTCACTTCATTACAGGGAAAACAGCCAACCACAAATATTGTATGGAGACAGCTGGGGAAACTCTGCAGATGAACCTGTTATATGATACCACCTGCGATTGATGTGAATGATGAACATTTAGAATTTCCTGGACTAGTTATGGACTCAAGCGGTGAAGCTGAGGTTGAGAAACTGTCTGAGCCAGAATTCACATACTATGTAGCTGCATACTGTGTTTCTGCCTATGGGTTACTTTTTTTAAAAATGTTGGGCTTTGCCTGTTTCAAGGTTAATCACATACAGATACATGGATTTATGGAAGACTGAACATATCGTCGCTGTCGGGCGGAATACTCGTATCTCCAAAACCGTTACTTTTCAGGAAATTAAAAAAACGCTGTACCTTATCTGCAGTGCACAGGGTTTAGTCCGCGTTGCAGTGGATTGTCTTGCGCTAAATTCCTGTCCTCAGACGAGCACCAGAACTAGCGGGGGTCAAGATTTTTTTTTCTTTGAGCCCAGTGTATTGAAGACATTTACCTCAGAAGACATGTTGATTCGTTGAGACTCTTCTTGAGGAGAAATATGCCACGAAGCTCTCCTGCGGAGTGAGGAAGAGGTGGACAGTTGAAGTGTCCAATGGAGTTAAGAGACTTGCGCTCAAGCTATTTTCAAGACTTTAGATTGGTTAATAACTTGTAAAAATAACAGACCCACGTGGGGACTGACCAACAGCATCGATATATGTGAAAAAATATGAAATTGACCAAATTTGGACATACGAGGTTTCCGCCCGACAGCGACGATATACAGGTACATACAGATAGTGTCACTGCATTACATGGCTATTCTTTTGTAATAAACAATGCAAGAATCTTGTATTCTTGACCACAACATGTAATTGGACTGAGCTCATGGCTCAGTCAAATTGACATCTATGGACACTGGTGGCACAAGCACAGGGGTCACAACATACATACCTACAAACTAATCAGTGAGTTCTCCTGGGTCATTTAACAGATGTTATGTTTTAGTAGTTTGAGCCAAATGCTAAGGTTTTACAGTCAGCTAAGGAACTAACTATAGCTTACAAAACATGTGGCCTTACCACCAATTTACACTGCACAATCTGTTCTCTGATGGCCTGGGCTCCTGGTGAGATCACAGGAGTTTCTGACAGAGCGAGCTTCCCAGACTGTCACAGGCACCAGATGTATTGTAATTGTAGTGCACCAAAGTACATCTCCACCAGTTAATTTTTAGGGCCTCTCAAGTGCCACAGCTGTTCAAGGTGTCACCTTATCTTTGGGAGAAGGCAAGTTGAAAGCTCAACAGTGACACAGTCATCTGTGAGTCCAGAGTCCAGGGGAGTGTAATTGGTCTTGCTTTCTTTGTGAGTAAGATTGCATTGGTCTCTATCTCTGATTATACAGGCTGTGCTACATAATTGTGGTTATCTGTTAGCTCATATGTACTGAATAGCACAGGTAGTGCTGCTTCAGGTGTGTCGAGCTGTCAGTGATGTTACACATGCAAAGAAAAAAGAAGGTGTTAGCATTTGCATGTTTGTAGCTATGAATTCATAGGGCCTAATAACACAAATGAGTTTGACAAATGGCACCAGGTGATTTCAGGTCACCTGCTGCCAAGAAGTGATCTGGTGAATGGTTCTACTGGGCTGACACAAAAATGACAATTACTGAAACCAAGCAAAATAAAGTTCAGCACAGAGCCAATATATAACTCTCTTGCTAGCCCACAAGCAGTCCGTTAAACCTTTTTTTGGTATTTGGTAGAAAAGATGCTAACCAGATTCAAATAATATTTTAACTTGTATTCAAAAGACAAGACATGGCAACCCACAGACAAAACATATACCCATTTTGACTTTCAAGGGTGAAAACATGACATGCTACATCAAATACTTGATCAGAAGAGGGTAAGGAAAATAGCTGCACAAAGTTATAATAAAAGCTTTCAGTAATGAAATTTTTTATGAAATAAATATTTGAAGTCATCTCTTTTCTATATAGCCCTCTCAGAGCCCTTATGAATCGTCTGTTCATTGTACAACACATGGTTATTGAAATTGTTTCTTTTTTCTCATCATATCTCTCTCTCTCTCTCTCTCTCTCTCTCTCTCTCTCTCTCTCTCTCTCTCGCTCTCTCTCTCTCTCATTCTCTTTGGGCGTTGCCCTCCTCCCAGGGGCCTTGCAAATTGAGAACACCGAGGAGACGGATCAGGGGAAGTACGAGTGTGTAGCGACAAACGTGGAAGGTGTGCGCTACTCCGCCCCTGCCAACTTGTATGTGCGAGGTAGGGAGCAACCTGGCCTCGGAGATTCTCTCCGTCCAGTCCGTCACTATGCATAAATGTGGGGCAAACCTACTGTTCTTTTAGACCGTAATAGAAAATATTAAACTGGGCTTTGTGGAATAGAATTAGTTACTTTTGCTTGAATGCTAAAATGAATATTCCCATGTCTTTAAAAAAAAGAATATATAAGCATATAAAATCCTTCGGTGGTATTATCTCTATTGAGCTTTTCAGGTACAAGTGGATGATGGTAAGTCTAATTTTGATTGGCTGCCAAGGCAATCAAAATAAAAAGGTAAAAAAAACAAAATTGAGGATGATATTGTTTATGGATGAGTATTCAGCTCATATACGCTGCAGACCACACTCATGAATAGTGTATAAAAATAATAGTAATTTATTTTAGAAGGGAACAAGAAAGACAATATGCTATAATGAATATGATGTTATTGTTATAAGCAGCAGTTCTCAGTGCCATTGTTTGTGTTTTCTATTATAATACATCACATTTAACTGATTATTTCATTATCACTGTATGACCTGATTAACTATGTGACATGAACCTGAATATGTTAGAGGAGGCGACACATCCACATGAGCAACAATTCAGCAGGCTTGGCTTTGAGAACTACTGGCTATAACAAGCTTTTTTTTTTAATCGATTGCTTTCATCAATAACAGAAGATGCTGATAATATTCCTTGAGACTGTTTCTGATAAATAATTCAGGTTTCTGCTAGATACTGCTAGAATGCCAAGGTGTTGTTTTGTTGTTATAAGTATTATTCTGCTTTTAAAAGAAGTGTGTTCATTTTCACTGATACACCTGCCGCACTAAAAAAATGTATCACATGTCTCCTTCCGTTCATTTTCAAAGCTTGATTCTAATCTCGACTGTAATCAAATGTGTTTTGGTTTCTAGAGTGTTCTGCACTTGAAATTAACAGCTACAATGCAAAGCTACTCCAAAACTGCACGGCTAAAGCACTAAATTTGATGATTTACATTTCAAAACAGATCCAAACTGGTATTTTTTAGTAAAAACTGCTGATAGACATGTATTTAAATTCACTCTCATTGTAGCTGCTAAATTTAATAAAAGTCATGCTTTTTGTGCAGCAAGTTTATTTATTTATTTATTTTTGTCGTTTCATTGGTTTCGCTTTTGTTTCTTTTCTCTCCGTTCTGTTCTCTAATTTAAACAAATGGCCACCATGGGAGCTTTTGAGGTGGCTAAAAAAAGACGTTGTGATTTTTTTTATTGTGATGACGTATTTAAATTCACCCCAAGTGCTTCGTAGAGAGCGCTGGGGGAAACGGCGTCCTTCTAGGTCAAAAAGCAACCAGCAAGATTGTGACAAAATGGGTGTCACTGCTGTAAGATGTAGACTTCGAAAAGGGAAAAAGCAAAAGCAGAGATATGCAGCAACTTAAAGCCTTGAGGTGGCCTTTTTTACTCTCTCTGTGTTTCCCCTATTTTTCTCTTCTCCTCATGTCATTGTGTTCTGCATCAACCCCTTTACATCCCTCAGAGCTTCGAGAAGGTTGGTGTGTTTTTTCTTTTTTACTTTTTTTACCCACATTAAAGGCGAAAAACGTTGTTTGAAACTTTTTTTTAAATACATTTATTTATTACAAGGCTCATTAGCAGTTTGAATGAGCATTAACTAAATATTCAAACCTGCTAAATAGTTCAATAGTTGAAGGAAATTTTGATTTGTTTGCAAAAAAAAAAAGAGATTAGAAAAAATAAATACCCGAAAAGTTCGGGCTCTTTTTATTAAAAAAAAAAAAACCTTTACATTTGAGTTTGCATTGTGGGGCCTTTGTCGTGTATGCATCTTTTGGTATTGCTTCTGCTCAAGATAAAGCTTTATTGCATTTGATGTCATGGGAATAAGCATATGGATTATACATGCATGATGAGAGAATGTTGCTTTGCTCGTTGCATGCCCAGAATGGACATATTTGTGGACACTTTGTTTCTTTTCTTGCTCTTGTGTGTTTGTGTGAACTTGTGAACTTCTCTTTACTTCCTTTTTTTCTTTTTAAGCATATTACCCTAATTAAGTCATCTGTGGCCTCTTATGGAGTTAATTACATGTTTATAGTAGTGTGTTTGCCTTTGTCTTTGTTTGTTACATTTTTAACTCCTTTTATGTTGGAATTTTCTCTGTGTTAAATGTGGTATGTATTTTTGTGCACACTTATCCGTTATAACGCGCAGCTGTTTGTAGTTCCAACATAGACTTACTGCAAAAAAAAAAAAAAAAAAAAATGTAGTTTTACAGCCAGTGTTCCTGCCATCTCACTCCAAATCTATTGTGGCAAATAAAACCCGATTGGGCGCTATTACTTTTTGTAGAATTTTCTACTCATGGATAATTCACAGAGATCAGCAGCAAATATAATGATCTCTAAATTCCTGAAAGTCGCTCAGAGAGCAGGAGCTTGGCTTTTCAAACTGGCAGTGTGCAAGCAGGGACTGCTTTGTTGACTGACTGCCACTTGTCCTTTTCTATTCAGCCGGCTCAATCAAACCAGGATTTATGATTCATTTGATCCCCTCAGTGACGGCACGTGTCTGAATTGAATTTCAGAAAACGATTTGCCTCATTAAGCCACCAAAATTAGGCCCAAACATAAATCTGTTGGCTTGTTTTTTTTTGTTTTCTCTTTTTGATTTGAGTCTAATCCTGGTCAAATACTGTGGAGAAGCAGCCAAATTTAATTGGGACCCAATTCCAGCTCGGTCCACTGGCGTCTGCATTGGTTAAATCGAGGGCCCATTTCACTTTGACCCATCAGTTTTGTGAGATTTACACACTGAACGTAATGGCCCACATGTGCTGGGCTGCAGCTCATCAGGCTGCTTTCTGAAGCATGTCCAATTCTGTATTACATCTCCAGTTACAGAATCTAGCAAATATATCTAATCTAGCTCTGAGATTTTTTTTTTTCCACTTTTTGCACCAGCATTCGTGAATTTATTATCTGTATAATAGAGCAACGTGAGGAGAAGAAATCGGTAGAATGGAAACCAGACACCTCAAACACGGTCAGGATCATCGAATGGATTTTTTAAGCAAAATCATGCAAGAATGCCCCCATGCTAAACTGCAGTGCTAAACCAGCACGTAATGTCTGTGCTGAAACAAAATGGCCTCTTCAATAATTCATATGCAGAGGAATACATGCCGGTGTTAAGGGGGGGAAGTGTAGTCGTCACGCAGGCCCCAAGCAGGAGTTAGAGGTATAAATAATGAAAAGGCAGCACTGCGACTCCCAGGGCCTGGCATTTATTGGCAAGATTTTATTTGTCAAATCTGGTCGTACCCACGACAACTGATCTCTGCTAGGACACATGAGGGGGCACCTGTATGACGGCAAAGCTTTAAATTAGCAAGATTGTCACGTTAATAAAACTGTGTGTCCAAAGGCTGAATTTATGCAGCTCCTTTAATCTTTTCTATCCCAAAAAAAAAAGCAGTTAAATTCACTACTGTACCTAATTAGCAGGGAAATTAATTAACACAGTATGTATAATAACATCCTTTTGAACTTTGATTTACTGAAGCTTAACTCCCTGGAGAAAAGACAAAATTAACAGCAATGACCAGTCTGAATATGTCCAGTAATCTCTACTTGTGCCTGCCAATATAGCTTTGAAGTTATTTGTCAGTTCTGCTCAGAATAATATATGATTTAAAGGTTTAAATCTTTCTGGATGATTACATAAAGAGACATACGTTCAATGATGCTGGAAGACTGTGCTGTGCTAAACTGTTGTGTTTGAATTTTTTCTTTTTTTTCTCTCTCTCTTTTTTTTACTTTTTTGCTAAACTGCATGTGCATGTGTACATGTTTGCATGGTCACCACCCCTGTAGCTTGCATGTGCTTGCATGCCTTGCTGTGCATTTTTGTGTGTAAAATGGAAAAGAAAGCTAGATTACACCCTGTTCTCTGGTGGGCTAAAATGTGTGTCTAAAATCTCACAAGTAATGCAGTCCCAGACTCTATCAGTCTTGTATTTGTCATAATCAGATAACCCGGCCACAGATGTTCTGCGGCTTTGTACCAGTAATAACTTCCATTACTGGTGCTGAATCCTCTAAGCCTCCACTGAGACTGTCTAGCATTTCAGTTAATGTGAGCAACCTCCTGTGGCTGGAAATGCCCACCAACCTACTTTGCCCAGGTGGAACGGAACCTTCGAGGTGTCAACACCAAAGCAAGGTGTAATCTCTGCTTCAAGGTGGCACTATGGGCTGCGAGTTTTGTTCGCTTTTCTCTTCATCATTTTGGGGCTGGACAGACTGTCTCACCAAAATGGCAGATAGTGCTCACCTTCGAAACACTGGTCTGGCGCAATTCCTTCCTTCACATCTTCTTATTCTAAAAGCAATGTTTAAAAAGGAACCAGAAGTGGCGTTTTCTCTTTTTTACCTTGCCTTTCACCTTGTCTACTATTAAATCCTTTGATTTGTCTTTCTCGCCACATCGGGGCTTGAAATGAAGATTTGACTCTTTTTTTTTTTTTTTGCTCTTAAACTGTTTGGTCCAGTCTGGTTTTATTGAAAGACTTTTAGACGAAGAGGTCAATTAAGTTCAGATTCAATCACACTAACTCATCCTGTATATGACAGCAGAAAGCTCAGGCTGTTATTGCTAGTCGAGGCTCAGATAAAGCCTGAAAACAGCACTCTGATTCACGCAGCACTACTTCAAAGCCGGACCAGCCTGATGGATCGATAGTCTAGGATTCAAATGTTGACGTGTACTGGATGAGTCCAGACTCATTTGGAGTTGGTCTTTTGTCAATGGCAGATGGATAAACTGTTTTGAGACATTGTTGTCTTAACTTTGAAGTCAGACAGATTTTCACAAAGGGTTTCATAAATCTAAATTTTAATCTTGGCATGGTAAAGCAGGCTAAAGTACTTTTGCACGAACTTTTGAAGCTGTAGTTTAGCCTATTAACATAGCTATTAAGAATGAAATTTTCTAAGCAAAACATTGATATAATGCTTGTAAGTCTATTTACTTTGTAACTAAATGAGTACATAACAATAACAATAATGGTTATTATCCTGGCAGTGATTAGCGTCAAAGGGTGAAAGGTTGCAGCCCTTGTTCACTCACTTTTCAAAGCTGGCTGACTCTCTGCAAACCCATCTAGGGTTAAAAAGGGAAAAAAGCCAAATAAAAGCTCTCACTGGATATCTTACAGATCTGCCAACCTTATAGCATTTTGTGTAGGATCATTTTAAGGGTGCAGTAGACTATCACTAATACGATGCCAAAACAGCGTATGGTTTCTTCAACGCAAATATCAGTTAGGAAATGGGCATATAAATCTGGAACGACTGACAGTGGTGTAGGTATTCTGAAACAACCCCCCACCAGCTTGCCCCAGCTCCTTACATTAGATAAATACATTTATATTATTTTAAGTAATAGGAAATATTTTTGGAAACAGGAAAAAGTACTGACTATTTTGCCCAATAAAGGCTTCAGTAGGCCTACACTTTAGAGTAACACTTAAATAATAATGATGGTAATGATGTATAGATTAGACAGTGTGTAAAAATGCCATTTGTTTGCTTTGCTCTCCTGTTATGCATTCAACTTGAGCAGCTGATCAACCGTAAAAAGTGACAGCTATGTGAAACCATTTCACGGTTTCTGTGCATGGCATTAAGCAAGCAATTATTATAAGAAATATCAAAAAAACAGGAAGTCTTAGTTTTCTTTAGGGTTGGCAGGTCTGTAGTTCCATTTTAATATAAAATTGCTGCTGTAAATCTGGTAAGAACTGTAACTCTACTTTTCAAAGATCCATTCTGTCAGATTGCTCAGACTGTGATCAGTGGTCAGTGCCTTGAAGAACACACCTGCTCTGTAAAATCTGTGTGTGCCTTGGTGATTTTATTGAATTATTTTTTTTTTTCATTCCAGCATCATTTTGATTGTGTGTATTTATATATGTCTGTCTTTGTTCCATATAAACTGTTGCTAAAGTTGCACTTGCTAGCTATATATTTATTTTGGGTTGCATGCTTTGATTGGCTCTGCCAGTTCTAATTTCTGGTGGACGGTTTGGTTCCATACTCTTTCTTGTGCAGTCACACCCATGCATGATCTTGCGACATCCGGGCTGCCCTTTCACCTTTTCTCAAAAATAGTGCTTTTGGGATGGGTACGTTTTTAAATGGCTTTTTTTTTAAAAAATTATTTATACCTTTTTTTAAATAATTATTTATTTATTCATTTTAAGAGAACGTTACAAGGAAAGTTGTTGTATAATATTATGTATCTTTGGAAAGCAAATATGTAAGCCAATACAAATAGATATATAATAGTATCTTTGAAATAATAATTTGCTTAATATCTTAACATCAGTTATTGGACACCATAGGAGATAGAGAAATCATCATTTCCAATCTTGGAGAGCGAGTGTTTCATTTTCCCGATTGCCTGATAATTAACTTGTGTCTTTGAGAAGACAAATCACCAGATTATCCCCAAGACTGGAACTGATGACCCTGGCATAGAAGGTCTGAACTTTCCTACTTACAAAAGATTGGAAAGGTCACTTTATTCTAAGACGTAATTATAAACATGATTGTTATCTGAATTATAGGAAAATATGTGCAAGGATTTAGAAGCTTTCAAAGTGTTGGTGGGAGTCGAATCTTGGATTTCAAGCCCCTCTGTGGGAAAAGTCAAACCCACTGAGAGCTGTAATTTCTGCTCGAGTTGGACCAGGTCTCCTCTGTGTCCTCTTTCCTCTTGCTTCCTTTTTATCTGTCCATGTCCCCTGTTTGTTTGAAGCCCCAAGTAAATGTAGAAAAGGTTCATCTCAGTCTGTCCATCCGGTTACGTCTGTTATTCTGCTGCCTGAGTCTGTCTCCACCTGTTGTCTCTGTCCTTTTGTGTCATTGACTTTTTATTTATTTTATTAATTTATTTGGAACCAGCTCTAGCACCTCAATCTCCATGTGCTCCCCTCCCTCTCTCTCTGTCCCTCTTTCTCTGTCTCTCTCTCTCTCTCTCTCTCTTGCGCTCTCTCTCTTTCTTCTCTCTCTCACCCTCTCATGGGAATACGTACGTCCAGAAACATTTCCCAAGTCCAGAAGTCTCAAACTGCAAATTAGAGAAACTTCTGCAATTAAAAAAAAAAAAAAAAAACAGAAAAATGTCAGAGAACATAAGCATGTATAGTACTGTATAGTAAAAAATAATTCATTCTGATCCTCTATTTTGAATAGTGTAAGTATTGGATTATTCCTATCCATCCTTGTCCTTAAGGAAACATCCCCTAAGGATATTTTGACACAAATATCTCAATGAATAGCCCAAATTCAGCTAAAAGACAAAATTCAAGGTTACCAAGAACTGAAGAGTTGGACAGGTTATGAAAAGACCATTGTCCACAATCTGGCTAACCCAGGGTTCTTCCTAAATGCCCTGCCCCCTCTTGTCTGTTTGCTTTCCATGCCATCCTCACTCATCCTGAGTTTCATGTGTGGCTTTGACAGCCCTAAGTTCTTAATTGTTCCCATTGTACGTAGAATAGTGTATTTCCTGTCTTTTTTTTTTGTTGTTGTTTTGTAAGTAAACCCTTGTTTTATATCCATGGCCAGTTGAGTTAAAATCAGCTACCGATGTTGTTTTTGCAAAAACGATGCAAAAAAAATGCGTTTCGGCTTCTGGTCTTGACTGCAATGTGACAACGCTCCTGTTACATTCAGTCCGACTGGCCAGAGACAAAAACGAAACTTTGTCAGCATTGAAGTGGGTTTCCCTCCCCCTCTCTCCTCGCTCTCCTTCCTCTTCTTTCTCTTCTCTGTTCTCTTGTGCGCGTTCTCTATCTCTTCTGCCTTTCTGTTCTTCTTCTCCTCTTCCTCCTCCTCAGTCGTCTTTGTCTGGGCATGCTAGCAACCTTTGAGTTACATTACTCTATGCATTTTTATCCCAGATCTCTATTTGGTTTGTTTTTTTCCACTTTACTGTTGAGTTCTTCTCTTTCCCCTTTTCCTGCATGATGTCTGTGAAAATGATAGCTGCATCTATCAATGGAACCGTGTCAAATCTCAAAGAGGCTTTGTCCAGTTGATCTACCCTTGATCACAAAAATCTGATTAAGGTTTCTCATCTTTACTCCCTAGTTAATGGACTAGTTTACACATACATGAAGTCACATGTGTGTATTTTTTCAAGTATCTTTCTTTTTTTTTGGCCTTTTTGATCCAGTTTCTATCCAGTAGGAGACTCTTCCATGAGCCACTTCCTGCTCAGCCGCACATGATGTAGAGCACTGAAAGTCTTTCAGCACTCTACCATTTTTTCATACTCATTTCCGACTCATAGTACTTCACTTTGCTTGTAGTTTAAACACAGAGGTTCAGGTTAAAAGATGAGAAATTAATAATAGATTTTTGTGTAATTAATTGTGTTGTGATGGGTCAAATATTAGTCAATGGAACCTTGTTGCCATGAATTTGTTGCTTTAATGTCAATCTATATTGTTGGTGAAGCAGTTTTGTTAGTTTAGTTACATTATCCTTATTTTGAGTTACACAATTTTAGAGTTTGTTCTCTCTTTCTTATGATTTACCGTCCTCTCTTTAGACAACGTCTGTGTTCTAAAGAAGGACTCATTTTCATCGCCCTGTCTTGTCACCTCTCTTTCTTTCTTTCTCTCTGTCTGTCTTTTTCTTGTTTTCCATCCTTCTCTGGGTGTTTGCAGTCCGGCGTGTGCCCCCTCGTTTCTCCATCCTGCCCACCAATCACGAGATCATGCCAGGCGGCAGCATCAACATCACCTGCGTGGCAGTGGGTTCGCCCATGCCTTATGTCAAGTGGATGCTTAACTCAGAGGACTTGACACCGGAGGATGACATGCCAGTCGGACGAAACGTTCTGGAACTGAACAGCGTGCATGAGTCAGCCAACTACACCTGCGTGGCCATGAGCAGTCTGGGCATCATCGAGGCTGTATCTCAAGTCATTGTTAAATGTAAGAGGGGACATGCTTAAATACTTAAAAGAAAGAAAATATATTTCTTTTACAATAGGCATAACCTATGCCATTCTAACGTTGTGTAACTTCGATGACTTATGTCAGTTGTGTACTCATTACTATTTTTCCAGGAATTCTTTAGATTTTTAGATCACTTGGGATTTGTGTAATCATTTTTTTGCATAAATTGCCTGTTGGTAAATTTTTTATGTTGGTTTTAATTTTTATGTACCTTCTGGCAGCCCTGCCCAAGCCTCCAGGTACACCAGTTGTTACTGAAACTACAGCCACCAGCATCACCATTACATGGGACAGTGGCAACCCTGAGCCTGTTTCCTATTACGTTATTCAGTATCGTGCCAAAATCCCAGACAGCAAGTTCGAGACCATGGACTCCATCACCACCACTCGCTATAGTATCGGTGGACTCTCGCCTAACACTGAGTATGAGATCCGGGTCTCAGCCGTGAACACCATCGGCCAGGGTCCAGCCAGTGAGCCAGTGGAAGCCAGAACAGGGGAGCAGGCTCCTGCCAGTCCTCCACGGAACATCCAGGCCAGGATCATTTCCCACAGCACTGTGATGGTGCGCTGGGAAGAGCCAGAGGAGCCCAATGGCCAAATCAAAGGCTATCGTGTTTATTACACCATGGACCCTTCTCAGCCAATGAGCATGTGGCAGATCCACAATGTGCAAGACAGCATGATTACGACCATTCAGAACCTTGTAGCCTCCGAGACCTACACGATCCGTGTGCTGGCTTTTACTTCAGTAGGCGACGGACCATTTTCAGATTCTATTCATGTCAAAGTGCTTCAAGGAGGTCTGTTGAGTACTCAGATTCTTGTTTTTTAATGATAGCTTAAAGTTTGATTTATAAGCTTTATTTTTATGAAGCATGAGTGTTCTGCACATGCTGCTGTGTTGTTGTATGGCCTTTGTATCATGCTGTCACTCTGAATTGTCTCTTAGTTCCTGGACAGCCATCCAAGTTTCAGATTGGCGAGGTGTCGGACACCAGCATCGAGCTGACCTGGGAGCCAGCATTCGACAAAGAGGGGATCATTAGCTATGAGCTTCGTTATAAAGAAGGAAGTCAAGGGAGCCAGGTGCATTAGATTGTAGCATTTATATCAAATATGTAAGGAACAATGCACTGGGAAATGTGCTGTTGTAGGAAAATGATGAACAACTTGGTGGTGTGACATGGCCTGAGTTACAGTCATCACCCCGAAACGTATTATTTTCTAATAACAGCACAACACAGCGTTTTATTCCTCTTGTACCACTTAGACCCCTTACATATTCCTCTTTTTGTCCATTATATCTTATGAAACTGAGCAAAACAAGTTTATGTTATTACTTACATAAAATTTGTTCATGTGACATAACCGTCTCTGTGTAAGTAGTTACGATAAACCAATAGCGCATTAGGACGAGTGCATTAATGTGTTTTGCAGCTTCTATCAGGACTGCTGTTATGAATAGAAACAAAAACTTTCTAACAAACCAGAATTGAGAATTCAGCAGTGCTGTGGAATAACCTTTTTGCTTAAAACTCATAGTGTCTTATTTTTATCCTTGTATTAATTCCAACATTGTGTTCATACTGACAACTGAAAAAATGTGACAGGAGAGCTGTTCATTTTCTATGTAAGTTTCAGACCTGGAGGTCTGATTGACCGCATTATTGCACACATTTCCTCAGTTTAATGTTAATCAGTAATCTTGTGAAATACATGTAAAAATGAAAAAAAAAAAAAAAAAACTACATTCTCACTAGCAAGCAACAGAGTGTAACTATTTTCTCTATGTGTACATGACACAGGGGCACAATTTCAGCAACAAGTGGCATGTGAATTGAGATTTTCTCAATTCTATGCAAATTAGGTATGACACGGTACAGTGACAAATCCAAACAACTGCCTCATTCTATCTACAATTAGTTCCCATTTTTCTGTTTGACATGCAATAATGAAAGAAAAAACATGTTTTTTCATTTTACTATGGCATATGTACTTGTGCACAGGGAGATTATGAAGAAAAATAACATAACCGTGAGTGCACATGGTTTGTGCTTGCTTAGTTAATCTGTCAACAAAGTTTTTACAAAGCCTAGCATGCAAGACATAAATCAAACTTAAGTACATATTAAACAGAAATGGTGTGTAATAATTATATATTGGGTAGTAGGCTTTGCAGTTTGTCTACTGCCCTGACCACACCCACAAGCAGTAGTAGTACACACTTGCGGCAAACTATATACCACTCACTAGAGTGACCGTTGTGTAACTGTTACTTATTAGTGTGAATGCAGATTTATGGACAAAGCCCACTAAACATTGGACAAAGTTCTATATAACACATGATTCAATTTCACATTTCATTTACTCTTCCCCAATAAATAGGTAACAAAATCATTCAGCCCGACCTCGTCCTATGTGGTGGAGGGTCTGCGACCGAACACAGAGTATTTCTTTACCCTGGCGGCTGTTTCCAACAAAGGCATTGGTGCCTTCACCAACGAAATCTCTCAGAAGACGTCCCAAGCCAGTATGTACAGCTTTTATTTTCTTGCTACCTTTGCCCGTATGTTGTTTTGACTGTGAAATATTTTTGGCCATGATAATTCCAAACATTATATGTGACCAGACAAAACAACTCTGTGTGCAAACAGGGTGTGTATCCCTCTCTAAAGTCCCCAAATCCAGGGCATTGTAAATGTTGAGTAACTGTGTTTTAGCGTAAGCGTGTAGTGTGTGAGTGTGTGTGAGTCTCCTGTATGACCACCTGAAGTGGCAGTGATTTAGGGACATGCTTTGCCTAGCTCTTTAAATATGTAAGAGGTATTATTCTATCCTGATGATGGGTCTTCATTGGCTCACAGAAAGAATCGCTCAGGTTTCTGCTACAGTACTGCGTGTGTTTACATGTTTGATGCTTTGGAATAACAGTATGTCTAATGCATTGTAATTAAATGTTTTCCACACAACATTGATTGTTTAATGAGAATGTAATTACTAATTATTTTTTCCCCAATAATAACAAGTTGACTTTTGATGCCTTTCTTTTCAGTCTTTTCAATAGGCTTGTGCAATATTAATTTTTATTTAAAACAAACCTTGATTTAATGGTATAATCGTCCAGGACTGATTTACTATAAGACTCAAACAAATAAATCTGAAAAATACATGTAGCGGCACTGAGCATCGTTCATTTTCCATGTATACTACATGGATGTGACCGCTGCAGCACATTGCTGTAGTTCAGCCATTAATGGCTGACATGCTGGGTGTGTGACCTAGGGTTTATGAATCATTGCCAAAGGGCAAAGCGTCTTATAATATACATCAGAAACCTTTTAGCATTTTGGGTGATTCCACAGAGTTATCTTTCATGATGTTCTGTTATCAATTTGGAACTTCATTCAGACAATGTAGTCGACCATTTTCATCGATTTAAATCCAGAGAATTGGCAATTTAAAGCATGACACTTGATTTTTTTCCCAATTATAGTCCACCACTGATGGTTTTGTAACAAGGTGATTGAAAAAAAATTTAAATAGCAATTTAATAATAAATGCAAAGTTAACAAGAAAAATTTTAATTGAGAGAAATATCTTGTGCCATTTAGACCATTTGAAAAGAGTAAATACAAGAGTTGGATAAATTGTACAATTAGTAATATAATATTTAATTGAAGTAAATGAAACTGGATTTTGAGGAAGAGGACGATCCTCTAGGAACTATCAATAAGTTATATTGCACAAACCTAGTTTTTATATATTTTTCTAAGCAACATGTAGGTGGAGACTCATGAACTAGAGGACAATTATTAGAACTGATTATTTAGTTTAATGGATTATTGTGCCTTCTTGCGAGGGTGGTGCCGCCGGCTGTTCCTGCACAGTCCCTTCCTGTTTTTCTCTGCTGCTGTTTATATTTTTCAGTTTTCCTAAATGTGAAACCAAAAAATCAATATGGTCACCTGTTTTCTTCCCCCCATCTTTTCATTCACCAACAGCTTTTCTCGCTTGCAACCAAAATGCACAAAATGTCATTGACTCCAGTGTGTGCCATGGCTTTCCGCTGTGTCTGCTCCCTCTTGCTGAGTCGGACTGAAGGCCTCGCTGTTGGCGGCCACCGAAGCCCTGCTGCTAGGCGGCGTGTATGTCAGGAAGACCAGTGAATTATTCAAAACCCCCAGCTAAAAATACACACCCAACTCCTGACTTCATGATTTGGAGTAGTGATCAACTATTTAGTTTTTGTTACACATCTTTAGTATGGTCCAAGACAGTCTCTTTATGGTGTTTCGATGCCTATGGTTTCAGAGTTGTCAGACTGAATTAGCCAAAATTTAAAACAAAAATGATTTTAGCAAAAGAAAGCCATGGCAGCAGGAGCCATCAGTGTTTAAAACATCTTCTGTTTCCACTAGTGGAATGTGTGTGGTGAAGCAAAAAGCCTCAGCAGATACACACACAAGCTTGAAAGTTAGAGAACACAGGCAGCATGCAGCATTCCTCGCTTGCCTGACGGTGGTACTGTAGGGATGCTGTTAACACTTCCCATTCCTGAGCCCTGGCCTAGCCTGTCCAGGCTTGACTAACCTGTGTATGTCCACCTTCCCCATGTCAATATGTGTCTGTGCTTTGGTGGGTTTTTTGTTAGATTTTTGTTTGTCTGTTTGTTTTTGTTTTTATGTGGTCCTAATATATCTTCACAACATGTGTGTGTGATATATGTGTGTAAATTTATATGTTTCATATATTTGTTTCCCGTTAAAATGAAACCAAAGCTTCCATTTGTATGGCTCAGTGTCATTTGGGTTTCTTTATTTTTTTTCAGAGTCAGTTAAAGAGACTTTGGAGAAATTTTAGTTTGCTTTTTTCCCTTTTTCTTCTTTTTTTGTTGTTGTTGTTCCAGTGTATGATTTTTTTATGAGACACATATGGTTCACTTCACAAGAGAAGACAGCTTTCAGTGAGTTCCCTTACCCACAACTGGGTTTTCTTTTCCCTTTTTGCCACAACAGTCAGCAACTTCAGCCCCATCCAACTCAACTCAACTCTGTCCCAGCAGCACATCATGTAGCATTCTCAAAAAAAAAAATCCATTAAACTAAAGATGAGAGTAAGTATCCCTGGGGGACAGTTTTAGCCTTCTGCTTGGGACTGTGGCGCTATGGAGGCCTCCATTCTGGCCTATGACGCCTTTCACGGCCTTTGCAAATGGACGATATGGCTCTCAGAGAGCTTTCACTCAAGCAGAAAAACAAAATAAAAAGATGTCGTCACTGTGTGAGAGGTCAGGAAGGTGACAGTCAGTCCTGTACAAAACAGCATCCAAAACACACAAAAACAAATCATTCTAGTGTGAGTTTCTCAGAGGTAAGTGCTCGCTGTTTGGAAAAAGTCCACTCTGTCGCTGCGCTTCATGTCCTTGTCAATGTTAACATATTACTAGCCTAAAACTAGCTCATTTATTGTAGAATCCAGTGATCGATGGCACAATTTTGCATCTCTCAGTTTCAGAATTTTGACCATGGTTGTATTTTTGTTGCATCTTCTGCATACAAAATGTGTCACCAGGAGGGTATTATGCCAGTGTACAAACCTTCAAATTATTCTTCAGAGACTGTTGCATGAGGCATCTGGAGATGCTTACAGTTTCTTTGTCCTTTTAAGCTGCTTCAGTTTTGTCTGTCTCAAGTCTAAACAGTCCCTGTAGGACCGCATAGCTTGTTTATTGTCTGATAGATGACCCGCACTTCTGTAGTTGGACATGTGACCTGTCTTCCATAAATCACTAGGTTAAAAGCTCGATAGCAAGAAACGCATGCCTGAGGGAAATCACTTGTCCCTACACATGCTTCCGGTTGTCCACGTGTCACACGCATGGATGGCGCTCCTACTGCTCTACCATTTTTCTCACAATGGTTCCGATTACAATTTAGATGGAACAGGCTAGTCCTGACAGAGGTTGCCTGCAGTCCTGTGTGCAGCTTGTGACAAAGCTTTCCTGCTTTGCCGCTAATGGAGTGAAGAACCACAGGAATAAGGAGAGGTTGTCTTTCTTGGGCGCAGCCTTGCTTAACGCAAAAAAACTATCGGCTGTGGCTGCTGAGAGATAACCCAGAGAGATAGAAGAGTCATCTTTTATCTTTCTCATCCTTTATGTCGTTCTCTCCGTCTGCTAGATATAGTTCCAATTACCTTGGTGCAGCCCTGCAGCCGCTATCATTAAACACACAATGCATCAGAACACTTACCTCACCCATCGCCATAATGAGACGACGCCTTGATTACTAGTACATGCTCAAGACAAAATGGCCATTGAGGTTAAAGCTTAGTATTCATGCAATGCTCATTTCAAGACAAAGCGGCAGCGTGGATTTCTTCCGAATCACGAGGAAGCAGGGTAAATCTTGTATATTGTGTATCTTTTTCCTCTGTGGTGCAGTGTACAGTTTAAAGACTATCAAGTTGGAGTACAGTTGTATGCTGTTGTGAGTCTGCAGTAACGAAGCAAAGCCCCCACTGACAGGCAAAGAGTACTTTTTCACCCCCATACATCCCCCAAACCAAATTATTTAACACTTATCACCAGAATAGTCTGGGTCTATTGTTATTCAGACACACCTTAAAGACAGGGGGATGTGAAGGCATAGCTGGGGGTCAGAGAGATAGACACTTCTGAGCCGGTCAGAAGGGCATCCAGAACGTTGGCCTTCAGGAAGAATGTTCAGATCGTGGCATTCACTTCAGACGTGCTGATGGAGGGTCCACATACTGAGATCCAGAGACCCTGCTCCTTATAACCACCCTGACACCTCTGCATTTGCAGGGATAGATACAGATAATTGAATTAAATACATGAATCCTAGTTCATTTCATTTCAATTCCATCAGCTACAGGCTATCGTGCATGGTTCAATCACTCAAATCATAAAAGCAGATCTTTCATATTTATTCAAACAAACAGTTCAGCTTCCCACTTCCAACTTAATTGCAGAAGTTTTGCAAATGTACTGGAATAATTCAATTAGCCCGTCTATTTGACACAATCTATTAAATAACAGATGAACAAATGTTTTTATTAATAAAAAAAGACTAAAATTAATACCCTGAATCCTGCAAAAATACATAAATTTAGCGGCGATTATGTAATAGGATAAGAATTATAAGAATAATGTTTTAGTTGCATGAATTGCATGTGGGTTCAGGAGTTAAATAAACCATGGATGAGGAAACGTGGGACTCCAGTCATACTGTATGAGAAAGTGAATAATGATCTCATTTCTGTCACCAATAGGCACAAAGATTATTTAGTTTCAGTATCTACAAAGCGACTAAAAGTATAATGGGATCATGTGTCACATATTTCTTGCAGTACAAGAAACAATGCAGCTGCACAGGGTTAACTAATTTGAGGTAAATAGCCACATAGTAAATAGCATACAGCATTAAAAGAAGTGCAATAAATAACATCGAAAAAACAACCTTAAATTCACTTTTAACACAGCTTTGTCTGTGTGAACTTATCCATGAACACATACAGTAGCGAATAACAATGTAGGGAAAAAAAGATTTTAACCTTGACATTTAGATCAGCGAGAAACGCGATTCTTTCTGTCAGATGGTGGGGTTTGAAGGATAGAGATATAGATGAGGGTGGGACTAGAAAAACAAAAAGCCAGGGCCCCTCTTGCTCTCTGTCTCTCAGCTATGTGGATCTTCAACCTAGTATAAGCAGTGTAGAGTACTGTACAGTCCTAGCTAAAGCACTGGGACAATTCTCCTCCTCTGAGCACCACAGATCAATCCAAAGCCCAAATCTTTACATCTAAAGTCTGGACATGCCTCAAATATATCATAAATCAATCCGGCTGCGGTCTCCTGTACAATGATCCGCCATTTGGCTGAGAGGATTTGTAAAGAAGGGGAGAGTTGATACCTGCCAGCTCAGGGAATATTGCTTCCTTGTAGTTGGGTGCTTGTGGTAAGAAAGTCTTTTTTTAAAAAAGTGTGTTTGATGGAATCCAGGTACGTATGATGTAAAGGAAAACAACGTTGCTGATTTATTTATTTATTTATTTATTTATTTTTGATGGTCTTGTTTTTCAGTTTGAAGCCCAGCAGCTTTCCATGTATCTTATGAGTTAACATTATGGATCGTAGTATTTTTATTTTTATTTTCAGTCATTTATTTTGCAGAGGAATTCATTTTCCTAACCCCCTAGTCATATTTGAATTAATTTAATCTTTTTTTTTTTCAGAAGGTGTCTGTTTTAAATTCATATCATGCTGTTTCTTGATTTCTGCAAAATGACCATATCATTTGTTTGTCTTTTGATTTGAACATCATCTTTCACAAACGGAAATAACTGTCACTTCGATAATAAGCGGTTTTTTTTTGTTGTTGTTGTTGTTTTTTTTTTTTTTTATCAAGCCAAGAAATTTTGGCAGAAACACCAGAACTTAGCCTTAGCAAATTAACAGCCACTGGAGGTGGGCTGATGAGGTTAGAGCCCAATATCTCTGGTCTCTCAGAGATCACAGGCTGTGTGACTTAATAAGATTACCACAGAGTTATCATATCGATTCAGATCCTCATACACAGACTTTGCAATATAAACCACAAACAGCACATGTTCCTTCAGACACTGATAAACAAGGACGTAATTTTCCTTAGGGCTTGATAAGATCTCGCCTTGTATTAAGTGATCACAGTCTACTATAAAAGGTAACCACTAGGGATGCATCAATACCAATATTGGTATCAGATACCCGTTCTATTTACTCGGACTCATCAAAATGAAGGCTTAGTTTCAGCTCAGTATATTGTCCACGATCAACCATATTTTCAACGTATTTTACTGACAGAAAAACAGGAAAAAGTTACACTCACCATGTTGCATAAGTGTGCGAACCCTCTTATAATTGGGAAGGTAGCTGTGTTCAGAATGAACCACATCACTCTTAATCTCATGTTCAAATAATCATACAGTAATGATCACACAGCTGCCATCAGTTCTTTTACTATTGATTGAATTAGAATTGAAAGATCGGCTGTTTCTGTAGCATTGTCTTTACATCTTGTTTGTTTTATTTGACCACTGAAGAAGAGCCTACAAAGCAAGCATGCTATCTTGCTTGTTGAAATTTCAGGAGACTATTATTACAAAAGAAAATTTTAAAAATGTTAGATGTACAATATAGCACAGTAAAGGACATCATCATCAACAAAAAGGAAATACAGCATCACCAAGAGCTGGACATCTCTCCAAAATGTATAAAAAGATAGAAACTGACCAGGGAGGGTACCATGAGACCTTCAGCAACATTAAAGGAGCTGCAGGAATATCTGACAAGTACTGATTACTCTCTGGCTAGACAGAAGCACTTTAACATTAAAAACATCAAAGCTCAACTAAATCACCATAAACCATGTGGCAAAATGTGTTATGCTCTGATGAGACCAATTCCAAAAGCTATAATAATTGCATAATTCCAAAAGATAGGTTTGATGCAAAAATGCACATCATACCCACAGTGCAGCATGGTGGTGGTGGCATCATGCTTAGGACTGCCAGATCTTGGACTTTTCAAGCTGGAGGGAATGGGTTTTAATGCAAAACCTTCCGGTGTCTCCTAGTAAACTAAAGATGAAAAGGAATGTCACCTTTCAGCACCACAATTACACAAAGTATACATCCAAATCGACAAAGGAATGGCTTGGCCAAAAGACCATCACTTTTTTGGGACATACTCTGTGGGATGACCTGCAGCAGACTGTGAACAGGAGGTGCTCTTACAATCTGATGGATCTAAAATGTTTCTGCAAGAAATGCTGGTAGACTGAGAGGTCTAATACAATCAAAAGGTGCTGGTATTCAATAAAGTATTAGTTTAGGGGTGTGCACACTAATGCAACAGATTTTAATTTTGTCTTTCCTATATTTCCCTAAAAAATATTTTTTAATTCTATTTTAAAATTGTATTCTATCAGTGTCGGCTTTACCCATTACGCAGCACCTCATTTGTGAGGTGGTAAACATTTCTGGTCGAATTTTAGCCCGGTGGTCTAGTCAACCTTTTAAAACATGCCCGGTTTCATCTTTCATTATTATGCATGTCATGTTACATTCCTCTTCTGTTCCCATTTGCATTTGCCCTTTGAATCAGTTGATTCTTCTTCTTTTTTTTGCCTTATGTTTGGTACTGTCGTGGCTTGTTTTTTCAGTTTGGTTTGTTCCCTTTTATCATTTTCTTTTTCTCTTTCCCATCTTTTCGTTTTTTTTCCCCTCCCTCCCTCCTTACCCTCCCCTCCCCGCCTGCGCAGAGCCATCCGCCCCCCCTCAGGAGGTTAAATGCTCCAGCCCTAGCTCCACATCTCTGCTGGTAAGTTGGCGCCCCCCGCATTCAGAGAGCCAGAATGGCCTGCTGGTCGGGTACATAGTGCGCTATGCAGTGGCGGGGGGCGGAGCTGGGCTCGGGGTCGGAGCTGAGACCATGGAAGAGCTGCAGGCACCAGCCACTTCCACCGAGATAACGCTGCAGCGACTGGAGAAGTGGATGTCATACCGTGTGAGCGTGGCTGCAGCCACCGCTGTGGGTCCGGGTCCAGAGAGTGCCACACTGATGTGCCGCACTGACGAGGACGGTACGAACCACACACCATCATTACCTAACTTTTATGCTGGGTTGTTAATTTATAGAAACGGGTGGTTCTATAATATCAAATAGGCACCCCGCCCTGGCATTTATGTAATTGAATGGTATACAGTAGCCTTATCTAGTTTGTGCTTACAGTAATAAAGTCTAATTAGAGGCAGTTTGAATTCCCTGAAAACTACAACAGGCTGTAACAGCTCTTCTCAAGTCAGTTAGTGGAACAATGGGTTCCAAGCAAAAACACTGCTTTTACCCACTCTCCTTTTATTTCTCCCTATTTCTTGGAGTCACCGAAGCAGACTGCCAACTTATGAGCTCTGAAATGATCTTCAGCCAGCTGCCAGTTGTAAGAAATTGTGCCTGACATCCCTGGCGACAGCAGTGCTCCAGGCTGAGTGACAGCTGGAGTTCAGGGGACAAGCTGCTAATCGATACACAATGCCCAGCAGTCACCCACCCCCAACCACCCCAACAGCCACCCCCTGCCTGGAGCACACATGCACATGCTCAGTGATGGATATGGAAGTGTGTGTGTTAGAGAGTCTGAACTGGGGTTTGCAGCATGGATACAGGAACTGAGGCAGGCCAGATAGGGAACACTGGGCCCCCTAGAGTTCATTTATTTTTATGTTTAAGCATCAAGGAGTGAGACACTTTAAAGAATAAATACATGCATTTTAAGCAATCTGCTACATACTGGGGTAGAAAACATGGCAGAACAATCATATCACATTAAATATATTTTAAAAAGGGGAAAACAGCTGGTGAAAATTCAGTTTTGAAATTGAATCAGTTATATTTCACTGCGAGTAACAGAAGAATTATATTGTGTTTTGTTACATCATAATATGAATATTATACTAATATAATTTCACCATTACCACACATATACCACCATCTTACCCTCCTCCATGTCCCCCAAAGTAAATACAAAATGCGTGTTTTATCGACAGTGTCGAGAACCTTTCCGCTCTTGAGAACGATGCACAATAAAGGAACCATTTAAACGGCAAGGCTTCATATAAACAGATTTTTCATTAGCTTTCGGATCCGAGGCTGCGGGGCGACAGGAGGCAGACAGTAGATTGTTCAGCAGGGAGCAGAGAACAGCGATAAAGCAGGAGCAGCTTGAGTATGAGTAAAGGCAAGAGATTTGATTTCAAAGTCCCTTAAGTCCGTAAGTGCATTTGAGACTTGTATCACCTAATCGGATGGAAGTTGCGCTGAAGGCAGCAGGAACGCATTTCAGCAAGACAGCGGTGTCAGTAGCCTGTAGCTAGATGACTCCATCATAATAACAGCAGTCAGTAAAAAAACAATAGCATACAGTATAGAATTGATCTGTTTTGTCTGTGCCTTGAGGCACTTCTCTGCCTTTGTCTTTTTGTTTGCTAAGGGATTGTGCTGCTATGGTGCACATAACAATATGCATAACAGTTAACAGGATTAACTCACATAGAAACAGGATTTTAAAGGATTCTAACTCATATCAAACTTGGATTGTAATCAGGAGACTAAATCAAATTAGACCAAGATTTAAACTCAGACAAAGCTAAGATCCTTACTCCAACTCAAATCCAAGATTTTAACTCAAATATAACAAAGGTTCTTTCTCAAACCCAGGATTGTAACTCAGATTTAACCAGGATTCTAATTTAAATGTAAACAGTATACAGACTCAATTAAAACAGAATTCTAAGTGAAATAAAACTGATATTTAACTCAATAAAACCAGGATTCTAACTCCGTCTGATTTTCCCATAGTTCCCAGTGCACCTCCTCGGCGGGTGGAGGTGGAGGTGATTAACTCCACTGCACTAAAGGTGATGTGGCGCTCGTTGTTGCCCGGGCGACAACACGGCCAGATCCGTGGTTACCAGGTTCACTATGTGCGGGTAGAGAACGGCGAAGCACGTGGGCTCCCGCTCATCAAGGATGTAATGTTGGCTGATGCCCAGGTACACACTCCTCACACACTCTTCACACTGCTCAAACACTCCACCCACTTCTCACATTCCTCACACACTCCTTGCACACACCTTCTTTTAAAATGCTTCACTCAATTTGAGTTAAAGTGAATCAACTCTTAAAACTCATCTAAAAGATATGAAAACATACATGACAGACAAGCTCAGCAGTACAATAACATGCAGGATAGCTTAAAAGTGTATAAAGTGTGTGACAGAAAACAGGTATGTGTGAATGCAGCCGTTCAACTAAAAACATGCATTTCTCAAAATGTTACAAAGCCAAAACCTCTGGTGTTTTACATTTGTTTAGTTTTGTACTGTTAATTACAAATAAGAACAAAAGCATGTTCCAGTTGTATCTTCCATCCAGAAGTTGAACCACTTTCTTTCTTAGACGTTTGCTGTCACTTCACCAGCAACAGGCTCCATAAATATGGTGGGAGAATTTTATTGTACATTTGTAATGTTAATGACAAAAAGCTCCATTTCTGACTGTTACAAACTGCCGACACTGGAGACTCCTTCCCTAAATGTTGCAATAAATCTCCTCGGAAAAAATGTAAGATTTGTATTTGATAAATAGGTTCTGTTTATTATTTACTATTTATTAGCTGTTTATGCTTTGATTATGTAAATTATCTGCCTAAGAGCTGTTGCTATACAAACAATAGCATACTAGAATTTGAATTAGAGCACTGCTGTTCTAAAGTGTCCTTTAAGTGACTGCCGATTCCACAAACTAAAAAAGTGACTCGCAGACACCAAGAACATCTTAGCTAATCAAAAAAAAAGAGAGAATTTTAATTTTTGGTCAAACTATTCCTGAAGAATTTCTCTGGGATGCCCACTCACATAGTCTTCACTAAACCCCAAAGCAGCATTGAGAAAGTTCTCTCCAACATCCAGGCATGTGTTAATGGAATTGAACATCCGTAAGTGACTATAAATTAATGCACGCTTTATGGCTAATGCAAATCTGTAGTAGACTCACAGATGGGAAAAATCCAGTTGATGGACATACACACAGAATGGACATGCAGAGTGCAGAATCCTTGAACAGAGCAAATTATTGGCTGCTCTTATCTGTTAACTTTCCCCCTCTCTCCCTTTACATCACGACCTACTTTTCAAGCGTGTTTCGGAGTGCTCTCCACTTCAGTGCCACCCTCTTCCTCTCTGTTCATGCCTCTCTCTCTCTCTCTCTCTCTCTCTCGCTCTCTCTCTCTATCTCTCTCACTCACTTTCTCTGTATGTCTCCTTTTCTCTTTCTGAAATTGCTTTCCCATGCTCTCTGCTCTGGGTGGGGGGAATCAGTGGGAAACGGACGATACAGCTGAATACGTGAGTAAAGAAAGAGAAGCAGAGCATTCTGCGTGGTCGTGGAGCTCATGGTATTGCATCAGTCCCTACCGAGGGTCACTCTCAGCTGAGATGGAATTTGATTCGGATTTGATCTGAGAGTGGTGTGTCAAGCAGCGGTGTCAGTCAGAACACTCCACTGATGATGCACAGAGGGGGTGATGCAACATCAAGAGCTCATTAATGTCTGTGTTTGTGCGTGTGTGTGTGTGCGCGTGTGTGTGTGTTGTTTTGCAGTGCAGCTCTGAAGTGTGTGAATATGAATATTGTGTCACACTGAGCTCAGGAGATATAAACAATAATCTCTTGACCCACTAGAAGTGTTTTTTTTTTGTTTTTTGTTTGTGTGTTTTTTTGTGCTTTTGGATGCAGCAGTAACTCAACACTCACACATTTGCATGATTTACATCTGTTGTTTGTTCTGGCCTGTAGTTGGACCCACTCTTGGCCATCTTTCTGTTTTCCCCACATGTGCCCAGAGTTCATTTCTGCCTCTCTCCTCATCTGTGTTGTAAGGACACAGAATTCTATAGCCATTATATAGATTATGGACCCTGATGAAAGGAAGTGTGCATTGCTCAGTGCTCGCAGACCAGAAGTGCCCTCACACATAAACCTTTCTTTGCACGCTCGCTTCTCTGTTCCATGCTCAAACATGTCACACCAAAGCAAATCATGATACTTTGCACCTTTCTGTTCACCAAGTCACCCATGCAAGTCCAATTCTGTTGATTTTCTGCCTCTAAAGCTACAGAGAAAGGAAACAACCTTCTCATTACTAGAGTTCAAAGTGTTTATTTATTCTGATTTATACTTATTTTTACTTACTTATCAAAGTATTGTTACTTTGTGTGAGAACCAAAGGCACTCAGGTCAGCAGGTTTTCTGTAAAGCATGAAAGCAGGCTTACAGTAATCAAAGAATATAAAGAAGAAGAGAATTATAAAAAAAAAAATAATAATAATAATTAAATGAGAGAAAAACTAATCTGGAAAAAAAGATTTTTTTTGTGGGGGGGGGTTTGACTTGGGTCTAAGTGACACCCCCATGAAAATAACTAGCTACTCAAAGCTTGTGTGCCAGATTAGCAGCTGATCAGCAATAATTCATTACTCAGCCCAGGCATGTGCTCAGGTTCCTCCGGCATTAATTCTCCTCTGCTGATTTTCTAGAAAGTTCACGAGACAGAGACAGCCTAGGAACTTTACTTACAGTATCTGTTTTTCTGAGGGACTTGCCAAAGCATAGCCAGTGTTTGGAATTTATTCCCCCATTCCACATCACTGTCACTTCCCAAGTGATGCAGGGATTTTAATTATGTTCTGCAAAAACTAACAAGAAAATGTACGCAGATGTCAGAGTGGGTGAAATGAAAGCTGTGGCAGTGCATACGGTCTTCCCCTCAGACGTGTAGCTGTTTTTTTTGTTTGTTTGTTTTGTTTTTGTTTTTGTTTTTTTAATGACTTACATCCAAAGCACCTACACTCCATTTCTCCTATTTTTTCATGTGTTTGCTGCAGGAGATGGTGATCGGGGGCCTGCAGCCAGACACCACCTACTCCATCACTGTGGCAGCCTACACCATCAAAGGCGATGGAGCACGAAGCAAACCCAAACTGGTGGTGACCAAGGGAGCAGGTGAGTGCTAATGCAGTCATCATCATCACACACGCACACGCACACATACACACAAAAGAGAGAGAGCTCCTCACACTGCCTGCTGCCACCTCCAGCAGCCAAATGAACCCTGGGGAAAACCAAGAGACACGAACAGAATACATAAGGTCCTGGAGCATGGAGAGACAGCAGTAATAACACGAGTTGTGTGATCTAGGTATTATCTGTGCTGTGTGAGCTGCTGATTACACCTGTGAGATTTTCTTATTACAGATAACGGAAGGGGGCAAAAAGAAAGTGCAATATAGGTTATTGCAGTTGGTTGTTGGTGGGTAATTTGGAGGTGCTTCAGACTACAGCTGTATTTTAAGGTTTTAGAGATGTGGAGTCAGGGCTGGGATAAAGTCAGGACCAGCATGGATCCGATAATCTCGATCCTGAAACAGATGTGTGGCTGATTAGTAGCTGAATAACAAACCGCATCACCAGAGATAAGAGGCTCTGTGCAGTTCTGTTTTAGTGAGAAGAGTATCTCTTCTTTTGAGAGGATACAGTGTGCATCTCAATATATGATGCATGAAGGACAAAGAGGCCACGCCTCCATCACTGGTACAAAGAGGCACAGGTGACACACCGTTTTTTCACTCTAAGCACAGAGGCCATGACTTCTTTTGCACTCAGACAGACATCCACATACTGACAGGACAGAAATGCATACGACCACGCCTTCATTTCATTAGTACTGATAGCCACAGATACATACAGAGGCCACATCAGACTGTCAAACACAGAGGCAACACTTCTTTAGAATTGTTAGGCATGGAGGCCATACCTTCTTTTCAGCAGGGTTGACAGAGGCCAGGTCTCCTTTACTACAACTGACAGCAATAGAGGCAACGTCTCGTACAGAGTCCACACCCTTGTTTTAAATATAAACAGGTGCCACACCTCCTTCACATCTGTGGTATTATAAACATATATGGTAGTGTGCTGATTGGAGCCTGTTAATCTGTGCACTGTTTGTGCGTTTAGAGCTGAGAGCAGGAGGTCAGGGCAGCAGTGCCGGTTGCAGGTCAGAGGTGACTCTCGAACACACAGCAATGGCATGTTTTTGTTGCTAGTGAGACTCTTAGCTCTGCTGTGATACGTCTAGCGCGTGACAGGTACGCATATCGCAAGTGTCCGTGTGTGACAGCTCCACCGCAGCTGCCCATCAGACTCATCACACACACATAAACTCAGACTGATATGCCTCAGCCACACACAGGATCTCAAAAAGCACCACTCGTCTTCCCCATCCCCCCTTCTTTTCTCATTTCTGAGAGTGTGGAGAAAGAGCTTAAACAAAATAAATAAATATATGAAGCGAAAAAGAGTTGAAGCGGAAAACGGACTTAAGCCCTTCTTGGGTAAAGAGCATCACGGTCTTTCATGTGACAGCAGGGCAGGGCGGCTCGGCCAATGGGAGCTCAGAGGAGGCACTCCAGGCACTTTCATGCTTCATATTGAGGGTATTGTGCTGTCAGACAACTTAAGCCTGCGTCTCGGTTTTTAAATGCTCATGGACTCTCCACGGCCTCCACCTTTAGCCTCCCGTCTGCCAATCAGAGATAGACTTCAGTGCTTCAGATGCATGCTAATCATCCATCTGGGGGCCGAGCTGGGCCCATTGAACAGCGCTCCCTCAGATTTACACTAAAATGGATTAGTCTAAGGGTCAGAGACAAAAAAAGTATTTGCTGTGTGTCAGAACATATAAGATTTAATGCTAAAACAGTACATGACTTTTATTGACTCTAACATATAAAAGATTTAAAAATCATAAACATTAAACTTTAATATTATTTTAAGAGCAATTCAAATACTTCTTATTATATAAAATAAAAATAACAAACTTGTGACTATAACTCGTTTTTCTCATGTTCAAATGTTACAATGGGGTTTTTATCCATTTATATTGGTTCATTTCAATCAGCTCATATTTTTGACTTGCTCTTGTATAAAGCCGTGAAACTCCTTCATATTTCATTTTAAAATGTTCACTGCTTTTTTCACTGTCTTCTCTTTTGAATCATATATGATGTAATAAATGAATCGAGCTGAGAAAACTGATTAGAAAATTGAGAAAACTGAGCTGTCTGAGTTTAATTTGTTTTTCTGCACTGTATTTGTCATGTCCCTGATCAATCCTGATCATGTCACACATGGTACCTTCTTGTTGTTTTTTTTTAAAGTGGATCGTGAAGTCACTGAGGAGCTTTTTCAATATAAAGATTAGAGTAGTTTACAACACCTTCATCTCCACAGCAAATGTCCCTGTATTGATCTTTTTGATGCTGCATGTTGTCCAAGAGGAATGTCATGACTGTGATTGATGTAGAAGCTGTTATTGATCTGAAAGCATCTGGTTGTTGACTTGAGCGCCGTCTAATACTAAAAACGGCATTTACTGTATGAATTTATTTATCAGAGATTCCGATACGACCGGAAATGAAGGTCAAGGATCTAAGAATAGAATCCATCCCAAGACGCAAATATGTTTCTTTTCGAATGTTTGTTTTAATAGATAAGAGCAAGAGCATTTCAGCAAACTATTTTCCAGCGCAGTTTAACGTCACATCAGTGAGAAATTGATAACATAAAGGGTGATGCAAGACGCTGGTGCAAACTCTGGACTTGAAGTTTCAGAATGCAGTGTATATTTACTGCACTTTTCAGACACCGTTATCCAGAGCACCTTTCATTTACTGAGCATTTGAGAGTTAAGGACCTTGCTCAGGGGCCCACAATGGCAGCGTGGTGGTCCCGGGATTTGTTTTTCTGATCAGTAGTCCAACACACTAGCTACTGAGCTACCACAACATAGTCAAGACTCAACTCATCCACTGACGATGACTTTCATTACAAAGATTCAATTGCAGGTGGTTCATCATAGACTTTTCCATCAAGAAAAGCAGTGTCCATAGTTTTCACTGTTTTTAAAATGTGATTAAATGGAAATGTTTGCCCACAGCATGTATCTGGAATTAATACAGTACAGGAAGAAACTGACACGACAACTTCTGAAGCCCAGCATAACTCACTGTGAAGCTTAGAATTAATTCCTCCATCATCAAAGGGCTTTTTTTTTCTCCTTTCCCGATCGCTCGTCTGTCCTCCTCCCGGCTCCACTGGAAATGAGAAGGGCAGTTAGAGAGCTGGAAATTAGAGCGCAAGAGAGAGAGAGGAAATGAAAGTGAAACCCAATCCGTCCTCAATCAGTGGCTGTGTGTCAACAGCAGCCATTAATGCAGGCTGTGATGGGAAACGTGCCTGGGGCCATGGAGTAAGGGATTGAGAGAGGTGTGCGTTGGCCAGCACACTGGGCTGAAGTGGAGTCGGCATTTACCGCCTCAATCACGGAGAGACACTGACCCCCGCCATCTTCGTCTTGCACCATATTGCACCATGTCCCTCATCACCTTCATCCCTCCCTTTCCCTCTCCCTTCTGAGCCTCTTCAGTTCCTCTCCCTCATCCTTCTGTTGGAACAATTTAACTCAGTGGATTAAGTCTTTATTTAAATGCTTGTTTTCTTTTATCCTGTTTGTAATATTTTTGAATGTTTCATACTCATTTAAAGTTGCTCTGTTAATGATTACAGATTGTTGTAATGTGCAGTTAGGAGCATGACAAAAGTGTAAGTACTCAGAAGTTTTTATTTTAAAGACAATACAAACAATCAAACTAATCACTGTCCATCGTGGGGATCAAAGCATCATGAAAACTAGGAAGGAGAACTGGAAAATAAATCACAAGGAATAACAAAGATTTGAACTACAAAATTCATGACTAGACTTTGCAACAAGAACAGAAACAACAGGGCATAAATAACCAAACATGTTCGGAACTAGACAAAGAAAAGTACACAATCAAATAACACACCAATAATGTGGCAGGTGCAGAGACAGGACTAGAACAGAAACAAAAGCACATGACAAAATATAAACTGGAGCACATGGAGCATAAAGACCAGCATACAGAAGAAGACTTTAAATGTTATTTACTTCTAAACATTAATTACTATTTTGAACCTTTCCGAAGTACCATTTACTCAGAAGGGTTTTTTTACAGCAAAAAATGAACATAGACATTTTTCTTGATGGACAATACAGATCAATACAGCATTTAAAAATTAAGATCATATTGTAGCATCAATTTGAATCAATCACAACATAACATGACACGGTAGAATTGCAGTCTCTCAGCGCCATGATCTCCGATTTGACCTTGTTTTCCTGTGTCCATGTGGGTTTCCATTGTTTCTCAAAATGGTGCTACTGGGTTTGAAAGTGTGTGTGCATGGTGCACTGCAGTGGACTAGCATCCCATCCACCTTAAACCCAGTGCTATGAATGAATGAATAAATGAATGAATGAAAAAATTTATATGGTGTCTGTCAGTTCACCTCTTAACCTGTGCAAGTTTGTGAACCTCTGCTATGGGAAACAGTCAGAGCCAGTGTGTGGACACTCTTTATCGATTTATCGGTCTGTTTGTGTTTATGCATTAAAGACTAGTGGATTTTGTTTTAATCATGTATAAAAAAATGTTTTTGTGTTCAGCACTACTAGCACTCGCATATACTCATCTTGTTTTACCAACTTGTCAATCAAAGCACTGTGACTTATAGAGCTATTAGTCTGGAAATCTAAAGGCACATCTCATTAAAGCCCTTTGTCATACTCACTCCATCACCCTGTCGTGTTAATTATTGTTATACAGAGGGACAAATGTGTGTAATTGCTAATTATTATTGCTATTCATGCTGTTATTAGTATGTAAATGTATTACTCTACTGTGTTTTGTGTGTATTTTCCAGTGCCAGGCCCTCCCTCCCTCTGGGTTCAACAGGACTCGGAGAGCTCCGCTGTGGTACGGTGGCTCCCTCCAGAGATTCTTCCCCCTGGTCTAGAGCTCCTTGGTTATCGCCTCCAGTTTGGCCGTAAAGATGTCCCGCCATTGGCGACACTGGAGTTTGCACCATATGAGCGTGAGTTCTCTGTGTCCAGCATGCACCGGGGCGCCACCTACATCTTCAAGATTTCAGCCAAATCGCGCTCTGGTTTTGGCGAAGAGGCCAAACAGGAGCTGAGCCTTGATGAAGAGGCACCACATGGCTACCCACACCTCAGCACCACTTCTAATATCACCTGCTGCTCAGTGCACTTCTCCTGGCTGCCTCCGGTTCTAGCTGAGCGCAACGGCGCTATCACAGAGTACACACTGGCATACCAGGAAGCGGGCACTGCCAGCATGCCCCTAGAGTTGCGCTTGCCAGCCACTGAACACAGCTTCACATTGAGCAGCCTGAAACCGGACTCTGTTTATGACGTCAAAATTCGCGCACACACCAGCGTAGGTCCCGGGCCCTACAGCCCGACCATCCAGTATCGCACAGTGGCCCTCATCACAGGTAGGGCTTGCTTTTCTGTTTCTCTTTCTCCGGAAAACCAAAAAAAAAAAATCCAGACAACATCACAACCCCCGCACTGAAAATCCAAGCACCTACACCGTGAATCGATTATACTAACGCAGGGGGGATGTTCACCTCACTAACCACAATCAAGGTAAAAGTCGAGTCAGTAAGTTAAAAGTCAGTCAGTTTTGAAAGGGAGGAACGCCGAACTTGCGAGGTAAGTGCTGAAAGGTCAGACACGCTTCTCACAGTGCAAGAACACACAGACACACCCAAACGCACCCTCAATTAGCCACACCCCCTCAGGTATGGCCAGGTAGGAGCTGAGAGGAGAGTCGTAACTCAGTTGTAGGCAGTGATGATGCAGATTTTTTGTTTCTTTTTGCGTCTTTGTTTTTTTATTATTTTTGTTAAGTTCACCCACCTTTTCCCGTCCTATTATGGTTTTGTGGCATGGAAACCCAAGACACACTCCCAACAGCTGTAGGCATGCTGTGATTTGGGCTGTCCTCTTGTCCCTGCCTGACTCAGTGGGACAGTGCCAATCCAGAGGGAACCCAGAAAGGGACAAAGTCTGTCTCTGGGGTTTGTGGGAATTTCTTATCCACTCTGGTTTGGTAGGGTCTATCTGACCAGGCTAAGTCATGTCATCCTGTGCTCCATGGGTCTTTGTCCACCAGAAAGTGTTCTGTTCTGTTTGTCCTAACACCTTTATTCACCTCCTTCACAGCAATCACCACACACCACGTACTCGTCGGAACCCATCAGGAATAGAGGCTTCCGGTCTCTTTTTCTCACTGTCTGTGTCTCTCTCTCTCTCTCTCTCTCTCTCTCTCTCTCTTTATTTCTTTGTTTTTCTCTTCAATATCCTTTGTCATCTTGACTAAAGCAGCTGTCTGTGTCTCTTTTTTCCATTCTTATCCACATTCGTGTGGCCAGATGTTCCTAAAAACTTCACAGTTAAGTTGGTCACCAAGACAACAGTGTTGCTGGCATGGAAGTTTTCTGACAGCCGCTACCCATACCGCTGCATGGTGAGTGAGACGAAACCAGATATTCAAAACAACAGCCTGAAAGTATCACGTTTATATGCATATATATCTGACTTTCTAATCTGTATCCCATTTTTCCTTACAAGCTGTTGAAATTCATTCATATTTGAAACATTTTTACTGCCCATTAAGTTATAAGTATTAAGTCATCTGTGAAAATTCACCACAAAACAAATGAGTTTTTTACCATTGGAGTACACTGCTAAACGCAGTCTCACATCCAGCTTGAGACAGATTACATGCTATTATATAGTTATTCATTAAGTGATAAGTGCAACCTGAGGCCTTAGCCATTACATAATAAAAGGCCAGGTGGACACAGGATCAGCACTCAGAAACACTCTTTCACTTGAGGTCCTTCACCCCTATCCTTTAGTAAGTCGTCTTCAATTTCTTCCGGCCACAGATTGAATACCACCGCCAGAAAGTGGACATAGATGCGCGCATGACCAAAGCTCTCATCACCAACCTGAGAGCCAACAGCACCTATGAGTTCCGCATCACATGCCTGGACAGTGGCGAAGGAGGCCCCAGACACCGGCTTGTGGCTCGCACCGCTCCCTCCATCCTCAACAGCAAACCAGAGCTAGACGTGAGGAGAGAACCAGACAACACCGTCACGGTCATCCTCCCTCAGCTCGAGACCAGGGACACGATCAAGTGAGTCTCCTTCACATCTTTATCACTCTGAATCACAGGTAGGAAATCCAAAAAATAAATGTTAACCAGAGGCAGCTACCTTACTTTCCACTACTGTCAATGTCTTATTTAATGGTTTTGCATTTCAGACAGACTCTGGTTTATAGTAGGATAGATATTGAACTAGTGGGAGCCATTTTATGCAACTACACTAGACTTCAGTTAATAACATAGATAGGTAACTAGATCTGCAAGACTAATCTCTTGCAAATGATCCACTTAACTTTGAATTTGGGAAGTTATACTGTACAGTAGGTCAGAGCATTATGCTAGTTTGCTAAGATTATTAGAGATTATGCATTGACCTTCTCAAAACATAGTAATGGTTTTGTATGTCATTTAAGGAAAGGCGTAGTACTTTATTTCCTGTTAAAAGGGTTGCAGACACCTTCCAGACTAAATAAGTTGAGGGGATGTTTGGTTTGGTTTTCCAACTCAGAGGTTAGAAGTTATGGTTTTAGGTATAACAGTTGGTCTTGAATTGTGGATTCACAGAGAAATAAATAAAGAAGCTGCCTTTCAGACAGGACCTAGTTTATCTTAGGACAATGCAAATACAAATACTTGTTCTGATTGGAACTCTATTCGGCTGGTTTTGGTTTTCTGACAGTCATTTGAGTTTCTTTGTTCCAAGTCTACTTCAACCTCACTATAACAGTAAAGTTTAATTGTGGCACACAGTCGGATTTGTATTGGAGACAGTCACTGCTCCGGTGCAGGACAGCTCTTACTTGTGGTTTTATATTATTTATTCATGTGACATTTTACCTGTGCTATTTACAGATCTGTCTATGTGGTAGTGGTTCCGCTGAAGAAAGGCAGAGGGCCGAATAGACACATCAAGAGCCCAGATGAAATGGATCTGGAGGAGGTACACAGCGGTGAAATTCCCTGTCTGAATACTGTATAATCTCCTATATTTACATATCCAGAATCAAAATATGTACATTCCAGCATTTAAGATCACATGTTCTGCTTTTAGTTACCTAATATAGGTCTGCAGAAAGATGTTTTGGTATTACTTGATGGGGGAAATGCTCTATCGATACATCCAAACCTTATTTCTTACATTGGTATTTCTAATTAGATTTTAAAAAATCCTAAAAAACAATACTAACAATGAAAAAATACTAAAGTGTCCTAAATATTTCTGTTTATATATTTAACAGTTCCCTACCAACACATATTGGAGTCTCAGGTGACATTTTATTGCTTATAAAAATTTGATCAAAAATCAAACCTGAAGCAATTTTTAATAAAATGACGTAATGAGAAGCACTTATACACAGGCGTGCTCTAGCCAATCAGATTGTAGCCTCAGAGATTCTGAAGACCTGTAGGCAGAGCATCTGTGATTCAAACTAGTTTTGCTGCAAGTGTCTGAAACGAAACATTTTAAAGTGATGTAAGCACATTTAAACTTAAAATACAAGTTTGACAAAGCAAATTTTTTTCAATTTCACATCCATGTCCGAATGCCAAATCAGTCTTCAACATGACTGTGAAACAGCCGAACATCCTTATTACCTCGGGGGAGCTCAGACTAAACCAAGCCGAGCATTTCTGAAGTTTTCTCTCAGGCCAGGGGACAACTGAATTACTCTTCCTCTTTCTTTACCACTCTGGGATGCTGCTAGACTTTAGCCACTCAACCTTGAGCCGTGACTGCCACAAGGGTATATTGGCTACTGGATGATTCGTTCCTCCGTTGTTTTTTCGCCGCCCTTTTCTTCTCCTAGATGACTCATTCCATTTTAATCTGGGCTAAACTCCAGCAAACATCTCATTGACTCCAGACCAGAGGGAAAATTAAGATGAAAGAGCTTAAAAACATTTTTGCAGGATGAATGGGAACTTCTGTTTTTCTCTAGACTTTTCCCTCTCTGTCTGTTCTCAGTTGCTGAGGGACGGGAGCATGAAGCAGAGACACACGCGCACAACACGACAGCTGCGCCAGGTAGACGTGAAGAAGCCATACATCACCGCCAGCTTTAAACCCAGCAACATGCCCCCAGCATTCACGCTGGGCAACAAGATTGTCTACAACGGCTATGAGAACCGCGTTCTAGAGCCGGGACAGGACTACGTCTTCTTTATCCTGGCCGAGCTCAACTCCACCAGTGCGGTAAGTTGGCACGTTCAGCGCTCTCAGTACTCTCTGTCTCGAGTCACAGCTCAAATAAATATCACGATTTGTAGCATTCACAATATAAAAAGTGAATAAAGAATGTAAATGAAAATAAATAAACTAATAAACAACAATAGATCAGTTCTCTACTATTCACATGCTTACAAAACAAATAAGATTTTTCAACACTCCAGTGTTTCACATAAAGACAAAGAATAAAGAATCAGCTCAGGTCTTAAGTCAGATATCTTGAATGTGGGTGTGTTTTTTAGAAAACGTTTGTGGCCAGCCCTTACTCTGACTCCATCATGGCCCCCGACGTGGACCCCCAGCCCGTGGAGACGGGTGGAGACGGCCTCATCTGGGTGGTGGGACCTGTCCTGGCCGTGGTCTTCATCATCTGCATCGTCATCGCCATTCTGCTTTATAAAAAGTGAGTGAAGGGGGAAATTAATCAAAGGGGGAAATGAATCGAAGGGGGAAATGAATCGAAGGGGGAAATGGCTCTTGCATGACGCACTGACTGATTTGCTGTTAAACCTTGAGTTAATGGGAGCATATTTAATGAACACCTTACAGTATGATATGAATAGTGATGTCAAAATTCCTCATCCATTAAAGTGTACAGATATCTACAGCAGCCAGTAGCAGTTAACAAAACAAGTTTTTCCTTTTTCCTTTACTGTCAATGTCACATTTCTTGTCCCAAGACTGCTTCTTTAATTTTGCAGTATACGTAGCTGTTAGGCTAATGTAAAGCTCCATCTTGAATCTGAAGCTCCTCAGTCAGCACTGAAGTACTATCTGGACACTCTGAATAAGGCATTAGTTTAATGTCACACCACATAAGCATCAGACTCAGGTAGGTGTTTGAGGCCTGAAGCTTGCATTAGAAATGATTTGGATGATGACACAGTTCCAAATTCATTTATTCATCTTCAGTAAACTGCTAAGGGTCACAATGGATCCCGAGTCTATCACAGGAACACTGTCTGCCTGGCTGCAGGTTTTTGGGAGGTGAGAGAAAACGAACACTAGGTCCACATGTGAAACTCACATACAGACAATAACCTGAGCTCAGGATCAACCGGGAGACCCTGGAGCACTGATGCAGCAGCGCTACCATTTTAATATATATCATAAAACCGTTTCTGTATTAATGATGTTACTGAGGCAGCTGTGTTCATTTACATGCAGTGTGCATGATGTTAAACCTGAGGCCATAAAACGATCTTACTTGTTTGCAGCATTAGTGCAAAGCTGAAGAACGTGGGACAGAATATGTCCTAGATAGCCGATTCCATTTGGGCTAAATTTTTCAATCTTAGCAAAGTGTTTAAAAATTTAAACTGATGTTTCTTAGTGTACAGCAAAGCACATGCTCATAGATGTGAACTCAGCATTCTGAAATATTAAAGCTGAACCGTGTACTACTAGGCACAGTCATACCTCTGTGTGTGTGTGTGTGTGTGTGTGTGTGTGTGTGTGTGTGTGTATGTGTGTATTTTTTGTATTATTGTATCTTTTTAGTATTTTTATATTCTGCAGTTTTATATCTGAGAGCGAGTGACTATAAGATAGTGTTTCCCTCTAGCTGCCCTTGATCCTGACCTTAACCGCTATGAGATCATATAGTTGCACACTGAGCCATGAAACACACACTCCGCCTTTTACAGGTCGCTCCTGATGCAGATGAGTTCTCTCTGACACCTGCTCTGTGAATTCCAATGCGTCCTATTGATTTTTTTCCCCCTTCTTTCTCCTTTTCTGTTATATATTTATTTCTCTCCTTGCTTTCATTGGAAACAGCAAACCTGACAGGTAAGGCTCTGCTGTACTTTATTGCTGTTTTCAAAACAAGGCGAAACAAAAATAACCTGCCTCAGCATAAAGTGCTGGAATTAATTAGATGGGGGAGTCACATGCCACAAGGAGAAAGTCTGCTCACATTTAATACCACTTTCTCTTGGCTTTGCTTTGTTGGGAGTCTGTTTGTGGAGTTGTGGAGGCTGCATGTCTGTGGAGGGCCAATGTTTTGGTCTTTACGTGTGTGTATGTTTCTTTTTCAAGCAGCAAAAGGAAAGAATCAGAGCCACGTACCAAATGTCTGCTCAACAATGCTGAGATCACACCGCATCATCCCACTGACCCTGTAGAGATGAGGCGCATCAATTTCCAGACTCCAGGTACACACACACACGCATACACAGACAATCACACACAGGGCGAACTCAGACATGCGTACACTGTATGGACTTTCACACATTGGAGCATTCCTGCCATGCATTTCTAAACTCTATAAAGGTTTTACACACTCTCTCGCTCTCTCTTACTCTCTCTCTCTCACTCACTCTCTCTAACTCTCTCTCTCTCTTTCTCTCGCTCACACACACACTTGGCAAACTCACACATGCGTACACAGTATGGGCTTCCACACATTGCTCTTTTAGCTTTTTAAATACTGCTGCAAAATAGAACTTTTCCTTTCGTGTACAAAACTGCAGGATATTTCTATCATTATGGGGACAGTTGGTCTCCACCAAGGTACCAAGATATACAAAATGCCGACATACACCCAGACAAACACACACACACACACACATTATATTCTAACACTTTCTTTTCTTGCACAGTTCAACACATGTAGTGTTGTGATTACAGAATCTCTGAGATGGGTCTGGCTTGTGATTTTAAAGCAAAGTCACAATCTTTTCATGTGTTTTTTTGGACAACCTGCAAAAAAAAAAAAAAAAAAAAAAAAAATTTTTGCTCACTGATTGATGAGACATCCGGTCAGTCCATAAGGCTTGATTTACATTCTGTCAATAAACTCAATGAAGAAGAGTAGCAAGGAGTTCACAAGGAATCCCATCCTCCTGTTCTTTATAAGTCTCACTGCTTTGCTTATGGTTGCTATGGTTTACTTTTGAAAAGTGCAATAAGCCTGGGCATGTTCCTACTTCACATTAATTCCTATTATATTTTCTGGACCATACATTTAAAGAAATTCATTGGACTATAAGATACACGCCCCAAATTCTTTTTTAAGTGTAAGGAGTAAAACACTTCTACCGTTTGTGCAGTTATGAGGAAATAAGCATCAGCAGGCTTGACTGATTTCTAACAAGAGCACAAATCTAAAATGCTTTATTCCTCTCATACCACAGCAGTTTTTTCCAGTTATTATGAATACGATTTTTTTTTTGTTATATTTTATTTATATTTAAAAAAAAGTTCAATTACATTATAGCAGCTGAATACAGTTGCTCCCTGTCTGTGTGCTAATTCCTAACATCGGTCAATTCAGTGTAGAAGTGTAGAGCACCTGCTCGAGAGCAAAGCTGTGTCTTACAGTCTGGATAACACGGTGCACTGAGCTGCACTCATCTGTGTGATTAATGGCAGCTGCCGCAGCTGCATGAGGCTGAAGCTGGACTTCTGCTGACCTTCTGAATCAGAAAGTCTCCATCCTTATCACCCTGGACTCTCTCTCTCTCTCTCTCTCTCTCTCTTTATTTTACTTTCAGTTGATTACAGAATGCGTATTAAATTCCTTTATATAAATGACAGATCTTTCTCTCAGTATCTTGCACTTTTTCATGCTGCATCTGTATTACTCTTTTCTCTCTGTTTTATATGTTCTGTAATTCTTCCTCTCTTTCTCTTTATCCTTGTCTTTCTCTGCGTCTTGACCTATTTTTCTTCATCCACTGTCTCTGTCTGTCATTCCTCTCTTTATGGTTTTTTCTTATTCCTTTCATGCTTTCCTTTTCTGCCTCACTGTTTTCTCTCTCTCTCTCTCTCGCTCTCTCTCTCTCTCTCTCTCTCTCTCTCTCTCTCGCTCTCTCTCTCTCTCTCTCTCTCTCTCTTCCTTTCATCCATCTTTAGTGTCTGTCCATCAGTGACTCTCATTTTGCTCTCAGTGCCTCAGTGGCTGTTTCTCGGTCTTATATCTCTTCTTCTCACAGAAAGAGAGAGAGGTGAAGACAGAGGGAAGGAAGAGGAGGGGAGCCTCAGTAATCACTCCTCCATCCGGTGCTCTCTTACTAATGGTTGTAAAATGAGCAGCGTCACTTTCATCTTGTTTGGGTTTTTTTTTCTGCTCCATCCCTGCTTTCTTCTCCCTCGTGAAAAAATAAGGTCCTTTTTAAAGTCTCACATTCACATTCCATTTTATTAATTGAGTCACATTCCTCATGGCTTGCATGGCATCCTGTCATACGGAACAGCGTCATTATCTCTGTGCACGGCGGATTTCATTTAAACGGATGTTTTAGGCCAATTACACTGAGCGCCTGAATGTTATGCAGACGCTTCCATTAGCTAATAGCAGTTACTGGTCAAACTACACACACACGCATCACATAACATGAGTTGAGCACGGAAGCTAATCTTCATTTACACACGTTACGTGCAATTCGAACAAAATTAGGTGCGCATGGGACATGGCATTTGGTTAGGAATTCTGTCAAATTATAAAAAGTAAAAAATCTTATCTTAAAAGGTTAGTGTTCTTTTAGTGTCTTTAACAAGTTTTAAATTTCAACTTTCAACAAAACCTTGTCTCAATGTCTCAATTAGCTGGATTCATTTCTGGCAAATCTATAAAAAGTTAGCTTTTGATCTGTTTATAGTTACAGCTAATGTAGAATTTACACATTATCTGGTTATAACTTATGTAATAGCAGCAGTTACCAAGCAGTTTCAACTCCTCTGTCATGGAGATTCCAGCTTTATCTCTTACTTTTTACAAAGACGAGTCTTTACGAAATAAACAAATAATAAAATCCCATTACAGAAATGATCCCCATGTCAACAATTTATTAAGTAACAATACATTTTAAAGTACCCAACTTTAGGTTACACTGAGCGTCTGTCATCTTAAAAGTATCTTTCTTTCTTTCTTTCTTTCTTTCTTTCTTTCTTTCTTTCTTTCTTTCTGTATATTGTTTCTTTTTTCTTTCTTTCTGTATTTCTTTTGTTTCTTCTTTCTTTCTTTCTTTCTTTCTTTCTTTCTTTCTTTCTTTCTTTCTTTCTTTCTTTCTATCTTTCTATCTTTCTGTATGCTGTATGTTCATGTTAAAGATCAGTCTGTTTTTTCATCCCTGGAGCTTCATATCTGACCACTTGTTCATGCCCGCATGAAATTGAAATCCTCCCACTAGCATTCTGGGAGTTTTTGTGTGTGTGTCCTGTGGGTCCTGGTCTAGATGCAAACCTCTAATCTCAGCCAGATTCAGTGTGAACCTTTCAGGCATGCATTCAGAAAATATTCTAAAAATACATCAGGAATAGCGCACCTGGAATTCCTTTCTGTATTTGTATCAGTATCACATTATCTGTTGATTCACTTTTCATATTGAGCTCCATCCTCAGTGTGGACGTGTGTGTGCTGCTGATGAGCGTCCCAGTGGGAGAAAGTCCACCATTATTCTCTTTAAGCTCATTTGTGTTGGGGCTTTAGGAGGGGATGTGGCAGACTAATGAAGGGATTCCTCTTTATCTCTCTCTACCACATACACACTGTTTCTCTCTCTCTTTCTCTCTCTCTCTACTACGTACACACTCTTTCATATTTGTCTCTTTCCTCTCTCAACCTTTTATTCTTATTGTGTCACTCTGCAATTGTGACTTTTTCTCTTCCTTTCCAAGGCAAATACACTTCCTTAAGTTCCAGTTTTATGAGACAGACACACGCACACACACCCACACCCACACCCCCTCCCACACACACACACACACTCACAATGTAAGGGATGACATATTCAGACTGATTCTGCTTGTCCTCCTCGCTCATAGATTCCCAGATATCTGAGGTTTGATAAAAGACAAAATGCCTCAGGTGGTAAATGCTGCATTTTAATGTCAAGTGCGATTCATGCAGTAGACATAGGTGTCATCAAGTTCTTCCTACATGAAGTGCTGTTCAGCATCATATCCTTAGCTCTGACCTTTACTCTTGTGTCATTTGGAAGAAACAGGAGTTAGAGTTGTTCTTTATCTCATTCCTCATGGTCTTCTTCTGTATAAAACAAGGTTCTATATACTCTAACAAAGAAACAGATTTTTTTATAACAAATAAACAGTGTAGGCTAAGGTTTTCTTTGTGTATAGTAAGTGTTGCTCTATATCCACTCAATAATCGTACATTTCACCCTAGCAAGCAACAGAACGAGAGGGAGCCATTCATCTTGTGTGTACCAGCAAACACAAAGCCATGGTGTCTTCAACAACACAAGCACATCACTTAAATTCTATGCTAATTAGAGATCATGAGATGCAAAAACACAAATGATTGTTTTGAATGATTATTGTGCCTCTGCTGAGTGTATGTAGAAAGTACAGTCAGCTCGCTTTGAATTCAAATTCAATTCAGATCACTTAAGTTTGTGCAGAACCAAATAAACTATGGACATTGTCTCAAATCAGCTTTACAGAACATAAGAAACATAATACAAACAGTTTAATACTATACAAAGATTAATATCATACAAAAGTTCAAGATTAATATTCCATATTATTTAAATACATATTTAAATGTGTTTGTATTTATCTCCAATGAACAAGCCTGAGGTGACTGTGGTAAGAATAAACTCCATTAGATGACAGAGGAAGAAACCTTCAGAGGAACCAGACTCAAAAAGGAACCTCATCCTCATTTGGGTGACACTGAAGAGTGTGATTATAAATTGTTATAAACACCAGTCAGTGTTATGATTAATGTCCTTTCTACAGTCAGATACAGTCCAACAATTGTGTATTGATTAGGAGGTTGTTGTCCGTTGGCTTTGTTGCTAATCTGCCAAGCACGTAACATATTACATATTTTTTTTACATTGATTAGAGCTCTATGTATTTTGTGTTTAGATCTAGATGTAGCTACTATTGTTTTTACTCAGAACAAAAACAAAAAACTGAACAGGCCACGCCCACAACAGACTGTTTGGTAGGTTGGTACAAGTGACATGAGACAAACCTTTCCCATTCAGTCCAAGCATAAGGGAAGTGATGACTATTCTGTGGTTTGTTTTGCATATTGTTTTGCATATTATTTACATGATTATCAGTGTAATCCATTTTAATCTTTAAGAGGAGTTATTGCCTTTTCTTTTGTGCTGTTCTTTACAGATTCTGGTCTGAGCAGCCCTCTAAGCGAAGCCACTTTTGACTATGAAAGTTAGTTCCTCCTGTGTTTCTGCTTTGTGCATTGTTCCTGCTTAAACACATCTCTTTTTTCCTCCTCACAAGTCACCCATTCAGCACTAATTTTTTTTTGTAACACAGCTTTGGTTGCTGGTTTTGTCCTTCCCCGGGCTGATGGGTTGCCTGTTGTTAATCCACTTTAGAACCCTGATGCCACTGCTCCTGTGGGGATGAGGGGTTTTATTCACTCCTGTGTGTGTGTCACACTGTGCACCTTCTCCCTCACTTACACCCCCCCACAACACACACACACAGGAGAAAACTAGTGAAAAACCAAGACTTTTCTTTTTATATATAACTGCACTCACACAGGTAAAATTCAAGCTGTTTCTGCTCATTATCAAAACCTGACCTAGAGTGTGGAAATGTGTAATTGTGGGGGAGGAAGGCTGTTGTTTTTATTGCATTCAGTGATCGCATCTTGATTCCATGGGATAAAAGGAGGACAGAGAGAGAGAGAGTGAGAGCGAATATTCTGAGAAAAAATGAGGGGGAAAAAACCTGTCCTTGAAAAAGACGAGCTCTGTCAGTCTGATATTGAATATCCTTCAGATAAATACCCACGGTCTTCAGTGGTGGGAAAAAGAGCACTGAAAGCTGTTATTTGCTGCACCGAGGAATGGAAATACGTGTTAAGCAAAGGGAGTAAAATGAATGACACCCTGGGAAGAAAAAAGACGACCAAAGATATAAGGGGTGAAAAATTGGTGGGAAAAGAATAGAAGCCGGTAACTTTGTAGTAAAGATAGCATTCAGTTCAATTATTATTATTATTATTATTATTATTATTATTATTATTATTATTATTATTAATACTGAAGTGTATTAGAAGGATAAAGGATAAAATGAGCATGAAATGTAACAGTGCACGTCCTCGGTCTCAGCCCGGAGACCATGTGGCATTTAGAGCAGAGCGCTACGAAGTGCATGGGAAATTGAGGACAGCTAATGTGATTATGCAGATTATGCATGCTTAATTAAATCACAGGAAGTTTCGGGGGGGGGATGTCAACCTTTAGCCAACTTCTGACCTCTCGCTCTCTCTTTCTCTCAACAAAATCCAGAAATGGCTAAAGCGCAAGCCATTGAATAACTGTTGATATTAGGATTAACTTGCATAAATAGGCAAATAGACGAATGTCCTCGTCCCCCTTGTTTCCTATTTACATGGGCAGTGTTGTGCTGGTAATGGGATTAACTCCCAGCATGCTCAGCTGGCGTTGGCCTCTCTCTGGTTCATGGCTGAAAATATCATGCTGTATTTGTGTTAAGCGGGTGTAAGGGTATGTCATTCATAATATCAGTACTAATGACTGCCTGAGCTATTGGTTTAAGGGGTCAGGAGGGAGTTAGGTCATACTGCAGCTTGCTTAGCTTTGGCTGAAGTGAAATGAAGCAGCGTGCACATGCAGTGTGTGACCCTGAAACTGTCCCAGCCCAGGCCAGGGCTCCTGCACACACACACACACACACACACTCACACACACTCACACACACACACACACACACACACACACTCAGAAGAACCTACGTTTAAAAAGTGCACTAAATTCAGCAAACAAAGCATTTTGCTTTCACTATCATTATGTCTAAGTTCTTATTTAGCCTTATACCACAGCACTGTTGAATTTTCCACTGTTTATTCCTGATTAGTCAGAAGGTCTATTTTCTTTGCTAGCAGTTCAGTTTTGCCTGCATGGTTTACATTAATGACATTTTCATTCATTTCTATAGTAAGAACTCGGAGACTTGCAGGGTGGACACACAAACATAACACAATAATACATATGTATATAATCATTGATTTGATGATTTTTTTTCTGTAAGGAGATGTTCAACATTTCTGCAGTCTCCAGTTTCAGCACATTTTTACATTTTCCGACATGAAAAAGACTTCAGAACAAAAAGCTTCATTTATACCTGCTAGAAATGTCCACACTATAAAAACAAAGCTACAAATGGATAACAAGTATGTGCCTTTCATTATTAAATACAAGATACCGGCAGCTTGCTGTGGTATAAGCGGAATAAAATACAGATACGCTTTTATGGTAAAAGAGCAGACTTCTGAGTGATAACAGTAACTATGCTTCTTTTCCTATAACATTAAGGCCCAGAATGTGTTCTTCCTTCCATTTTGAATGCTGTAATATTGTAATTCACTTTATTTAAATTTCATATTGAAATTCCCATTTCATCCAGTGAATTGAATTACAGAAATATTCATTTCTACTGTGTGGTTATGGGGATTTAATCATTATTTTAGAGCAAAGTTAATGATGGTGTAACTTCCCAAATCCCAAGTGCTAGAGAAGCTGATCTACCATAAAAACAGGGGGAAAGGCATATTACAATTAGTCTAATGCAAACATATACACAACAGTAACTGGCAATGACTAAAAGTTTATTACAAAAAAAGGGAAAAAAGGAAGAGAAGTCTTTTTGTTGAGTCTCCTTTTGAGCCACTCAGACTAATTTCTTTCTTTCTTCCTTCCTTTCTTTCTTTTTTTAATCTGCTAAATGATTTAGTCGATACATTCTTTCGAGAACACACCTCCATCTTTCCTCCTCTGAAAAAAATAGGAAAAGTTGGATTCCGGATCCACATTTGATTACATTCATTAAATATTAGTGGATTGGGAGATGCTCTTTGCAGCATGGGAAATATTTCTCAAAGCCAATTTTGGATTTGTTTCAACTCATTGATTCCCTAAATCAGTTTGAGAAGAGGGTATTTGTCAACAGGAAAGACTGATCCATTTTTTTTGCTTGCGCAGAGAGACGTATGGCTGTGTCTATGCTGCACATATCAGCCGTGCAGAGAGCAGCCATCCTGCTCTGGGGTATTGTTTTTTTCTCCCTTTTTATTATCATAGAGCCCCAAAAAATGAATTTCATCAGTGTGCTGCTATTGCGAAGCTATTAAAAGCCACTTTTCCCCATAGCATTAAGAAGTAATTGGTCTGTGGTTTCTCCGTCACCTTAGCAATTGCCCATAGGTCCCCTCCTTTATATCCTTTGGATAAAGGCACTAGGGTTTTGTGTGTGTTAGAGCCCAGAGTGAGAAAAAATGCAGAGCTCTGGCCTGGTCAGACAACAGCCCCTAACACCAGCCGCTATTTTATATCTTATATGTCTGGACTGACGTTCTGAATCCCTCTCAATCATACACACACATACACACAGACACACACACTGATAGCCCAATCCCTTGTTTTTTGTTGTGTTTTTGACTGTGTGTCTTTCTCTACTGGTGCTGATGTAGGAATGATGAACCATCCGCCCATCCCCATCACAGAGCTGGCAGAACACACCGAGATGCTCAAAGCCAACGACAACCTGAAACTCTCACAGGAGTACGAGGTGAGCCCCTAAAATAACGTTTTAATGCTCGTCCTGGATTTCTCATTAGTAACATCTTCAGTGTCATTAAACAATTAAAATTGAGAAAAGAATCACTCACACTTTTAATTTTCAATGCTAGTCTTGAAATCGATCTGTATTTTGCATTGAGACTGTGCCAGCAATAACAATGTCTGCACAGCACACAGCTGCTAATACTTAGGAATAATAGAGCACCAACCAACAAATTAGTACCAGAATCAATATTTTAATAAAAAATAAAAAAAAAACAACATTTGTGTTTCTCAATGTTTTATAAGCTGAATCAAGCAATGACATTTAAACAAAGAGCAAAAAGCTGCTGTTACTCATCAATTTAATAACGTTAGGCGAACTTCTACCACAGCATTGGTTGAATGCTCGATTATTATTTTTCAAAAAGTTCTTTCTATAACATGACTGTTAGTATTAATATGTTTCAGTGTCCATTGTTTCTTTAGTAACAATACATATGGAAACAAAAATTGTGGATGTGGTGACGTTTATTTAACATTTATGGGTGGAGTCTTCGTTGTAAACAATCTCTGTCTCAGTACCGATGTCTGCATCTGTTTTCTCAATACAAATGACAGGCTGCACAGTGCATGCATGTTTGTGTGTGTGTGTGTGTGTGTGTTTGTGTGAGGCTGGTGAATCTCAGTTATAATGTAGATATAACGTATAACAGAAACTCCCACAGCATTAAATCTAAGTATAAAACTGATGTCATTGAATTAATGTCATTCATTTATTAATTAAACATTGTAATTGTTGGGAAAATGCTGTAGTATAAGCAGAAGTTATAGAAAATTAATGCTCTGATGGGGTTGCAGCACTCATTTAAAACTAAAAATATTTTACTTATGAATTACTGTCATTGTTAATGCTTAATTTGAGGATAGTACAGTGTGTCATTACTCCTGGTTATTACTCTGGAAAAAAAAGTCATTGGTTAGTTAGTTTTTACCTGAAACTTTCCTTTATTTTCTAAAGCATTGACATCATCTACAGGTCATGTCTAATAAATGGTTGTCCTCTCATGGCTCATCCTGAAGCTTTGTATCTGTGTGAGCTGAGTCAGAGAGCTGAGCTGGTTTCAGAGACGGTGCTTAATCTTGAAATTTAATAAAACAATCATATTTTCTGCAAAATATTTCTGGTATAAACCATTAATCGGTGATGGTACCATGATAACACATTGAACTAATTATTCACACAGACCCCATTAAAATAAGATGTAAATAAGAATGAGGGGGAAATTACTGTCAGAAAATAAGCTCAATTTGCATGGCAGCAGAGAATCACTGGTCTGGTGAAGAAATTACCGATTTACTGGTATACGTCTGATTATGAGCAGCAGTGCTGATGCTAATACTGTTCTCAAACTGAATAAATAGCTGAAAGCAATAGAAAACTGTCATTTTCTTGTAATTTGTGTGTATCTGGGCACAATGATGAGGCAAGAAGCATCGCTGGCTCACAGCCCCAGGGCCTTCCATCCTGAGCTTGGGTTATTGTCTGTCTGGAGTTTCACATATTCTCCATGTGTTTGTTTTCTCTGGTCTCTCCTCACATGTCCCAAAAACATATTAGTAGTTGATTGTCTACAGAAAAGATAGAGTCACTCTCAGTGTTTGCAGGAAAGACTCTGGATCCACTGTGACCCTCACCGAGATGCAGTAGTTACTGAAAATCACTGTGTACAATGCTGCCCCTGCTCTGTTCAAAAGGATAAATGGATAGGACATCAGCTCAGCATTAAATGTGTAGAGAAATCTAAAGTGTGTGACTTGGGTACATAAGCATAGCACAGCGACATTCCTCATATTCAGCTGGTAATTTAACACCTACAGTGTTCACTTAACACAAACAGAGACTTGATTGAAAACTGTAAGAGTCGCTTCACTCCTGTAATTAAACACTGGGGATTTAATATGTTGTTTTTATGAGTCATGTTAAGACGTTTTTTTCTCCCCCACTAGTTCTCCATCCATTGAATGTACAGTACTATGTTATACCAACAGCATTCACTGTCCTCCATCTCATTTATGAGTTCATGGCAGAGTGAACACATGTCCCATAAAGAGGATAGTCTTATTCAGTGGAGCTCAACGTTTTGAACACGAACTGAGCCTAAATGTTGGTTTTTACGACCGCGTCATAAAGTAGCATCATTAATCAAGTCCATTTTTTTCTATTATGAAGAAATCAATGTGGTGTGATTCGTTAATGTTGGCTGCACAGGTTTGAGTGCTGCAGTAAAAGAAAAAAAATGCCGTAAAATGACAAAGTCGTCCTCTGGAGAAGACACAGAAACACATCATAGCCACACATCACAGCCCAGTGAAGGAAGTGCCACTGCTTGTATGGACTCTCTGTCTCTTTCCGTCTCCCTACAGAAAAATAAATGACCGAATTAAACGGAGAAGTGTAATTTTAATTTTGTTATTTACGTGATGAATGGCTGCTCATCGGGGCGCCTTAGTGTGCCAAGCGGAGCTCTCTGGTTCCTGAGTGATTGGTTTTTAGTCGCAAGCTGTGAAGGAGAAAGATGAAAGAGAAAGAGAGGGAGAGAGAGAGGGAGAGAGAGAGGTAGAGGGGAGGAGGAGGGAGTAATAACCTTCTATTTTTTGTAGCCCTTAAGGTCGGGGTGAGAAATCCCATTTCACGAGAGCCAGTTGTTCAAACTGTGTATTTCTGTTCAAATCCACGATTAAATTTGATTGATATTGATGATCTGACTTGAGGATGTTAGAGAGGGGGAAAAAAGATGGAGATGTGAGTGCAGTCTGTTCTGAGAATAGAAGCTTTGCGACATTGCATTTCTAGATCGGAAGATTTTCCCCTTGCTTATAAATTTTTGTATATAATTATTTGGTTAGAACAGGACAGGATGTTACCTCTGGTATCTCATCTACTCTAGTTGTACCTTACTGTTGGGCCAAACTGCAGATAGCTATCATTTGTATCCCTCTTAGTAATGGTAAATTATGCCAGTGTCATCCAGGGCCAGAAGTCTGGACACTGGGTATGTTCTCTGGTTAGGAGGAATGATAAGAGACTGTCAGAGACTCCAGTCATAGGTGTATGTGAGTTCATGTATGTGGAGGAGGGTAATTAGTGGTTCCTTCAAGAAATGTGCATGAGTGGCTCATGTGCCTCAGCGGAAGCTTGTGTTAGCCTTTACCCTCCCTAGCTGCAAGCTGTGATAGCTAGATTGTAGGTGGGAAATATATATATATATATATATATATATATATATATATATATATATATATACATATATATATATATATGTATACATGGGGTATAAAAGGCAAACTCAGTGGTCATTAGTTTGCATTAGATCTTCTAGCATTCCAAAAAACCTTTATGAAACCAAGGAATCCTTTTATCAAAAAGCATAATACAGGAGCTGTCCTCAGGTATTTCCATAAAATAGAGAGTGATATCAATGCTTGGCAGTGTTCATTTTTCGTTTATATGCTGCTTGATGATGCAGAATGTCTTCAGAATGCTTCTGCCTCAACTATTCATCTGAAGAATTTGGCCTCAAATTTGGCCTCACATCAGGTTTAGTCCAAAACATCTGAGCCTAAAACTCAAAACATTTATCACTGCAATTTACACTAATTATACTAATGAAATATTTAAACAAATCCGCATTGTGAATGAACCATGTGGATGATTGATCCTGCACAGTCACTCTGTAGTGATGTGTCCCAGCCAGCAGGGGGCATTTGGTGAGAGTCTTGGCAGTTCAAGTGTGAACAGGTTCCCATAATCACAAAGGGTAAAACTGCTACATCTCCTTATTGGTCCTTATTTAGACCCAGTTTCATTTAGCAGGACCACAACTGTAAATGAAACATCCTTCAAGGCCTAAAGATGGGCAGGAGAGAGAGAAAGAGAGAGCGTTGGGAGAGTGCAAACTCAGAATTGTAATGGAATAGTAAATTACCCCAACAGGGAATAGAATATTTATGCAGAAATTCTTATATAGCGAATGTGATGGCATTTATCTTGCAAGCTTCAAGGCGGTGAGAAACCCCCTCCTCTTCTTCCCACCCTCCATTTCCTCCTCAGGGCGAAGTGCAGAATGCTTTATCAGTATTTCCACTGATATTATTCACTGTCGTGGGAGTGATCTGTCTTAAAGTACCTGGCTAGATACAGGTATATATAGGTTATACAATAGCAAACTAACGTTTAATTAAAGGGCCACTTGGATTGTTTTTGTCACCTGTATACAACTCTCTCTGTTTCTGTGTGTTTGAATTTACTCTAATGTTATTGTAGTACAGCATATCCTTGAGTGGTTCCTCTCCTTCTCTTCCTGCAGTCCATCGATCCAGGACAGCAGTTCACCTGGGAGCACTCTAACTTGGAGGTCAACAAACCCAAGAATCGCTACGCCAACGTCATTGCCTATGACCACTCCCGTGTCATTCTGGCTCCAATTGATGGTGAGAATCAACAAAACTACAAAAAAAAAAAAGGATTTAAAAATAAATAAATAAATTTCACAAATATAAAATTTACAAGGATTACATAGGAAACCCAGCTTAACTTTGATAATCTCATCAAATGAACTGTTATTCATGCCAAATCCAAATGATCTATTTAAGTCAAATGAGTGCTAATCAAGATAGTGATCTATTAGTCATGTCTGAGGAGCTGCTAGTCAAGTCTAGGTCAAGGAGAGGCATCCGATCACAAACCAGCTAAAAATAATATAAAGAAACTTTGGGGAAGATGATGTTTTTATGCTTTGGGACTCAACGTTTCATGACTGAATGAAGACTGAAAGTTTTTCTTTTTCCTCTTCCCAATTTTTCTTCATCAGTGTTTCTTATTTTAATTTTTTTAGTCTCATTTGTGCTGCACTTCCTCAACAGCCCTATTAAAGCCAAGCCTTAACACAGCGTAACGGAATCATCCCAAAGACAGTGCAGTAAATACATAAATTGCTCAAGTCTGAAATTTCTATTTTACAGCACGGTGATTTTGCTATTAGTTGCAGCAGTGGAACGATTCATGCACGTATTTGTCTTTTGCTCACTGAGCTATGACTAAAGCTGCGCACGTCGTCAGACAGAGTAGACGTGTTTTAACGTCACACTCTTTCTTCCTGATTGCTCGTTTTTGCCCGTTTCTCTGTTGTCAAGGAGTGCGAGAAATGAACCCAGTCGAGAATTTCATTGCACTTTGTTTAAGCATGAAAACAACAATTTGGCAGTGCAGCCTCGTGTTTGTTGGTTCTGAGTGTATAATTAACTTGGCTGTGTCTTTTGTTGTTGTTTTATATTATTCTACAGAGTTTTGAATTGGAAGATGACCGCAGAAAGCAGCAAGCACTGAAATGTTTTTTGTGTTCAGTCTGTTATCAAATTACATTCGCATTTATTTATTTGAATGTTGTTTTTTTCATGTGGGCAGAATCTAATCTTAGTGGTAAAAGGCAATGGGCAGGCTCAAGCTTCAACAGTGTACTTAGTTGTTTTCTCTGGGACAGGAGTGTTTGAGGAGTGAAAATCCAGCTATCTAAAATTTCTTACAAGCAGTTAACAGTATTAAATTATCTTTTAACTCAAGTTTACACATAATCAAGTATTAGTATTAAAAACTGCTCTAATTACACAACATAAAACTAGCTTTAGCTACATTTGCACTGAAAATCGAAACTGCATTCATAGGCGGTAAATCATGTCGTTATTTTATAAATATTGTATGTTGAAAATACTTTTTAGCAGATCCAAAAAACGCATACAAATTGAGGATAAAGGACCACATAGTTGTGCTGAAATTAAAGGTATAAACGTTCATAAATTAATCAATTGTATGCAATTGTATGAGGCTGAACTGGTTAAGCAAGTTAAGTATTTTAGATTTTTGTGCTGGTCCCTAATCATTGTGTTATTCCTTTCATCTGCAGTGCGCTGTAGTGTAGGCCATGGAAAAAAGAGAAGCTGCTTTAGGGGAAATTTACAGCTAGCTGGAGGTGACAGGCTACCATGGCACAGAGCTTCGTCTAATTCCAGCTTGTAGCACAATCTGAATCAGGCACTAAATCACACCACTATATGCCACAGGCCACCAGATGAGAGAGAGAGTGAGAGAGACAGAGAGACTCAGGCGTGATGGCTTGTCTTCATGGGAATTATTTTGTATAATGGATAACACTGCCTCAGCATCATGTCAGTGCAGCCCAAACCTCGGTTTCTCACCAGTTCCCAGAATAACACAGTAACCACAGCTACTGTTTCAGCCCCAGCTCTGTAGTTTTGGCTCAAGCGTGTCTAACCAGAGCGTCCACCATTTTTTTTCCTACTCTGCATTCCCAGGCATCGCAGGCAGCGACTACATCAACGCTAACTATATTGACGGCTACAGGAAGCAGAACGCCTACATCGCCACACAAGGGCCGCTGCCAGAGACATTCGGGGATTTCTGGAGGATGGTGTGGGAGCAGAGAGCAGCTACTGTTGTCATGATGACTCGTTTAGAGGAGAAGTCACGGGTAAGACTTGTAAAAGACCATATACTGTACCTGCATTAATATACCTTACATACTAGAGCATTAGAAGGTTATCTAATTATTTTCTGCACATTCTTTACTTTTCCATGTAAAGGAAATTATCTAAATCTAGTGGTATGAATTTTTCTTTTTCCAATACAGAAATATTTTGTAGAAGAAACTACTAAGCTTTAAATTATTTATGTTTTCTCTGAATACTTGAAAATACGTAGAAAAATACATGCCAGATATAAATAATATGATAAAGTACAATGAAATCTATATAATAAAATATAAAATAAAATAATAATATAATAAAATCAATCCTAACAAACTTTTCAATTTTTAAACTTTCTGAATTTCTGTTCTTGAACTGCATTGATTTTTATTCAATACTTTTTAGAAGAAAAAGAATACGAAAAGAGAACGAAACCACAATTTGTTGCTGGTATCAACTGTAAAAATGACCAACTATAAAATTAACATTTTCAAAGGGGTAAATAATCAACAAAAAAAAAGTTTGGATTTCTCTCTCAAGGAAAAGACAAGAACCCTGGAAGGGAAAGCTGTGGGAAATAAAATATTAAGCATTTCTTTCCTGCAATGTGACACATTTTTGAAACTGCATTCTCGAGAAGGAATAAAACTTTGGACTCTAGTCATCAGTGTAGTCGATCCTGGAGAACTGTTTACTTCCTGCACCAACACTGGCACCCATGTTGGAAAAGGTGGTGACATTCATGTTAACATTGCTGCATGCGAGTCGATGTCACCGTCACTGCTGCACAAGCTGCCGACTTTTCTCTTGTTTAATGATAGCTGTGTGGTGGGGAGGGAGGCGAAGCATGGCATCATGTGACTGCTTCTTTTGTTCTTTTGTCCCCCTCACGTGAGGGTACGTTGTCAAAACTTCCCAATACTTAAAGTTAAAAAGTTTTGTAACTGTGTATATGATACAGACTAAAACACGACAGAAGTGCAGTAATATTTATTTTTAATATAAATATTTATTTGTCTCATTTAATGTTGTGGAATGTATGTGATACACATGCACAGTTAAACATCTGTTAATATAGTCATAAGATGTTTGTCATGGTACAGAGAAAGAGCAAACTTGAATCTTGAAGACCTCTCTGTCGGAAAAGCACTGACACTGGAGACTCCCTGCCATAATGTTAGATCAGTGTTAATGTGAACACTATTTTTGATAGTCTCCAGAAAAAAATCAAATTCAAATCTCCTTATGTTTATATGAGCGTCTCTCGTACCAGTCAATGTGTTTTCACTGTAGTAATGTACGTATCAACATCACCTCACATTTATTTCTCTCTAAATCTTTAAAAATACTCACTTTGTGTCATCTCAGAAGGAGAGAAACTGCTCTCAGATCCAGCGTTTTTCACCTTGTCATGGATAATAGTAGAACTTGTTGACATCTGTCTCTTGTATGCTGATCATGCTTTGTTTTCAGAGACAGCTGGTCAGAAACTATTTAAGCAGTTCCATTAATGTCTTATAGTTTTATCTAGCACTTTAGTTTTATATAGTACTTTAGATGACAAGAGTCTGGTGAAAAGCAAAGCAGTGTGGTTCACATCACACATGGATAGACATAATCTTTGTACAAATGTCAGCTCTGGCTGAGCGAGAGAGAAAATAGTGTGTGCGGAAGGAGAGAAAGATCATAGGCGACAATTATCTTTCACTTCTGTCCAGCTCACAAGCACCATCTCACACCATTTAGCAAATACAGAGGAAGACAGAGTAAGTGACAGAGAGACAAGTGGAGAGAGGAGAATCCCTCATCCCCCCCATCCCTTTTCTTTCACCAAACGCAACCATCCAGAATCCCAGCACCTTGGACACCTCATTTACTTGATACTCAACCCCACTTCTTCACAAAGAGCATTAATTAGAACCTGCTCAGCATGGGCTGAAATTATTCCACAAGAAGTCCTTCGACACATTACTCACAGGGGGTCTGTCAGTACACCAGAAACTTTTCCACATTGGTTCGACCTTGTGCCTGAAGATGAAATGATTGATGTTCAATTAGAGACATAATGTGATGTAAGACAAACATCATGCTGTTATAGACATTATGGTGTATTGTTACCACTATTGTTACCTGAAGTGGATTATCTTTTAGAGATCAATTCATAAAACACAAAATCATTAGTAAAAGCAGTTGTTTCAGTTGTGTCTTCTCACCTGACTTTCCCGTATCAAAAAACTTGTTACGACTTTACCCCTGGCTGTTACAAGGCACAGACACTGGAGAATCCTTCCTTAAATGTTAATTGTTAAATAACAGCAAGTAACCGCACCTCTCTTTTACCTCTCTCAAAGTCAATAAGATAAAACAAATGCAGCTCCTCGTGTTATGGACTGAAGATTTTGTTTGAGATGGTTAGAAGTGACGATGCCAAGGCACACACTGGCTTGTCAGATGCTTCTCATTCAACTCATCCATCAGTGTCTGATCAAGTCTGGGTATTTTCTGCGTCTGTGTGCGTGAGGAGAATCTGGATATGTCCTATGACTCTCATTCAGAGTTCCGTTTGGGTCTTTTTTAACACTACATTAATTTAGTTGTGTTTTTTTCAGTCATGTCAGTTCAGGTGCTAGGAACTCTGGGTAAACTCAGTGGACTCTGTACTGGGCCTGTTTTATATTCATAATCTTAATACTCATTCATATTCATCTTTTCCTCATGCCTGCATATTCAGATAAAGTGTGATCAGTACTGGCCGAGCCGAGGGACGGAGACATACGGCATGACCCAGGTCACCCTGCTGGACACCATCGAGCTGGCCACCTTCTGCCTACGCACCTTCTCTTTACACAAGGTAGGATTCGGCACATTGACCGTGACATTCCGAGTAAGACTCCTGGACACGTGCTGTTATAGGAAAATAGTCCATGACGTGGAGGTGTGGTGGGTTTTCACTCCAAGGTTGATAATTTACTTGCAACTGTTTTAATCCTATTAATTTAAACTGTTTTTTTTTTTTTTTTTTTAATTTATTGAATTAACTGAATACATTACAGTTTTTATCCATTTATACATACATTTTATGTAGTGGAAAGTTTGTGAGTCAAGTTCCTGTCATCAACAAAAAACTTACGTTTGTCATCTTACAAAGAGCAGCTGACTAATCAGAATTGAGAAATCAACAGTGTTGTGGTTTAAAGAGGTTTTGTTTAAAGAGTTTAAAAAGTTTTTGTATATACTGAAGCAGTGCTGAATGAATTTTAAATGAATTCTTGCATTTCACATTAGTTTCATTTGTTTCTGTTTGGTCAAAGCCGCACTGAATAAATGAAACTGTTTAGAAATTTATAGCCTGATTTCCACTCTGCTTATTATCCATGATGGAGACATTATTAATACATGATCAGAGCTGCAACTGGTGCTAATATTAATGCTTACACAATATATTAGCATTAGTATTGTTGATGGGACATCAATCATCAAGCACAAGGCAAAAATCCTGGATAAAAAGCATCAAGAATCTCTATATTGAGATGTTTGTCCTAACAAGTCATGGATTTAATAAATATTAGTTAATGTTAGTGTTCAACACTTAATTACCAGTTATTGTTAACTCCTGGCATTCATCGTTATTACATTAATTAGATTGAAGTTTAGTGATTAAAGTTTAATCTCTGTTTTATCTTGTTTACTCGAAACGGCTCAGCAGCCTTGTTGGAAGAGATATTGTGCACACATACCCTAGAGCTACCAGTTTTTCTACACTTTGGCTGTAATTAATCAGCTTTTTATTTACGATTAAACCTTTTCTTTACAATAAAGTGGACATGAACCTGTGCCAAAGAATGTGAAACAGAAATAATTTCCTTCTTGCTCAAATCTAGCAGGCCAAAAGCTGGTTATAAGCTTTATAGGCAGCAAAAGCCTTGCCTCCTGCCCTCTCTCTCTCTCTCTCTCTCTCTCTCTCTATCTCTCTCTCTCTTCCTCTCTCCCTCTATCCCTCTCCCTCTCTCTTTCTCTCTCTCTCTCTCTCTCTCCACTCACTTGGCACTTTCCCTCAGGAGCTGGGCACATTTTGCTCTGCAGGGGGCTCGACACACTCAGTCTGTAGATTAGGAGAAATAAACAGGAAGGCTAGATGTGAAGAGGTGAGGCGTGCCTAAAGGCTTTCTCCTGTCCTTCCCTCTGTGTGTACGTCACACACACACACACACACACAGATGTAACCTTTGTGCCATGTCTCTGTTCTGAGAAACACACTCAGGAGGTAATTGGCAGCCTGCTACGTGCAAACGCTTAGCAGTCGAGTAGACACTGAGTGAAAGGGGGGCACTGGGTTTTACAGTCGCAGTGGCGCTGAATACAGATGCACAGTAAAAGCTTTCATGCTGAAGACAAATATTTAGTTTTTGTTCTAGTGGAAAATATGAATTTTGGCCCTTTTTGATTCAAGGTAGCTGCTGTCGGATCAGAAGAGCTTAAATTTCTGTTTTTATATCTTGGTGGGGACCAAATGCCCCAACAATAGACATATGTCTCAGTATACACTTTGTGGGGACATTTAGCTAGTCTCAGTGAGCAACGCTGTTCACTGTTTAAAACAAAAAAATACAAATGATTCTCTTTTTTTTGGCTACGTTTATGGTTAGATTTAGGTGTAGTATAGCATTAATTAGCTGCTTTAGCAATTATGTCAGTGGAAGGTTTTCCCAAGGATAATACAAAGTCATATGTACTTTCACATAATCACAAAGTGCTGCAGAAGAGTGTAAAGAAAAACTAGGGCAAGGTGGATTTAATTACCTCGATTATTTATTCATTTATTCAGAGGAGCTTCTGTCAGGCACTAAAAAGTAAAATCTAAAATCTTTGTTGTCGCTTTGTTTTTCTCTTTCAAACTTACGGAGATTCTTTCTTCTCTCCATGACAGGCTTCAGACGAGTGTCCTTCTGTGTGTGTGTGTCTGTGTGTGTGTGTGTTAAAGCAGTCAAAATGATGCAGTAGTGGACAGGACAGAAGGACACATTTTTTTTAGTGAGTGTGCGATGTATAGTTACATATTGTGCTCTTTCTGGCTCTACAGAATGGTTCTAGTGAAAAGCGTGAGGTTCGTCAGTTCCAGTTCACAGCGTGGCCGGATCATGGCGTGCCCGAGTACCCAACGCCCTTCCTGGCATTCCTGAGGAGGGTAAAGACCTGCAATCCACCTGATGCAGGGCCCATCATCGCTCACTGCAGGTGAGATACACATTTTTATGTCAACTGTCACTTTCCACCAACTACTCATACACAGGCTACAGCCAGGGAGAGTAAAGGCTCATATGTGTTTCCTCTGAGAACCATGAAGCCAGCCAACTGCATTTTTAACAATCTGCTGCTCGTGCTGCATCTCAAGGCAGTGTCACTTTCACATCCATGACCTCACAGATGTCCACAATTGGCTAGTGTCAGTTTGCTTGACAGGGCAGAGAGTAACACCATCCCTCTCACCTAGAGAACATGAGCAGTTTTGCTCTCTTGACTCCTGGTGAACACTTTTCACTTGCACCACTCAGGAACGGGAGTCACACATGTAATGCTTGATTTTTAGGTCGCTTATGCAACTCTGTGGCACATGATGCTTTACGTGACGTTCAGTCAGATTTTCAAACATTTCTCTGAAGCCAGATTCAGTATTCCGGTTCAGCTTTTACACAGCCAGCATTAAACTATGTCTGTATTGCAGGAATTGGCTTTCCTCATATATTGGATGGTCTGTACCAGGCATGCATCACTACTATTATTCAGAGTATGAGTTCATGTTGTTTGTACTGAGACCAAAATTAATAATCTGCTTAATATCAATCAATGACGATGTCTAGCTTTCAGAACTAAATATATTTCACTATAATAGGTTTTGAGATGCATTCCCTGTGTTAGTTTTCTTCCAAACTTAATATGCGAGTGATATGAATAATTAATTATCCATTTTGATTGGATTGCCAGTGATGGATTTGATGTCACTTCAAAGAACCAAGTTTTTTTAGTCTCCTGTTGGTGGTGGTGGGGCTCAGGCAGGATTTTATGGCTATAGTCAGGTTAGATTTTGGATATCTAACCTTCAGCTGCAGAGTTACAGTGACACAGTGAGACAGTGCAGAACAGCTGAGAGCATCTTTTTCTCATCTAAGTCCATTTATATGCTAAGTCTCCTCCCGCCTATGTGATAGATCAAGGCTAAATTTGGAAAATTGACTCTGACTTGTGACCCACTATAAACCCCACACCTGCACCGAGCATATAGACCTACAGTCTAAATATATCCCATGCCAGTGTGCACCTACTGGGAATTTATAATGATAAAATGAATCCTTAATGGGTAGCAATGTAGGGTAGTTTTTCACTAAACTTCTTGCCAGCTGTGTGGTTCTGCTCTGACTCACTACTCACTCTGCATTATTTGTGTGCATTTAGTGCCGGCGTGGGCCGCACCGGCTGCTTCATCGTCATTGACGCCATGCTGGAGCGCATCAAGCACGAGAAGACGGTGGATATCTACGGTCATGTGACACTGATGCGAGCCCAGAGGAACTACATGGTGCAGACGGAGGATCAGTACAGCTTCATCCACGACGCTCTGCTGGAGGCAGTTGCCTGCGGCAACACAGAGGTCCCAGCCCGCAGCCTTTTCTCCTACATACAAAAGCTGGCTCAAGTGGAGGCCGGAGAGCACGTCACAGGCATGGAGCTGGAGTTCAAGGTAGCACGCTAATATGCATCAGCTCTAGTGTTTCTAGAATTAAGCCTGCCTGACACATTCTGTATTTGGTGGAAAGATGAGTACGGGGAAAATGCAGCAGAAGAACTACAGGATTTTCACATGCAGCTCTAAGTCCGTTAATAATCTGATTAAATAATCCAATCAGAATATAAAATCCATCAAATATACCTAAATTGGATTTAATCATATCAGCTTAATCCAAATTAAATTTCAATTTCAGGATCAGAAGAGCTGAATTCATATAACAATGTAATGATTAGGTAAACTCTTGGATCCTCTTTTTTCCACTAAATAAGAACTGCATGCTTATTTGTGTCAGTGGGAGCAACAAAGACTATGAAGTGAAGAGAACAAACTTTTGAATGGTTTCAAAATATACAAAGTCAGAGGTGAGAAAGGTCCAAAGCAACCATCTGCTCAAGAAAGTGTTTCCTCCGTATATCGCTCATCATGTCCAGAATATTGTTACAGGACACTAATTCCACAAGTAACATGCATCTGCCGGTACTGAAGGGTTGGCATTTAAATGCTGATTTGTTCAGCAGCACAGATGGGCTCTGTCACAAATCACACACCATGCACTTTATTCTTCTACCATACTCAATGACACTGTGTTTATCTGGTTATTGCTCCAAATTTCTACCCAGAATTTGGGATTCTGGTTTAAATCATGTTCTTAGCATGTTGGACAAATTTTTGTTTCTGAAAACCTAAAAACTAGTAACAGTTTTATTGCAACTGTGGATGTGATGTAGCTGGGTATGGGGTTGCATTAGAACTGGACAAAGACAGATTGGCATAAATTAAGCAGCATCGCCATTAAATAAAATATACCTGTAATGACGCAGGACAGAGCGGACCCAAATGCAGGATAGCTAAAACAAAAGGGATTTATTAACACAAACACAAAACAGGAACACGGACTCAAGACAGGACTAAACAAAACCAAGACCACAGTAGATGCTGCGCTGCACGAGGCAACGCGGCACAGTTAAATACAAAAGACAATGATGACACAATAAGGTGTGATCAGGTGTGACGACAGGGAGGAGCAGACGAAGGCGGGGCAGACACGTGACGAGAAACGTAAACAAATGCACGTGGCCAGAGTCCGGGCAGAGTCCTGACAATATCCTCAGATTTAGCCAATCACACTGTACTGTACCAGAGAGAATGGTAGATGGAGGATTATATGAACATTCAACAACATGCAACTGAAGCATCTATTTTAAGTCAAATTTACTTAGGTGTCAGAGTTCTTTGCTCTGGTATCCATAGTAACAGCTACTTTTCTGAATCTGAATCTCTCTGATGAATCTTATCTGACTTTAATCTTCCTTTGTTAGCTTACTATAGAACTCGTAAGTGTTGTTGACGTTGCAGACTGAGTTTATGAAAGATTTTTGTAAGCCTGTGTTTCACTGAAGAGCTGTTGACATCCCGCGGTATGCTACGTGACTAAAACCCATTAAAGCCCACTCATTTCTGAGCAGCTCTTGACCTAATTGCGTGCACCGTATTGCACTACAGCCTGTAATCGTTTGTTAAATTACCCTCCGCAACAGAGAGACGCATCTGTCGGGCAAAGAACAGCGACACTCGTCATCTCCTGGGAAGACGCTCTCACCGCAGCCCATGCAAATGATGTAACTCTAGCAGCATGGCAGAGGACTGAGATTCAGCTGAGTTATTAATAGGAGAAAGAGAACTACAGGAGCCTTTAATTATTAGCTGATGATGATGAATAGACACACAGGAGAGAGAGAGAGTGAGAGAAAGAGAGAGAGAGTGAGAATTTTTCCTGCAGTACCCCACTCTTAAATAAATGTTTCACGGAAAAAAAATTACCTTATTTTAATTTTCTTGGTGTAATTGATGAGTCTAGATCATTCATTAGTGGCTAACATGGCTAACAAGTAATGGAAAACTATTCCACTTCAATAGCTCAACATGTACAAATTTGGATGTTCATGCTTATAGTAATACTGAGTGTGTAAATTAGATGTAAATTGTCCCTATTTACACATTTAAGTTGAACTGCATTATCATCTGAATCACGTGCAGCTTTATGTAGAGCCGCTGCGGCCACAAGTGTATATTGTATTTGTACAACTGTGAGTTTTAAGGTGTATCATGGCTACATATTTTTATGTGGTGATCATGAAAGAGTGAAAAACTTCATACATAAACTTAATACGTAGTAGGAACTTCATACTTGATACCTGATCTCCACTTAATTATTTGGCAGGAGTGACAAGCTATTGGTGCATCAATGCCATCAGCTCCAGTATGTAAGACTGTGTGGAATGTTATCAGTCATCTCCATCTCTTTAAACTGATTTCTGTCTCCTTCTTTTCAAAATACAATAGTGGCCATAATTAAAGGATTTTGTGGCCACCAAATAAAGTCCATGAAACACACGACCTCAAAGATCATGCACTCACATATGGTATAGTAGCAATAAACATAATTTCAGTCAGGACCACTTGAGTCAAAATAAAGACAATTCTTTGACATATATTTAATTTTTTTTTTTTTTTTGCAAGCTTATAAAATTTACATTTGGCAGTATGGCTCTGTTCTGAATTCCCCATCCTTTTCATGAGCTCCATGAAAGCTAGTCAGGGAACAGCAGCAGCTTCGTGGGGGGACAATCTCCCATTTAACTGGGAAAGCAGCAAGACAAAATCCCCCATTTAGAACAGAGCCTGCATCAGTGACAACAGAATGACACTGGTTAAGTTAAACACAAAGTTTCAAGGAGGAGCTAGGGGAGGAGGTGGGTTGCAGCAATGCAGAGGAAACAGCCAAGCAGACAGACTGAAAAAGCATTTAAATAGGGCGCCCTGTTTGAAAGGGACCAATAGCGCGCTTAGGAATCAGATCAGCTGATGGGCGGGGTTAGAAAATTGACATCAGCTGATAGCCGAGCTTGGCCTGCCTGAACTGACGCTGAACGCTATATTTGCTAAGACAGTTAGTAAGACAGAAAAATGCAGCATGTCATGTTACCAGAAACCATAAACATGAAGTGGATGAAGATTTCCATGTCAGAAAAGCTACTGTTACTAAGCACTGACACTGAAGACTCCTTCCAGAACACGTCACCATTTCAATCATTATACATTCTTCATTAAATAACAATTTTTTTTTAAAATGTATGTAGTCAATATTTACATAAAAATTTGATTTTCATCACTAAGTTGTAGTAGCGTTATAGCCTCATTGTGGACTCGTGTCTGTAGTGAAAGGGGTTAATAGGGTGAATTTTATATTTTATTTTTCTTTAATCCATGGAGTCAATAAATTGCTTGGTCATGTAGCTCCTGCACTCTAGTGTTTGTGTGTGTGTGTGTGTGTGTGTGTGTGTGTGTGTGTGTGTGCGTGCATGCATGCGTGTGTGTGTCTGTGTGTGTGTGTGTGTGTGTGCGTGCATGCATGCGTGTGTATGTCTGTGTGTGTGTTTTAAAATTCCATCAGCCAGCTGCATAGCTCTCTCTGCTTCTATGCTTTTCCAGGTGCTTCTTTTGAAGATTAGGCACCCAGCCAGTGACACACACACACTCACACACACACACACACACACACACACACACACACACACACACACACACACACACACACACACACACACACACACACACTAGAGCTAACCCACTCTACAGTATATACAGAAGGAACTGTATGAAGAAAGAGGGAGACAGAAATGAAAGACGGACAGTGAATTTGAGAGAGTGGATGTCAACCGTCCCATAAGAAGATTCTCTCAGACAGATGACCTAGAATCAAACCTAGTGTAACCATCATGGCTGCTCTGATGCTAATACATGCTAACTTTAAATTTGGATTATATGACTACACACACAACCACACATACATACCTACCTATACCGTCCCATCTGAAAGTTTTCTTTTATTTTTTCTGAAAACCTTTGAGTTTGAGATCAAAAGACTCATATGATTTTCTCCTGAGTATATTTCTGGATGTCTTAATCAACTTACAGTAGGTGGGCATCAAATTTAATTATTAATAATAATATAACTATTAATCAAATATGGGTATATGATTTATTTGTTTGTTTGTTTATAAATTTTACTTTGAATGTGTGTGTGTGTGTGTGTGTGTGTTTATGTAAGATCTCACCTTTTTGTATATTAGATGTGACAGTGACCCATTTCAATAACACTAGCATTGTTTCAGAGATGATTGTGTGTGATGGATGAATAGGTGCTCAGAGGAACTAGGCCAGCACACCTCTATCACTCATAGCCAAGCAGCTGGAACACAGCTAGGATTCACGTGCCCTTAAAACCACATTTTCTCCAATTATAAGCTTTTAAAGTCACTCACGATCCGCATAGATATATGTTTCATAGACACATTACACGGCGTAGCAGGGTGCACGCTTGTCCAAAATCTGCTTTACACCAGTAGAATTTAAGGTTAGTGTTTATATATCTTGAACAATTTAAAAATAGTTCTACAATTATTCTGTTTTTTGTTTTGTTTTTTGATCCTAAATGTTTAACTGTTATAAGACTGGAGAGTATTCTTTTGTTAGAATTGTTATTATTATATTTATACTACATTTATACGTTATTTTGTGGTGGTGGGGGAGCTGTTTTTTTTTTTTTTTTTTGAGTGCTTCAGTTATTTTAAAGTTCAGTAGCTTGTATAAGACAGGTACCAGTGTCATGAGCTGACATGGGTCAGTACTGGTTTCAGTACCGTTATCAGAAAGGAGAATGTGGTATTGTGTGACCTATAAAACCTTCCGCGATTTGTTAGATACATTACTGAACATTCTGTTAACCTTTTCAGTGAACTGTCATCCTTAGACACACAAGACCTTCAATGTTTTGATCTGATTCTTTATTGTTTGTATAAGATTGTTTTATTGTTTGTTGTAATTTTGTTCATAGCATAGAGAGGAAACACCAATATATGTTGATGTGTGTAGAGTATAATTTTCTCTTTAATTCTGTTTGTTTATGTTGTTTTCTTCACATTTGCAGAGACTGGCCAACTCCAAGGCCCACACATCTAGGTTTATAAGTGCCAACCTGCCCTGTAACAAGTTCAAGAACCGCCTGGTGAACATCATGCCGTATGAGACTACCCGAGTGTGCCTTCAGCCAATCAGAGGGCTAGAGGGCTCTGACTACATCAATTCCAGCTTTATTGATGGATACAGGTACATACAACAGGCGCGCTTATCTTTTCTCCTAGTCTCTCTGTTATAAAAATGCTCTAGTTACAGATCTTTAATTGTTTTGGTCACTTTGGTCGCTATCTTTCTTTTTGGTTTACGGTGAACAGCGCAGTTTCAAAGCAAACTTTGGGTTAATGAAATCCTAGAAGGCAAAAATCAGAACAAAATGGAATAACAACAAACATGCAGGACTTTTAGACATCACTGTATTTTTAAAACAGATTTCTTGTTATAGTTTCATGGTAATGCTTGCTGTGCTTTATATTTGCTAGCTTTATAACAGTCATTTTAGCTTTCAGGCAGACATGAGGTTCAAACATCCCACTTTAGTTATTCTCAGTAGTCATATTCACACTCCTGTGCACTTTACATTTGGCTCAGTCCAGCATCTCGGCAGCTTCTGCAACAAATGCAGCTACGAGTTGGAGGTTGGCTTACTGGAGATCTTTACATAAATAAATGCATTTAATTCATATATGTGTGTTTAGGCAGCAGAAGGCCTACATAGCCACCCAGGGCCCATTAGCTGAGACCACGGAGGACTTCTGGCGTATGCTATGGGAGAACAACTCCACCATCGTGGTGATGCTCACCAAGCTGAGGGAGATGGGCAGAGTAAGAGAGAGAGAGTGTGTATGTATGTGTGTGCATGTGTGTGTGTGTGTGTGTGTGTGTGTGTGTGTGTAGTTAAAGAATGACACTGCAAACATGTACATTTAATGTCGTGGAAGGTCCATAAAAAACAAGTTCCTACTATCCCTTAGCAGCTATAAGCTGACATTCCCTGACTAGCCTAACTTTTTCTTTGTCTTCAAGGCAATAAGACTTTATGCAGCTTTTGAAAGTGAAAAGTGCAAAGCAAAAACTATTCTGTCCTCTGAGTGATAAAAAAACTGACACATTGGAGACTCCTTCAAACAGATACCATTACCATATCAACAATTAACAATTGTTACTGTAGAAACAATACTATATTGAAACATGTGCATTCATAAATTAACCTTGTGACTAGTGAGAACAGCAACATCAGCAGCACTGCTCAAATGAACATTTCACTCAGGTCTGTTGGCTCTGATAGCAAAAACATTTTCCCTGTAAAACAGCTTGTGTGCGTTTATGAGACAAGTGATCTGGTTTAATAGGTGTGTTGCTATGTGTGTTGTTTGTGTGTGTATTTGTTGGTGTGTGCACGTATTTATGCATCACCAGGAAAAATGCCATCAGTACTGGCCAGCAGAACGCTCCGCTCGGTATCAGTACTTTGTGGTGGACCCCATGGCTGAGTATAACATGCCCCAGTACATCCTTCGAGAGTTTAAAGTTACAGACGCAAGGGTGAGCAACTCTCTCTCTCTCTCTCTCTCTCTCTCACTCACACACACACACACACACACACACACACATACATGCACACACTTGGCTTGCACACATCAGACCCCCATATTTACCCAAGGCCTTATGCACATTAGAGTAGCTCCTTCATTTTGCATGTTTTATTAATTACTTTTGGGCAGCATTTAAAACACTAATGCTAATGTGATGTGAGTCTTAGAGTGAAAAGAATTAAAACAGCAGCTATTTCACCACACATTCACTTCAAATATAAACCACTAATCTGTTTTCTTTAATGTGTTAATTCAAATCACTCTGCATGACCAATTCCTCTTAGGTAAAAAACAAACTTGGAAAATAAAGCATGTTTGTAAATAATTTTTTTTTCTGAATTAATATCCCGAAGGCATTTACACACACAGCAGTATTTTTTTCTGTTGGTAAGCAGTGGACCTGAGAAGTCCCCCACTTCCACAAAGAGAAAATTTGTAGCCAGTGGTTTAATTGGGATTAGACCATCAAAGCAGAGCCGGTAGAACCGTAACACAACCCTGTTTAAGACAGGAGAAGGTGCAGCTTGGAGAGGAGAGATGAAGAGGGAGAGAGGAAGATGAGAGGGACACTTCAGCTACACAGCTCAGACCTAGTCACGTATTTAATCACACAATTTGCCATACTCTGTGCAAAATTTAGTTTGATAGATTCACTCATTAAAGCCTGTGAGTGTGTGTGTTTGGGGTTGTAATGGTTAGTTGAGTGAGTGAGTAAGAGAGCACAATTAATGGAACGTGAGTTAGAACGAGGGATGGGACAATGAGAGTGAGGGGAAAAGGGATGAGTGTGAGTGTTTGATCTGTAGGCTGAACTCAGGTGCTCTTTGGGAAGAGTGAGCAGCTCACACTTCACTCATTAACCTTCTTCTACCAGAAATATTACATACGTAGTTTTGGGAGAAAGTTTAAAGATTTTTTTCATGCATGAATTAAGTGGGAGAGATGAGTGTGGTAAAAGAGGGCGTGTCTGAGAAGGACAAATGGGCATGTCTGAGCTAGTGTACTAGTTTGCTACTTCTAAAGCAGTCATCTGATTTACATGAACATCCGTCTTTAATATTAATATTTCAGATTGATTTTTGAATTTATATCTTGTACTTTCTATATATGTTGCCCTGGCCTGTTTTTTCTCCTTTCCATTTGTCTTTCTTCTCTCAATCTTTCTATCCTCTTCCCCTCTGTCTCTCAGGACGGCCAGTCTCGGACCGTGCGGCAGTTCCAGTTCACTGATTGGCCGGAGCAGGGAGTCCCTAAATCTGGTGAAGGTTTCATTGACTTCATCGGCCAAGTGCACAAAACCAAGGAGCAGTTTGGCCAGGACGGTCCCATCTCTGTCCACTGCAGGTAACACACACATATACACACTCAAACACATACACAGACACACAGGATAAGTATAAAACCTCAGACTGATGATTATGACTGAGGCTTGAGTTTTGAGCACATACACCCACACACAGTTCTCATCAGCATGCTTTAAATCTGTTAATGTCATCATCAGACATGATTCTCACACTTCCAGTCCATTAGCTTTCAGCGGCCTCACTTTTTATTCTGTATAAGATCTAACTCTCTATATCAGCACCATTTCACAGGCAAAACAGCACTACACAGCCTACTTTACTCTAATAACACTCTCCATTGCTCTACACCACTCTCTCATACAACAAACCCTCTGAGATCTAGAAATAACATTGCAGATAAAACACTGAACGCTGTAAAGCCAAACTACAGCTGTGTTCCGTACTGGTCTTTAAATTCCACACTCATCTCCTCCTATACTTAACTCAGATGGTAAGATTCACACATCTATAAGTAAATCTGTCACTTGAGCACAGATAACTAATGCAACACTTTCTGTGACATGTGCGTGCTGGAGTCTCAAGTGCAGTTGAGTCTCCAATTTTATCTGTAATTCAACTGGAAGATGTGATACACTGTATGTGTATTTGCTCACAAATAGATGATCTCTCACCGTATACCCTTTGGCGTGCACACACACACACACACTAACTGATTGTTTACTCTGGATCAGGTGGCTCATGTCTCATTTTTCCCTTCCTTCTTCAATCCACCATATCTCTTTCACTCCATTTTTCAACATCTCACACATCTCTATTAATCTACAGCTGCTTCACTCATTATTTTCTCCCTATTCATTTCTTCTCATCTCGGCTCATCACCCCCCAAAATATCATATCTAATAGAGCCACTGGTCATTAATTGGCTGAGCGAGTTCAGTGAAACAGGAGCATAAATCTTTTTGTTGGGCGAGCCTGTCACGTTTCAAACCCGACGTGTGTTAAACAGGTTTTGAGGAGGTGTGAGATTGGTTTCCAGCACAAACAGCCATGCAGGCACTGGGTGAACACTAGGCTTTTATTAAACAGTGGTTTCATGTAGCATCATTACAGCCAACAATGTTTAACCAGAGTCGTTATGATTCATGACGTGAGACACTGAATGTGCAGCGAGCGAAGGTTATGTTCTCAGACACTTTTTTATGCATCATTTCAACCTCGGCAAGTGGAAGGGGAGAAAAATAAATCTGTTGTTAGAGAGTCTGTTGTCATTTCAGTTATTACTCCAGAACTGATGCAGGAGTTAGAGAGAGTGAGACAGATGGACAGAGACAGATGACAGACAGAAAAACAGAGAGAGATAGCAACAGAGAGAGACAGAAAGACAGACAGTAAAACAGAGATATATTTATAGAGAGAGGGAGACAGAATGACAGACAGAAAAACAGGAGGGGGGACCAAAAGAGACTGAGGGAGAGACAGGCAGAGCCCTGGAGTGTTACAGGAGCCGATATACGGTGTGTGCTCTGTCATAAATAACAGGGCTGTGTGTGTGTGTGTGTGTTTGTGTGTGTGGTTATGCCTCAGTGTGCCTCCCAATAGAACTGGTACTCAGTTCATGATTATTTCTTCGATAATCCTCTCAGAGTTCCTGGATCACTGCATGTCTAAAAGTCAATACTGACATCTTTAATACGAACCTCTGCCATATTCACAACCCAGTGCTGGGGATAAACAGCCATGTATAGCACCCAAATCACTATATAGTGACTATAGTGAACTCTTTTGCTAGTGGAGATATATATAGATTACTCATAAAATCCCAAAATGCATTGCATTGGGTTCGGGTTCAAACCATGTATCACTAATACGGCAACTCTTTGCTGATATAGTGACTGCATGCACAATAAGAACACAGACATTAAGTGTTGTGAGTTAGTTAACCAGCAGTAAATCACTAAGGTCAGAATTTTATCCCAATAATCCACATGCTAAGTACTCTAATCTGATAGATTTAGTTGTTCTATACTGCATGTGCAGTGTTAGAGGATTATAAGTTGTACTGTCTGCAGTCAGCACAAAACCAACAAACGATGACAAGCGCACCTCTGTGTTTTACAAAAACAAGGAATGAAATTAGAACTGAATGTAAAGTGTATGGCTAAACGTCTTATATTTTATGATGTAGTGCTGGTGTGGGCCGGACCGGAGTCTTCATCACGCTCAGTATCGTGCTGGAGCGGATGCGCTATGAGGGCGTGGTGGATATCTTTCAGACAGTCAAAATGCTGAGAACCCAGAGGCCTGCCATGGTGCAGACCGAGGTAAGAAGCTCTAATCATGTTACAAATGACCAAACCAGCTCTAGATATATTTTGAGTATATGTATTTCTATATATTTTGAGTTAAACATTTTAGATTTTTTTTTTAATTGAAATCTTACACATTAGTAATGAACTAATCTGTTACTAATCTGTAAGATGGGGTGGTTTATACTTTTGTACCTTTAATATGTATCTTCCATCATAAAATGTAGGTATAAAGGTGTAAAGGTACAAAAGGTATATGTTTGATGGTTTGACCCAAGTACAAAGGAATAATATCTTTAATAACATTTTGTATCATGTTTTCTAACAATGAATTCACTTTTCTTTCTTAGATATTTTGTTTGACATACATGCAGAAGCAAACAGGTTTTTACATTTATAAATAGCAGAAAATGTTGAAATTTCATTTTATGACTGGTTTTCTCCTGACACCACTTTACATATAGTTTGTTGGTGTACAGTACAATCATAAAGGCAGAACAAGTTACTAAACCACCTCTGTTGTGTAATAACAAGCTCCTGAGCAGTTGTTTTTCATTTCGCTGTTTCTACAGGATGAGTACCAGTTTTGCTACCAGGCAGCTCTTGAGTACCTAGGAAGCTTTGATCACTATGCAACGTAAAAAGCCATCTCCTTCCCCCCTTCCCAGTGCCCCCTCTACAGCCTCCTGAGCCATAGGAACCTGCTTGAAACAATTGAAACAGTGACAACTGTACAAAAAATCCAACAAAATAAAAAAAAAAGAAATAAATCCTGTTGCAAAACAAACCCAATCTAAAGAGTGTATTTGGCAGCAGATTCCAGGACCATCATCAAAAAAATCCTAATTGGACAGAGCCCAAGCCGAGGCAGATGGAGAGATCCGTTTAGAAACCAACTCCCTGTACGTCCTCATTCATGAGACAGAACCAAAAGTATTGGCTCAGGCCACGGGGTGGGAATGATCTATAAGTTGGACTGCTTACTTTACCTCAAGTGTTCTGATATGGAGGATATTATTAATCTACATGTGGATGTATATCTCCAAACCAATCCTGTAAAGATACAACAAAAATGATCAGGAGCTAAAATTCAGGACTCATCTATGCGTGGGTTCAACTGATCCAGATGATCAAAGTGGATGTGATCACACTGAGATTGACCTGATTGGTGAGGTGATTGAGCTGAGATCCTTCAGTAGTTTGATCATGGTGATGGCAGCAGAAGGTGTTTCCGGGGTTGTGTTAGTGAAGCAGGCAGGATTTTAACCTAGAGTCTCTACAATCCTATCCATTTCAAGACATCAAGGCTCGTGTTCATCTTATACAAAATGCTATTTCTCCAGAAGTCGTTTCGGTGCTTTTTTGGGACAAGCTAGCCAATGTCTTCACAACACGCCAATGTAGCTTTGTCTTGAAAGCGTATGGAGGCGACTGGAGCGTGACCCTGACAGTATCTTCAGCCAGAAATGTGAGGACCAAATGATTCTCCACTGAGTTTTCTCTGAATCGTGGTATAAGTTACCTGTGACTGGTTTTGCCACTGCCATATGCTGTGTGCTTCAGAACCTGGTCTGCAGGGACCACCACCGCCACATGCATGGAATCATGGGATTGGTGCTCCAGTGACCAACATTTGCCACGATTCATTGCCTTGAATCTGGAAAGGCTTTTCTTTAGACAAGAAAGCACTCTTTTCTTGTGACCAACCCAACAGTGAAAGATCTCAGACTTCCCTGACGGCAGTCTGCACCAAGACATATGCTCTCGGGGATCCGTGAACACTTTGAAGGCCATCATTTCATTATGGCTTCACTGGCCAATCACAATGGATCTCCATATACAAACCACATCAACAAACAGAAACCCGGCGGTACGACTTAATGTGTGCATCTCCGAACTTTTAATTAAGACTTGAACATAAATGTGTGTGACAGGATAAGAGGAAACTTCTCTTCCTTCGCTCTCTGCATAGGTCAAAATGGTGTGTGTGTGTGTGTGTGTGTGTGTGTGTGTGTGTGTGTGTGTGCGCGTACTGGAGAATGCTTGAATGGCAGAGCTTTCAGATTAGTTTGCAACGGAAGATACTGATTGCGCTGTGGAAGAGCCGTGTGTAGTCTTTTCTTATTTCCAAAAAAGCCTTATCGTTGTAACATTATACAAAATGACATTGTTGTATTATTATTATTATTATTATTACAATTAACATAATTTTACTTTCATTTAATCTGTTTAGTTTTGTAACAGATACAGAGACTGTATTTGGTTTTTTTTTAAGGAGGAGAAAAAGAGCTGGTTTTTGTTCATATTATGTTAAAAGACATTCTATTTTTTCACTATAGAAATGTGAAATGTGGATGTGTGTGTATATTTATGCATACACACTCACATACACAGTATATTTAAATGCAAAATACAAAGATGTATCCAAATCATAGTATGATTAGTATTTCTTATGTATTTTTATTTCACTCATGAACATGTATTCATTTATATATTTTTTTTTAATCATGATTTGGAGAAATGCAGCTTGGCCTCATTCTTATTGCTCAAAAAAGTACGAACTCTTAGGTTTGATTTTTATTCTTATCATCATTAGTAGTGTGTAATTTGAGGTAAAGGCATTAATATTAAAAAAAAAAAAAAAAAAGCAGTAGGATTTCTTAACATTGACTTAAACGTTAACTTTTTATTTCTACATTTTTAATATTCATGAACTGTACCCAATGTTTCACTTCCCTTATTAAAATTTCATTTTTACTTTTTTTATTTTACATTATCGTTGTTTTTTTACTTTTGAAATCAAAGAACTGATCATCGGCTTGTTATGTATGAACAACGGTCCTGAATATGAAGTGTAAATAAACAAATCTAGATTATATGTATTTGTATAATTTGACCCACACTTTTTCTGTCTGAACAATTCTGAATTTAAAAGTGGAAAAAAAGCTTTTTCTGAGGAACTTGGTGGTGTTGCAACAATCTTCTCCATCTCTGATCCCTTCACTTTCACTTTTTTTGAAAATATATTATATTTTATTTTTTTTTTATATGAGCTGTCCATCCCAGCGTGCTCAACAGTCATGAAGTTTCTTTTTTTCCCCCTCATATGTAACTTCTTGAAGTTAATCCTACATTGCATTTACAGTTTTCTTTCCCCCTTTGAATAAAATAAATTATGTTTGGATAATGAATTAGGGAAGGGCTTGTGTGGTTGGTGCATACACTTGAACATGAAGACATAATGGAGTGACTGCACAAATTTGCCTTGAACGAATGTGAAACCTTTGTTGTGTGGAATCACATCACTGCCAGTGTATGATCAGTTTGCCCATTTCCTTCATTCTTTAGTTTTTAACCACTGCAGGCTCTCAGTCTGTATACTTGCATAATATAACATTTTCATTTTTTATTCTTTTTCCTGGAAATCATTATTTCTTGCTAAAGTTTAGAAGGAGACAGAAATCTGAAAATTCCAGCTCTGCCTTGGGAAGTGGAGTTCGACTTGTTTCTCCACAAGAAGCTCTTCTATTCGAACGGACACACATATCTCTGGAGCTCAGAATAAAAATGTTTGGATCTCTGATCTGTGTCTGACATGAAACGTCAGATTGACAGGGAAAGTACCGACTTCACTCCACTTCGCATATAAAACCGACCATATTGAAAAAAAAAAAGAAACAAGTAAAGAAGAAAAGCCAAAATTGAAAAGTTTGTCTTTGTACGAAAGCCAAGCGATACTGCTTTCAAACTGTTACTTCTAACGGAAACAATAATTGGTTTAAATACCACTGTGTATGTAGATATGTTGACTTTGTATTAAAGAAATGTTGTCTGAATCTCTGTTTTCTCAGTTATTTCCCATCCATGTCAGATAGAATAACTGGCAACACTTTATTAGCATACTGAAGTCTGTTATTAAATTCTTAGTTTTGGTTTTATTTTCAGGTCATTCTTTTTATTTACTGCATTTCAAAAGAAAAATCGGTACATTCTACTCAGTGCTATGGGAAGCTATGTCACTAATATAACTCGTAAAGCTACAAGCTGCTCTTGATTAAACTGTTTTGATAGTAGCTAGCTACACTATAATAAAAGAAGCTAAGAACGCTGAAGCTGATTTGTCATTCTGAGGAACAATTTACTGCAATGTCATTTTATTGTGGCACTAATTTATTAAGTTTAAAGGTATCAGTATCAGTAAAGCATCAGTAACTAAAATCGGTGATCTCTGACATGGACACATTGCACCGTCTTCCACTTAAACGACTGTAGACAGTATTTTTAAAATAACCCAATTTGGGGTAAAAGCCACAAGCCTGATAATAACGTCAATACCAGTCTATCTGCTGCTCCTTCCCCAAGCATGGGGCAACTTGATTCCAGCCCCAATGGATGTCTATATGCAGTTGATAAAGTTCCACTAGGTGCCATAACATCTCTAAACTATGCAGCGAGCCCCAGACCACGTGATAGAGCCACACTGGGAAAGCTGTGCAAAGCAATGAAACATTGGCTTATGTTTTTAAAGATTGACACTTAAAAGTGTTCAATTATATTTCAAAAAATACAAATTTTAGTTGTGAAATGTAACATTTGTTCAAATAACTGACTAGGCTCTACAGACAAGCCATCACTGAATATAAGGATAAAAGGACTTTGCATGGAAAAAAAAAGATAAATAACTGATGTAAATGTAAAAAAGCTAAGTTTCTTTGTGATCAAACATACAGTTCATTAAGACAGAAGGATGGTAATAAAACTCTTCGTTTTTAGCTGGAGGCTTCTAAAAACAGCTATAATAAAATCTGGCACCTTGACAGAACAATCTTTGCTATGTCAAAATTTCACTCGGGGTAGAAATTGACGGCGTCTTCATTACACTACACACACACACACACACACACACACACACACACACACCTCCCACTCACTATGGCTTCTCTCTGATTTTCCTAAATGCTTTGGACACATTGGTTGCATGTATTCTTTTTTTTTCTTATATAACCGGGAAACGGCCGACAACATACAGTCTCTTCATGAAAACCAAATCAGAATTTTCATATTTACTTTCACTAGCATCTAAATTGCTTGTGGATCCAGTCTAATCAGCGTGTCGATACACAATAGCTGAGATTAAAATGCCCATGAGGATGAAACCCACACCTGTCACTGTTTATATTATTGCCTATCACATGGCCCATTAGTTTAGAGTAGAGTACAAAGGCCAGTTAAATTTATTGCCAGTAGCTAAAGCCTCCAGGTTTTCGCCCACATTAATTAAAATCACAGCATCCTCATATTACACTGGGAGTAATTCTGCTCTGTTCTCTGATAGTGTGATATTAAAAACCAAATGTCTGTTCGCTTGCTTTCACTGGGAGCACTACACGAACTAATATTACTTCCCAGCCAGTAAGCTCAGTGTGAAGCTGTCCAAATGCCAGGGGCCCTGCTGCTTGCGCTCAACCCATCACCTGTTGCTATTTACGCTCCTGTCTCCCCTGGGCTGAGCACATGGTGCTAGCATTCTGCTAATCACACCCTCCATCCAGCACATCCTCTTTGACTGAATAGGCAGTAGAGGGGAAAAACAGAGTTGCTCATTTTTTATTGGGGAAAGGAAAGGCGAAGCAGGAGGATGTGGGCTTAATTATGCTCAGAGGCAGGCGCTAGCTCATTAGCGCTTGGCTAAGCAGGACATCAAAGTGGGGTTTGTGACAGGGCACCCAAAAGCCACAGGAACTGCTAATAAATGGCAACACAATTCATGTGATTATCTGTAGCCTGTGGCAAAGCTTGAGTGCAACTAACAAACTGATCAAATCAAGATCATTTAAATATGGATATGATCAACCATTTGGATGGGGGAGGGTAAACATGGCAGTCTTGAGTACATGCATGTTAGCAATGATCTGTCTCAGCTTCTCAACTGCTTCTTTATACTAGAGAGCTTCTGAATGATGCACAAGCCCCTCTAGCAGCACAAGTGGAACCAATGTTGTCAATGTTTTCTACAAGTTCAGTTATTCTTCTTGCAGACACAGGTCATATATCACAGGATATATATGTAGTTGTATGAAGTATTTTGTTTTATTCTACAGTGTTGTTAAAATCTGCACTCTGATTGGTCAGAAAGTGTTTAATCATTTTCTCTAACAGCAGCTCTGACAGTTGTGCAGCTGCGCATTCCTATAGTTTCTATAATAACCAGAATTTGTATGTGACCGTATGTATGTGTTTAATAGCGCTAAGATTGGTGAGTTGTTGTCTACTATCATTTTTTCGAACAAGACACCAGTCAGTTTTAAGTTTTAGAGCGTAACTTTGTAACTTCAGGACAGATAACCTTTATTTTCTTGGTATCCTGACAAGCTCAACTTCTGTTTTATTAGCTTCCTGAGAGAGGACAAAAATATGTAAAATACGATGTTTGACATTTAAATAAATAAATAAATAAATAAATAAATAAATAAATAAATAAATAAATAAATAAATAAATAAATGTTTTTGGCAAGTTATAAAATAAATTCTAAAATAAATTGTAAAAATTTTTTTTAAAGATTTATAATACACTTCAGTATGTGCTGTTATTGGAAAATAATCAACATAAAAAAGCATTAAATATCGTTCTGATTAGTGCAGTGTGATTTAATGACTGCAGTGTTGTGATCAACTATGGCACAGTTTGCTTTTGTGCAATTATTCATAATACAGTAATGTCTGGCTGATCTGCACAAAATTAAAATCTACAAATCCTGGTTGTACCAGCTGTTTGTAGCCGAGTATTTATATTTTATTTTTAATTGTCAATTCAAATAAAGGTTAATTAAAAGCATATTTCAAACTTTAAATGATGCTGGGTTTTACTGTAACTTTTTAAGCAATTCTAAATAGTTATGTCTTCAGTAATTTGCCATTTACACACTGCTAATAGTTACCATGATGTTTCTTTAGCAAAAGGATTTAAATGAGGCAAAAAAGGCCCTACAGTCTAATATGTTCTGGAAGTTTCCAACCCCCCTTTAAGCCTTAAATGAGCTTTTGGTTCTCAATTGCAATCTCTAATGCTTATGCAACCTCTTGAGGTTTCTCAGAGGCTAATGTTAGCAATTTAGCATAGCCTTGAGCTTTGCGTCTTCATGGGGTTCATGATGTAAATGAAACCGTACAGCAGTTGGCATGCCAATGTCTTCAGTCATTCTACTGTGTATGGATTACTGCAGTCTGTGTGTTCAGTTTCACTGAGCTCGGAGTCAAAAGGATAAACAACCCAAAGTGGATTACTTGCCTGTAACAGAATGTCCTGAAGTGTTTTTATTTTCTCTCTTACACCTGCATTTGCCAAATTTTTTATTGGTTAAAGAATAACACATTGGGTGAAAACTAACATGTCCTTCTTCCTAGGCAGGTGACACCAGCCAAGCATATCTGTTGGAATTGCTGCTCATGTTGTTATACAGGGCAGCACAACACAGTCTGAGGACAGCTCTATCAACCCTCTACTGCATACACAAGATTTATAGAAGTCTATGATTTTCTAGTCTCACTGTGATTGACAAGGGAGCAAGAGTATACCATCCACTCAAAAAGCATGGGCAGTTTTGCTGTCTCGGACACTTGGATGAATGTGGCATTGGCAGGAATCAGACCTACTCTACTGACAATAAGGCAAGCACATCTGCTGCACCAACATGGATGGATTTTTTTTAACTTGGGTGGACTAGAGTTACCAGGATCTTTTGTATAATAAATAAACCTCTTCACAAATATCTTCCTCAAACCAATTAAGGTATATAGATAACTTCAAAGAGAAAATCAGACCGATTGATGCAATGATATGGTCTGGAAAGGGACATTTTAAAAAATGGCTTCCTTTTGAATGGCTGTGCAATAAACGTCAGCCTGCTTATACCACACACTGAAAAACTGAGAGTGATCTCAGGTGTTTTATTCAGTACTGCTTCAGATATTCGGAATTTCAGTCCTGTAGTGAATAGAATCCAAATTACTGTGATCATATCATAAACTGGGTGAAACAAAGGACACAATTATCTCCTGTGTTCACTCTGTATGTCTTGCTCACTGTCTTGGTCTCTACCTCACTTCCTCTGTGATTTGCACATTTTTCTTTTACTCTTAAGTGCTTGTCATTACTTTGTAATTGTTTGCATCATGCAGATTTTGGAGTATGATTTCACAAATCTCTCTCTCTCACTCTCTCTCTCACACACACACACACACACACACACACACACACACACACACACACACACATTCTGTTTCAGGCATACAATTAACTGAAGCGTTATTTCTTATTCAAATGGATGTAATTATTCAGCCCCATGTGCTATGAATAGAGACGATGCTAAGGATCAGGTGTCGTAAATCGGAATGTCTCTGCTGCCCTCTTGTGGTAAAAATCTGATATACTTCCATTAAATCGGACAGAAATATATACTAAAATAATATGTAATAAAATGAAGGGAAGACAAAAAAACAGAAGAGCTTTAATTTAAAAAAAATCCTTTTTTGTCTGTAGTTGGCATGGTTTTATTCATTTTATTTAGTGAAGTCTTGTCAATAAAGTCAGTGTCTTTGTAGTTGATATAGTTTAATTTGCACAAAATAGCAAACAGTAAATTAAAAATATTCTTAATATTCTTAAATAATCTTAAATTATTAGATCAGAATTATAGTAAAATCTGCTTTTTTAATGAGCAATATATCCCACAGATGCTCAGTCGGATTGAAATCTGGGGAATTTAGAGGCCGTCAACTCCTTGTCTCTCTTTGTATTTGTCTCAGCTATGTGTTATCAGTAGGCTTCCTGTTCCTCCGGATGTGACCAGACAGGCTAGGCTTCTCTCCACACATAAATAAATAGGCTCTCACCACCCTGTTGCCAGATCACTGGTTGTGATTCCTTGACCACTTTTGATAATTAGTAAACACTGCATATTCAGAACATCCAACAAGGCTTGTTGTTTTGGAAATCCTCTGACTCAGTTGCTCAGACGTTGCCCCATTTTTCTACATCCAACACATCACAACTGAGAACTGACTGTTCACTTGCTGCCTAATATATCTCACCCCTTGACAGGTGCCATTGTAATGAAATATTCAGTGTTATTCACCTCATCTGTTAGCGGTTTTAATACACTATTTGCATTAAAACGAGGTCTCACATAGCTGATTATTCATCAAATTCATCAAATTCTAAATCAGTGCAGCTATAACGTTTCCTCAGGCTGCATTTTAATCTGTTGTTCATGGTGATGGTGAGAATAAATCATCACTTTGTCATTACCCTTTGGTAATGTATCTCAGTATAAAAAAAAATCTCAGTATAAACATTTGAACAAATACTGCACTGGCATTTTCTCAGCAAGGTTTTAAACAATTGCTGAAGCCATGATCCTCAAAAAGCCTACAAAGCATGTACCGGATCTCTGGCAAAAAAAAGTATTGGCACTCTTGTTAATAAATAATAATGATGCCAATAATGAATTATTTGTAAAGATGTTTTAATAGCTGTTTTTTTTATTGCGCTCAATCACCAAACACACTATTGTTGCATTTGAGGAACTGTGAAGGTGTACATGTGTTTCATGTTTTCATATCCATCACTACGAAGAAAACCAAAAAGCATTAAATAGAAATATATTAGATTGCTGATGAATATAAACATTATACAGAACAAATTTTTGAACTGGATTTAAAGACAACAAAAAAAAATCAGATCTGCATGGAGGAATTGAAGTTGTTCATGGTTCATTTACAAGTATTTCTACAGGAAAAGATCATTCCTTGCATAACTTGATCTCTATAACTTCTGTTTAAATTTAGAGTGAGGTGCAGAAGCTCCATCTGTTTTTCCATCACTTCTCCAAGGTTTATTCAACGGGTGTTAGTGATCCTGTCTCAGTGTCAGTGTGAGTGGGTGGATCAGTGATGAGTCTCAGTTACTGTGAGGTAAGAATTCAAACACGGGGCAGCGCCGCCTCCGAATTATGAAAATCTTTCTCACTTTACTATGCTGAGGTGTGAATGAGGTTGACTGCTTTAAATTCAAATTCAAATTTTATTTGTCACATATAAAATCATACACAGTGAAATATGGAGTGAAATGCTTTTTACGGCTGTCCTTGATATGAAAATAAAGTCGCATAGAGGGCAAAAAACATACAGGGCATGTAGGGAAATATGGTGGAAAATTGCAGTAGAAAAATAGAAAAGTAGTATCAGAATACAGTGATTATATTTGTATATAGAACAAGGATGAAGTATGAATGGAATGAATATGAATATAGTGCAGTTGTATTATTGTGCAAAAGTCTGGCTGAGATAGATGACATAAGTACAATAAAAGTGCTGTATGAGAACTACAGGGTTCCTGGTCAGGTTCCTGTTAGAAATAGCCCCGACTGAATTATTTCATTTCATCATGACCGAAACAACAACAATGCAAACATGGAAAGGAGTCGAGGCCGCAGTCCTGTAATGCTCCACAATAATGTAGCTTTTTACATCCCCATGAAAAAGGCAGCAGAAAAGTTGTGGATGAAGCTGTTCAAGTATTAAGGTTGAATTTTACTAGTTTTTAACAAGGGGTATGCTACACAGAACAGAGTCCAATGGGATCTAAACAGTGGAGCAATGCTTGTGCAAGTCCTCAGAAATGAAGATGATGGTATAGTGGTGCAGTTTACGACCATGTGAAATTATCATTGAGTCTTATATACTTCACATGCTATTCTAGATCTGGAACTGGTGTACCTACACCTGTAGCCTTACAACCTACTGAATGGTCTGATCTCCTAGATCTCCTAGATTTGTTAATCCTTTTGATCAGAATCAATGTGAATGAAATGGTAAACATTACAGTATTTTTGCTTAAACTACACAGGGGAGCATGTAAACAGTGTCACTTGCATAGCCACTGCTTCTGGATGAACTTTTAAAGTATTAATCGGCCCTAACTGTCACATTCATCAAGGAAATGTTATCTGCATGCTACCAGAGGTCCCCTCCCCAAATTCTAGGGGTTATTCCTCGGTTATCACAGTCTTATCCTGTTCATTCACTGAACAGTTGCATCCAACATAACCAGACCACTGGTAAAAATGCTTCTGCTCTGCATTCTTTTTCAATCTAACAACAAGTTATATATGATAAAAGTAATACATTTATATAAGAAATATCTGATTTTTACTGGTTGGTATGTCCTCTTTTTGCTATAATGACAGTATGCGCTCAAGCTGCCATGGACTCCACAGGACTTAACTTGGATCAAATCCTCTGAACATATAAACATCTGGTTATAGCTAACACATGCTTCAATAGAAGTGAAGGCATGAGGAGCCTCTAGTTTAGATATGTTTGTGTATATCTCTGTCCTATTCATGACAGTATAAAAGTAAGAAAAGTAAGGAAAGTAAAAAAATCAAACATTTAAAAAAAAAATAATAATTTTATTGTCCTAAACATTTTGGACAAATGACCCCAAACGGACATTATGAATTTTCTGCGGCCATCCTATGTTTTTTTTTTTTTTGCTGTGGTTGTTCCATCTTGTCCAGGAGCTTGTTGGAGAAATTTGACCATTTTATTAGTTAATTTTGTTAACTGTGTGTAAACATTTCAGAAGGTTTATCAGTTCTTTCTCTCTTTAAACTATTTCTAAATCACGTGACCTCACATGAGGTTATAACCCCTACTCTGAGAAACCCAGTATTGTCTGATCATTTTGCCCACACTTTGTTTTATATATCTGATGTAGTCATTTTTGTTTAATTGTTAACTGGATAGATTGATACATAGGTAACTGACTATTGGAATGAACTTCAACTACTTTCTACTTGGAAATAGATTAATACAGAAATCTGTACCTGTTACATCTTACTTCTAGCATGTCCTTGACTTATTGCTGTGTGTTAGGAAAGCGACATGGGCACTGGGTTGCTGAGATACGTGCCTGCTGCCAATTAATCTGACAATATGACAAGCAGTCCAGCGAACCCGACTGACAGGCTCTTAATTCAATTACACACAGTCACTGATTCAGGGGTAAATGAACCAGAACCAGTGCGTTCTATGTGAAAGGCCACTTGACTCACACAACCCTTTCTTTTCAGCTCATTTCCGTTTTGGTGTAAACTGCAATAACTCTAATTCACTTTATTGCTTTATTGTTATTAATTCAACAATACATTTGCCTCATTTATTCAACATACAAATGGTGAACTAAGTATTATACAGCACAGTCTGGATGAGTAAATGAACTTAATTTATTTGTTTGTTTGTTAGTTTTTTGTTTGAGGTGTCTGTAAGCTCATATATGTGGAAGAGGGCAGATTGCTGTCCTGTGTTTATAGATTATGATCTATAGCAAGTATATATTTACAAGGTTGGCTACTGTTAAGTAAACTACAGAGAATGTGGTCTGATATTTCTCCACAACCCTGCCCGGCTCTGCAAGGAAAGCTACTCCATCTCCTGATGCCACAGAGGATGCTGCCCCACTGTCAGACCCCTGTTCCAGTTTTTTGTTTCTGCACACTGGTAATTGTTTTTGTTTACTTTAATACCAGTTCTTTTCTGTAAATAGTTCAGCACTGTAAATAAATAGTATTATCTGCATTTGCATCTGTCATCAGCTCCAACGTTCATGATAGATGTTCATTTTTAAGTTGTTTCTCGGGTGTTAAAACACGCCACATCATTTATACCACAGCAGTATTAAATTCTGCAGTCCAGTAAATCAGAAAGTGTTTTTTTTTCAGCAACATTTAAGAATAAATTTTAATAACTTTTTAAATAATTAAGAAGAACTTATTCACTGTTCTTTAATTCACCTTTATTATATAATCATATACTGTGTTACTGAGAAGTAATTTGTGTCACACCACTTAATTTCCTATAACACACCCTGTTGTTCCTTACTTCTTACTTTTTACAAAGAGAGCATCTGCATTTGGGTCACAGCCATGGCCCAAAAGAATAGTTCTTCCTGTTTTGGTGCTAGTGATGATGTGGTAAAAAACCATCAACTATCTATTTGATTATTCACATGCCTAAAGTGTATGTGTTACCAATATACATGTGTCCTCTGCATCTGGTTTCTGTCATATTGCTGGAATCCTTAATATGATATCCAAATCTGTACAGACTCTCCAGTTTGTTTTAGTTGCTCCTGACTCTGTAATAAATTCCTTTATTAGGAGATTTGGAATTTACTCTTATCAACATTATGGGTAGTTTTGCTTTAATTGTAACTCCACATCCTTTCTTCCTTTCTGTCTCATGTGGAAAGAAGGAAAGATGACACATGGAATGGGGGACAAACATATTTATCAAATGTCCTCTGTCACTGATGCAGATCACTTATCTAAGGTCTGTATGGCTTTATTCTGGTCTGGAGATTCTGTTTTCTATATTGACCCTGCATAAAATCTGAGCAAGTGATCTTGAAAAAATGAAAAGATAAAAAAAAAAAAACCTACACTAATCTGTTCTGTAATCTCATTATGGAGATTAATTTTTAATAAATATAAGATCATAAAACATATTTTTAGTCATATTTACTACTTTTAAGCTTTCACTTCAAGTGAAGTCAAGTCAAGAAGCTTTTATTGTCATTTCAACCATGTAGCTGACGCAATACACAGTAAAATGAAACAATGATTCTCCAGGACAATGGTGCTACATAAAAAGGCATAAAGCTACATAAAACAACACGGAGCTAAGGTCTTAAGTCCTAGCCACATACTGTACAACCTGTGCAACTTAGTGCAGCAGTGGGGGACAAAAGACAGTGCAAACAGACAATACAAAACTAAACAAGACAAATACACAAATAGTGCTGACTGTGGGAAAATAATTTTAAGTCATTGTTTTATTTCCTTTTAGTTCTAGCATATTTTGTGGATCATGTAGAAGCCAAATCAAGTTACAATGCTAGTTAAATTCAAACTTCACATTAGACTTGTGGTTCCTGTATCTCATAAATATCAAAGGAAAGGGACAAGGTAACTCAGGGTATCATCTGTCTCTTTGCACCATTTGTCCCATTGTTTAAGGTGGCAATGGCTTTCAAGTGGAATCTTCATTGTCCATATAGACCACAAGCATCAGGTCAAGTACAGAGAGCAAACAGGACGTATTTTACAGAAGTAGTGAAGAAAGTTGCCAGAATGCTACTATGTAAAGGAAAACGTTGGACTCATGTCTCACACTGTAAAGTAGTTTCATCAAGTGCAGGGATAGACTAGGACACACAGACCAGTAAGGAGCCCAGGGAGGAACCGAAGGCAGTAGGCCTCGGGGGTCAACCCGGTGGTGAAGATTTCCTCATAGAATTCCCCTTTTATTAGCTTATCCCTACCTAACTGGTCCTTAGGTGTCATAACACTGCAGATTAGGGAAAGTAAATAACAAAAAATAAAACTATACAATCACACTGATTCTGAAACTAAAAACTATACCATCACATAGATCCTGAATATAAACTGTAGTATGGAAATATTGCTCTCCTGCTTCTCTCTTGCTCGCCTTCTTATGTTTGTGTTACAGATACAAGGACTGAAAAGCACTGCGACAGCCAAGGCAGCAGAAGCACCAAAACACTGACATCTGAAGACATCTGCAGAACAACTGCTCAGGACTGGCAGACAACATCAATTCTCACTGTCTTCATTTACCTGATGACAAAAGGGACATCATATATCAAGCTACAATGTGCACTGCAGAAGCTTTGGACTCCAGGAAACAACAAAGAACTATTGCCCTTAAGAAGTTTTCTTTTGCCTGCAACTCAAAGTTGCAAGAATACTGGCTATATGTTAAAGCACTCAAGCCAGATATATTTTGTAAATAGAAAACTGAGCATGATTTTAACTTTGTTATTATTATTGACTTAAATATATTGTGAGAGTTATTAGAACTCTCAAAGGGGGAATAGTGGGAAAATAATTTTAAGTCATTGTTTTATTTCCTTTTAGTTTTAGCATATTTTGTGGATCATGTAGAAGCCAAATCAAGTTACAATGCTAGTTAAATTCAAACTTCACATTAGACTTGTGGTTCCTGTATCTCATAAATATCAAAGGAAAGGGACAAGGTAACTCAGGGTATCATCTGTCTCTTTGCACCATTTGTCCCATTGTTTAAGGTGGCAATGGCTTTCAAGGACTGAGTCAAGAAGGAATGGCAAGCATCAGAGGTGAACTCGTTTCTATGGTAATGAAGGGGTCTGAGAAAGACTGTTATGTTAATGGGATTAAGGTTGGGTGAAATTCCAGGATCTGGTGTGGGGGCTATTACATCCTTTCATGCTTTGATTGTCACCCGAGTGTTTTGTCTCTATCTGATGGGACTGCCCCCCCAGAATGTGCATATTTACAATGTATTACAACTTTAAGTCAGACTTGATTACTGCAGCTCCCGTGCCAGTACGCTCTGACTTGCAGACTCGTTTCTTTGTGTATCTACAATAAAGACTACTGCACAAGGATATCCAAGTCTCCTGGTCTTCTCTGGAAAAAGTTTACAACAGATGGTGCCGTGACCCGGATAGAGCTTCTCATCTCACTAAACGTCTTCAAAACTTCTTCAAAACTCCAGAATCTTCAGATTTTTTCCAACTCAACTTTGATTTGGTGAGTGTCACTCTATCCAAAGAACCTACAGACCAGTATACATGTGGTTATCCTCTGCTTTGTCAGGGAAGAGTTAACAAACAGCTGCAGGGTTGGGTTAACTACAAGTTTGGTTTATCCTCTGTTTAGGCAGGGATGAATATCCTCTGTTGATCAGGGAAGAATTTTGGTTTATTCTCTGTTGATCAGGGAAGAATTTTGGTTTATCCTCGGTTTACCAGGGAAGATTTTGTGGTTTATCCTCTGTTGATCAGGGAAGAATGGTTTATTCTCTGTTTACCAGGGAAGAAATTTGAGTTATCCTCTGTTGATCAGGGAAGAATTTTGGTGTATCCTCTGTTGATCAGGGAAGAAATTTGAGTCACCCTCTGTTTATCGGGGAAGAGTTTTGGTTTATTCCCTGTACATCAGGGAAGAATTGTGTGTTATCCTCTAGAAATTAGAAACAGTTATGGGTTATTCCCTACTTTAGAGAAACTAACAATAGATTGTCTAAAAAGAGAAATCCCATAGCAATCAAAATGTTTAAAAAGAATGCAAGACTGATCCCCACTAGTGAAAAAGGTGGATTAGCTACCCCTTTGTGGACTAGTGGAGAGTTCAGATCAATGTTGGCAGAGCAAATGAATGCTATAGTGACAGATTCAGTCAAACAAAATTTGGCAAAGAAATATGGCATTCATCCAGACAAAGTGTGGTCTATTGAAGAGTGCAAAAAGGTGCTAGGTGCTTGTATCAGAAAGAAAAACGTCAAAGGAATTATCTGTTGCCACATGGAATTTTGTGTTTCCTCAGCACATTTGTTTAACCAAGAGGGAGACAATGTGACCCTTAGCGACCTTGCTGATCAGTCGATCAATGCCCTTGTGTGTGGAGCACGACAAAGGGTTCAAAGTAGGAAAGAAGAGGTAGAAAATACTCCTTGCCCATCTCCAGTTTTACAAGTGCAAACAGTCATTAAAGCGTTAGGGCCTGAAGCAATAGAGAGACTTTCTCAAAGTTTACCATCAGCACATTCTAATTTTTTTTAATTTAGGAGAGCATTAGCAAAAAAACTATGTCTCTATGACATGTTGACGTCTCTAGTGGAAGTCAGTCAACTTATGTCTCAGGTGTTAACAGATTCAGAATTTAAGTGTTTTGAAAGTACTGTGTATACTTCTGATTTCAAACGTGCCAGCAAAGATGAGTTTCGAGAAGGAGTCCTTAGGATACTGAAGGATATTATTGGGCCAAAGATTGACTGGGCCAGAGTCACTAGGTGTGTGCAGAAAAAGGAAGAAGCTGTAAGTGAATACACTGAAAGATTTTGTCAAGCAGCTGTTGCATACAGTGGAATAGCCAACAGTCCAGATGATGTATTAGATGATAAGGGACCATTAGTCAGGGCATGGTTTGATGGCCTTTCATCAGAGTACAGGGATGTTCTGCCTTTCTTAGACCTTACTTGGTCTATTCAAACACTGAAAAGCAACTTGGACAGGTTAGCCATCTGGGAAAGGGATTCTGATGTTAAGATAAAAGTCAGAACAGCCGCAGCATCGCTAAATAATTCCTATGCAGAGACTAGGCAAGAACCCGGATTCCCTAAGAGAGAGGGAACATGTAACTATTGTGGAAAATCAGGGCACTGGGTAAAAGATTGTAGGAAAAAGCAGCAAGATAGCAGAAGAGGTTTACAACATAACCCCTCACCCACCCAGGGTGCTTATAACCCAGAGGTAGTCCATCCTCTTTCTAGTGAAACCCTAGGACAGCTTGCTCAGGCCTGTACAAATGTAGTTTTAGGCCAAACAATAAAAGTCAGGTGCCCAAATTCAGTATCCACATCAAAGAATCAAGCTAAAATCACCTCCTCCTGTTGGGGAAATTGGTTAACTACACTCACAGCCCTAAACGTGGTTTTGGACTATGCCCCTGTCACTAACCCATCCTCTTGTGTGAGGTCTGCAATGACTGATGTTCCTTTAGAGGATGAAGAAATGACTCATGATTGTGTTATGCTTACGCACTCATCTTCAAATGCTATTTCAGAGACTCTGCTAAATAATGTGGTTTTTGAATTGTCATTGGAGGGAATAGGAGAGCAGGAAAAGCAATGACCTCTGTATCTGCTGTAGTAGCTTCTGGTTGTCTCCCAGATTCCAAACATAACACTGCAGAATCTCAGGGTAAAGCTCTTGCAGACGTAGCTGCTAAAAAAGCCTGTTCATACAGTACAGTGCAAGTGGGTACTAGAATGACAACAACCAGTGTCATTATGCCTCCAGACTCACTAACAGACCTCTACAAAGATGTTCCAATGTATGAAGCATGGAAATGGGAGCCATGGTTGATTTTACAGGCTGCTGGACCAAAGGGGGAAAATATATGGCACCAGAATCACTTCTGCCATATTTGGCTCAGCAGTTACATAACTTAGGTCACATTAGTCCAGCAGCAATGATTCAACCTTTGTCAAATCACTGGTGGAATCCTGGAATCCGGCTTTTAGAGGTATAGCCACAGAGCCAGACAGACACTGTTGTATGCCAACAGAATAACATCCCATCAGCAGCACATACCCCAGCCCCACCAGGGCTTGTTCAACACTTACATGTAGATTAAATCTCAATGAACCCATGTAAGGGAAAGACTGATGTCTCTGTAGTTGTAGATTTTGAAATCATTGAAAGAAGTTGCCCGAATGCTTAAAATGAAGTGGAATCTTCATTGTCCATATAGACCACAAGCATCAGGTCAAGTACAGAGAGCAAACAGGACGTATTTTAGGAAGTAGTGAAGAAAGTTGCCAGAATGCTACTATGTAAAGGAAAACGTTGGACTCATGTCTCACACTGTAAAGTAGTTTCATCACCTTCAGGGATAGACTAGGACACACAGACCAGTAAGGAGCCCAGGGAGGAACCGAAGGCAGTAGGCCTCGGGGGTCAACCCGGTGGTGAAGATTTCCTCATAGAATTCCCCTTTTATTAGCTTATCCCTACCTAACTGGTCCTTAGGTGTCATAACACTGCAGATTAGGGAAAGTAAATAACAAAAAATAAAACTATACAATCACACTGATTCTGAAACTAAAAACTATACCATCACATAGATCCTGAATATAAACTGTAGTATGGAAATATTGCTCTCCTGCTTCTCTCTTGCTCGCCTTCTTATGTTTGTGTTACAGATACAAGGACTGAAAAGCACTGCGACAACCAAGGCAGCAGAAGCACCAAAACACTGACATCTGAAGACATCTGCAGAACAACTGCTCAGGACTGGCAGACAACATCAATTCTCACTGTCTTCATTTACCTGATGACAAAAGGGACATCATATATCAAGCTACAATGTGCACTGCAGAAGCTTTGGACTCCAGGAAACAACAAAGAACTATTGCCCTTAAGAAGTTTTCTTTTGCCTGCAACTCAAAGTTGCAAGAATACTGGCTATATGTTAAAGCACTCAAGCCAGATATATTTTGTAAATAGAAAACTGAGCATGATTTTAACTTTGTTATTATTATTGACTTAAATATATTGTGAGAGTTATTAGAACTCTCAAAGGGGGAATAGTGGGAAAATAATTTTAAGTCATTGTTTTATTTCCTTTTAGTTCTAGCATATTTTGTGGATCATGTAGAAGCCAAATCAAGTTACAATGCTAGTTAAATTCAAACTTCACATTAGACTTGTGGTTCCTGTATCTCATAAATATCAAAGGAAAGGGACAAGGTAACTCAGGGTATCATCTGTCTCTTTGCACCATTTGTCCCATTGTTTAAGGTGGCAATGGCTTTCAAGGACTGAGTCAAGAAGGAATGGCAAGCATCAGAGGTGAACTCGCTTCTATGATAATGAAGGGGTCTGAGAAAGACTGTTATGTTAATGGGATTAAGGTTGGGTGAAATTCCAGGATCTGGTGTGGGGGCTGTTACATCCTTTCATGCTTTGATTGTCACCCGAGTGTTTTGTCTCTATCTGATGGGACTGCCCCTCCAGAATGTGTATATTTACAATGTATTACAACTTTAAGTCAGACTTGATGACTGCAGCTCCCGTGCCAGTACGCTCTGACTTGCAGACTCGTTTCATCGTGTATCTACAATAAAGACTACTGCACAAGGATATCCAAGTCTCCTGGTCTTCTCTGGAAAAAGTTTACAACATGACCAATGTGCATACTGTATATTATAAAGTACATTGTGCAACTAGAGCAATTGTAAACATATTCAAACTTATGTATTAGCAGCAGTTTGATAAGATATTTAAAAATGTAGTGAGCAAAACAGCAATTGAGTGACTGATTAGTGTAGTTCACACAGATAGGTGTGAGAGTGTGTTTGGTTTAGTTCAGTTTTGTTTGTTGAGAAGTATAATGACTTGAAGGAAGAAACTATTGCAAAGTCTGGATGTGAGGGCCCAAATGCTATGTTACCTTTTTCCAGATGGCTGAAGAATGTGTGTGAGGGGTGTGTGGGGTCATCCACAATGCTGTTTGCTTTGCTGATGCAGCGTGTGTTATGAATGTTCATGATGGAGGGAAGAGAGATGCCGATGATCTTCTCAGCTGTCCTCATTATTTGCTGCAGGGAATGGCATTCTGAGACGGTGCAGTTCCCAAACTAGACAGTGATGCAGCTGCTTAGGATGCTCTCAATTGTCCCTCTGTAAAACATGTTCAGGATAAAGAGAGGGAGATGTGCTTTCATCAGCCTTCATAGGAAGTAGAGGGGCTTTCTTACTGATGGAGCTGGTGTTGAGTGACAGGGTGAAGATCTTCACCAGATGAACCCCCCTTGACACCAGCCCCCACGCCCATCTCTCCCACCCCTGTTTCACCCCCTGCTGATCTCGGATCAGTGGTGTGTTGGTTTATTGGATCATTTTCATGAATTGATGCAATAAAACTGGAACTAAATAAATACAACATGATGGTATGTTTACAGCCATTAAGAAGTTCTGGACACACATTCCATAGGAAGTACAGGCAAATTTCCTGAATGACTCTCAGCCCAATTTTGTTGTGCTCAGAATTAAGATGCACATCATTAAGCAAGATTACACACAAAGTTCCAAACAAAGAATGAAGTAAATGAGGTATGTAAACATCAGAAAAAAATATTTTTAAAAGAGCTCAAAAATATAAACAAAACAAAATATTGGGGCTCACTGTTGTGTACATGGTATAGCTGAGTGTATCAGACAGTCAAGTTTTAAGGAAAGAACATTCCTTGGCATGGATCTGTGCCATAGTGCTTGGTATGGTGAATTATGCCAAATCTAAAGAAAAGAAAAAACACAGCTGAATTACAGCACATTTATCTGCAACATGTCTTGCTTTTGAAGGCAAAAATTACACACACTTTTTTAATCCTTTAATGCATAAGTTGTTACTATGGAAACAAAAAAGTGCTGCTGTTGTAGAAAAATGCCTAATCAGAATTGAGAATTCAGTAGCACTATAGTATAACCCAATGGTTAAAATTTCAACTATCATTCTTTCTTTTGTAAAGCAGGGTTGATAAGCCATCTGTGTAGACATTTCAGAGAAATATTTTGTGTGTGTGTGTGTGTGTGTGTGTGAGAGAGAGAGAGAGAGAGCGAGAGAGAGAGAGAGAGATTCTGGGAGAGATCAAGTGCATCTCCGGTCATTGATCTCAGTTAATAAATCAGAAATATTCATGACAGCAGTGGAGGGCTTAAAACTCCTTGCTGCACTTGAGATGTTAAGAATACGTGCCTTTTTATGTCCCATTAATTCCTTCCAGAAATGGAAACTTCGTTCAGTGGCTTGCCTCGAGGGAAAAAGCAGAGCCCTTTATAAGGATGTGCTTGAGTTTAAAGGACAACGTGCAGTCTATATGTGCGGCTAGCAAATGCTGAACAGGTTCAGATGGCTTCTTCATATACATAACACACTCATAGGTGAAGCAACTAAATGCCTGTAGCCCTTGAAAAACTCTGGGTAGCTGCCATGGCTGTGGTGAGCTAGAGCTGCTGGGTTTTACTGACATGCCTACTGGCAACATTCCCATTTCTATTTATGAGGCATTTCTGTCACCATAGACACAAGACAAAGTTAATTACTGTCTCAACTCCAGTTCTGCAAAAGACTAATCAGTCTTAAAGGAATACTTTGATGAAAATGGCATTTACATAATTTTTCTTCACCTCAGTTGTGACCTGGATATGATCAGCATCTTTTATTACTTGCACTCTATAGCACTGGAGCTCTGAGGCCAGTGTTTATCACTGTGTAAATCACCACACACTCACCTCAGAGTTGTTTAGATACTTCAGCAGATTTAGTTTAGTATAAATTAGTAAATTAGTATTAGTATAAATTCTGACAATGATTGACACAGTAGAAAAAACAAATTTTAAAAACCAAAATCTGTCTGCACACATGGCTAATTGTTAGTGAACACCTGACTGTAAAAGTCTTGCCTGAAGTCTGAGAACACTGAAGAGATTTTTAGAAACTTTTAAAACATTTCTTTAAAACATTCTATTTATTTTCTGTAATAACTGAATTCCATAGTGATTTGGACCTCAATGTTTATGTGCTTGTAAAACATGCGTTTCAAATTTAATCCCCAAATTGCTGTTATGATAATCTTCATTCTCCTGGGAAGGCTTTCCACTAGATTTTGAAGAATGGCTATGCATATATGTACCCTATAAGAGTGAGAAAAGAAGATCTTGCTTGTTTGTTTTAGGCACTAACAGTGAATCCTGTTTGATCCTTGTGCAAAGTTGGCACTCCAATACATCTTAAAGGTGTTCAGTAGGGTTGGGGTCAGAGCTCTGTGTAGGACACTAAAGTTCTTCAACACCATCCTTTCTATATCATGTATATATACAGTGTCGCTTGAATATATTCCTTTCATATATTCCTACATTTCTGCATAAATATGACCCAAAACATCATCAGATAAGACCTAAAAGTAAACAAAGAAAATGCAACCAAATAAGCCAACAATATTATACTTCTTTATTTATTTACTGAGAAAATGATCCAGCATTACATATCTGTGATTTGCAAAAGTATGTGAAACTTTGATTTTAGTATTTGTTGTGAGCCCTTGTGCAACAATAACTAAAAAAGTTATAAAGATCCCGGTAACTTTTTTCAATCCTGCACAACAGCTTAGAAGAATGTTGTTCCATTCCTCAGTACAGAAGAGCTTCAAAACTCAGATTTTTTGTGGGTGTCCTTACAGTATATGAACTGCTTGCTTCAGGTCCTTCCACATTTTTTCTTTTGGATTAAGGCCAGGACTTTGACTTGGCCATTCTAAAACATTATCTTTGTTATCATTATCGCTAAAGTAAAGTTGTGATAAATGAGGCCCAGTGTTTTTAAAGTTTGTTTTGATTTGATAATACTAAACCTACTGAGACAAAATCAATAGCAACTTTGCAGAAGAACTGTAATCATATTCTCAGAACAACCAGGTTTTCTTATAGCTTATAGCAATTTCTTATATCTGATGTAAGTGATGCAAGTTTAAATATAATGGATTTATTTTTTAGTAGTAATATTCATTCATTCATTCATTCATCTTCTACCACTTATCCGAACTACCTCGGGTCACGGGGAGCCTGTGCCTATCTCAGGCGTCATCGGGCATCAAGGCAGGATACACCCTGGACGGAGTGCCAACCCATCGCAGGGCACACACACACTCTCATTCACTCACGCAATCACACACTAGGGACAATTTTCCAGAGATGCCAATCAACCTACCATGCATGTCTTTGGACCGGGGGAGGAAACCGGAGTACCCGGAGGAAACCCCCGAGACACGGGGAGAACATGCAAACTCCACACACACAAGGTGGAGGCGGGAATCGAACCCCGACCCTGGAGGTGTGAGGCGAACGTGCTAACCACTAAGCCACCGTGCCCCCCTAGTAGTAATATATTCAATGTAAAAAAATTTTTTTTTAATATTTTAGTAATTTCTCCTATTTCAAAAAGTTATTTTAATATTGAATACGTGGTATTTTAATACCAGTGGTGTTTATTTTAATCAATAAATCCAAATTTTAAAATGAAAAAAAGCTCTCTGATAGACCAAACACCACAAACTCCAATAATATCTTAGTCTCGACAGGATAATGTTTTGGATTTTTGGATTGCTTTCTAACAAGCTTTTGGCCTTTCATGCTTTCATACAATGAATCGGTGAGAAAAGACCTTGCTTGTTCTAGGTGCTAACAGTGAATCCTGTATGAGGTTGTTGAAATGACTGTATTACTAGTCACTGCTCATCACAATTACAATACCAACTAATAAATTAACACCAGAGCTATAAAAAAACAAATATTTAAATATAAGTATATTTAATGTATTTTAATGTTAACATTATCATTCTTTTGGTTGTTTAATTTCCAACAGTATTTGGAGTGTTTGAATATAAATGTATATTTCTAAAACAGTTCTAGTAAATATTTGCGGTGTTTATGACTCTGTTGGCCTTCCATCCAGAGCACTCACGCCTAGTATAAAGGCGTGCTAGAGTTAGAATAAGAAGCAACAACGCCACCAAACTAATGCTCTCCGGAGGAAGCTTCATCCGCAAGGTAATAATGATCCTGATTTACTTTTGGAGCAGTTTTAACTTCCTGCATTTGGTCGTAACGATTCCTGTTCTATTAAAACTTTGTGGGTTAAAGTTACTTTCTTCATAAAACAAAGGCATATTATACATTGCACTATATGTGTATGTGTGTAAAGGCAAGCATCTATAATCAGTTGTAAGGGAAAAACAGATGAACTCACATGATTCAAACATTTGATGTGTGTGACATAGCTTTTAATTGTTTATCTATACAATTTAACTATATAACTAGTCATAACAATGTTCCCTATAACCACTTTCAGTTTAGATGGTTCCTTTTCTACTGATGTCATCCTGAGTAGTTATTCATATCAGATGGATTTCTGCTAAATGGAACACTTACTTCTGTTTTATTTCTATTCAGTGTTCTTAGTTGATGGGTCAATATGTGGAATAGTAAAAGTGGAATGGAAAACTCGTGTAATAGGTTTGTAAGAGTCTAATCCTGGTTTTGAGGGATTTTCGTTATACATTTATGGGTCCAAGCACCAAAGTCAACTCAGAGAGAATGTTTTAATAGAAAGCTCTATGGCTCCAAAAATATTAATTGGGAGAATGATTAAAACTCTCTCATTTTTTATCGCTTATCCGAACTACCTCGGGTCACGGGGAGCCCGTGCCCCGAGGGAGAACATGCAAACTCCACACACACAAGGCGGAGGCGGGAATCGAACCCCCAACCCTGGAGGTGTGAGGCGAACGTGCTAACCACTAAGCCACCGTGCCCCCCAGAATGATTACTAATGTTATTTATTACATTTTTATACCCTGAGAGGGTCAGTGGAATTTATTCTACAGTTAAATGTCAAAGTCAAACTAAAGTCTAAGTCAGATTTTTGGATTCGTGACATTCTGACATACAATGCTAGTATAACACACAATAAGAGTGGTATTGTGAAGGGGGGGAAAATGACCCAATCATAAACATTAGAGATAAAGGTAGGTCTCTTTAGCTCCTAAAAACAAAAGAGCAAGTCCTTCATTTCTCACTCATTATTTTCTGAGGCAACATTCAATCATATTAATGTGAAATCCATAGAAACATTAAGTAATGGAGATGCAGACTCATGCAATGCAATGGTTCTTCATCTGTTTAGAAAAAGATTTTTTTTTTGGTTGTGAGTGAGTTTGGTCTTTGGCTTATTTGTTAAGCCTTTATTCTGAGCATGCTGTTTTGACAAACAGATCCATCTTTTAAAAGGGCCGCCTGGTGCCAAAGTCTGCTCTTGTCCAGTAAACAGTGAATGGGCTTTTAGTCATGTTGCCAGAGTTTTACCAAAAAAGGGGAAAAAAATCTTGAAAACAAACATTTCACTACAAATAAACATTACAAATAATGGAGTCATAACAAATGGTCCAGTTGCTACAACCTTTTTAAATAATCAAAATTTCCTTCGTATTTGCAATGTGACATTTACTTTTCTAGTTTAGCACTGAAGACACAATGCTACTAAAACAACCTGGTCAAGACCTAAATTTAATTTTATTTTCCTATAAGTCTCTATGCCGTTTTTGCAGCAAATGTAGCCTATGGTGGAAAATCACTTACTCAAAGTGTGACACTATGCCAGCAGATTTTTACTTTTTTTTTTTTTAACCGCAAAAAAGTACTAGGCAAAAATATGGGAAACTATGAATATGTGTGCGTGAAAACAGTGAATCAAACAATAATACAAAGGCCTGGTAATGTTGAGAACATAAAAGTGAACCAAGCATATACTTATAGACACTGTATATACATGTACAGTGAACTGTGAGTAAGAGAGTCTGATTGAGAGTGAATGTGTATGTCTGATTGAGACAGATGTGCTAAATCAGTATCTGGAGGGAGTACATCCCATTGTTTTTTTTAATGTAGATCCTGTGGATTGCTGTGTTGTGACATCATCTACAATGGATAACTGTAAAAAATGTTTTATTTATTTATTCATTTTAAAATATGTTAATCTCTTAAAATCGCAAGCTTGTGTGATTAAAGATAAATCATTTGAGAACTTTTTTCATCCTCAACATGTAAAGATGGAAAAAAATGTAAACAAAAAAATTTGATAATAATCTAATAGCATAAATGTGGACACCATTACACTAATGTTCAGTTGAAACACCTTTTGATTTGACTTTTTAATCAATTTGGATTGACAAAACCAGACCTGAATCCATCTAAAAATCTGTGGCGTGACCTGAAGCTGGCTGTGCAAAGGAAATGCATTTACAATTTGATGGATCTAGACTGTTTTTGCAAGAAAACGTGAGAGGATTTTGCCTCGTTAATATGTGCCATGTTATTAGATTCTTATCCAAAAAGAACGAGAGTGAAAAAAATCAAAAGGTGCTTCCACAAAGTATTAGTTTAGGAAATGCAACAGATGCAACTGGGTTATTGTTCCCTATTTTTCCCTCAAAAGTTTCTGATTGCTTTTAATAAAGTGTTGTACATTGTACTTTCACATCAAGGGCTAAAAGTGTTCTGACCTGATTTATCTTTTTCATTTCTTTATATCAGAAAAACCTGCCATATAAAAACCTATAGACTTTTTATATCCATGGAAGGTCTGTTTTTATTTTTACAGATCACCTGTGGCCCATGACATCTCTCTCTCTCTCTCTCTATATATATATATATATATATATGTATATGGGGGGCACGGTGGCTTAGTGGGTAGCACGTTCGCCTCACACCTCCAGGGTCGGGGTTCGATTCCCGCCTCCACCGTGTGTGTGTGTGTGGAGTTTGCATGTTCTCCCCATGCCTCGGGGGTTTCCTCCGGGTACTCCGGTTTCCTCCCCCGGTCCAAAGACATGCATGGTAGGTTGATTGGCATCTCTTGTCCCTAGCATGTGATTGCGTGAGTGAATGAGAGTGTGTGTGTGCCCTGCGATGGGTTGGCACTCCGTCCAGGGTGTATCCTGCCTTGATGCCCGATGACGCCTGAGATAGGCACAGGCTCCCCGTGACCCGAGGTAGTTCGGATAAGCGGTAGAAGATGAATGAATGAATTTTATATATATATATATATATATATAGGTTTAGACGTCTCTGTGTTAAGTTACTGCAAACCTATGAAGGAAATGCACTATTATAACATATTTAAAAGCACCACTAGCAGTAAAATGCTTTAATCCTGTATTACCATCATTCAAGTTAATTTTATTTAAGTCAGAAACAGGTATAATTGAACTGAGACTTCGAACAACAGCTAACATTTGGGTTTTGTTTCAGTTATCCAATAAAGTCATAATATTGGGTTAAGGTTAGCTTGGGTGTTAATTTTTTTAATAGCCACTATCTTATAATCATAATTGTTGATGTATGATGAATCATATAGTCTATCACCTTACAGACTTCAGCTGACTAAAATGTGAATTGCAAGTGTTCTTAAAAATACTGTATGATGAATGTCACTGACGTTTATCTTGCCATTAATGTCAAAAAATGTGTTGTTTTTTATGTTTGTGCAAGTAGCCCATTAGCTCCTTGTAGCATACAGTATACTCTCATCCCTGCTCATTCATTCAATTGTTCAATCAGACAATCATGTGACAGCAGAGGAATTTGCTTCACTTAAGGTTTTTGGTATATCTGGACAGGCTGATTTTAGCATTTCAGAAACTCTTATCTCCTGGGGATCACTTTCAGACACAGAAAAATGTGTAAGGTTCCCAATGAGAAAACATCCAGTAAGCATTGGGTTCATCGTACAGAAATGGCTAGTTGATGAGAGAGTCTGTGCTAACTTTAATAAGCACTTATTGCAACCTTGGTTTGCAGAGGGTCATCTTAGAATGCACAACATATGGAACCTTGAGGTGGATGGGCTACAACAGCCCACTGGACCCCACATGATTTCACTCATGCCAGCCAAGAACAGGAATCTGAACAGGCTGACAGTGAGCACAGGTCACCAAGAACAGGGTAGTTGAAGACTGGAAATACATCGTCCGTTCTTCCTGTCTACATGAACTAGCCCATCTGCTACCAGCCATGTCTCATTCAAATTCACTAAATTTGCTAATTTTTTCAGCATTCTGGTGATGTTAAGCTGATTTTATGCATTCTGTTGGTGCTAGATAATTGGCAGATGGGAGAATTGCATGATATGCATGTGTACTTCCCTAATAAACTGGTCAGTGAATGAATATAGAAGTGTTGATCTGCAGATCATGCATAGGTACTGTTTTGATGATTATGTGTTTTGATTAATTTAGAAGATCTGGAGTGAAGCCCACAGGATGACACAATTACCCAACCAAAAGGACGAATTTTAAAAAGCATCAAATAAAGCAAGTCGTGCCACCACGATGTCACTCCATCCAAGCAATGAGACGTTAAACCTTTCCTACTGTTTTTCAATAAACAGACCTCCTTTCAGTGTCAACCACACCATCGCTTCGGCCTACTACTCAGGCGTGTTCTGTGTGCTGGGTCTCAGCTCTAATCTGTTCGCCTTTATTGTGCTGGTCAAGTCCTTCAAGGAAACACACAGCCGCTCTCGCTCATCCTTTCTTATATTTCTGGGGGGTCTGGTGATTACTGACTTCATGGGTCTGCTGGTCACTGGAGCCATTGTAGTCTCTTTCCACATCACAGGCTTCAAATGGATGGAAATAGATCCTTACTGTCACTTCTGCAACTTTATGGGCATGTCTATGGTGTTCTATGGCCTGTGTCCTCTCCTTTTGGGTGCCACAATGGCCGTGGAACGATTTGTAGGCATCACTTGTCCATTTGCACGCTCCACCAACAAGTCAAAGAGCAGAGTGTATACCATGGTGGGAAGCGTGTGGGTGACGGCCGGGTGTATCAGCCTGTTGCCTTCACTCGGTCTGGGCAGTTACCACCTCCAGATGCCAGGTTCATGGTGCTTCCTGAACATCAGCTCTTTCCCCCTGGATATGGCCTTCTGCCTGGTGTTCTCACTGGTTGGGCTAATATCTCTGGCTGTGTCCTTCATCCTAAACACAGTAAGCGTGGTCACCTTGCTGAGGGTCTGCTGTAGACAGTTCTCCGCTCAGCGTCGGAGAGACTATGAGGTGGAGATGATGGTACAGCTCATCCTTATCATGGTCATTGCATCCATCTGCTGGTGTCCACTCCTGGTAAGTGTGTGACTGTGTAAAATGAATGTGTGGTGTTTTTGTTTATCTTTGTGGAGTCTAAAGTTTTACTTGTTATGCATAAGAACTAAAACAGAAATAGGAGAGGAATGTTTATTAACTCTCTAGATCAGAGGTATTCAACTAAAATTTAAAGAGGTCCAGTAAGAGAAAATTTCTTGAAACAAAGGTCCGGAAGATCATAATGTCTAACTAGTTAGTGTGATATATATATTTAAGTAGCCTAGTAGTGGTATGAACATCTGCACGCATCAATACCTGTCTGTCAAATCAAATAAATTCAGTACAAGTCAAAAACCTTTTGACAATATTTATTGTTACGTAACATAGAACTGAACATATGTATGATTGTAGATATGTATAATGTTCTCTCATTACATAAATAAAAGTAGGGCTACATTTCAAGATAAGAGAAAATAAATAAAATGTGAAAATTTTGTATGTTTAAATAAAGTGCTTAACTTTCCCTTTTATATCTGAGTGAGAGAACTGAGCTCTAGCTTGGCTTGGCAGGATGTTAAAACTGGGCTTGAATGGAGTCAGGGCCGTTCTCATACACATGTGGAGGTGCTCATTAGTGACCCTGGAATATTTATTTTGATTATGTTCATTGTAGAGAAAGCTGCCTTGCAGTTGTATGTAAAGCCAAACATGGTCAGGATGTACAGGGCTACTTTTCTCAGACCTGGGAAAGCTGTCTCAGGGAAGTTGTCTTCAGATTTGAGTGCATGTGTTTGTTCAAAACCTTTTATGTTTTGTCTCATAATGGCATTTCACATTGCCACTTTTTATATGAGACACACTGGTTTAGTGTGAAGTGTGAACAGAAATCAGTCTCAGTCTCACTCGTCTGTTTCTCTCCCTTTCTCCGTCTCACTCGTCTGTTTCTCTCCCTTTCTCCGTCTCACTCGTCTGTTTCTCTCCCTTTCTCTGTCTCACTCGTCTGTTTCTCTCCCTTTCTCTGTCTCACTCGTCTGTTTCTCTCCCTTTCTCCGTCTCACTCGTCTGTTTCTCTCCCTTTCTCCGTCTCACTCGTCTGTTTCTCTCCCTTTCTCCGTCTCACTCGTCTGTTTCTCTCCCTTTCTCCGTCTCACTCGTCTGTTTCTCTCCCTTTCTCCGTCTCACTCGTCTGTTTCTCTCCCTTTCTCCGTCTCACTCGTCTGTTTCTCTCCCTTTCTCCGTCTCACTCGTCTGTTTCTCTCCCTTTGTTTTCTACATGTATCGCTATCTTTCTTTCATGTGTAACTTTACTCTAATTCTCTCTCATCTGTCTTGCACTGTTGAGTCGCAGGGTTTACTTCAGGAATGCACAGACTTGATTGGCTGAGTGTTATCATGTGGGATGGTTTAACTCGCATACAATTGGTCTGTGCGTTTACACTACCACTACCGTAAAGATTGCAAAAGCTGCGCCGATTAAAATAGAAGCGCTTAGTCAAGTTTTAAATCAGAACCTTTTGTTTTAGCTGTAGGTCCGGGTCCGTATTGGACAGCTTCTGGGTCTGGACCCGGACCGCGGTCCGCCTGTTAGTGACCTATGCTCTAGAGAGTCACAGTCTAGAGATTCATCTAAAATATGACTAAAATATAATTTCCTTTATATAATAAAGGAAGGGATCAGTAAAAAAAAATAGAATGTGCTGGATTTCATATAAGCATTTAGACAAAAAAATTGGTGTTCATGGAAATCACATTAATTCAGAAAAATACGCATCTTATTTATGCTTATTTATGTATATTATGCATACAAAGACTTCTTTAAATATTGACTTGATCAGCTATGTTATATAAATTGCATGGATTAGTGCACTTTTCTATATGAAGTATACTTTCTAATTTAAATTGCTTATTTTATTACGTTTAAAGCACTTAGCAGATGCCTTTTTCCAATTATACCTATAGAAGTGCTTTGTGGTGTCTATCCTCATGCTAGTCTACTAGGTCAGGAACTAAGTATACCTACAAGAAAATTCTGAAAAAATGGGGAAAAAACAGTCATTTTGTATTATGGTCGTTAATATAAAGAATATAAAAAAATATAGAAAGCAAGCCAAAACAAATGCATAAATTAATAAAACTAAAATTACAAATAAAACTAATAATTTAATTATGACAAAAGAACTGCCACTGTATTAAAGGAGGACATGCCTCAGCTGACGGAAGGTTTATTGCCCACTTACTGTTATTAAACAGATTAATAAAATATTTTGATTGGCAAAGACGTATGTCAAAATAACTTCCACTTCTTCCTTTCCTCCTGTCTGTGCACTTGAACTTTTATGGAGTATTATAGATATTACCACATGCAAAATAGGTGTGTTGTAAACACGTGACGTGATCAGCATGCGTATACGCTGCTAAGTACAAAGAAAATAGTTTTTTTCAAAAGATTTGTAAATCAAGCTGAAATTTATTTTCAGGTTGGCTTACATGCACATTTACATTTAACTTTAGTAAAATATTAATGAATGAAATCCAGAGTGCCCAGTTTATTTTAACCCAAACACAATTGATAAGAAAATACATAGAAAATACATAGAAAATACAAGTGTTTTCTCCTTCCTTTGGAGATCATGTATATAAATTCAATGCCACAGCCATCCATGTCCACCAGTACAAGAGAGCATCTCTGTGTACTCACACGTTATATGCTCTGTCAGCTTATTCATGTGGAAGTGGGTTCATAGCACTTTCCTCCAAGTGTGTTATACCAGATTGGAAATACATACAGTCTGTGATACAATCAGCTCGCTGCATTGCTTCCACTTCCTCTGGCTGATGAGTGGAAATTGGCCAAGACCAAATTAGGGAGAAAGACAGAAAAAAGCAACCATTTAGACGCTCCTCTTAGGATCTGAGAACAAGCAGGTAGCAAGTTTCACAAAGATTTATGGGAAAATATCAGGAATTTATTCCTGAAAAGTTACTTATTCGTTTCTTCGTACCCACTGTAGCATCTCCAGTTCACCCTAGGAGTATGCAAGTCTGAATTTCAACTGGGAGAAGAGTTTTTTGTGCAGGATTTTGGTTTTACAGAAAAGTATTTCTTATTTAATATTCAGCGGCATCACACTGTTGTAACGAGCATGTCTGTAATACCCACACTTTTTCTACACTATTTTCGGTGGACACATCCTTGACTTGGATCTGTGTATAGAGCAAAATATAATTACAATATCAGTCAGGAATTTGTATTTGTAGCAAATGCTGCCATGATGGTGTACACTGTGTGTTTATTAATCATTTAAATTGTATACAATACAATGATATTTTATATAAATCACAATGATGGCATTAAATTAAATTTGGAGTGATTTTGCCTCCTTACTTTCTCGTCGAACAGCACACTGTGACAAGGCTGCACTCAGGAAATGTGCTATGCTCTGGAAGTGCAGCAGCCTAATTATGTTGAATGCTGATAAGCCACCACTGGAAGAATCATCTCCGGTGGTGGACAACACAGGAAGTAAACCTCTGGATACTGAGCACTTGTGCATCACGTCAAATAGTCGTATATGCACTTGAAATGTCTATAACTAAGCCCACATTTGAAAATGATAATCAAATCTGTAATCAACTACAGTCTAGTTAATAGTTCATTCTAAACTAATATATAGAAATATATTTCAAAGTGATAATATACACAACTGTGAGGATAGAGGAGACCTACATATTTTAGTATGGCTTCTCAGTACACTGCATGTTCATGGTTCATGGTATTGTTATATTAATCAGCCTACAAATGAACACCTCATTGTTTTTTGTTTTTTTTGTGTGGTCAATGTCATTTCATGCATTTGGACTGTAACTACTTAAAAAATGTTGTATTCAAAAGCACCTGAAACTTAAACTAGCATTTTACACAGCTGTTGAAAGCTGAAAATGTGAATTCCCTTTGGGATCTTTTTACTCTATTCATATGCCCCAATTTCAGATTTGTATTTATTTATTTACTTATTATACAGTTTCAAGGCACCTACCAACCTCCTTTTACTCCCTCTAATCCTTTCAACTTTTTCTCTGTGTTGTGGATGAAACAGCCGAGGGAACTGAAGTGGTTTGTCTATGACATTTTAGAAAGCTTTGTCATTAGCATTGTGGATAATGAAAACAATCAGGAAATGTGTGTCCCAAGAAGGCCAACACAGTGTGGGGATTTTCCTGGAATTGACTAACATTGTTTCCCCGGACAGATTTACATTCTGAAGACCGTTTTATCTGCTGATGCTGTCGACCCATATTTTGTTCTCTTGTGCCTTCGAATGGCCACCGTCAATCAGATATTCGACCCCTGGATTTACATCCTCTGTCAGAAGTCTAGACTGAGGCGAGTAGATTCCAGATGAATCCAGATTAACAACTAGCATTGATTCCTTTTTAACTGACTGAATTGAGATAAAACCGACAGAAGCGAATTAAAATGTCTCCCTTGCTAGCTGCGAGCATATTGGCTAGGCCAGGGGTCTTCATTATTATCCACAGAGGCCCAGTGTATCTGCAGGAAGACCAATCTGAACTGATTTAACACGTTCAGACAGGAATGGCTTGGTTGGAATGAACCTGTAACCACAGCCACACCAGTCTATTGTGGGTAATATTGAAGATCGCTGGGCTAAGCTGCAGTGCCTGTCAGTAGATTGAGCTTTTACTTGAGCTTACGTTTCTTAAAAAGTTTCTGAAAGCGTCTAAACAATAATACTTTATAACTAATTTTATAACTCATTATGCTTTTAACCTACATTTCAGCATTGTGTGTGTGTGTTTGTGTGTGTGCGTGCATGTGTGAGTGTGTGTGTGTGTGTGTGTGTGTGTGTGTGTGCGCTGTTCAAGAAAACAATTCTTTTTAAGTAGTAATTCACCTTTTTTTATACGATTTACTTAAAAACATGTTGACATGAGTCTGATGTTTTTTAGATTTGCACTATAGCTATAAGGAAGTTTAAATTCACCTATAAAATGTACATTTATCTAGTCCATAATATTGATATTGTATTGTTAATATTGTTTTTTGGGTTGATTGTTTGTTTGTTAATTTCTTAATGATTGTTAATGATTTTATGACACCCCAAATTGTCCAATTTCAGATCATAAGATAACAAAGTATCAGACTTGTTAGCTAAAATTAGACCAATAATTTCAAGTAAATATAAAAAAAAAAGGAAATTATAAATTTAATTTAATAATGACCACAATATTTGATTTTGTTTGTCTGTGTACTGTTGGTAAATAGACTGCTAGCTCACCACAAATGATCTAACAATCACACAAAATATGTCTTTAGGGTGAGGATCACAAACCCTTAAATTCCACTCCCTATGTAACATTGCCTTCCAAAATATGGCAAAGCCCTGCCATCTAAAATATACATTTTCACTTGTTTGCAGAAAGTGATATGGACAATAACAGTCCACTTTGAAACCTTTATATAAAAATGGAAGGCAGTACAGTGATGCAACAGGTAGCATTGCTGCCTCACATCTCCAGGGTCCTTAGTTCAATCCTGAACCTGGATTACTCTCACATACTCTCACTGTCTGTGTAGGTTTTCTTCAGGTTCTCATATTATGTTTCCACTTCCAAAAGACATGCTGATAGGACGATTGTCTACCTAAAATTGTGCCTAGATGAGAATGCATGTTTCTGAACCCATGATGGCCTTTCAGCTGCTTACTCCCTGATGGAAAGCATCATATGGCAGTGGTGTATAAAAAGCTATTTAAGAGCAACTGATCTTTAACCTTCAGCATAAATGTGTTAAACAGTTTCTCATGACTGTGAGTGTATCTGTGTTATTTCATGCAGTTGGTACCAGCTGCTGTCAGGAATTACATAACAAGCAGAGCTCAAGGAAAATCATATCTCAACCTGAATGAGAGAGTTTAATGGAGACTTGAATGTGCATGAGTGCTTGCTGTAGTTATTTGCATGCATGCATGTATGTGAACTGCTCTGTAGTTGTCCTGCATGAATGTACATAAAGACTCTATACAAGTGTATTCTCTCTGTAGATCCAATTAATCTCTTACTATCTCTCTCCATTTTATAATTTTTCTCCATTTCAATGTATGTAGGTGTTTATTACACAGACAGTCTTGTCTGCATCAAAGCCATTCATCACAGAACTGTTGCGCTACATTCGCTTTGCTACCTGGAACCAGATCCTGGACCCCTGGGTCTACATCCTCTTCCGACGTTCCGTGCTAAAGCGGGTCTTTACCGGCATGGACTGGTCTCGTGGCTCCAGCCTTTACAGATCTTCAGCCACCTCCATGCACAGACTCACTCGTGCCTCCATAGCACCCCCTGAGAGTCCCACCGTGCAAATAGACGAACCACAGCGGAAAGATATTTTATTGTCAAAGCACAGAAACTCTTCTCCTTCTTGAGCAAAACTCAGGTCTTTTGGTTTTTAAAGCTTTAGGAGTAATTTCTGTTTGTGTGAAGTCTGATGTAACATGAGTTTTAAACAGTTCATCCTTCTTTCATGGCTACATGTATTAATATTTGGATCACGTTTGTCAACGTTGCCCTTACCAATAGAGACTTTTAATAGTCTAGTTCAGGGGTCGGCAACCTTAAACACTCAAAGAGCCATTTGGACCCATTTCCCACAGAAAAAAAAGCTCAGGGAGCCACAAAACCCTTTTAACATATAAAATGAAGATAACACTGCATATATAATTTTTTACCTTTATGGAAAGTATAGAAAAAACTGTAGTGTGTTGCATTTATGAAATCAATGAACTGCTACCGAGTAAACAAAATTTTTTTTTCTGCAGGCAAACAAAAATATTTTGAACAGTTTGAACTAACCTGAACAAAAAAGACGCTGAGTTGAAGGTTACTTTCAAATAAAATGTTCAATGTCTAATTGAGTCCTCTTTGTATTCATGACATTTTTGGCAGCAAACCAAAAATGCGTCTGTTTCTGTGTGTCGGATTTCACAAATCGGCAGTTATGATGCATATTTTGAGCGACAAAAGAATTAAACATGGTTTATTTTAATGTTACAATAGCATCATAATCTTAGAATTTCATTTTTTAAAAAACTAACTAAAATAAATTGAAATTAAATATTTATTTTCCGAATCTACAGGGAGCCACAGCAGAGGGATGAAAGGGATGAGAGGCTATAAAATAATTCTGTGTGAAATCAAGGGTAAAAGCAACTATATAAAATAGCTCGGTTTAAAATGCCAAAATGTTGGCAAAATGGATGTTGTAATGTATGTTCCTGAAAAACTTTTATAATATTTATCATGGAACTTTTTCTAATGCAACAGTCAAATCTGATAAACCATATGGATAGACATCTGTTACACGTTACAAGCAAATCAAAATCAATCCATCTGCCAGAAACTCCCAGAACCTGCTTGCTCCCCAGTCTCTGCCAGTCAACTTCACAGAGGCTCACAGGTTTACTAATCACTCTCACTTGTAGCTCATTAGTGTATTTTCATATATTCACTCAATTCAAGCTGCTTCTGTGCCAAGTGTTGTTGTTTGTGTTTTTTGCCTGCTGTTCTGAGCCTTTTGTTCTGTTGGGTTTGTTTCAATATCTCTTTTATTTTATACCACGAGATTGAAGAGTAGATCTTATAAATGGATTGGCCAGAATGTGTTGATTTATATTATCTAACAAATTCCTTTATGAAATAAAATATATACTTTTTTATTGCATTTATTGTAATACATTATTGTTTCTAGTAACAGCTCATTCCTGGAAAGGTAGTATGGTGGATATGCATTTATTCTAATGACAAAGTTTTGTTATTTCAAAAATAAAAACATATTGATACATATTGTTTTTATTTCCTATTCACTGACGAAGTCTCCAGGCACAGAATGATTTGTGAGTGCTTTACTAACTTCACAATAGAGAAACCATAGAAGCTAGTTAGGGAGTGTATTCATTTCTCATATGCACTCTGACAGTTAATGTAGAAAAACCTGATTTGCTTTGATGCATTTCCAAAATACTGTAGGTGTCTTAAGAGATGAAACTGATTAGGCAGTTAAGAATCTGTATACACTGTGAGTTCAAGTTAAATAATATTGTTTGTGTGTGTGTTGTGGCATGTATAAACCTGTCCATGATATCCTGTACTAGCTTTGAGAGAAACATTCAGGAATAAAGCCTATAAAATACAGCCTCTAAGACTATTATTGTACACGTGCAAATAATTAGCAGAATGTTTGAATAGTTGAATTATGTGTAGAAAACAAATCTATACTGAGGACACCAGAAAAGAATATTTTTATTTTTTAATATTTATACCTTACACAAAAAAGGTTATATTTTTATTTTGAGAAGCCATAGTCTAAATGAGATATAAAAATGAGTCAACTAAGAGATATTTGTGATTTTTTTCTGTATTGGAAAAAAGATCTAACTGGACTAAGCCAAGGCAGAACACTGTGGATCTGGATCACAGACTTTAAAACCTAAAAAGGAAGCATGAATGTAGCGGAAGAGTCACACAGTCAAACAGTGATGTGATCAAACTTTTCTACTCCAATTCTGAGAAATGTGAAAGAATATCATATGACATTTTGAAAACCTGATTTATGGAAACAGAATAGTTTTATTCCAGATTTCTTTGGTGTACTTGTACACTAATCATGCTAAGCCCCAAATAAAAGCAGCAAATGCTCATTTCTGTGCAAATTCTGTCATATTGCATTATTATTATTATTATTATTATTATTATTATTATTATTATTATTATTATTATTATCTGAACACATTAAAATCTGAACACATTTAAGGATATTTGTTACACAGAACAAATACATACCTATGCCATTTTGTAGCTCTGTGTTGTTTTATGTAGCACCATGGACCTGGAGAAACAAAGTCTTTTTTTATCTTGGCATAAACCAGTATGTTCAAGTCTTTGTCTAACCAGGCGTGACTTTTCCTCTTTAAAACTTGTGCAGTAGTCCAGGCTTTTGTGTGCTTGGTGAAACCTTACTGCAGTAATTCATGTCATATTTCCTATATACACAATACATAAATCTTGCAAATTCAGTTCAGCTCCCATGCAGTTGTGGTCAGAATGTAACCTTCTTTTTAAAGAATTTTAAAGATGTGACATTACACTTCCTGTAGATTTTTCCCATCACTGATCATCAGCTATTACTATTTCCAGATGAATATAGATAAACAACTGAATTTTTGGAACATGTACGTCATGTTATGACTCATGAAAAGCCATTTAGTGATAATCAGTTCCATCAGGTCTGAAAAACACTTTAAGAACTTTAAATCATGTATTTTGATTCTTAAGCATTCAAAGTTTTACCCTGAACTTATGGTGTACATCAACTTATTAATGTTTATTAAAATATTAAATTAATATTTCAGTATAAAATCAAGTTTATATATTGGGAAAATGTGATTGATCCAGGAGATATTAATCTACATTACAGTACATGCCTTTAAATTAGATCATTATGCTTTGGACATCTCAGTTTTCAATAAACACAGGACAGCAACAGGAATAGTATTTTCAAATGTAAGGGTGAGAACAAGTCTTGTTTTATTATAATTATTAACTGATTTTAAACATGGTTTAAAGGCCCTGATAAAGTAACAATCATTACATTTCTTTATTTATATACTCATTATTATAATCTCATCCCCAATAACTGGTTCATATATAAGGTCTTCTGACATTTTTTTGTTTCAATAAACGGGTTAATGACACTGCACACTTCTGGTCTTTGCACTCAGAGATTTGCTGGGGCAGTGTTAGTGCTGCAGCTAAAGTTCAGAACTGAGTTTAATAATAAACATAAGAAATTGAAGTGACATCTCTTGCTGAATTATTGACAGCCAGTTGCAGGCAAGGTTTGCAAAAAAATAATAAAACAGTTACCTCTGTCAGGAGAATACTGTGATAATGCCAAAGTCTCAATGTAAGAATACTGAGAAACACAGCCAGGTTGAAGAACTGCTCTAAACTCTGCCATTTTTTACATCCCCTAGAGCTGCCCAGATGTCAAACAGAAAAACATCCGGGAAGGCAAAATCCCCCAGAACAGAGTCAAGAGCCTCTGCGAAATCGCCTGGATTTTGCTTGTCTTTGGCGGCTTCTACAATTGTGGTTGCTACAAAAAAAAAGCAAAGTTTATCTGTTTTTGAATCATAACATGACATTGTATTTTTCTGGAACAAAATTGTATGTTTTCTGAAAGGTACATTAAGCTTAAACGTATGTAAAATACTGTCAGTTTACAGCCATGTGTCACAAAAGCATCTGCACTGTATTAGACTGCATGTTTCTATGAGATTTGTGTGATATTGCATTACTTTTTATCCCCTAGTTCTATTGTTCAGTGTCTAAAGAACTGCAACTAACAAAGATTCTTACACATGCTTCACAGTGTTTGTGCAATAAGATAGCATTGTGGGCCTGGTTAAACTCAGGAGACTGAAACTTATCCCACTTTAAAATTAGTTTTCTGAGAATGTTCCTTATTAGACCAAGATTGTGACTTCAGATTTATTGAGAAATTTATTGAGAAAGTCCCAAGCTCATGACAGCCACTGTTGATAGGACATTAATAGTAGCAATTGTAAACATGAGCCGTGCTTGACTAATGAAGACGCTGTACTGTACTGCAAAAGGCCACAGCTATATTCCTTATGACTGGAAATGTTTAGACATCTGCTAGTTCTTACAATAAACTGTTTTATATGGAGCACTTCTGGTGAAATCCCTACAATTGTACATCTCATTCTATAATGTACAATAACTAGATAAAATAGATGATGTAGTAATTATAAGAGCTCAACTCCATCCATTTTCCACTATACATTCTCTGAAACTCACACTCACACACCAATCACACACAACAGACAATTCAGAGATGCCAATCAGCATAAAATACATGTCATTGGACTGGGGAGAAAACTAGAGTACCCAGAAGAGACCCCTGAAGCACAGAGAAAGCATGCAAACTCCACATACATTAGATGGGAACTGAACCACCAATCTTGGAGGTATAAGGTAAACATGTTCATTACAAACAAGCCACCATGTCCACAAGTTCAACACTATTGCTTTTGAACTTTGCAATCTTATTGAAACATATCTTTTTACCAGACTCAAAACTGAAGACAGAATTTATTTTTCATTGCTTCATTTTTGGAACTATTACAGTGAACTAACACCATTTTAATATACACTAGAACAGAGCTCTTATCATTATTATATAATCTATTTAATCTTGTTCTCGTAAATTACAGAATCGAGATCACCAGAAAAACTATCAAAATATGTTATCAAAATATGAAAAACTAAAATATGTTGTATAAATTGCAGAAACCACAAATGTTGCTGAGTTGTAACCTGATTATTGTACAACACATTTTATAAACTTTTTATGGATATGACTTTAGTTCTTTAGAAATTCAGTCAAGTAACTCATGTCCGCTTGCTGGTTAACTCTAGCAGTAAAGTTAAGTCACTGGGACTACAGTCTCCTCTGTTTGTCACATTAGCCTTCTGAAAACATCTGACTATCTAACTCTGGAATGTGTTTTATATTTATTATTAATTCCCTGATGCTTGAGTCACATTGGATCAGCTCCTTTAGGAATTCTATACACAGAATATGACGTTTTTAAGCAAAATCACATCTCACCAAGTTCAGGATCCCGAATACCCATGTAGCTCTCCAGAAGGTCATCAACCTTCTTAATGGCCTTCTCTTCAAACTCACTGGGCTGATGGGAAGTGGAAGAGATATGTGAGAGGATTGACAAATGGCTTTCAGAGTATTTTCACATCACTAGGCAACCCGAACAGTAATTTACCACTTCCTGAACAGTTGCTGTTCCTTTCGAGCGCAGACGGAGAGTTTCTTTCCCACTGACCATTTTGCCCTCACTGGATTTGGGCGCTCGTGTCCTTTGACCAATCATGTCTCGATGGAGATGCACAAACAGACTTGGATCAAATTTCTATGCAATTCTAAGTTTTCTCAAGTAAAAAGGAATACAGAATTAACTGATGAACTATTCATACTTATGAATTAGGATATTTTGTATAGGAGTTAGGACTTTTGTATAGGATATACTGTATATACAGTAGGCTATATATAGGATACTGTGTATATAGTGCAAATGCATCATAATGCAGTTGTAATAATAATCAAGATAAATCTAAATAAATCATTCTGACATGAAATTCGTGTAATTAGATGCTGCTCAGAAAATAACACATTTCTTCACTGGGTTTTTTTACTGGGCCATTAAGCCACAATTACACAATGCTGTAAAAATGTACACAGTCTAATTAAGGACATTTTCATGGTTCAGTTTCAGATGTGCTTTTATAGCATCTGAAAATATGTGTTGTTTTTTTTTGTAGTAAATTCTTGATGTAGAACCTTTTCCACCGAGGCAGTTCGAGTGCTGGTTCGGAGCCAGAGCCTAATTTAGAACCAGTTCTTTCTGTTTCGACACCCAAAGCACCGGCTGTGAACCAGGAAAAGTGGTTCTTAAGTAGCACCAAAACGCCGCTGGTCTACACTTAAGAACCGCTTGTGTCAGGGGCTGGGGGGCGGGGCTGCTGGGGGCGCATTTGATAATGTACCTTAAGTATACTAATGTTTAATACACTTTTACTTTACCGCGATATGATACATTATCAGCACACATGATAGTGTGTACGTCATGTGCACGTAACTACATGCTAAGGCTAACTTTTTTCTGTGTTAATGATAAAATAACGTTATGTACTTTCTCGATTACAACCTCCGTTTATACAGATTACATGGAGCTGCAAGTACACGTTGGATTCGCCGCGTTTGGATGCTAATGTAGGTTCACAAAGCCATGAGCAGTAACAGTAAAGCAACATCCGCCATTGTTGATGTGTTTGTGTTTGCCGCTGCTGCGCTAAAGTTGCTGGGACACGTGACACGTATACAGTGACTTCAGACTCGGCTCTGTGATGGCTCTTTAGCCGGTGGCCAGTGGAACCAACTTTGAACCAGCACCAGTGCTAGCTCTGAACCAGCACCTGGTTCTTTTTGGTGGAAAAGGGGCATCATGAGAGTGTTCTGCACAGCAGAAGCACATGGGAATCTTAGATGTCTGGGAACAGGAAGAATAATAATATTGAAGTTTCCCAACCTGCTTCTCACAAAGCAGTTTCTCTGCATTTCCTAAGGATTCCTAAATTTTGTGTAGAGAGATTGTTTTAGAGTCCATAGTCAACACAAAAACATCTAGAGTCCAGAGACAACAGGCAAAACTCTGTTTGGACAGTCTTTTCAAATATCTGTCTGATACAAGAGTCTTACAGACTCAAAGGAAGAATATAACATTATTCAAAGCCTCCTGAGGTTCACAGTTTGCATGAATGGCCACCTTTTTATGGGCATCACAATCAGCTATATTACTCCTAATTTCCTTTTCTGGAATTGTTTATAAATATAAATATTTTCTTTTCAGTCCCCTATATTATTAGTGCAACTATCTGATCAGAACCATATCAAATCCATATGTATTGGCTCTGTAGCGGACAGCATGTCTCAATCCCTGCAAAATAAGACATTAGTTTTAATCTGAGAATAAGTGTTTGGTAGCCATTTTTCCCCATCTGGCTTAGCTGTGCTTGCTCTTCTCACTTGGTGCACACTGTAAGATGCTCTTTGTGCATGAGGGAGTGTAATTACATGCATTGTGCCCATGAATGGTAATCCATCATTTTCAAACATCCTATTAGCTAATGGTATAATGATAATCAAAGGCTCTTCAATTATTAACAGTCATTTTCTGTGAGAGAGGGAGCGAGGGGAACAGGCATACTCATTTTCACCGTATGCATATTAACACTAATTCTGCATTTGCTTCGCCGCTGCATGATTTTACTGCCAAGAGAAATTAGAGCTGTTCCATCTCAATAGAATTACTGTTTTTAACCCCTGAAATTATAAATGGCCAGATCATTATCATTAGTACTGACTGCTCTTAAACACTTTATGTATCAATATAATTAAAGTAAGGTGCGATTAAAAGCTTATTGTCTCACAATTGAGCTAGAAAGATAACGTATCTCCAGCTTAGTATTTTAGAGAGAGCACATTACAATTAGACTGCATTTAGCCATTGTAAGTTTTTTTTTAACATGTATTTTACCATTCGCAAAAACGTGCTAACCTTGCTCAGTCAAGATTATCTCATTTCTGTGAGGTTTCTTTAGTGATTGGCTGCATTTTGAGATTTTAAGCATAGAATTAGAAATAAACAAAATGTGGTTAAGTAGCATTCATGCTAATGGCATAAAAACATTACCAATATTTTTTAAATGATTTGCTTACATTTTTATTAATAATTTGTTTTAAACCTAAAATTTGGGTAATATTGTTGGACATTTAAATTGATTTCATTATCTGTCTATCTTGTGGATCTTAAAACTCTACTCATCCCTGGATGCAGGTTATTGTGATGTAAACAAATGAAAGATAAATCATCTCAGATCTTTTCCCACCGTTAATGCGATACAGGAACCAACAAAACCAACAAAAATGAAATGCAAATAGAAACATTTTTTCCAACATGTGGAAAAAAATAAATGAATTTACATTAACCTGGTTGCATACCCTATAATTAATACTTTGTAAACATGCACTTTGCTTGTAATGCCGCACTCTTCATAATGGACTACCAACTTAACCAAAACATTCCCCAGACCAGTCATAATTTTTTTGGTAAATGTTCTGCAGTCTCTTTGTAGAACAAAGCTTTAGCAGCTATGTAACATTAATATGGGAAAAATATTTTGTTTGCTCAATAACAGGATGTTAATTAATTTACCTTCCTTTAGAAATGACCTTCCTTTTCCTTCTTCCTCTGTAAGAAATGACCTTCCTTTCCCTTCTTCCTCTGTAATATACAGTGTGATCCATTTGCAGGAAGATCCCTCAAAAATTATTTGTCAAGCTCCCATTAAGGTTCACAAAGGACTCCAGACTACACAATACTTAACTCTGAGTACGTGAGGGACTGAAGTGTTATTTTCCTCTATGGCCCACTTAATGGTAAGTTTTTACTTTGTATGGACACACCATAATGTGTAGTTCTCTTTCTGTAACTTTTAATTTTAAGTTTTAAGTGTGTTTATTCCTTTGGCCGGTGTGTGTGGGAAAGTTTTTTTATATCAGTCCCAGGAATGTTTGCCCCTTTTGACCTTGCAAGTGACATTTAGATTTTACAAAACTAAAAGAACCAACAGGGTGCCTTTTGGTTTGAGAAGTTAGGGCTAAACTAGCTGTATCTGTAGCTCAGTAGTAATTAGATGCATTAATTAATTGCAAAAGGCCGAAAGGACAAAAGGACGCATGTGTGTCGAAACATGTCGGATTTTGTGCTAGTACAGAATCTGACCACATGGGGGCAGTAGTTGTGAGGAAATTTGCGTCTCTAGAGAAAATGAAAGGATTATGAACTTTGCTCGTTATTTATTTGTTTGTTTGTTTGTTTTATTCCGCCTGTAACAATAATAGACCTAATTGACAATATTTTAAATTGGAGCAAGATTATTTTTTGATTAACTACATTCATTTAGTTATTTTATGTTTTAAGTTATGTGTCCAACTATCTGTTTGTCTGCTATAATTCAGTCCACCTATATGTCTGTCCTTCTATTTGTTTGTCTCTCCTCCATCCATGCACCTATCTATCTGTCTGTCCTCCATCAATCCTCTGTCTGTCTGCCTCTTCAGGATCAGAATTTGGCCACATGGGGACAGTGTTTCTCCGCCGGCAAAAGGATTGACGCTGAAACATTATTTGCCTTTCTCTAGAGAAAATGAAAGGATTAGGAACTTTATGGATTATATATGTAATTTTGTCATTACATTATTTATTTATTTACTTACTTTTTTCCAGCCTGTAACAATAATAGTCCTTACTATTTAGGAATATTTTAAATTGGAGCAGGATTATTTTTTAATTAACTAAAATATTATTATTATTTTTTTTAATATTACTGTTTTTTGCAAATGGAATATGACCGTTAAAAGAGTCATGATTGTTAATAAGTAAAAGCAGGGGACTGAATGATAAGAGTAGTGCAGCATGGTTATGATGATCACACACACAGGCAAACATACACACACTTGGAGCTAACAGTGACGACAAACACAGGAGATGATGACTCACCGAATGCTTTCTTGGGTCCCACCAGCCTGAGAGTGAATGGCTCTCCTCTCGGTTGCTCCTTCAGCATCTTTGCCACTTCATAATGACGGCATCCCACAATGCTCTGGTCATTGATGGCCTCGATGTGATCACCCACACACACGTTTTTCAGCCGGTCGATAGTGCTGCCCTCTTTTATCCTCTGTCAGGAAAAAGCAAGGTTAAATAACTAAAGTCTAATATCTGTCTGTCTGTCTGTCTGTCTGTCTGTCTGTCTTGCTGGGTGGCTGTCTATCTGTCTGTCTGTCCATTTATCTGTCTGTCTCTCTGTCTGTCCATAGTCTGTCCAGCTATCTATTTGTCTGCTACCATTCCAGCTGTCTATATGCCTGTCCTCCTGTCTCTCCTTCCATTTGTTTGTCTCTTTTGCTCTGCCTCTTCCATCCTTCTTAAAATTAACTATTTGTCTGTCTGTCTGTCTGTCTCTCTGTCTGTCTATGTGTCTGTATGTGCATCTGTCCTGATATCTGGCTGGCTGCCTGCTCTACATTCATTCAACTATCCATCCACTGTCCTTCCACTTAATTTTCTGTCTCATATGTATGTCCTTCTATCAGTGTGTCCTTCTATCTGTTTGTCTATGTATTAATCTGTCTCTCTTTCCTTCATCTATCTACCTAACTCCTTACTTAACGAGGTTAAAGTAGAAGTAGACATGGCCTTCGCTAGTTGCAGTAACACAGAGGTCAATGAAACGTCCTTACAAAGATCTCTGTGTGTCACCTTTATGAAAGCATATCCTGCACCGTTATCAGTGATGGTCAGGCCAAGGGCATCTTCCGTTTTAGTGACCTCCACCTCTTTGGTTTCTCCTCGGACATGAGCGAAGATGAAGTCTTCAAGCCCAATCTGCCCCCCCAGCAGCTTCTGCATGTCCACTTTGTGTGAGTTTAAAGTGCAGAAGAGGATCTGGGTAAACAAGAAGAGATAACAGGGAAAGGTGAGAGAAAGAGAAAGAGATAAAGAGAGAGAGAGAGAGAGAGACAGATAGAAAGAGAGAGAGAGAGAGAGAGAGAGAGAGAGAGAGAGAGAGAGAGAGACGGATAGACAGAGTCTAGAGCACTTTAGACAATGCATTGTGTGTCCACAACCTACCAGAGTACAGTACTCATTATTACTTTATAATACATACAGTATACTCCAAATATTCAGAGTAATACCTATATATTATTATGAATTCTGACAGATGATGGCCTTAAAATCCTTTTTATTAATCTTTATCATTATTAAGACAACATTTTAAGTTAATATGTTAATAATTACTTATAATGTTAAATTCTTGATTCTGATTGGCTAGATGATGACAGTACTTCTGACTGTAATTCGAATCACAGATTTATGCTGTTCTAGTACATAATTGTTGCTAAGGTAACAATGTATTTACCCTGAGTTGTATTAGAATGTATATTCATTGAATTGGTAAAGGTTTCTGAAAGGTGTTGTTTATTTATCATTTATGTAAGGAGACTCCAGTGTCCCCATTGTCACAGGCATGTCTCAGGCAAGACAGATGAGGATAGGTTGCTGAGGGAAGGATCAATTCCTATAACCTAAGTGATAACTTGTCTTGCCGACATTCTACAGTTTTAAATGTAACTGTAACCATATAAAAGCATGTATTATTTATAAATACATTTTTGGGAAACTGAGTATAAGAGCAGCATAATAGCAATAAAACACTTTGGAGCGTGATCTTATGATACCACCACTGCTTTCCTATAACAGCACACCTCCCTGTATTTTATTCCTACATACACTGTACCATTCACACTTGGACATATTCATTTCAGCCATTTCGAGTTTACTTTAAATCAGCTTCAAGGGACATGTTTCATTTAATTCCAAATCAGCTTCAATTAGTCATTTCAAATAAATTTTAACTCAGCTTCAAGGGTCAATTTTAAATTCATCCTAAATAATCAAGGGTCAGTTTTAATTACATCTATAGCAACTTTACAGGTTTAGAAAGCTGATTTATAGGTTTACATTTTTTCCAAGTCAGCTTTAATTGACCACTAAGAGCAGGCTCATTGTCAGCTTCAAATGTCCATTACCATTACTTTCCAATAACAGCACACCACTCTGTCTTTTATTCCTTACAAAAACCTTATGGCATGCATATTCTATGAACACTTGCACATATTTGTGCATGTCCTGAAAACACTCTGGCTTGGATCTAAACAAGATTACATGCACCTGAAGGAGATAAATACATTTCCTGAAGTGGAACCTTTAATTATGAGATAGTTATAAAGGTCTTATAGATAAGATGTCTTTTCAAGGACATGTGTAGTTTATTGTGTTTTTTTAAGTCAACGGGTTTGTTATATAAGTCTGGACATTAATTATGTCAATTGTAAAGATAATGTTCTGGGCTATGTACAGTATTTCTAAAGGGGTCTGTTTTAGGACAAAATCACTTAGAGACAAATGTACATTATTTTCATATATATTAAAATGACGGCGTGGCTCAATACATTTATACTAATAATAATTCATTAAGATCTGACCAGATCCCTCTGATCCCTGGATTCAATTATTTTCATAGTTTTAAACAAAATATTATTATATAAATTAGAATGATTCCTGTTATCATACTGTTTGATGTATAGACCGTATAAACCCACACTAACATTATTATTGTTGGTAGAAGGCCTGTATTAGTTTTGGTCCATTATGAATAATAAAATATTCCATAGCATATCATGTTTTTCTCATTGCTATGAAATTTTGGCTTACCTCTGAAGGAGAGATGTTGAAAACCTCTGCGATCTTGGCATACAGCTCTTTTACATTGGTGAAGCCATGAATACGGCCTGTAGGACTTCCATGAGCAAGCTGAGTGTGAAATATCAGTTTCGGTCTCTGACACTGTGGAGAAGGGGGTGAAGTAGGTAATGGTGGTGCAGAGGGCACCGCACTGCTTTCTTCCTCCCCGTTCGAGTTCTTGGAGTCCTGTGTTTGTGGGCTCATGGCGTCTCCGTCGTGCATCACTCCGTCTTCACCCTTTTTCCCAAAGTCCTCCTGCATGCTGTCTAGCTTAAACACACACACAGCTGTACTGTGCTGCACTGGTCTGATGTTGAATTAGTGATGAGGGTAACCAGGTAACAGGAACAGGTGAGTGCTATTGGCTTTACGAAGGTGAAACCTGACACCACTTTAGCCAAAGGTCTTATTATTGATATAGGAGACGAGAGCAGGACAACAAACTCGCAACAACCAGACAGGCACCTGAAGAAAACCGAGTGTGACCATCATTATACTCATTTGGCAGAAGAGAAGGTGTTTGTGACTGGAAGGAAAGAAGAAAGAGGCAAGGACAAAAGTGCTGGATAGTGGAAAGAAGATAGCTTGATGAAAGAATCAGCTTTCATGAAGTATGAATAATATGATATTATGAAAGAAGGTTTCAATTCAATTTAAATCAATTCAAATTTATTTGTAAAGCGCTTTTAAAAATGGACATTGTATCAAAGCAGCTTTACAGAACATAATAATAAAACATAATACACAAAGTTTAATGTTATACAAAGATTAATATAATACAAAAATTCAAGATTAATATTAGACTTATATTTAAATGAGTTTGTATTTATGCCCAATGAGCAAACCTGAGGTGACTGAAGTGACTGTGGCAAGGTAGAACCTCATCCTCATCTGGGTGACTTTTAAAGTAGCTTTAAAGGTTGAATAAAGGGGAAAGTTGCAATTTACGCCAATTCAGCTTCAAAGTGACAATTTCAGTTTTCCTAAGGTCAGCTTCAAGGGGTATGTTTCAGTTAATTCCAAATCAGCTTCATTTAGTGACCTGAAATTAATTTCCGGTTAGCTTCAAGGGTCCAATAAAAAAATCACTCTAAATAATCAAGGGCCAGTTTTAATTGCATCCAAAGCAACTTTACAGGTTTAGAAAGCAACTTTACAGGTTTACATTTCTCTTAATCTCTTTTCTCTTACTTTAATGGGCCATTAACAACAGGCTCGTTATCAGCTTCAAATGTCCATTTCCAATTTCCTCTAATCTAGGTTTGTGGTACAAATTTCAGTTACAGTTCATTGAAATACTAATTACCTCTTTTGAGTTACTAACAATGTTTTTAAAAAATTATCATTTGAAAGATATGAACCAATTTTCTCTTGATTATATTTCTAAATGTTGTGCAATCACAGGGTGGAGCACATGACAGACAGACTTTCATACACTTATTACATTTATCCCTTATCCAGAGCGATGTACAAAAGTGCTTAAGTCTCTATCATTAAAGGCATGAACTCTGGTTCACTAGGCTACAGACCTAAGATACCTTCCACTTATATATATTAATAATACACCCATACAACAAACAGGGAAGAAACTGCTAGTTGAAATGTTTCATGAATAAGTAGGTCTTCAACTGTCATTTGAAAATAGCCAGTGACTCAGCTGTCCTGACCCCTAGTGGACGTCTTGGCAGCATGCACAGAAAAGGAAAGTTAATTGTCTATGGTTACCCCAAGATTGCGAGCTGTGACTAAAGGGAAGATCAGATTGTAATGCAGGGATTTTGCAAGATCATGACCTGGAGATGAAACACCTAGGATGATCAGCAGTTCAGTTTTGAGTTTAGAGTTTTTCAAATTGAGCATCAATTGATGAGCCGACATCCACGATGATATGTCTGCCAGACATGCTAAGATCCGAACAGAAGCAGTATTATCTGAGATTATCTGAGGGTGGGAAAGAAAGATAAGTTGTGTATCATTGGCATAGCAGTGGTAAGAGAACCCGTGTGAGGAAATAACTTCACCAAGAGAGTGAGTATACAGGGAGAAAAGAAGAGGACCATGTATTGAGCCCTGTGGGACACCAGTGGAGAGACTGCGTGGAACAAATGTCACTCCCCTCCAATGTTACCTGAGATGAGCATCCTTCCAAGAAGGAAGCAAACCATTCCCATGCTGATCTGCAAATCCCAAGATTCCTGAGGGTGGACAAGAGTATCAAATGCTCAAGTATCAAATGAGGATGAGGATCGGTGACAGCTTGGCTGATCTAGAAGCATGTAGTTTCTCAGAGACGTTCAAAAGAGCTGTCTCTGTTGAATGTGTTGCTTTAAAGCCAGACTGGTTGGGATCTTGGAGGTTGTTCTGTGAGAGATAGACAAACAGTTGATTACATTTACATTTACAGCATTTGGCAGACACCCTTATATCCAGAGCGACTTACATTATCTCATTTTTATACAACTGAGCAATTGAGGGTTAAGGGCTTTGCTCAGGGGTCCAACAGTGACAGCTTGGTGGACGTGGGATTGAACTCAAAAAAGGGGATGGGAATAACCCTTACTTTCTTGAAGGTAGATGGTACATGACCAGATGTTATGGATCCATTGATGATAGTGGTGATGAAGGGCAGAAGTTCTTGCGAGATGGTGTGGAGCATAGTGGAAAGGGGTGGATACAATGGGCAGGTGGTAGGATTGCAAGACCGGATGAGTTGTAAAATCTCTTTTGCTGCTACGGTTGAGAAATGCAACATCAAAGGAGTAGGGGAATCCTGACTGTGAGATGTAGGTGCGGTCAGGGAGGAAGTGAATGTCCTGCAGATTTTCTCAATCTTCTCGAGGTAGAAAGAAGCAAAGTCTTCTGCAGTCAGGGAGGATGAAGCAGGTGGAGTCAGGGGGTTGAGTAGAGAAGAGATAATGTTGTGGAGCTTATGACGGTCTTGTGCTGAAGTCTTGGCAGAAGTCGTATCTGAGGAGAACTTGGCCAGGAGTGTACTGCAAGAGTCAAGATCTACAAGAAGTTGTGATTTCTTCCACGTCCTCTCAGATGATCTTAGAGGATCTTAGAGGATCCAATTGTTGCGCAACACATCAGAAAATGAAGGAGCAGAACAAGAAATTTTCATGGGTTTAGTGAACAGAGGGCAGAGAAAACCATGGTTGAGGAAAGAGAGGAGAGGAAAGTGTCATAATGTGTAGTGGGGTAGCATTCATGTCTGTAGCTGGGGATGGAAGGGTGGAAACCAGGTCCAGGACATTGCCGCCTTTGTGTGTGGGGACGTAGCTGTTGAACGTCAGGGCAAATGTTTCCAAAAGATTCCGGAGGGAAGAAGATTGAAGCTTGTCAGAGGGGAGGTTGAAATCGCCAAGCTCTGTCAGAGGGGTGCTGTCAGAATTGAAAGCACTGAGCAGTGTGTCTCCTAGGGGACCAGGAGAGCCGTAGATAACAATGATGAGAAGGTTGATTGGTAAAGTAACTGAAATGGCATGAAATTCAAAAGAGGAGATGGTTAAATGAGACAAGAGGTGAGGTGTGAAACACCATCTCCCTGATAACAGTAGACCTGTACCACCACCCCTGCCCGTTTCTCATGGTGAGTGAGAGAAAGCATAGGCAGAGGATAGAGCAGCTGGTGTAGCAGTGTTCTGTGGGGATATCCAGGTCTCTGTTAGGGCAAGAAAATTAAAAGAGTAGTGGGAAGCTAAAGCCAAGATAAAATCAGCTTTCCTTACAGCAGACTGGCAATTCCAGAGCCCACTTACCACCACTCTTTGAAACACAAACAACAGAGGAGGGTAGATGAGGTTATTGGAAATGTGACCTCTGCTCTGTAGACGAGAGCACCTACGAATGTAAGAGGTGACTACAGAGATGGGTTTGAGGCACATTTCTGCAGTCAACCAAGAGTGAGATTTTAAAATATTGTGTGGTAGAATATATTATACAGTACTAGACATTTATTTGCAATGAGTTAGAAGAATACTTGGAGGGATACTACCTTCGAAGGGAGAACCGTCGATTTAAATGAGTAAGTCCCAGGGCTGTCAAGTGTCACGCATTGAGAGTGGCAGCCACGCATTTCAGTCTTTTGTCACGATCTCCTGCCACACATTGTATTTCTCATGCAGAAAAACTTTTTGACTATTTATCATATATTTAATATGCCGCAGCGCCCAAAATGTATCAGTCTGTACCGCTGTCTCTATGGAACCGGGCAGGAATCAAGCGCTTCTCCCCTGGAGTTCTTAGTCGAGCCGGCCACTTATCAGCCAATCAAAAAAAAGAGGCTACACAATAGCCAATCAGAAAATAGCACTATTGTATATGGGTAAATGGGGTTTGCTGGGGGGTTGGAAATGTCACTCTTGCCTGTCTTCAAAACTTGAGAGCCCTGAAGTCCTGCCGACAATTCACACCTTAAGGGACACTGAAACTACTCCTGATAAATCAGCTGAGAGAACAACTAAGCAAAGACCAACACTATAAGATCAACAATGCTATAGAATATAACAAAATTCAAATCACAGTACTCTAGGACAAAGTGAGTTTAAGCAGCTAGTTCACAAAAGTCAGAATCCTACCTTACCAGAAGACAATATATTCAAATAAAGAGAGTTAAAGCACACATGCTATTATTTTACGTATAGTAGTCAGAATAGTCCTGCCTCATGTTTGCTCTGTGAACAATTTTGCAGAGAGTGCAGGAAAGTTAATGACAGAGTTTCCAGATTTAGCTAGTGAAACTACTCCATGCGTGCAAAATTCTTGTTATACATTTCCAGAAAATGGCAATGTGTAAGTACAGCCGTAAGTTTCTGTGATATACTGCAAAGATTGAGAAGGGGAAAGGAGGATTATGAAGTGAATAATGTCCACACATCACAAACCTGTGATTTGTGTGGTTCTTAATGTGTAGTTGGGATGGACATTTTGTCATAGTTAATGATATTGAACCCAGATGATTCATGAACCCAGATGACTCAATTACCTCTTGCAGGTTTACTCTCAAAATTCTCTAGATTCACCAGCCTACAGCATAAGGCAAGAGACACAGCCTCTTGACTTAATTTTGTTTGAAGCTTTGTTGTTATTAATGTCAGCCTTCTCCACAGTAATATATGATGACAAGCAACTGGTGAATGTAATTTCATTTGGTCCCAGTCAACCAGATTATCTTAGATTTTATTAGAATGTATGACTTTCACTGTTAATCAGAGCATTGTTAACTGATTTTGTCTAGATGATTTATTAAGCTCTGTACCTAATGAATAAATTTTATCTCCTGTTTTGACCCTGAACTGATAGACTCTATCCCTGTGAACTGTATCTTCACCTAGTCAGTGATAAATACATAACAAACAGTGCTATAACAAACTGGCAGTTAATTCAGTGTACACAAATATGCTTTTGCATTATTTTTTAATCAGGTCTTCAGTCTCTCTCTTTTATTTTCAAGCATAAGTTATGTGAATTTAATTAAATTTAATAAAACCTACATCAGTTTGTGTGAGCATGTACAATATATTGCACATTATGGATATGCAAATAATGAATATTAATTAGTTTAATATATTATTTTGAAATATATAACTGATGCCTAGTCATTTAAATGTTGCTTTTTGTCTCTTTTTTATCAAAAAACTAAAAGATGTTATCACCCAATTCAAAGAATCCTATTCAAGGTGTGCATTCTTCAAAGCTATCAGCATGGTGATCCAGATAGTATGTAAGAAACCTTGAATAACTCTTTATCACATTTAATAGCCTTGAACACACCTGTAAAGGACACTGAGCCATAAAATATAACTGTAATGCGTAATCAGTGATGACCCTTTACTATACCTCGTAATAAAATTTATACACTGAATAGAAAACACATGCAAAGATGTGATTTTTAGCTTTAGAGATTCAGATCAGATGTCATGTGGTTGTGACTCTAACACAGCTACACAGAATAAAGCAGTCAGGTCCTGATGGCTTAAGTATGTACCAGATGACACATACTAATTTGCATGCCCAAGGAAATAATTTGCCATTCGTAAAACTGGGCATGCTGTGTGTGATTTACATAGAATAATCTGTCATATGTAAAGTAGTCATAGAAAACAATATGCAATCACCCACCCTTCCCTTCCCAATCATTTTTAATAAATCACACTGCAGTTATTAAATCATTATCTTTGCATTGGTTCTACACAGAATTTTGCACTGTAGGTACGAATGTCTACTAATAGTAAACATATAAACCAGACAAATTACTGTACGTTCAGGACCATGGCAGACCCAAAGCTTTTCCCATGAACACCGGGTGTGAGATGTAAAATAGGCAATAGCCTCAAATGCTGTTTTGTTTATTTAACATTCTCTCTAGACTTCATTAGAATATCAGCTTGTCAGTCTATTTCTTTGTTGGTGTTATCAATATTGTATATGTCTTACACATGTGTGTCCAATGTGTGTCCAGCTGCCCTATAAAGCTACATAAGCAACATTTTGTCCAAAATATCCTAAATATCCTTAATTGATGTCTTCTGTTTGGTTTAATAATTTTTCCCTAAAGCTTCAATACATAATTTATGCAAATGCAAAAAACTTATTGTTACTCGCACGTACTCAATGCCCAACAGAGTGAAACACATTGCAGAACCACAGCTCAGATTTTCATGTATGCTGTATTCATGTTAGAGCCACTCATGTAGCATGGTTGTTCTTTTTCTTGATGCTACAGTGCCTCCTCTGTTTGTTCTAAACTCACTAGATGTGTCTAATCATTACCACCTTCTCCACCTTCTTGTCCTTGAACATACATTTCTTATACACCATGCCAAATTGTGTAGTTGTTCTCTCAGTTTATACAAGCTGTGCATGTAGATGTGCAAGATGTGCATGTACTCTGGCTTGGTAATGCAGGATGTACTCTTGGCTTGTCATTTACTTTGTGATGGATGGGGTGGCTTTGCCACAAAACTAGGCCAAGTTTCTTTTTAATACATTGGAGGGAAAGTTCAGAGTCAGGTCCAGAAATATTGGCACTATGGGGAGGATTATGGACATTTCCTGGAAAGTGAATCATGAAAAAAATTCTAATCAAGATTTTCTGAAACATAAAGATTAGGTATTAGGTATTAGATTTAGGTATATATTGGGCATAATTTAGTGGACTAGCAGTCGGCTGACTTCCACGTCAACACGCCAGCTGCATTGCTAATGCACTTGTTCTAATATATATATTATAGTAGCACCACATTCACTTGGGTTCAGTGTCAGCACTTAAGTGATGGTCAGTAAGTTTTACATCATAAGAATGTTTTCAGGACAGCTGACTTTTCTACCTTATTCAACTTAAGGAGAGAAAAAAAGGAGAGGCTAGTGAGGGTATGAAAAAAAAATATTATTTTATATATATATATATATATATACATATATGTATATATATGTATATATATATATATATATATATATATATATATATATATATATATATATACATATATATTATAATTATTATTATTATCGTTATTACTATATTTATATGTAATAATATATTATACTTTACACAACATATACACAACATAGTTATACATGAATAAAAGCAATATATTTATTGACAAATAAATAAATGGAATTCTTTATATGAGTGTCACTTATGTCGACTCTCCAACGTAGGAAATAAGTGTGTAGGATGTTGAACACAGCGTGACAATACAAGTATGTGTATCACATGAGTCACAAGACATAACAAAACATGTGAGTGGAGAAAAACACAAAAATACCGTTATTTAGTCACCGAAATCTATCGAATCTGGCTTACATGCTATTCCCCTCCCAAATCGCCACGCTTCAGTGTCCGTATAAGGGTAGGGGTGGAGCCAGAAAGTGAGAGCTGCAGTCTTATTGGACGTTAATCCTGACATACGATTATTTTTTTAAAACGCGCTTTATTTGATTGGTCAAATCCCTTTGGTACGATTTTGTCTCATTGTAATTTGCATACATGAGGTCGGTGTTCCACTCATCCGCCTACATATCCGGTTAAAACCACATTTGTGCTTCATTGGTTAGCTGAGTGTGGATGCATCTCTAATTGGACAATGTTCCGCGTGGTGTGAGCTCTAGCCAATTGTGATGCAGAAGGCGGGGTTTGTGTGTAAAGTGACGAGAAGGGGAATGGCTGTACTTGACTGAATGGCTTAGCGTAAAGGGAGAATCGTTTCAGCACATCTGTGCAGTTGCATCAGAGCGGAGTTAAAACTCTGGAAGGAAAAGGGTGTTAGAATTCGACACCGGTCGGGAGGAAGGATGCTTGAAAATAAAAGAGAGAGACTGAAGACCTTTTTGAGAAAAATCGACGAAAAAGCTATCTTCGGTATCAAGCATTTAATGAAGGAAAGGTGAGTCCGTTAGCTTAAAGCTAATCCGCTAGACTGCAAAGCTATCACCGGCAAACGGTTCATTCAGAAATGTCCGTTATAAAAAAAACAAACATTAAATTGTTTACATGTTATTTTATGTTAAATGAATGAATATATCCCACGTAATTACCTGTGAATGTTTTATTTACTGTCTTTATTGTGTTAATATTTACATCATATATATTTCTATCATCAGCATTAACTTTATTTAATGAATTATTATTATTATTTTGGTTTGTTTTTAGATAGAAATGACAAAAAATGGTCTTTATTTAAACGTTAATTGTTTCCTAATTCCTCACATCCGTTATTTTATTATATTGTAATTACTAGGTGTAATAAATGATTAGAGCTGATGTGTGTATATACCTTTAGGTAGTTTCTTTAATATTATAATATTTATTTGTATACGTTTTAAAAGTAAAAGTTGGGCATAAAAATGTTTTGCTTGTAAACATTATAATCCACCATCTTTAACCTCTCCTGGGCGGATCAGCTGATTACAGAGCACTATGTAACTCTATAGGAACATTGTTATATAAAACGACTATATATACAAAAGGCCAGCAATCTTTTACACCACTCCATCACACTATGAGAATAAATGTGATTTTAACAATTTTCAGTTTTATTTTCTAGAAACTTTTTCACTTTGGATAGTTTGTCATGATGGATTTTTTAATGGTTTTAAAACCATTTTAGATTTTAACAGGCATGTTTAGATGTTTTGTATCCATATACATATGTTTGTGTGTGTGTATGCACACCCCAAAACATGTTGAGAGTTCATGAGCTAGTAGGTTTGTTTCCTGGCTTTTATCTTCTCACCTCGTGGGATTTAATCCACTACATTTGTTTGGCTTGTTTTCAGGTTGTTTTATATTACATGTTGAATGCTCTCTGGTGTTTATTTTAAGAACTGGAAAATGCTTCATTTACAAAAGATCATCATATCATCAACACATTGGTACCATTAATCCACAAGTGAACATTCAGGCCTAGCGCTGTCTGTGTATCAGATATCAGGCTGGGAGATGTAGTGTTTACTGCTGAGTAATCCGATATCCCCCTAAAGGTGTTAATTCCTGACCATTAAAGGTTTCAGGTTCTAATTGAAGCCTGTTGTTGGTTGTGATTTGAGATTGCTGTATTCGTGCAAATGGTTGCCCATTCAAAAAGAATGACTAAATTGTCTTTTAAAAGACTTCGGATTGTTGTCTTTACTCTAATGATATCAGGCATTGCGTAATTAATTTCATCAAAGGTTGTTTGGAACATTTACATTTTTGAAGACCATTCCTGTTTTCCAGAACTTTGTCCAACATTTGTTTGTCAGCTTATTAGTCTTCATGTTGCTGTTTGTTTAGGTGTGTTCTCTAACAAACTCTGGAGCCTTCAGCTTGTTTATAAACTGTTCAGTTGTAAAGGTTTTTGAGATTATTACCCATCATTTCACACTGTTAAAGCTCCAAGTAAAATTCAGGTCAAAAAAGTTTTCTCTATGCCATATTATACACAGACATTCCTCTAGCAATGTATGTGCAGTTGAAGAAAAAATTCTACATTCTGCTTACATGGTCAGTCAAAGTATGGATATTTTTTTCTGTGCAATAGCATGGTTCCTTTGTGTTTTGCCATTGCCACTAGCATATTTGTAGCTGTTCCATTCTGGTTTTTTTATTTAGATGAGCCTTGTAGCAGCACTCATGTTTTGAGATTTGAATAAAATATTTCTCACACCGTTAGAACAAGCTAAAGCACATCATATTCTTTTTAGGTAATCTTTTACTTTGTGTATTTTTTATCTGAAATCAGAACTGGCAAAGCTGGAACAGATGTATTCATGCTGGAATCATGTGACACATTAATCTCACTTTGGTTGATTTCTGATGGTGACCAGTTGCAACAGACGTGAATTAGGGATTTCACAGCATCAGATGGGGAATAGGTTCAGCTTTTTTCATTTCTCAAACTATATAAAATCCTTAACTGTGATTGGGGGATTTTTGTTACAGGAATACAAAATGTTTTGCCATGATCATCTCAGTCTCCAGATTGGAAGTGGTTTATTGCTTAGTAAGAGTTTTGTTTAAGAGGTGTTCACGTGATTGCTGTATTTGGCCTGTAGGATATTTGTTAGTCTATTTTTACCCGACATGTGTAGGTCAGTTACAGGTGCTGTGCCAAGTGTTCACTTCTTCACAGCCTGTCTGAGCTAATGCCTTTTCCAAAAGAAGTCACAATCCAATCTCCAGTACTCGGAAAAGCAGCTGACGAGGTGTTGGCTTGTGCTGATACCTTATGCTTTCCATAGTCCCCTGTGGGTGTGTGTGCCCTGGTCTGGGTGTGTGCTATTGTGATGACATTGTACAGCAGCAAGTGTTTAAAGTTTTTTTAAAATAACCATTTGAAAAGAATTGAAGATTTGATCAAGTTTTTACCATATACAAATGTTCACATATTTTACATATTTTTGACAAGTGTTTAAAACCTTCTTTCCTCATTTATTTTTAAAGTTAAGCTAGCTACTGTGTTGTAAGCAGTTTATTAGCAAACCTATTTATCATGATGCGGGTCATGTGTAGTAGACTTGTCTGCTAGCATCCCAGCGGCTAGAGACAGAGGTGGAAAGTGAGCCATAATTACATACCGCTACCTAATGACACCAAAATTACAGACCTCTGTACGTGTGTGACTTTAAAGGGCTGCATGTGGATGCGCCTTGCTTCTACCTCTCAAAGACTTGTTAATGATTTCTCTCCAGGGTGTCATTCAAAAGTTCACGACAGTTTGCTTGCTTTTTAGCCCCAATAAATTCCTCACATTTGAGTCATTTGAAAAGCTTGTCTTTGTTACACTTTCAGTTCTTCTCACACTTCTTTGTGCTGGCTGATTTGGAGAAATACACAATCGCACACGCGACGCCCATTCCTCTTTTCTCCTACATTAAGACTTTGTTATAGTTGTTTGTTTTGTGTCAGAAAACCTAAGATATTTTGCAGAGGCATTGTTACAGATATAGATAACAGTCACAGTATGATGATAGTATATATGACAGATGACAGTTGTTATCATTATTGAGTCATGATTAATTTCCCTTGACACGTGTAACAGTATTTTTTAAAGGTAATATAATCTAGCAGATCATCCAAGAAAATATTTGATCATTAAACCAATTAAATAATGTCATTGATCTTTATGACAAAAATATACCTGTCAAAAAAAAAATTATAATAATCGAATGTGGGGATGTGGTACCTTAGTGGTCAAGATGTTGGACTACCAATACAAAGGTTGTGAGTTTGAATCCCAGGCCCTTAACCCTCAATTGCTCAAATAAAACAAATGTTTGTTCACTAACATTGTGCATGTTAGTGTTGGTAAATAAAGAATAAATAACTATAATACAAAAAGTGTCAATATACACAATATTCATTTTTCTTAATTACAGTAAGTGTGGCATTAATGACAGTGTGATTGTCATGGCATGAATTTCTCTATTCTGCCCCACCCTGATTTCTCATCAGCTGCTGCATTTCAGAATCATGTGAGTCTCAGGTGGGAATTCCACTCAGCACTCTGCGAGCTGTGTTAACCAGTGGGAAGAAAAGCGTCCTCTGTGTGGAAAGTCAGTCAGAGGAAGTCAGTGTGATAAATCAAGCCACACGACTCCAACGCTGAGACTCACAAGCAGCCCATTGTTGTGTAGCATCTCAGCGATTGGCGTTCAGGCTGATCTGACCACTGCACTGGGTTACAGCACAGTACAGCGCCATTAATTCACTGACTCGTGGCTGAGCTGCAGTGAGAGAAGGATAATGATATGTCTCAATATAATAAACACATTTTTAAAATCATTTTCAAAACAGCACCAACAACAATTTCTTGAACATGTCGTTTAGGTTTCAGCTTTAAATTTATTTAACATTTCAATTTATTAAAACATGTTTATTAAAGCTGTCAGTATCAAATCTCTTCCTGTGATACATTCATAAATATATTTTAATCCTAACTGATTCCCAGTCATGAACAGTACACAGTGTATTGTTCCTGATTTCCTGGCAGGAAAGTAATATATGTTATAAAGACACATTATGCAGCGTCTTTAGAAAAACACAGGAAAGGTAATTTTCCTCCTGGACAGACTTGATCTTCATAGCTGTTTCTTACAATCCCTAGATTGGACAAAGGTGCAGGCTGGTTCAGCGTGTACTGGCTTATGCTGGATTTATTGCACTGTTTATCTAAGCAGTGACTTATAATGATAGAGATAATCTTCTGTAGCCTAATTTTCCACTATTAAAATCTTAAGTGGTGTAAACCCACTGGGTCACAACAGAGTGGCCAGAGTGGCACCAATCTGAGGAAACAGTCAGTAACAAGCAGCTTAACACCTTGTGTGAAGAGATGAGGTAAGTGTGAGGTCGGCAGAACAACGAGGAACGTGCAAAAAGAGGGAACAGGATGAGTGAAACAGCCCACATACATCGTCATAGGATGCTACTAAGGCTACACTATTCGTTATTAACCATTTTTATTTTAGTTTAGAATTGAGATTCTATAATGAGATTCATGGTTCTATAACCAATTTGGAAAGGAGTAATGTGTCTATTTATATTTTGAATTCTAGCTCCATTTTCTGAGCGGATATTTATGACGGACGGCCGGTTAAATAATTACTTGTTGTTTCTGTTCATCTGCCAAGAGCAATGCGTAGTCATCAGTCTTGATACACACAATATGCATACTTTATCACTGAGTTTTGATCTAGTTACAGCCATTAATTACCCACTCCATTTATTAATTTCATATATATATATATTTAGTCATGTTTTATTCTCAAGTAATTAATATTAAACATTTGTTTTCAGTCAGCTTTGGTCTTGGGTATAATGGTGGTGCATTAGATAGAGCTGCTTCCTCACATCTCCAGGGTTCCCAGTTCAATCATGTGCTTATGGTTTCTTTTTTCAAGTTTTCAATTCAAGTTTATTTGTATAGCACTTTTTACAATGGACATTGTCACAAAGCAGCTTTACAGAACATAAACATAAAACAAAAGATAAACATAAGGAGAAGTATAAAGAATTAATATAATAAAAATTCAAGATATATACAGTTCACAGTTTCTCTAGGGTCCCCTCATCTCCCCAAAACGCCATGAGTGTGTACGTGGTACTATGACCACCAAGCTTTCTGTAGACTTGCTTTGCTGTTACAGGAGTTCAGATGCTGCAAAATCGACAGTGTTCTTGAACTGAATTAAATTGAGAAACAAATTAGATCGCAATTTTTAGATTTTTATTTTTTGTGCATCACTACACAAATAAAACCAATTCAATACCTGATCTCCAGACACTGTAATGCTACTGGCCAAATACGATCTCATCTACAGATGATGTTCTGTACAGAATAAGCCAGAACCTTGCTTTGGTCCTCACTGCTTTATTCTGAGAGTTTTCTACAGACTTTGTGACTGTGTCCAAACCACAAATAAAGAGAGTCCAAGCTTTACCAGAGCCTTTTGTGGGGTATCCTATTGTCTCACCCTGCTCTGGTCTTGTGCACCTTTCATTCCACTGCTTTGCCTTTGATGGAATTTTAATGAGAAAGCGGAAGGACACTGCGTCGTTTTCCACCACCCACTGATCCCAGCGCAGCCCCCTTGTTGCCAAGGAAACTGCACAGTTGGAGGTAGTGCCTTATGGGTAAAAAATCCTCTCTGTCTTTCTCTCATTGGAGCGCTACAGCTCTGTTTGTGCAAGAACAGTGGCTGTAAAAAGAGACCTTTAGACCCAACGTTGTGTCTCAGTGTTTGGCTTTAAATTAACAGCTCAAGCTTTCTGCAGTCTAAACTAGGAAGGACTCCCGATCTTTGTTGATCATGGAACAGGAGAAGTGCCCAAGCCTTTTGGAAAGGTCTAATGCTGTGGAAGGAGAGGAGGTAGTGAGGTAGGGAAACATTCACAGCATTGTTGGGTTTCACAGCCTTGGTAGTCGTTCTGGGGAATTGAAGAGGAACAGCTGGTAGGCTTAGAAAATTTCTTGTGGTGAATTTGGGTGGGAAATTCTTCTGCGGGTAGTTTAACAATAATGGTTCAGTTTTCAGGTGATTTCTATGGTGTGCCTTTAAGGAAGTAAAAGATTTCGTGTTAGTTTAAAAAAAAAAAAAAAAGGATGTAATGATCGTCAGACATTTGTAGAAGAAATTTAAATGTTTATTGCGTATCACACCTGTACTTCTGGATGTAATTGTTGAAAAGATTCATGATTTAACGTGAACCATGCCCTGGAAAGAAGACAAAAGTTCAAGGACTTAATCAGATGAAAAATAAACACTTCCTAGTTCCTTGAAACACATTACCTGTCGAAATCTTGATAAAGCTGGATATACTGGTATTTCATTTGACTACTATTTTAGGAAGATGAAAAAAAAAGAATCAAAAAGTTATCATCTGGCTGTTTATGTGAATGATTTTTTTTAAAGATATTTTGTGCAGCATTAATCTTCTTAGTGAGCCACATTTTGATTACCTACCAAAATGACAGTGTGTTCATCTCTGAAGTAGGACCTGTGCATTATAAAGCAAATCAGATCCAGGCAATACGACGATACAATATCAATAGCTTAATATATTTTTCCACAATGTTCTGAGATCTTGTGAGTAACATGGAATCTTGTTTTTGTTCTTACATGGTATAATTCCCCCCAAAATGCAATTTCCCAACAATTTTACATTATTTATGAATGAAAACACATTAAAAACGATGAATATTTTAAGTATGCAGTTCTTAAAAGTTTTTTTTTTTCACAATAGATATCGACCATGATAAAATAACAGGATATGACAATAGGTTCACAAGATCATCTGTTTCCTGTTTAAATTTTCTCAGATATATGGCTTACTTTAGTCATTTTATGTCAGTGATTCACTTTATAAATTTATATAACATTACCACATCAAGTTCAATTTGTCATTCACACATAAACTGCACACTTGCTGCTTGTCTTTAATCAAACTTAATTCTAATGTAAACCTTTCTTCCTGTGAACTGCATGGTTTATACTCAGAGCTGACACACATTCACTCTCTCATACTCACTTCTGCTGTTGTGGTTAACATTTAATTCTGAATTTTACCAGGCCACTAAGATTAACAGGCTTAATCTTAAGCCACAGTGACCTAGTTTCTGTACTTTGATCTGTACTTTTTAAACTCTTGCCAAATACAGATTGAGTGGCTAGAGATGAGAATATAAGAACATGTTAAACAGTACATGACTGTGCTGTTCTGTTTAGGACGTTGTGATGATGCACCCTGTCCCAGATTCTCCATCAGTAATGGTGGTTTTGAAAGTTGTATTCAGCATGTTCACGTGAGCACATTGCAATTAATGAGCAAGCCTGATGTGTTCACTTTGCAGCCTGGCCAATCGCAAAATGATAACCTGACAGCCCACCACTATCATGTTTTGCTTGGATATTATAATCATTTCAGAAATGTACACTATGTGTGCTGCATTTCTTCTGTGCAAGGAGGCACCTCCTTCCAGTAATCGTTCAAAAGTAAACAGCTATGGCCTGATCCTGCGCTGATATGAAACACATCTATGGACATGAAGTAATCTGATTCCTGCTGCCCTATAAATGGCCTGTAATTTAAATGAAGGCTCACTGCCAATATACTCACAGTAGGCTTGAATTAGCTTCCTGTTTTAATCTTTGTACAGGGTCTGAAACAGAGTCAGATTTCTACATTGGGTTTAGCTGAGACAAATTGCTTTGTTTGATTAGAAGTGGACTGAGACCCAAACAGTTGAGTGTGATTGTAACAAGAGGAAGAACACACTATTTTTTCCACTCAAACCGACTTATATTAAAGCACCTGTATTTTGTGTAGCTGTGTGGAGCATTGTACTGCAAAGCCCATACTCAAGCTTGATACCTCCATTTTTTTTGGCTGTCACGTGAGCAGGTTCAAGCGCTTAAATATGCTGCTTCAGTTCTCCCTGGATGGAAAAGGTACACAGTTGGGGACCATTTAAAGATTATCAGACACTGTGACTTTCAGTAGCTGCAGGAAGAGACAGCAGTGCTATAAACAGAGGCAGGGTTTCACAGACACTTTAAAGAGGAAGAACACAATCTGTACCCTGCACACACACACACACACACAGTATATATGAGAGACAGAGAGAGAGAATAATTGGATGGAGAATGCTCAGATGCTTGGATTTGAAATGGTATATTAGGTATATACTGTATTGGGTTGGATTTATGTTGCTGATCATGTGACAATCCAGATCCTTCAACTAATTAAAAAGATTTAAAAGGAAGGAGGTAAAAACATTATAATACAGACACAAGTACTATAGTATAATATAATTGTTTAAGATGGATTTTTCTTTTCTGAAGTTTATTTTCAGAGAAAATGAACATGAACAGTCAATATAGTGATACATGGTTTATCATCAATTGACATTTGTTTCTTTAAATGCTAATTAGTATTTGTTTACAATGTTGATGACACTTACTATGTAAGCGACTATAACCTAAAAATCTGATCAGTATATCTGAAACTGCTTTGAGGATGGACACACATTAAACTCCTAATTTGCTAGAATTCATGTACTCCCAGAGCCGGAGATAACGTGGGATTAAATGGGTTCAGTTAATCATCGAGGGTGCGTCTGTCTGTCTCTACAGTTTTCCTTCCCACTATGTACAATGTGTTATTTAAGTTATGCTGTAAGAAAACCAGACCTTGTGTTTTAAGGAAATGCACTACACTTAGGTGGATGATTAGTTGGATGATCTGTACTTGTGATGCATATAACTGGAAATCATGTAGGAAGTTGTTACATGTTCGTCATGAGCAGGAAGTCAGCACTGATTTCTACTACTGTTTCTCCCCAGATGGCTTCAGGAAAGAGCAAGTCTGTCATTAGTGCTGCTCCACCCAGAGAAACAGGCACTTACTCTCAGTCTATGCGCTTTCATTTTAAAGCTCTTTACAGTTAAGATTTTTTTTTAAACAGCTCTGGTTAGAGCACCAGAGATGTACGTTTCAATATGAATAGAAGGAAATAGGAAACATTAGGTTGGGTTTTTGTGTGATCTGGACAAGTCTGTACCTGCGTGATTGCGTATGCTGCTTTGTGTAGAGTGTCGGAGGTGTTCCATTTCATCACGCGATAGTATGACACACCTTTTAAACTAAGACCAACCTCTTTTAAGAATTTGTATTTTCTAAGACACACTGACTTACACAGTGCTCTCTGTATTGCTGTGACTGTAGACAGTGTTTTGTATATTTTTACTACACGTATCCAGGTTTTGATTTGTTTTTTATGGAATATACCAAATGAGTGTGATTACCAAAGGAATGGCTTGAAACTACTCATTTTTGTTTGCTACTTAAAAGGAATACAGAGCTATGCATAGATCACTGAGTTTGAGATTATCCAGAAGACTACATGAGTACAGGTAAACAGGATTGCATATCAATTTTGTGATAATATATATAGGATTTTGATTAGCGATAATGGTAACAGAAAGGTAATAAGCAAGACAATCAAATAGAGATAAGATTCCTGGAATTGTACATGTAATAAAAACGTGGTGCTGATGTGTCCGTACTGGTTTATCAATATGTTGTCATTTTTACTGTCACACTTGACAAAGTTTACCTGACTGTTTGAGTGGGGAAAAGGGGAACTTTTTGAACATTGTAATTATCACACAGTTTTGTTCTCATTGTGAATCCGATGGCTTCTTTGTACAGCATCTAAAGTTTGATATTATTTCTGCTGATTTAGCCTTGATTGATTCTACTTTGGTAGCATAGACATCTAATCAGTGGGATTTCATCATAGTCTGAGCGATGGTGAAAAGATAAGTAAAAACCGGTCAGGGAAGAGTTGAACAATCACAAGCGCCAGACTACTGTAAAGCTGTCAGATGATTTTACTTTTACTGCATACACTGCTACATTTCACATTCTATCCTAATTCTCATTCGTTTTTCTTTTATTTATTTTTCTTTGCAGCTACCCAGTGGAGAGCGGGACTCTCCCCATGAGAGGCAAGAAGGAAAAGATGGCGAAAAAGAAGCTGGAGCAAAAGAAAGCCTACAGTCTAGAGGAAGCTCAGCTCGAGATTGAGCAGCAGCACAAAAGCCAGAGCAGGCCGGCCCTGCCCAGGTAGAGTACACTTTACTGTCAAAAGGCCTATGTTAATCCCCCTTATTCACCGAGACGATTCTGATTCATTACGTAATCCTGAGGCAAATACTATCAAGGCATGAATGGTATCTAAGTATTTTTAGCTGTGCTTCTTCTTAGACATTTAAAATGTTTCTTTTTTTTTTCTCTCTCAGGTCTCAGACAGTCGGAGGGTCTTTGGAAAGGAACGACAGCATCAACTCAAGAAGTGTATGTGTACTTCCCTCAATGTCTTGTAGCCTGATAAATGCTGTAGTCTAGATAAAATCAACATGGTTATTAATATATAACAATACTTGTTCCAGTTCAGAATATATAGGGAATGCAGTATTAGTAATTTTGCACCAGTCCTCTTTTTTAATGGTTAATACAATCAATAGTATAATGGTTTAATACTTTAATTGAGACACCAGTGTTTCTCAAACTGGGGCCCAAGAACATTCAGGGCTCCATGAGGCACAGCCAGGGGTTTGTAATTTATTTAATTTTAGTGATAAAAAGTTAGTTACATAGTATAGTGGTATAAAGTATAGTTACAACCCAACATTATCAAAGTTTCTATCTTATTATTTATTATTCTACCTCTATATTATTATTATTGATTTCATATAGTTTTTCCCCTATTTGATTGTTTGGTGAAATAAATGTGTTTAATCCAATTTAATTTACTTTCAGAACAGCTTGGAAATGGTGCATCTGTGAAATGTTCAGAAATAGAAAACAAAATATCTCTCTAATAGCTAGACAAATTAGTGTTGTGCATCTTTGAATCTGGAGAAAAAATATGCACGAGTTTCTTTTTTTTATACTTAAAGGGGTCCCTGTGTGCAAAAAGCTACCTAGTTAATAGAAGTACCGCTATAAACTAAATAACTTAAATCTTTGTTCTGTCCTCTCCTCACAGAGCTTCATGAAGCACAACAAAACATTCCACAAACTCTTTCCAGACATCCCTGAGAGCGAAGACTTATTACACGGTGAGGAATCGTGCAAGTTACATATCGCAATATTTGTGTTAATTTATATCATATTGTGATCCTATATCTGGGCAGTCATGCAATGTTGACTTTTGTATGTGCGTTTGTTTGCGTATTGTTAAGATAAGTAATGGCAGAAGCGGACAAAGCACTACTCATATTCTCAGCTTTGTTTGCTGAGGTGGTAACGACCTTTAGCTTAATTGTCTGAGGCTTTAAAGCTGAAAGAGTCGGATGAAGCAAACTCAGCTGCTGATGGGAAGCCTGTAAAATGTAGTGACGTCACATTTCCAGGATTGCTGTGTAAGGCTGTTCTAAGTGTGTGTGTGTGTGTGTGTGTGTGTGAGAGAGAGATTTATTTATTTTTTTTTACTTTTTCTTTTTCTACAGCCTACATTTGTGCTCTGCAAAGGGAGGTACCATACCATGGCCGTCTCTATATCACAGAAAACAACGTATGCTTTCACTCCTCTGTGCTTCTCAAGGCAACGAAGGTAATATACAGCTGAACCTTTGATAAAATTTAAAAAAAAAAAAAAAAAAAAAAAAAAAACAGCCAAAATTAGCTAGAACCAAACGTTTATGCATGTAACACAGCTGTGCACTTTACCCAGCTTGCATTCAGTGGTTAGGTTTCTGGTTAGGTCCTGTTAGTTTATAATTCAAAACTGTATTAAATATATTATTTATCATACATATTTAATGTATATTTACTTGGGTTCACGATAAACCTGAATACATTTTATTCTATTTCTCTAGCTTTAAACAGAAGTCTTTTAGGCAAAGTTAATATTGTACACGTAGTAACCGACCATGTATATTTCTGATTCAGGATTAGATTCAGTGCTATTAAACTCTCGATTCTGATTAGTGCGATCGGGTGCTGCAGTTTACCCTCAGTTTTATGTTCATTATACAAGGCACATTTTGAATCTTTTATTTTGTTACAGTGAAGCTTGTGTAACTGCTTGTTATTGTTCATTGTCCATTCTGAAACTGACATTCGAAACATGTTCCATTCTGAAACATTCACTTCTGTTTCACTGTAATCCAAGTCAAGTTGAGTTAAAACAGGTTTCTAGGTACCAATAGCAAGCAGGAAATAAATATTTGAAGCATGGTTATGCAATATAATTAACACTTCATAAATAATTACATGTTATACAGGTGTTATAACTATTCAAAAAGGAGAGTTAGACTGTGTATAAGTAACATTGGTAATATTGTGAATTTTAAAATTTGACATTATGCATATGCTATTTTATTTTTAAAGGAGAATCTATGGGATTGTCTGTGTTGTGTTAATTTTAAGTGTGTGTGTAACAGGTGGTGATCCCTGTGTCTAATATCACTGTCCTGAAGAAGCAGAATACAGCGCTGCTGGTGCCAAACGCTCTGTCTATCCGCAGCAACCTTGGAGAGAAGGTCAGCCTCAAACTTTTGTATATTATACAGGTCATGCTTGTATTTGAGGTCATCTCATAATGCTTGAGGTCAATCATTTTGCCTAAAAAGTGCATGATTTTATATTCGTAATTTCTTAATGATGCAAAAAAAAGTGTGTTTGTTCTGTCAACCTTTTGTAGCATGAATTTTATTTTTCTTTTTGAATATAAAATAGATTTATGTAACATTAACTTTAGTGTAGTAGGAAGGTTTAATTGATGAGATTTGCTTTCCTTTTCCTGTGTGTTGTAGTATTTATTTGTGTCTCTGCGGAACCGGGAAGGCTGCTACAGGCTGCTGCGTGCTGTTTGCTTACATCTGGAGGACGGCAGCGCCAACAGCAGCCCTCTTTTCTCATCCGCCGAGAACAGCTTTGATCAAGCCAAACTGGTGGTGAGTAGATCAATCTTCACACACACTCTACATTTGCGTTGGTTTATCTGTGTGTAGTAGTGGCTGAGAGTATGTGTGTGCTTGCAGAACTCAAGTCAGTCGAGCCTGACTGACGCCTATGAAGAGCTTGATGGAACAGACTCTGGACTTTTACTGCAACCTCCTCCTACTAAACTTCACAGAGGTGGGAGACACTCACACTTTTTACCTCTTTGTGTCCATGTCATGTTGCGGTATTCTATATCTATCTGCATGAATCCTCTTAACAGAATACAAATCAAACAAAATGGATTCTTAAGTGTAATAAAATTGTTTAGAGTTTAAATCAAGTGTTTGTTTGCTCTTAGCCTCCATCTCGAATGGAAGTCCTCCAACTCAAAGAAGTCTTCACAAAGAAGTAGATGAGAGTCACGCAGAGGAGCACATGGGTAAAGCTCATACACATTATACACATGTACATATATATCATATGGATGGTTATGGGACTGGATATTAATGTGAAGGGTTTTGTGTGTGTGTGTGTATGTGAGTAGGAGGCTCATGGATGTGGAGTGTGACTGACGGAGCTAGATCACTGCTCATCCAAAGAGAAGCCCCTAACCTCAACACTCTGCTGCTCATCTACTTAATGCTGTAAGTTGATTATTGCTGCAGTGTACAAAGTTACTTAGCAGTGTCCAATCAAATCATTACCACAAATAAAACTAGCTTTCATTTGGGACAAAAGTAAGTTTATATCAGAAGATAAATGGAGATAGATTGTGGGGTATGGGCAAAATGGATTTTTTTACATTTAAAATGTATATCCTGAATTTATTTCTGTATAGTTGCTTTATGACAATATTCATTGTAAAAAGCTCTATACAAGTAAAATTGAAGTGAACTGAAAATTAATTTGCAATGGCTGAAGCTGCATTAGTGGAACATTTAGCAAACACCACATAAAGGATATGCACTTTTATTGTCATCATTCTGTCGCTTTAATCTCTCTGTGCAGATTAGTGAGAGTCACTAAATGTTACTTAACTCTTCTATAAACATGCTTGGTAATTTATGATTTGTCAACATATGTACGTGGGCACACAGCTGTTTTAGCCTTTGTAAATATTGAAACTCAATTATACTAAATGAGTGATAAATGGTGTCCAAGATCATCTGTGTTTAGCTGTTGGAATGGCACGAGCAGAGACTTTTCTATCAGGCGGCTAGTGTTAGTAATGCCAGTAATTGTGTGTCAAATTCAAAGAAGCAGAATGTTTCTTCGAAGCAGAATGGTGCTTAGCTGGTATGCTGTTTTTCAGGACTGTGCTTTACTGTTGAACATTCATTTGCAAGGTGTTGGAACGAAAGAGATTTATTGCATGCTGAAATATTACTTTTGGTTCATCAAGATTGCAGGTGTATATGATGCCATGTTCTAACACACTGCTGTTTGTGTACAGGGTGGTGCTGCTCGTGCTCTCCTCTGGGTATATCGGTTTGCGCATCGTGGCTCTGGAGGAGCAGCTGACTACTCTGGGAGCCTTGCCTGAATTTACTCTACACAGCGGGTACGACACACTCAGACCCTGTTTGCTCTTGCAGTGACTGTTTTCTCCAAACCAACCCCTTACCTTTTAATGAATTTGGACTCATTTAAACTATTTTGGTTCCGTTTTCAATTTTCAGGCTAGAAAAATGTGAACAGCAACCTGAAATATAAAACCAAATTGGATTTCACTTTTATAAACAGACCACACCTTTTATCTGTCATGCCTGTGTAAGTCATTATATATGTCATGTTTAGTATTGAGGTTACTGTTCTAGCTAAGTTATATTATATTCAGGGTAGCGTATTAAACATATCCAATAATGTGTATTAGTTGCACATCATGACACTGACAGGCAATTTTCACTGACAATTTTCTAACAAAATTCCTCTCTAACTCCCACCTCTAGGTACAAGGACACATAAATATGCCAGAGAAAGAAGAGAAGTGTTTATCTGTTGACCCTGAGGAGGAAAGACAGCTTCGAAAGTGTCAGTCCGTATTTCAATGTTTCGCAGAAGCCCTCAGAAGAGCCAAAGTGCTGTGAGCATTATTCACTCTCGGCAAGAAGAAAACCAAAGTGCTCTGTGATGCCGCATCATACCAGGAGTCTTGTGCTGCATTCAATCCTCACAACAATCTAAAAAAGGCTCTGAGTGGGAGGGGGTGGGGCAGTTTCCAAAGAACGGCTGTCTGCTGGTGTAACCTGCTTCCACTTTTCCACCTTTAATCTCACCTTGGTTGATGATTGAAACTTTCATCCTTTCTGATCAGGCTCCTCTCGTGAAGATGATTTTTTCTCTCTCTTTTTCGAATCACCAAGTTGCAGTATTACACCTTGCTTTGGCATGATTCAGAAATTCATGAATGATCATTGCTTGGTGGCCAATAATGTGGCATAATTTATGGATGTATGCATCTTCTATGCACAAAGTAATCTCCTGATCAGGTATTTTTAGCCTCTTTTATTTCACTTTTGTACTTTGATCGTCAATTTAATCGACAGCCGCTTGTTATCAGATGAAGTCTTCAAAAGATTCAGAGGCGCTGTGCAGCCTGGACATTTTCTTTTCAGACTCACCAGACAAAAAGACTGTGACGTGTCTGAAAGTCAAAAGTGGCAAAAAAAAAAAGAAAAAGAAAAAAAAAAAAGGGAGTAACATACTTGAGTCACATTTCAAGAACTGGCAACCCTTTCTTTGAGATGGTCCAATATATGCATGGTTAGATTAAGTGTATGAGATTGTACATACGATTGAAAAATAAGAGAAGTCAATCAGTGCACTTTAATGTGTGTCGCATGTACGAAGACAAAATACTGTAGAATGAGGAAGTCTGCTATCAATCACCACCACTGGGTCTGGAGTATTATCCAGCATTATGCTTCATTTACTTACACATACTTCGTGCTTTTCTACGTACCAGGGTGACCACAGTATACAGTTTCAATTCATACATCTTCTTCAAATATGTCAAATGACTGTTATAGTGAAAATATGGAAACACCTTGCACTTAAGGAAAATACTCAAATCACAGGCAACAACTCTCTTAAAATCTTTCTGTTAAAACTCTAGTATGCTGTAATTCATTCTCTAAATTTGGAGAAATGTTTAAAGCAGCAAGAATGAAAGCAAGTGAATTTTCATTTCCCTAAATCCTAGTCCAAGGGCACGAAGCTAACACGGACTTTTATATAACACAACCTTCTGTTGCAAGCAACACTGGTATTATCCATTACTAAACATCTTAAAACAGATTTGTGTGAGAAAACATAATCAATCGTGCCTGATTAGGAATAGCCTTAAATCTTGTACATGTGAATTCAAATGGAAGACTTGGATTTAAACTATCGGTAATCCAACTTAATAAGCACAGGATGTGTGGACACTCTGGTGCACTTTTTGTGTTTCAGGTGGGGTTAAAATCTTTATCCATGACAGATTTCTCTGCTCGACAGCTTTCCATTTTACAGTTGACCTGTAAAATGGTAGCGAAATCACACCATCCAGAACATCATGTATATCATCACAGATGTAGTTATGGTGTCACATTTAGACTGGCGTATCATACTGATGTCATGTCTCATTGCACTGCTCAATGTAAAGTCTCGCATCCTGTGGAAGTGCACAAGCACAGGACAGACGTGCACACGTGGTGCATGTAGGTGAAAGAGTACAACGCCAGCTTCAGATGGTGCTAGAGTCTTTTTACTCAGGGCTTTTCCCAGTCAGCGCCCTGTTCCTGTCAGTCGAGTATAATGTACAGCTGTGCTTTCTCAGCACATAATGCTAATAATTTGAGTGTGTTACAGCAGGGAAAGCACATGATGAAGTCAGCTCTGGGATTTCTGCCTCAATAATTTTGCTGCTCGGTTATCTCAGATTAACCCAATGCTAAATCCATCTGTGTTCAGTACTAATTACAACACCTGTGTACCACCAAGACAGTCTGTTTGATGATTTCTTTTTTTTTTGTATTTTTTTTTTTTTTTAGTTCTTGGATTGTTTGTTTTTTAATATATATTTAAAGATCTATCTATACCCCAATAATGGTGCATGTTGATCATCCCGCTGGGGTATTTCAGTCTCTGATTTAGTTTGATTTCCTGATTTGATGGACCATTTTATCTTTATCGAGTAAAGAGGAAAGAAGTGTTGCACAGAGACTAATTAGAGACTAGCAGTGTTGGACTTGACTCACTCTGAGCTTTTGTAATTCCCTTTCAATAACAACGCAGGAATTCAACAAGTGTGTCATTTCTGTTTGCACTACTGAATGATATGTAAATATTATTTTGTATTGATTTGTCTTAAAACGAATCCCCGCTGATCTATTTATTGCATTTTCTGTAAGGCAAAGTGATCTCTGTGAGACCGGCTTTCACATTTGAATAAATCAAATGATGGGGGAGAAAATACAGGTGGTGTCATTTGTGTTTGTGAGTGATTTATGGAAAGTTTTATTGTCTTATCATGTAAAATGACTTCATGGCACATGCATCTGGCAATGAATCATCAAATTCAGTTTAAATGTGTGCTGAAGTTCAAATTGCAGGACTGTGATTGCTATTTAAAATTATAGTACAACTCAAATTAGGTGAAATTGCCTGGACAGTCTTCTGGCTGTAAGTCAAATGATATTTCTTACGTTTATACTGATACTTTTATTATAATACATTATGATATCTCTGGTAACAAGCTAACTAACAAGGAGACTATTTTTTTAAGAAAATCTGTTATTTAACAAAAATAAATTATTGATATGTTGATAAAAAGTTTAATATTTATGGAAGGAGACTGCAGGGTTAGTGTTCTGTGTGACTAATGTTGACTAATGTTCTGTGTTGTGTTACAAGATGAGCTGAAATATGTCTTGTTCGAGACAGGAGATTAGACCGCATGGAAAAAAATCCCACAGGCTGGTCAATGAAATATAATTTCAGAATTATGCAAAATATATAAAAATGATCTAACTTATTTATGTGGTCCACTTTATTTAAAGGCCAGAAATAACTGGACAAATTATCATATGATCCTAATTTCTCACTTTTAATATGTGGCTGCAAATCCACTTTAGTTAGGGCATCTCTCAAGAAGTCATAAAAGCTTTTCCATGCTTGGTGGAACTGTATAATTCAGTGCCACTCATTAACTCTAATGTTCTGTCCCCCATTTACTCTGATAGATGCTACTGGCAGGATCGCATCCAGCTGCATCCAGTTTCTCTGTCCTCTCACCCTCAGAATATTTTTTTGCATTGCTCATTGATTTAATCATAATGTCTCACAATATCAGATTCTTTAGTTACCATTTAAAGTGGCTCTCAAAGAACAAGTAGTTTTATTTCCACTGATTTTTGAAATCGCAATTCTCAATGTTAACGTCAAGCTTTATCCACTGTATACTACTAACCAATTAAATATCCTTCTAAATTAATTTGCAGGTGCATTCTGGGGAAAAAATTGCTCTTGCAATTTAGCTAGCAGTGTTAATACAGCAGTGTTAATAGCAGTTAATACAGTCTGCTGCCTTTGTCAAGTGAAAAGAAGAATTGCTATGTCAGCCTCCATACCAGCTCTCAATATTCTAAGCAGCAAGCAACGGGACAGTTAACATCTGTACAGGGGATGCATTTAGATTTTGAACACCTTTGTTCCACAACTTCTAACTACAAACTGGTAAAGTGTACGTTGTGTGTTTTACAAAAAAAATATAGTGTAGGCAAATGCTGTTGAACACAATTTATATAGAAGAAGGGAGACTCCATGACCAGGATTGAAAAACACAGGCCTGACCTGTTAAACATCATTGCATGCAAAAACCCTGCACTCTGAGTCACTGCTGTGTTTAACCAGCTTAAGAGTCCCATCTTGCTGATCCATTTTTGTCATCCAAGTGACACTTTTGATTTACTTCACTCGCAACGCCTATGGTTAACAGTCATTATCTCATTATACACACAGAGCTGTCAATCATCAATACGGCAGTAATTATCAGCTGACTTGAGTCAGCTTTTACTTTCATTACAGCATTATTGTGAAATTAAAACAGCTTCCAACATTCAGGTAATCATCTCCCTGTAGAAATATCCAGCTCAAATCTGTGCATATCAGCATTTGCATGTGGAGATGAGGACAATTTAAAATGTCTCTGCATATCCATGGTTCAGTTCGCTTGTTGATGCACATTCTTAAATTACAGAATGCAAGACAAAATGTTTATGTACCTATGTGTAGATCTTTGCTGGGGATATAGCACATTTATCACCGCTTACATGACCTGAGGTTCTCACTGCTGCCCTCTGATGGACCTCATGGTTAAAAGCACATGTGCCACCAAACATCCACATATACATACACAAACACACACACACACAAAGACAACCATACCATATCATAACAAATAGTGCAAAAAATACTTTATTTTGACCATATTATATGTTGCTATTGCAATAATATGTATGTTTTAAAGATTCCAGATACTGAAGTCATCTTGCAATAGTTGAAACTCAGCCTAAAGTTTACAGCCGAGGCGAAATTCAGCTGTCTGTAGGACTTTGAAGTGCTGGTTCAGCAGTGTGTCTACGATAGCCACAAATTTGGAAGATGCCTGAAATGCATATGAGAAGATAAGTGTGGACAAAAGCACACCTCTGATAATCATGTTCAAACAGAACTTAAATATAGTCCTGAATTTAATTATTTAATTCATATCGTAAATTCAGGGAAGATATGAATTAAATCATTAAATTCAGGACTATATTTTATATATTTACACTATTTAGAAATCTAAGAGAAATTTTCTAAAAATTTTCCCCACAATTTTTTATGATAAATAACCTAGTGAGGTCCAGACCACCGTGTACACTTATAGTCAGAGCCATCAACAGAAAATAGACTTATTACAGAAGAGAGGGGGAGAGAGAGAGAGAGAGAGAGAGAGAGAGAGAGAGAGAGAGAGAGAGAGAGAGAGAGAGAGAGAGAGAGAGAGAGAGAGAGAGAGAGAGAGAAAGATTTTACCAGCTGTTATAGCCAAAATGGTGCCAAGCCAGCCAAGGATGTAGGACCATGAGAGCTTCCATTGAATGTAGCGCTTGCTAAAGTAGTTCACAGTCATGCCAGTGTAGATTGCCAAAGCTAACAGAGCAAAGAAACCTACAACATATAACTGATGTTAAAACCTATAGGAGGAGGAGGGGGAGGAGAAGGAGGAGGAGGAGAAAAGGAAAAAGAAGAAGAAGTAGGAGGAGGAGAAAAATGGTTATATGTTTTATACTGTAAGGCTGTTCTGGCTTTTGATTGGTCAGATGGTGTTGCTTCATTTTCTTTAACAGCAGCTCTGACATTAGTGATAGTTAAAGGGTTGGGGTGATAATTAAAGGGGTGGGGTGTTTACACATTTATAAACTTTACATTTCCAGACATTGCAAAGTCTCCTGGCACAAATTTAGTTTTGTTTACAGTTTGTTTAAAATCTTTAAAAGAGAGGGGAAAAGTTTTTTCATGGACATTTAACAACATATTCTTTTATAAATAAAAAATGGCAATCTTTTTAAATGGATGTAGTGTATGGAGAATAAAACACAAGTAATGTTATATTTAGTACAACAAGCCTTGTGTTTTCGTGGTTTAAAAGCAATAACTGGTGATACAATTTAAATAATAAGGTGTGACATGAATTTGTATTCTAATAGAATATTAAATGCGTTAGAGCAAAGAAAACACGGTCAGTGCATCAGTGTAGAGGTGTGTGTGTGTGTGTGTGTGTGTGTGTGTGTGTGTGTGTGTGTGTGTGTGTGTGTGTGTGTGTGTGTGTGTGTGTGTGTGTGTGTGAGAGAGAGAGAGAGAGAGAGAGAGAGAGATATCCCACCAGACAGCAGTAGAGCGATTCCTGCAGTTCTCACCCTCTTGTTTTTGGTTCTGTTAGAGAAGGCACTGAGACCCAGCACCACGCCGGCGAAGCAGCTCAACACAGACAGCAGCATGAAAGCTCGGGTGGCATCCCAGAAGGCTGTGGGGCAAAACAAACACGTCATCTTGTACACTGCTTCACCAACAGCTTAACATTCAATAATCATTTTTTACTCATACATACTGAGATATGTAAAGTTGCACCAAATGGCTTGACACAGATATGAATGTATTTAAAATGAGTTTATGTGCATATTTTATTTTCATGTAACTGAATTATTTTCTCTCCACGGCCTTTTCTTTATTCACATTACTTTATTCTGAATTTATTATATCAATTGCTTCTTTGGGGATGAGTTCAGTTTTCAACTTTTAATTGACTTCCTCATCTTAAGCAATATGAGAGAAAGAATGACTCAGGAGTGCTTTAAAGTTACAATAAAACTGGATGAAAGACTATTCACTTTTCCTAGGGTGAAGAAAAACAAACAAAAGAACTATAAAGAACAATAAATTGCTTAATGTGACTTTTTTTTTTTTTTTTTTACACAAAAACCTTCAAGAGTTCTTCATAAGATTTTGTTGCTTACCCACAGTGAGAGTATGAGCATGACACTTGTTGTTGATGCAGAACCTCCACAGGCCCTGATTTGCAAAGTTTCCAGAGTAACGATACTGCAGCCAGGAGTCAGTTGCCGTGGAAACGATGAGGAGCACGAGGGCGGCGACGCCACTCAGCGTGCCTCCTCCTGCCAGCGTGAAGAGCATGGAGGCCAGGCCCAGGACAGAGTCCTAACACACACTGAGGAAATACACACAATTCTCCTGCAGGCCGAGAAAAACAGGAGTCAAACAATCACAACATATTAGTAATCTCTTTATAGGTTATATTATAATATTCTGTAATATCCAGTTACTAAATGGACAACACAGAACTAGAGCTTGAACCTTTCTGCACAACACCAATTTCTTCAGTCAGATTACATCTTATTGTTGTATTATTAATACTAGTCATACTGTTCTGCCTCTGATCCATATTCATATATTATGAAACGTGTATATTACATATACATATATGATTTATTCTGGAGTATAACAGGGATGTGGTAGCTCAGTAGTTAAGGTGTTGGGCTACTGATCGGAAGGTCATGGGTTCGAACCCCAGGTCCACCACTGCTGGGCCCCTGAGCAAGGCCCTTAACCCTCAGTTGCTCAGTTGTAAGTCACTCTGGATAAGGGTGTCTGCAAAATGCTGTAACACTGACATAGTACATGCTTAAAAAAACAACAACACAGTTTTGCTCTAACTGTAAAAACTCTACAACCTCTGTTGTTGAAATATTGTGGATTTTACAAAAAAAGGTTAAATCATTCCCTCAATCATTCAGCCATTCCCTCACCAACCTCTTTTTCCCTTTCTTAGTTAATGTAAGTAAATGATTCACAAACACTGCAAACTCCTCTGTCCTGAAGATCTGTCTGAAAACTTTGGCATCATCTCGAACACTGGAGACTTCCTTCCAAAAATGTTCTATGATTTTTTTTTTTTTTTAATTGGCTCAAGTAGTGCTTTTACTATACAAGTCTCTGTTACTTAAACTGCTACTATTGAAACATTATCACTGTTTAGAACATTCACAGTAATATAAACCTGTGACCTGCTGCCAACACGAGCTGTTCACTCAGCATTTAATTCAATTAGCTAGAGCATTCGATTTCTTTTATATGCAGAATGTGCCAGTGAATGTAATCTGACCACAAAGCACACTCACTCAGTACATTTTAACACTCGAATACTGCAAATGCTCTCTCTCTCACACACACACACACACACACACACACACACACATTTTAAATAGTGGCGTGCGTCACAGCCAGGGTACTGAATATTACAATTCAGCATTCTTCTGTAAAATAACAGGACTATTCATGTACAAGGTCTGAGAAAGTCAACACAAATTGATGCAAGTGCCAAGCAGATAAATTGGGCCTTTGTGCTTGAATGAGACAATTTTCCGACATTATTGTCAAACGCTGCTGCAAATCTGGTCTTAATTTCAGTCACAACTCAAGTTTTTCAGTGTTGATGCCATTTCTGACACACACAGTGTTGCATAGAAATTAAAATGAGCAGAAGTGTATTAAGATTTGTGGCTTTATTCTGTGAAACAACCTCAAAAGAAATCACAGAAATGTTGTAGAAAATCAGAATTTACATATTTCCATACCATATGGATTTTACAAATGACATAGAAATCCATTTTCCTTAATACTTAGTTGCACAAGCTGTGTAATAAACTTTTCAGTCCAGTAAACTGAAGGATGTATATGACTGCACTTTTTCCATTCACAGTAAAATGAAAGAGTCATTTTGTTATATAGATATAAACAAAGAGAGGCTGTTAGCTGCTATAATGTAAGTGATAAAATTTTTATGGAAGTTATATAACATTAAATGTATAATTGTATAAAAACATATAAAGTATAAATACATATTTACTGTATTGTATGAGGAGTAAAACACTGCCATTACAGGAAAATAATCAACTTCAAGGAACTAAGTGTACCTCCACTTCATGTTGTGCTGTATGACACCAGTCATTTATTATTTTCCTGTAATCACATACCCTGATGTTTTATTTCCTACTCAGCATCATTACCACTGCAGGATTTAGTCAGTACTCACTGTGTCTGTAGTGTCCACCTCTTTCCTGTACTGTTATCTAGCTCTTTGGAGGAGTGTAGTGTATCCCAGCGCCTGTGCATTTGTGTTCCCGTTGCGTCCTCACAGTTTTAAGCCTTCGACACTCAGCCGTCATTGTTTCGATCACAAAGGAAAGAATGATCGAGAGCAACATGTGAGAAGTGAGATAATCCTCTCTCTCTTTCTTTCTCTCTCTCTCGCTTGATCCGTCATTCAGCACCTCGTGCACAATCATGCCAGTCTTCTGCCTCCGCTTTACTGACGTGCCATGCCTTTATCTGACGAACCTTTCACACACACATTCCTTCAAATCATGTTTGGATGAAGAAAAACCCAGCTATGCCCACACTGATTTAAGCTAAAAACAGAGACTGGCACAATCACAAACATATGCAAAGTTTTGGAAAACCAAATTACACAATTCACTATTCTAATGAAGAGTGCTGTGATGCATTTGCAGCTCAAAGCTGATCACTTTCCTCATAGCAAGTGTTTTATTCCTCGAATATCCCCAGCAATAATAATAACAAAATAATAATGAATGACATGCGTATTAGCCAATTAAGATATATTATAATTATGTTATGTAATGTTATGAAATATCCATGAGATCTACCAGGTCCTGTTATTACTTGAGTTATATCAGTTTAAAAAAACTAGAAGTCCAGAAACTACTTGTGCTATTTCTCTATGTTCCTTTGTTGTAATCTCAAGACAACAAAGCTTTATTATTGTTAAAACCCATCCATCATGGAGTTCCTGAACAGAAACTAGCTGATATAGTGCTGTATAGAGTTATGGCCTTATAGCACTAAGGAAGCAGGATTGTATACTGACCTTCAATGATTCTGTGGTGTTTAATTAGATTTCCCCAAAATTTCCATGTTGGGATCAAATACGTGTGTGTCTAAACACGGAGCAGCCAACTGTTCAGGATCACTAAGTGTTCACTATGGTATATGTAGATATATGCATGTTTGCATAATCATATACTTCAACATAAGTCATAGCTTTGAGAAAAAAAAACTATCATCTTAACATCACAAATAAAAGAAAACTCAAAAAAGTGTAAACTCATCTATACAGAAGACTTTCCCATGGTGGAAAACATTAGCGTTATAAGCGTTAAAGGTTGGGGACCATTTCCTCCTTCCTATAACAATGAATATATCCTTATATCAATTAATAATAATGTAATTGATTCCTTACTGAAAACCTCACTATATTAACTCATTTATAAAATTTCCTCATCATTACAAAGATTATATAAAATATTAACCATATAATGAATGTGAAAAAATGTTTTAGTTTTATAGAAACAAATATTTTAGAACAAGCACATTCAAATAAACCATGAGACAGGAAATGAATCACCTTCTGACCAATCAGCTTTGATCATTATATTTAATTACATTGTTGACAATACTGATATGAAACTGTGACTGTACAGTTCCACTGACTCAACAGTCCAAAGAACATTTTAGACAAAATATTTTACAACAAATCAAAACTCCTCCGATCATTTAGCTTTGAGGCATCAGGTGGAAAACACAAGCATGTTTTTATTATTACCCAGAAGTCTTTAAATCAGATGAAGTAGATTTTCATGTTTTCCTCCCATAACGATCTGTGACAGCTGTTTTACCTGAAGAAGTGAAGATCTTGGCACATCTGCAGACATTATTTGATCTTAATTTCTAATTATTTCTATAATAACAATAAATCCATAAAAAAAGTACATACAATTCGGATGGGGTACAAATTCTTTGTAAATGTTACAGCTAAACTGTAACTGTTGCCTTTGCTCCTGCAAGAGTGTCCTATAAAAATGGTCAAAATAATCAGTTGTGTTTAAGCAAGAAAACACTCAAATGACCAGATTTAAGGTTCTGTGTGAGAATATGGTCACTTCAGAAAACATGAAACTGACCACAAATCGGAACAAAATAAATATTCTGTGATGATATCACCACATACAGAGTCCATGTACACACACACATACATCCTGTGCACAGAGTCCATGTAGTTTGGTGCTAGCACAGTTCAGCTTTTTCACAGCAGTCCCAACTGAGTGTGATGAGAAGTTCATGCTCATGTTTCCCCCCTCACTTCCTGTTTGAATGCCCCTTACCAGCCTTTCCCCGCTTTCCACCTTTCCCTCCTTTCCTACCCCCTTTTGCCTGGTTCCTTTGATCACCAGGCTGCTTGCCACGGAGGTCTTTCTTCATTCGTGAGTCCACCACGCGGAAGACTCCCTTCACTCCAGGGGGACGGCGGACTTTACGCCCTGCGCCCTTTTTAGCCACAACGTAGGTCACTTCCCTCTTTTCCTTACCCACACCAGCCTTCTTGTAGATGCTGAAGAAAAACATTTTTTCATACAAAGTTAAAAAAAAAAAAAACAAATAAAAAAAACACACACGAGTCATATTTTTTAAAAAGTGTCTAGTGTTATTGAAGAAGACTTTCACTGAGGACTAGCAGTGCTGTTTAGATTAAATGGCCACATTGCCAAAGAAAATGTCATTTATATTAAGGGGCTCGTACATTTCTACTTTAGTTTGGTTTCTATAACCTTAGCTTAGATTAAGGAAAATGGATTTTTTTTTTAAATCTAGGAAATGCAGACAAAGACTGAAAGAGAGTGAGAGAGGGAAAGAGATGTAGATAGAGAGACAGTGATGGAGAAGGAAACAGAGAGACAGACTGACACAGAAAGAGAGGGAAATGGAGTACATATGCTGATAAGTGGAGTACATAAACGCTGACCTTCTGAGCTGTGCCATTTTCTCTCTTTCGGAGATGTCCACGGTGTTGACTACTGCTTCAGCCTTCTTCTTGGCCTGCTCCATCTTCTTCAGCATCTGCAACAGTTCACACAAATAGTAATGTGTCTCACCTTCACATACATCAGATTCTCCTTAGATCTCTTTTCTCCCTACATGTTTCTTTCTCTCTCTCTCTCACCCTTCTCTTCTTGCGAGCTTTGGCCTCTGCCAGTCTCTTAATTGGACGTGCATTGATCTCCTTCCACTTCTGCTTGTACTCCTCCACCATCTCTCGTGTGACAGGGATGGGTTTCTTCCTGTTCTTCCTCTCATCCGCTAAGAACCACACTGGAATCTCGCCAGTCTCCTGCGAACTGGAGAACCTAAAAGAAAGTGTAAACCATGAACACTAAACAGATATCCTCGGCACTATAGCACATTCTACTAAACAGAACAAAGCTAATGTGTAAAATGACAGCAGGACATCTGACCTGTGAAAGGAGTCGTCTATCAGGTCCCTGCGTCTCTTCTTGGATGTGGCGATCTGAGCACCGAGGGCCAGACCTTCAGCGTCCAGGATCCGAGCACGCTTACCTTGAATCGTGACACCAGAACTTAATATTACAACCAAAACAACTGCTTTAAATAATAAAGTAATACAATAAGAAATAGGTAAGGAATAACAAGTAAGAGAAGCTTATAGCTACTAGTTTAACACTGTGTAAAAAGCGTGCCTAAATCATCACACTCATATTGAAAAAACTTGTAGACTACACCCTGCTAAACTGGTGGTTATAAACACCCCCCCCCCCTTTTTTTTAGCAACATTAGCTTCAAGGGGAAACATGTCAAGACATGAGATGATGTCCTAACAACATATACAAAGTCATTATAGTCATTGCTGTCATCCTCATCTTCATCATCACCACAGAATTTTAAAACTCTATCTTTAAATCTCTTTTTTAGCAACATTAGCTTCAAGGGGAAACAAAATTCTCTAAGATTATTTCAGACATCAAACATGGCCTTATGCACAGAACCAATGTTCCCCCCAGATGCCCCACCACATACTCGTGCTCTCAACAGGGACTACTTGAAAGTTGTCATCATCTCCATGTAATTCACCAGAACCAGACTTGTTTTTCATCCTTGCTATTTCTCTGTGCACAAACAAAAAAAATAGTTGTGATAAACAGAATTTCTAACAGATCAGTTATTAGGTCAGAATACAATGGACCAGTAGAAAGAGATCATTACTCTTCATCATTGCTACTGTCACTGTCCGAGTCATCATCACTCTCATCATCTCCTGCTTCTCCTTCTGCTTCCTGAGACTGTGTAGGTGCCTCCTCCTCTTCATCCTCATTCTGATCAGACTCTGGTTTCTTTTCAGCCTTCCTCTTTTTGCCCTTTCCTGATGACAGGAGAATGATGAGTAAACCATGTTCCAGTACAGTACAGACACCCTTACAATGAGCTCCAGATTCATTTGGCACCTTAATAATTGGTGATTGTCTTAAAGAAGTTTTCATAAATTTTCTTATACCTTTATTTAGATTTCTCTAATTTTCAGTAGGATGAAGATAAATAACCACTAACATTTTCCCATACCCCCACCCCACCGCAAGAGGCAGATTATTCTGGAGCTGGCTGAACATAAACCCTCCGTGCTGAGAGCAGTTACCTGCAGCCTGTTTGTTGTGCAGGAACTGGGACTGTTCAAGTTCCCTCACTGCATCTTTGTCTCCATCGAGGTCAAGCTCTGAGAAGATGTCCTAACAACATATACAAAGTCATTATAGTCATTGCTGTCATCCTCGTCTTCATCATCACCACAGAATTTTAAAACTATCTTTAAATCTCTAAATGCTCTGACTTACTCTTACACTGCTATTTATCATTATAAAGCAGAAGTAGTAAAGCACCGGTAGAGAAGGCGGCATAAGAAACTCATAAGAATCTCAAAGTTTGACAAATCTATAGATTTATAGTGCTATTAAATTATACAAGTCAATACTGCAAAACAAATTTCACAGATATTGGGTGATAAATCCTGATATTACAGCCCTCACTGTGGAAACGGTGAAAGTCATAGCCATTTTTAATAGTGGATTTTCATAAGTAGGAAACATTATATCAGCAGATTAAGAACCTCTTAATTAGTCTGGCCTCTGAAAATGAGGCATAACTTTGTTTATCACGTACAGAGATTTACATCATGTCATCCTGGAACGTGATAGAGACCTGGGAATTAAAGTATTATCTAAAGGAATGTATTAGCTTAAAATTCGATAGCCATAAAATAGGCATTTTAAGATGATAAGTCAAAGAGGATGACTTTACACCTTCCTTTATATGATTCAATTGGAACCAAATTAAAACGTAACAGACTTTCAGGGTTCATACACAAACACTGTACTTGTTTTTATCTGGAGTCATGTGAACTTCTGACTCAGTCTCCAAGCACATCAGCAAACCTGTTGTCTATGAGGGAGACTTCAGTTGAGAGTTAAACAGTTTGACATCTACACCCACCTTACTAAACCACATGCTGGTCTGTCTGTCTTGCTTTTCATTCTTTTCCTCCAAATCTACCAGCAGGTTGTTCCCCTGTTCCTCTTCATCCTCGTCCTCCTCCACCACAGTAAAGGAAACCCTGGACGAAACAGAACCAGAAAGAAACAAAGTGATGAAACAGTTACAGCTTTCTAGGCTTACAAAAAATGTATACCGAAAAGTTCTTTATTAAATAAATTTAGACTATTCTACACACTTTTTCTTTGGAGGCTTCATCATCGCCTCTTTTTCTTCAATCTCGGCCAGGTCGTCCTCATCCAGGTCTGAAGCCAGAGAGATGAGGTCACTCTCTGATTCAGAAATGTGCACATCCTCCTCTCCTTCATCATCCACCAAGGCATCTGCTCCTGACATATCACCCAGCATGAGCTCATTCAGGTTCTAGAGTGAGATAGAGAGAGAGATTTAAATCCGTGTTGTATTTAAATAAACAACCTTTATTTTGAACACCCAACAGTTTTTGTCTGATCAAAAACATCTTGTGTTTCTCCGAGCACCTTCCTAATGTTCTCTGATCAGGTGTGATTGGTGGTACCTTGGCTTTACTGATGGCGTTGAGAGAGAACATGCTTGAGTCTCCGGTGTCAGCGATGGAAACTCCAGGCAAGTCCATCTTCAGCTCCACTCGCTCTCTCTGCTTCCGTCGCTCTTTCAGGAGCTTCTTCTTTTTCCTGTAAGGACAAATCCAAATGAAGTGTGTGGCCTTTACATTATGTTTGGAAGACACTGAATGGCCAACCAGAATTAGATTTAGAACCTGGTGACAAAGTACAGTTTTCACCACCATGTTCTTTTCTCCTTGATGAGGAGGAAATGTTCCACCATTGTGAATTAATTTCATCTACAAATCTACAGACCAACGATTTAAAGAACAAATAAAAATGTTTTAAAAAGATTTTATATTATATATAAAAATATTTATTATAAACCTCAGCGTGTTCATAACATACCGCTTAAGCTCCGCAAACTCCTCAGCCTTCAGCTCAGCCAGCTGCTTCTCCATTTCCTCATCTTCGTCCTCATCTTCATCATCATCTTTCTTATCCACATCCTCCTCCTTGTTCTTCTTCTTCTTCTTCGGCTCTGCATCACTTTCATCATCACTGGAGCTCAGACTGAACCCAAGAGACGAATTAGTGACTGCCTGACAGAAAGGCAGAACATATCACTGACGCAACATCTAGTACCTGAGCTCTTTGTCCAAGTACTTTGCTTCTTCTTTCAGCTTTCTAGCTAAATACTTCCTCAGCTTTGATCTCCACGACAGCAAGACACTGAAACGCAGGAACAAAGTCTTTAGCCGTCATTACATCTGAATCATATTACACAGTAAATGGGTCAAAATCAAACTGTTGTGAATCAAAATCAACCACAAGAATCAAAGTAAAGCGAAGAATTACCGCAGTTCTTTTCTTCCAAGGACCTTGATATCTTTACAGCATTCTTTAATTTCAGAAGAGGTGGCTGTGTGAAACTCCAGCTTTGGATCATCAAAAGTGATCTGAAAGACAACAGGAATTAAAAAAGGTGATTAGATGTTACAGAAATATGTTATTCAAGTAAAACAAATGGCTTTATTTAATAAAATGAATAAAATATAATTAAATAAAATGAAATGGGTTGGCACTCCGTCCAGGGTGTATCCTGCCTTGATGCCCGATGACGCCTGAGATAGGCACAGGCTCCCCGTGACCCGAGGTAGTTCGGATAAGCGGTAGAAGATGAATGAATGAATAAATAAAATGAATCTTCTGACTAATCTGATTTGAACTCAGTTGTGCTGTGGTATACAACACAGTAATACAGTAACTTAAATAAGCAATCATCTCAGCCTTGTATGTTCCTCTTATACCATTAGTACACTTTTTCAGGCTGAAAGCTTCAGAATAAAAGTTTGCACTCTGATTAAATCTGTGCATCTTTGTGCGTCAGTTTCCAGCAGGTTCATATCCATACAACAAAACATACAGCAATAAACATTTAAAAAATTCTTCTACCTCACTGGCTTTGCTCAGGAAGTCCACTGGGTTCTCAGCTCGTAAAAACGCAGAAACTGAGAACATGTGATACTGGGTCAGGTCTCCATCAGAGTAGCCCTCTGCCTACAAATTAATAAACAAAATAAATAATTATAATAAAAAAAGAGAGCTGGGATCCTGAAAGCTAGCACACGTTGAGTTATAAGCACTTACTTTAGGCTTCTTCGATGTTGTTAACTCCTTCACTGTCTTTACTTGGACCTCCACCTCTTGGAAGGCATGCTTTGGGTCGAAAAATTTGTTATCGATTTTGTCAGGAGCGAGGAAACCTAAAAAGTAAGACAAGAGAGATCAGAACATCATCGGGTACATTGGTCTTCAACAGGTACACGTTTGTACAGAGTGAACCAGGAATCATTTCAGTTCCTGTGCTGCAGTAATTACATGTGGAATCTATAATCAACTGTAACATCACATTTGCATTAAAAAAGTTAACAATTCTAGTATAAATAGCCTTTTTCCATTCATAAAAAAATCAGAAGGTGACAGACGCATCTGAATTACAGGAGCTGTACAAGTTCTATTCAGTGTATTGTTTGGTAGTTTTAGAAGATTAAGGAACATTTTGATTTTCCAGGAACTGCACAGTTGTCATAAAGACAATGTGAAATAGAAAACCAAGCACCAAATCATTTTCCTTTTCCAACCTGAGCCATGTCTAAGCCTGCTGAAGCAGCTTATTAAACTCGCATCTCAACATGACATTGTGATAGCTGTGAGTGGGATTTAAAAAAAGTAACAAATCAGCAAAGGCGTTACTCAAACTTCAGAGGTCACTAATAAGCTAACGGGCACAGAGTTTTACCTTGGCAGACAACAAAGATTTCAGCAGACTCGTTACGAGATGCCTGAGGTTTGGTGGCCTGCACTTTCTTAAAGAACTGCTGGAAAATCCACATGAGTGGCTGGTAGTCTTTGGAGCGAAAAACTTTGGTGATGAAAGTTCCTCCTTTGTTGAGAAACTCACAGGCGAGCTTCAGTGCCATTAGGGTCAAGTGTGCTGAGGAAAAAAAACAAACTCATTTGTGTCATTACAACACATTACATCTGTTTCACTGCATTCAACTGATAGAAATCACACAATGAGAAACAAACCAGAATAATGAAATGTGCAATTGGCTCTAACAGGTCCTGATTTTCAGAGCAAAAGCCATGTTTACAAACATACATTAAAATAAATTCTAATTTATTAAGCAATGGAACTAAGGAAGAAAAGAAATAAAGTATGATAGCAGAAGACAAAGGAGATAATGAGAAGGATTAAATAGAAGAAACAAAAACAAAAAGAAAAGAAGAAAGAGGATTAAAGGTGATTGATGGTGAGAGTGAGAAATTATGCAAGCAGGGATGGAGGGAGGACGGAGAAAAGCACAGTTTCCTGATCTTCTGTTTTGTTGTGTGTGTAATATGATGTGACTCCTGGATGTTTTAACAAGCTATGTATTACGTTCCTCTTTGGGTATCACTGATGCTGTCCCTCACTAATTTCTACAATGTTTTTTGTACACACCCTGTGAGAAGGCGTCATGCTGCCAGTTAGCTCCGACGTTTGGGGCACCGTCATTCAGCACCACGTCCACTTTCCACGTTTGCAGCTCTTTCCGGAGAGCCTGAAAGATCGAGACATTTCTATCACCAACAAGCTGCAGCAAAATAATCTAGAAGCCTGTGTGCGAGTATGGTACACTACAGATACCTGTCTGCACTTCTCTGTGGTGATGTCCTCCTGTAGGGTGACTACATTGGGGATGGGTCTGATGGGCACCAAGTCCACGCCTGATCATGAGGAGAGAGGGAAGAGTAAGCAATAATGGTTTAAAAAATAAAAAAACAACTAAACAACCCCCAGAAAGCTATATATGATAATGACTCCTGGACTCACCAATGATCAGACTGGACACGGGCATGAATTTGGATGCTACTTGTAACCTGTATGGGGAAAAGGTCATGGAAATGTGGGAAATGAGTACCTTACATTCAGAATTTGATGCATAATTCTATGCAAATCAGATACAGATCAAATGGTGTGTCTACTTCAAGTCTTAGGTTTCTTCAACTTGATTTTATCATATATATAGAAAATACACAGAAAAATAAAGCTTGGTAGGAAGTTGCAATGACAACTGGCATATCTGGTGAGAGTACGTAGCTATTACAGTTAGTTGGTTTTTTTTTTGCTGATCATCTTTCCAAAAATCTTGTACAAAGCTGAGCAAATAACATGTAAACCCAACAGCAATTTCACAGTAATTAGTGCATTATTTCATTTTTTTGACTAGTTTAACAGTTAAAATGTTTTAGAACCTCTATAAAGATACCATTGCATCTCATCAGAAATTTAACAAAATACTGGACAGATCATGACAGATGCAGTAACGTACCATCCTCCTGGAGCAGCACACAGGTCCAAAAGAGCACGGGCCTTCTGCAGAAAATGGAATTTACGATTCAGCTGGATTAGCTTAAAGGAGGAACGGGATCTGTATCCTGGAAGTAAAAAAGTTCATTCAGAAGCTTATTCATAGGAATAATATTTATGCCAGATGTAACCATTTCCTTTGTGTCTCCCAATTTCTTACAACAGCTGCTTCATTTTAATAGAAATAATACATAAACAATATATATATATATATATATATATATATATATATATATATATATATATATATATATATATATATATATACACATACACACATACATACATACATACACACACACAACATTATATATTGCTGTTATGTACAAATGCGTTGGTGTTGTAAGTTTGTAGTTAAGAACATTTCAAATTCTATCATCATCAAGGTTTGACATCAGCCAAATAAGTACAATATAATTTTGTTCTATAAGCATGAATCGGTTGTTAAGGTGTTGGGCTACCAATCGGAAAGTTGTGAGTTCGATCCCAGGACGCACCAAGATGCTACTGTTGGGCCCCTGAGCAAGGCCCTTAGCCCAATTGCTCAGTTGTATAAAAATGATGGGGCAGTTGGTATTGATTAGAAAGCTGTTCGTTCACATGTCAGCTGCCAATTGAGCAAAAACCTTCACCCTTTGTTCAGCTCAATAAGAACATTATTAAGTATAAGTTACTTAATAATCGAAATACTATGATTAAACTATGATACTATGATTAAACGATTCATTTTTTTAGTAAACATATATTCCTACGTGATGTACAGACAGGATATAAGACTGGTTATTTTATCTTCTGTAAGCTGCACTAATGCAGAAAAGTGGAAGCCATTTTAAAACAAATACACGCATGTGTGCTCAGTTAGCCAACACTATAAGTTAAATACAAAAATAGAACACAATTAACTCACCTGTTTCCTTTGCTAAATGATAAAATTTATCTTTACGAGTCTTTCCGACTTTTAACTTTTTCCCCATTGTGGATAGATTATCTGTTAGCTAAGAAATAAATGCAAGCCCGAAACCCCACACGTGCACTGTAGCGGCGCAGACATATGACATCACCACATGACGCTATCTATTACTGTCCAAATTAATAAAATAAATAAATAAAGATAATATAAATAAAACAAATAAAGAAAATTAAATAAATCGATTTTGATGTCACTATGGAAGAAAGTTTGTATAACTTAAACTGTATGGCTTTATTTATTTATTTATTTATTTATTTATTATTTATCTTTTTGTAACGTATCTACAATTTCTTTTTTTTTTTTGCTATAATAAATGTCCCCGTTTTTTTGTCAGCAGTAAAAACGTACAGTCATAATGATCATGATAGTGTTAATGACAATATTATCATTTTATTGGGTAAATATTGATGTACATTAGTGCAACATTTTCACAATGAATCCCAAATGTAGTTTTTAAATAAACTAATACATTTAGTCTTTTAAGTCTTTTTAAATGTGACGCTGTTATAAATGTTTCTCCTTCGTTCATAAATATAGACTAGACTGCATTTCTACCATCCTTATTTTCCTCATTTTTTCACACTTGTTAAACATGTTATAAGCTCGTAAATGAATATAATGTATTTAAATGTACAATGCAAAAGTATACAGTTTTAGCAATATATGCAAAGCATGGATTTGAATTGTAATAGTTCATTTCAATAGTAAAACATTTGGTCTCATTCTTTTTCTTTTTTTGTTATTGTTTATGCTTATTGAATGGATCATGTAACTTTTTTAATTCTTTTTAATACAGTGTTTGTGTCTTATATATATATATTTTTTTATAGTCTTTTATATATAAAATATTGCGAATATTTGTAAGGGGTAAACAAAATGTCGTCATCACAGGTGGCCGGAAGTCGGGTATCTGCCCGTGGAATTCTCGAGATCAACATGGCTGCGTACATGAAGATGTGGAGCAGATACAGGCAGGCGTATAAAAACGGGACCGTCTTCTGTAGCAAGTACACTAACGGGTTTGGCGCTGAGATTAATGGATTTTATTCAGGAGAGTCGCTCATTCGGAGCGGATTGACCCCGAAGCGAACACATTTTTATAGTTCATGTAAAACACCGTTATGTAGTGGCACCTTCGGCACTATTACATCAGTGACAGGACCTGCGCGTCTCACACAGGTAACCAAATGGGCCAGAATCGCCAGTGTGCTTCCACCTGCTGGAGGGAGTGTAAGATCTGGTATAGTTATAAACCACGACCAGAGGAGATACCTGTTTGGCAACAGAGGCAGCGGCCTCCCAGGAGAGGATGGAGCTGAAGGCAGTGGTACTAATGGTGATGAACCTGGTGGAGATGGAGCAGAATCCGGGTCTCCACCTCTGCACGTTACGGCTCTCACTCCCATGATGGTGCCGGAGGTTTTTCCCAACGTGCCGCTCATCGCTGTGACCAGAAACCCGGTGTTCCCACGTTTCATCAAGATCATCGAGGTTGTAATGATGTTTTATAAAAGTCACTACACTACAGCGCTGTTACATTCTCGAATCTGATTGGTCAGAATGTGTTGATACCTGCAAGGTGTTTATTTGTTTATCAATGCGCTTTTCCCATATTATTGTTATTCTTTCTATAATAACAGCTCATTCACAGGGACCTGTATGTAAAACGCTCCACATAATCTGTGTTTTTTATAATAATACATCAGTTTTATTGTAGTGTATATATACAAAGGCTACTGTAGTGTCAGTGTTTTGAAACAGTTAGTTTTCCTCCACAAGAAAGTCCTATTTGTTTATGAATTAATTAGTTACGTTACTATGTAATTTTGTGCTCAGATTTAACACTTAGCATGTAGATGCATAGATAGAATTAATAAACGTATATCTATTTAAGAATATATCAATACATCTTATTAAGTTGTATTAAACATTTCATTCTTTAAGCATGTCAGAATTGGTTGTTACTGGAGATTTCATCATCCTTGTCACCCCTCCCCAATCCCTTGACCAGTATTGTGAACACCCCCCACTTAAGAGTTTCCAACCCCATTTAAACAGCTGAAAACAGTCTACAATGACACTAAGGACAGCTGTTTTGTCACTTGTCTCCAGGTGAAGAATAAAGAGCTGGTGGATTTGCTGAGGAGAAAAGTGCGCCTTGCTCAGCCCTATGCTGGTGTCTTCCTCAAGAAGGAGGACAAGTAAGAATTAAATCAAGTGTGTTTTACATACAGTTGCTTTTTCCTGTGTGTATGTTTTAAACACTTCTGTTTTATCAGTGACGAGTCAGATGTCGTGGAAAGTTTGGACGCCGTTTACAACACAGGGACTTTCGTTCAAATCCATGAGATGCAAGATCTTGGTGACAAACTGCGCATGATTGTGATGGGACACAGAAGGTAAAGCTGAAGGTTTTTTTTTTTTTTGTTTTTTTTTTTTTTGAAATTTCATAATCATAGTTTATAGCACAGCACTACTAAATTCTTACTTCTGAATCATTTCCTATAACAGCAGCTCTGACATTAGTGCAGCTGCCTTGGCACGTCAATATAAGTCCCCTGAAGGTTTTGAGGCTTTTTGATTTGGTTAGGAAATGTTCTGAAGCCTTAGTAATTAAAAAACAGCGACATCTTGTGGTTTGCACATGTTGTAGCACCATGATAGTGTTACTCGATCTGCCTGATGTAGGCTTACTGTCTTTCATGTCTACAAATATGTATGTTCTCAAATCCCACCTCAGAGCCTAGGTATGTCAAATGTAACAGAACTAGTAAACATTATTGTATTCATTGTAATCTGTTATTGTTTCTATAGCAACAATTCATTCATATTGTTCATTTATTGCTGGTGCTGCACAAAACATCTTAATAAACAGATTAAAAATGTTGTCTTATTTAATATATAGTGTATGTTATTCAGATATTGTGAAGATTCAATAAAGAGTTTATTTGTTTATTTAACATTTATGGAAGTAAATTTTTTTTAGTTTTATTAGCTTCAAGAGAGAAGATTGAGAGAGCTACAACAGTTAAATGTAAAAATAAAAGTATAAATGGATGAAATGTATATATGTCTATAAAGAAAATGAAAATAATACTCATTGCTGACATTATTATTATAATTATGATTACTGTTCTTCCTAAGGCATAATGTTCAAAATACATTAATTCTTTATCGTAGCTTCAGAAAGCTAGACAGCACATGGACAAAAATGATAGCAGCAGCAGTCAGGACACACCTACATGACATAAAGATAATATATGTTGGAAGTGGAGAGAAAATGGGGATTAGCAAAATGTGAACTTGTGCACTGAAATAAATGAAATAAACTTCATTATCTACACCAACATTTAGGATTCGGATCACTAAGCAGCTGGAAGTGGACGCTGAGGAAGCGTCCATCACAACAGAGTCAGATGCAGAACAGTCTAAAGTTCATCGGAGAAAAAACAAGCGTGTTCGAAAGGACTCGCTGTCTCCAGCTGAAGAGATGGCAGAGAGAGTAAAGGAAGCAGAGTTTGTGGTGGAGGCTGTTCCTTTACCCAAGAGCAATGATGTCCTCATGGTGGAGGTGGAAAATATTATACACGATGAGTTCCAGGTCACAGAGGAGGTTAAGGTACTGACTTATATCTTGCTCTGCTCTAGTTTTCATGTCTGTCTTGTGTTTAAGGCTAATCAGTGGTTTGTGTTTAGGCTCTGACAGCCGAGATTGTTAAAACTATCCGTGACATCATTGCTTTGAACCCTCTTTACAGGTAATTTTTCTATTCTTCCTTATTTTATTTATTTATTTTGTGCTGTTTAGCATTAAACCCTCTACATATCTATTACACTTTTGTGAAAAGCAGGGTAACAGGAGCTGTTGTCTGTAAATTAATAAAACTGATAAATTTTCTTTGAATACTTTTTAATAAAATGGAATTTGGCAAATTGCTGTGAAGGTACAACTTTTTCTTAAACTGCACAACCTGAAGAGTGTTAGTTTGCTTGTGCCCAATGGATACTTTTGTGGCATACTATGGTGGTATATTTATTTTTCTGAAAATGTTTTTAATAAATTCTTAATAAATGTGATCTGTCTTATTTTATTTACAAGCTTTATACAGTTTGATAACTAGGTTTTTGGCATATTAGATTGATTTTTAAATAATTAAATCCACAGACTAACAGTAATAAATATCCACGATTCATTGCATGATATTAAACAGAAACAGCAATGATCATTTTCTTGTAAGATAATAAATAAGTATATTTATTGGTAAAATTAAAATCTGTCATTCAGTCGTTCATCACGTGACGCATCTTATGCCTTCTTCTTTCAGGTCATTACTCAGTATTGTGTATTGAGAGTGAATTTTTTATTTATTTATTTATTTATTTTTTGTGCAGAGAATCAGTTCTGCAGATGATGCAGGCAGGACAGAGAGTAGTCGACAACCCCATTTACCTGAGTGACATGGGTGCTGCTCTGACTGGCGCAGAGTCACACGAGCTTCAGGATGTTCTTGAGGAAACCAATGTGAGTCTCCAATCAAAAAAATTAGTCCTTCTCCCCCCCCTCATTAGCTTTCTGAATATGTTTGAATTGCGTGGTTGCTTGGTTTTGCAGATCCCAAAACGGTTGTACAAGGCTCTGTCTCTGCTGAAGAAGGAGTACGAGTTGAGTAAACTGCAGCAGCGCCTTGGCAAGGAGGTGAGAAGTACCTGATCACACCGTGTTTACCAACAACTGCAATTAAAACATATTTAAGAGTTCTTTTCTGTCACATTTAGAATTAAAATGATAAAATTCAAATTGTCTTTTGCTATTTTCCTCGTCATATCTTTGTGTGAAATATCCTACAGAGATGGGAATATTATTCAGATAATATATTTTCTTACAGATTTAATCTTTATTGTTTAAGATTAATCATCTTTGTAGCTGTATGTTTTTGGTATGTGGATAATTGTTTAAATGATTTTGGGAAAAGAAAATGATGATTCAAAAGCAGGACTTCAAGGTAAAACAAAGTAAACTAATGTACCTTCTTGATCGGTTATTTACTAAAGCTGCATTTCCCACCAGAATTACAAAAGTTTTCACAGTGCTAATTTTCTTAAAACTCTCATGCTGATTTTCATAAATGGCAATTAATCAGCCATAAATTACTATTTGTAATAATAAATTTATTGACAACCATAAAAAACAAAACTCCATAAAAGGCAAAGCTCTCAGACTGCTGAAAACAACGAAATAGCTAGTAAAGGTTCTACTAAAGATCCTCCAACACGTGTGAATACCATCTCTACCAGTAATGAAGCTCATCTACTTCAGTGCGTCAGCTTCCACGGTTACACCCTAAACCTTCTTAAATTTTCTTTTGAATCATTACTATGAATTTCAAAGTATTCATTTTATTTGTGGGGCATTTGAACTAAATAAGCATAAGATATATATATATATATATATATATATATATATATATATATATATATATATATATATATATAATTTGCAGTAGTTATATGATTTGAAGGTGATTAATCTGATCATGTAACAGCACATGTTCCTGCTGTAGGTGGAGGAGAAAATCAAACAGACGCACAGGAAGTACCTCCTGCAGGAGCAGCTGAAGATCATCAAGAAAGAGCTGGGCCTGGAGAAAGAAGACAAGGATGCCATCGAGGAGAAGTTCCGAGAAAGGTTGAAGGAGCGCACTGTACCCCAACACATCATGGAAGTCATTAACGAGGAGCTGAACAAACTCAGTCTTCTAGATAATCACTCCTCAGAGTTCAAGTGAGTCCCGTGAGATGCAGCACTGCATTAAGATTTAATGGAGCTGGCAGAATGAAAGATATTTTTTTTTATATGTTACTTAACAATTTAGGAATTATTATTTGGGGTGTTATGATGGTTGAGTATGAAGGTGTAACATATAACTTTTTTTTTAACCATGTTCTAAATTTTAATCAATATTACAATGTCATGGAATTATAGTTGGTCAGAAAGTGTTGATTTTTTTTTATTCTTTATTTTATTATCTCATTCACAGAACATGTTCACTTGATATTGGGAGGATTTAGTTATTTTTTGAGTTTTTACTGTCAGCCCTTAATAACAATCAATATGATTTGTTTTATTTAACAGAGTTTCATGGAAAGAAAACTTGTTTTGTAGCTGTTCAGCATCATTGAGCTATAAATGGACGTAAATGTATGATATTTCATGATTTAATTTTTGGTATGAGTTGTTATATGCTGTTATGGTATAAGAGGATAAAAGTTATTGATTATTTCCCAGTAACAGAAATTATTTCCCCAAATGTTTCATTCATTTTTCTCCTAGTGTTACAAGAAACTACTTGGACTGGTTGACGTCCATGCCATGGGGCACCAACAGTGTGGAGAACCTGGAGCTGTCTCAAGCCAGCAAGGTGCTGGAGGAAGATCATTACGGCATGGAGGATGTGAAGAAGCGCATTCTTGTAAATTGACCTTCAGTTTAGAAACATAATACTGATTGGTTCCTGAGGAATGTGTCCTAATTCATGTTTATTTTAATATTTTTTATAATGTAGGAGTTTATCGCAGTTAGCCAGCTTAGAGGCAGCACACAGGGGAAGATCCTGTGCTTCTACGGACCACCTGGTGTAGGAAAGACCAGCATTGCCCGCTCCATCGCTAGAGCACTAAACCGAGAGTACTTCCGCTTCAGCGTGGGCGGCATGACAGATGTAGCTGAAATCAAAGGCCACAGGTGGGAAATGTGAAATTAATGAATGAGCAGGATTTCTGTAATTTGTATTTTAATGCATGTTTTGTACATTGCAGGAGGACATACGTTGGAGCGATGCCAGGAAAAATCATACAGTGTCTGAAGAAGACAAAAACAGAAAACCCACTGGTTCTCATTGATGAGGTTTGTATTGAACATCTGATTCTCTAATAAATTATACTGTTTTTCAGAAAATGTCTAGCATTTATTCTTGTGCATTTTAACCAGGTGGATAAAATGGGTAGAGGCTATCAGGGGGATCCATCTTCTGCTCTACTGGAGCTTTTAGACCCTGAGCAGAATGCAAATTTCTTGGATCACTACTTGGATGTTCCTGTGGATCTGTCTAAGGTAAAATATGTGGCTCTGGTCATTTATTCACTCTTTTAAAATGTGATCTTTGTCTTAATCACACTTTGTCATTCTTTAATTTCTGAACAGGTTCTTTTTATTTGTACTGCCAATGTGATTGACACAATTCCTGAACCTCTTAGAGACCGAATGGAAATGATCAACGTGTCTGGCTATGTGGCTCAGGAGAAACTAGCCATTGCAGAGGTAACATAGAGAAACATACTCTACACATCACTCTTAATTTTACTTTACTAAAGTAACAGATTTAAATGCATGCTTTGGCTTATAAAGTGGAAAATACATTAAAAAAATACAAGAAGAACAAAATAATGATTTTCATTAGAGCAAGTCATTTAACGTGTTGGCATTTTACTAAATAAAGATACTATTTTAGTCACATATACTGTATATATATTTAAATATTCATGGTAATAGTGAAAGAAAATAAATTATTGTTTAAAATTTATATCTCCAGCATTATATTGTACACAACGGCCTTATCGTTTTCTCTAAGTCACCACAGATTCTAATGTACCCTCTAATGCAATATTTACTTTTTATGCCTCTGTCACTGAGGAGTGGAGGCATCATGTCTTTGGCTTTTCTTACTCTGAGACAATTGTTTTTTGTATTATTTTGACCTGCAGAGGTATCTGGTGCCCCAGTTGAGGACTCTTTGTGGTTTGGATGAGCAGAAGTCCAGTATCTCCTCAGAGGCTCTGAACGTTCTTATCAGGCAGTACTGCAGAGAGAGTGGAGTCAGGAACCTGCAGAAGCAGGTGGAGAAGGTGAGTTGGGTCACAGTGGTGAAAAATTATGCTAAAATAAAAGTAAATATATTGGGTCTATAAATTCTGTTAGGTCAGTGTAGATACATTGGTTTCAATGTTGATGTTTGACAAAGTCCATCCTCAATAAAGGGGGCATGGTATTTTTGAGTAGGTGGTGTATGTAGTCAGCAATTAAACAGCTGTCAATACATACATGTGTATTACATATTCACCTGGGTTTGTGCAGGTGCAGTCTGATAAACAAGTTGTTCTCACTTGCATTATAGAAGCTGTAAACACTCAACTTCCCTTAACAGCCTCTTTCCTTTCTGTCTTGAAGTTGATCAGATCTTATCATTTTACTGAGGAAACCTAGAGAAAACTTTACCAAAAGTTTTTACCAAAAGACTTTTACCAAACCCTGACACTTTAGACTCCTTTCATCAATGTTATATAAAGTTCTTCCAGAACATTTAACGATATTTATATTTACACATTTTAAATCTTTTTCATGAAACCTTCACCATGCAAAACCTTCTACAAGTAATTACAATAGATCTTCTGACCAATCAGATTTGAGAATTCATCAGCACAACCGTTAACAAACAGTACTGTATATAATGTTAGTATAAGGAACATAAATGTAAAGTGCTAACATTATATCCTTATATGAATAATGATTGTCAACTTTTCTTACTCTTTGGTTGGTAAGTTAAATATCACACTTTTCCTTATTTTAGCAATACATTCTCTTTAATACAGGTTTTCCGGAAAGTTGCATTCCGTATTGTTAATAGCCAGGAGGCTGCAGTCAGCGTGACAGCTGACAATCTGCAAGATTACGTCGGCAAGCCGCTGTTCACTGTAGACCGAATGTATGATGTCACACCCCCGGGGGTGGTCATGGGCCTGGCGTGGACAGCCATGGGTGAGAATATGTAACAACACGACTGCAGTATTATCTACAAGAGCATGATGATTGAAGTTTTCAATTTGTGATCACTCTTGTAGAATCTTGTAGAATTTCTTGTAGAAATCTTCAGCTAGCAAAGCCAAATGTTGTTGGGGGGGGGGGGGTTACCACCTGATAAAGAACACAGCCCAGTAAAGTTGTCTGGGTCTAAAGCATCAATTGGAGCAGTTCCTTTATTTTAACTCATGAAACTTCACATTAAATGTATTCTCTCATTTCTGTAATATTATAACATTTGAAAGTTTTTAGTCATTTTTAAATCCACTACTTTTTAATTGCAGTCTTTGAATTCATTTGAACTATTCATTTTGTAAATTGCACAAGTTACTGATTAATTAAAATAAATGTGAATTTATCTGTTACTATATGGACTGTTGCCATAGAATTTTTGTCCTTCTTTCCTAAACCTAAAACTTGAAATGATTTGTTCATTTATCAAACCTTTTTTTTTTTCTTTTTTCATTTTAATTTGTTTTAAGCTCATTACATTTTGTGTGATGTTGCTGTTCCATTAGCATACAATGCAAAAAAAAAATAGATTTTGTTGCAGGATTAAGAATATTCTCTAAATGTGTTTTTTTTCTTTACCCTATCTTCTCTAGGTGGATCCACGCTGTTCATTGAGACGTCTTTGAGGCGTCCAAGGACCCCGAAGGAAAAAGACGGATCTGCAGATGGCTCTCTAGAGATGACAGGACAGCTGGGAGATGTGATGAAGGAGAGTGCTAAAATCGCCTACACCTACGCTCGCTCCCTCCTCATGAAGCAACAACCAGAGAACGACTTCCTTGTGGGCTCCCACCTCCACCTGCATGTGCCAGAAGTGAGACGATAACATTAATATTTAAAATGATTACTTCTGTTTTCAGATTTATCCAATCCAGGACTCCAGGTCCAGGGTTAGGAACTGTTTTAGCCTATTGACTTCTATTCACTTTAACCCTGTCAAGTGGCTGGTTTAGATTCAACACTTTATTCAATAAATAAAAAAAAATGTAAATATGGCAGATGTTTTAATAGAATAAAGGTGATCATTGTTGCTACAATTAAGTTATTTTACTGATGAATATTGTCTCATTGTATGTTGTATTTCCTGTCTGATTTTTCTGGTTGTGTTCAGGGTGCCACTCCAAAAGACGGACCCAGCGCAGGCTGCACTATAATCACAGCACTGCTGTCCTTGGCCACCAACATGCCAGTGCGGCAGAATGTAGCCATGACTGGAGAAGTGTCCCTGACAGGAAAGATCCTGCCTGTCGGAGGAATCAAGGAAAAAACAATCGCTGTGAGTTTTTTTTTTTTAAGGACTTTTAGTAGCCTTGACTCCAAAATCAGCTGTAATGAAATTTGTACTTTTTTGTATACATAACTTGACTAACAAATCTCTGTTTAGTCTTTATCTTCATATATTTTCTCAGATAAATATATTTAAATATATGTTTTAAATCTTTGTTAGTTTAAAAGTCCTCATTCTTGTAACTGTGTGTCTTTTCTATTAACTTCTATGCAATTAGAAGATGAAGAAGATGACTTTATTATTGTCACATATACATTACAGCACAGTGAAAATCCTTTTTTCCCAAATCCCAACTTTCAAAGTTAGGGTCAGAGCACAGAGTTAGCCGTGATACAGGTAGCCACGGTAGCGGAGAAGGTTAAGGGCCCAATTGTGGCAGCTGTGGGAGTGCTGAAGCCCTGATTTTCCGACCAACAACCCAAAGCCTTAAACACTTGAGCTACCACTGCCCTACTGAAAAGATTATATATTATAATGATGAAGCCAAACGTGAGCCAAAAGCTAGCACCCTGAAGTTCACTACTTTCCAATAGCAGCACATCCCTGTGTTTTATTTAGGGATAGAGAAGAAGAAAGAGGGGAACTTTGTCAGAGGTAGTATCTATAGGGTAATTGATAACATAATTCACAAGCCTATAAGGCTACATAATCATGTATTCTCCACTACAAAATGCCAAGTCAGTATTTTCTGTACATATTTGTACAGAAGGCATTTTATTGCCTTTGTTTTCACATTTGAAGGCCAGTCATTATGTCTTTTCATACTTGTTGGGCACTTTTTTGGGGGGGATCATATTGTCAATGTTCCCAGGAAACCCACAAATCATAAAAACATCTTCCAAAAGTGTTAAATAAATATTTCTGTACAGTGATACCTCGAGATACGAGTGCTTTGACATACAAATTTTTTGAGACCCGAGCTGTGATTCGACTGAATTTTTGCCTTGAGATACAACCAAATTTTTGGCTTGAGATACGAGCAAATTTTTGAGATACGAGCATCCGAGCCGCCGCCGCCGAAACAAAGATCCCCAACAACCACGTGTGCTCTGTTTCCCCGCCTCACACTCGGTTAAAGCCGACTTTCCACTGCACACACCAAACGACGGCCGATAAACAGGAAGTCATTCATTTCCTATGGAGAGTCGCAAAGGTGCTGCGTGAGGTGTCGACCATCTGCGGATCCGTAATTTTCGGATCCGTTTTAAGCGTTGGATCCGTTAAAAACTTTACTTGTGCAACTACACGGCATCTGATATGCCGACCGGACAGGTTATTATTAAAACAACCGGCAGATGTTAGTGAGGAAAGTGTGACAAAAAAAGCAAAAACAAGTGAAGAGAAAAGCGGTGAAGAAAATTAAGCAAAATTAATGTAAAGAAAACAGAAATTGTAGCAATTAAGTTCAGTTCAGTTAAGAGAAATATGTCAGGACCACTTTGTCAAAAGAGAATTTATTAGATGATATGCATACAGTTATTGTTGGCGGTATGGTTCTGTTCTGGGCAAAAATCCACGCGCCCGTCCGTGCGCATGCATGGACGGAGCTGGGAGAGCAGCGACTAGAAAATAGAATAGACCCCAGTATAACAAAACCACTAATCATGCATAGTATTAGATATGCTCGCTTACGCATTTTTGGAAAGTGATAAATGAATGAATGGATAAATAAATAATTAGAGAGAGAGAGAAAAATATGTGGAGATTTATGACGTAAACTGGTACAACGAACACAGGTTCCGGCATGGTGGAGTCGGGGTTGGAGGAGGGAGTTTAGATCGCGGCAGCAGTGAAGCGATAGAAAGCGGCTCTATGAATTGGAATTTAAATGGGCGGGTAATATGGATGTCGTAACCGGATTGGTGCGCATCGTGGACAGCTGATGCACGCTTGACGACGTGGCCTGCCAGAACTAACGCGATGCTTGATTTAAGTTCGTTAATTTTAGTGAAGTTTAGTTAAGTTCCATTTAAGTGTAAAGTAGCATTAAGAGTGTACAGTAGTGAGTGAACGAAAGTGAAAGTGTAATTCCTCCTAACTCCTCCCTCAACACCTCCGTGCGCATCTTCCGTATTTTCTTAACATTTTCTTTTACTACTGTATGTTTTTATACAATATTTGTCATTTATAAATACAGGTACTGTACATTTTACATATTCAAAACACATATACAAAACTGGAGTGGAATTTTGCGAGCTGGAACGGATTAATGGGATTTCAATTAATTTAAATGGGGAAAATTGCATTGAGATACGAGTAAGGTCGAATTAAACTCGTATCTCGAGGTATTATTGTACATTTTTGTGCAGCATTGCTATATCCCTATGAATGAGCTTTATTATACAAATGCTGCTGTTAAAATTAACTAATGCTTTCTAAACAATCAATAATAAAAATAGAGGTATAATTTTGATTAATATACTCATGATGAATTTATAGCTGTCACATTTTTTTAGTCGATCTAGGTTTTATATGTATATGCTAACACAAATAAATAGAAACATTTCAATCAGACTAATGAATTTGTATTATAATATATACGTCTTTGTTGTGTAAGATGCAGAACCTGCTACTTCAGGCAGTACAGTACTTCCTGTAATTGCTTATTATATTTTCCAACAGGCCAAAAGAGCTGGAGTGGATTGCCTCATCCTCCCTGCTGAAAACAAGAAGGATTTCTCCGACCTGGCCGAGTACATCACAGAGGGCCTGGAGGTGCACTTCGTTGAACATTACCAAGAAATCTACAAGATTGTGTTCACGGGCCAATGAAGAACATTTGAACTCTCGTTTAATCTGCTATTATTAGGTTCCTGGTATGTGTTCACCATCTGCTGTGTTTGGTGGCAAACTGTTGCCCTCCAAGTTTCCTTCTACCAGCAGTGTGAAAGATGTAGGGACCACATTCGCATCTTCAGTGCCAGAGAGCTGGCAGCTGAACTCTGACATATCCCTAATCTGTACCACAAGATACTGGAATTGTGTTATTGCTGCTACGCAGCTGTTAAACACCTTGATTCATCACATGATATGTTGCTATGGAAGATGGAAAAAAAAATTCACAACCTGCCTGTTTTAATTTTTTTTTTTCACTTTGGTTACAGCTTTTTTTAAATTAATTTATATTCGTCCACCTCTTAGATTTGGAATTAGGAATTTTCACCATGTAGAAATTAAATCATAACACATTTTTTTGGCAGCAGCAATATGTCAAAGATTTTAAATTATCTGAAGGTTTTATCACAAACAGAGATAAGCCACAACAGTACTGGAACCAAGATTAGAAGAAAGGGATCTGATCATGATCCGAAAAATACAAGCTCATTGGTCAAGCCTGTCTTTGGCTTGTCAGCCCTTCTGAAACATTGATGATATAACTCATGATAGTAGAATAGAATTCTGTCTGGCTATTTATAGAGTAATCCAGTCACCCCGGCTAATTGGGAGGAACTTAATCATGCAAGACAATGACCCAATACACATTGCCAACACAATAAAGTACTTCATCGAGGGCCAAGCCAATCAACCCAACTGAGTGGCATTTCACCTCCTGAAGAGGAGACTAAAAGAATTAAAATTTGAGGAACTTTTTTGCATAAAAAACGATCTCTGATGAGTTTCCATAGACTGTGTAATTGTTAGAAAAGCTTTTAGAGCAAAACTAGATAATGTATTGATTTATGACTGCAATAATATCACTTTTATGGAACAGGACAGAACAGAAACACTTTGTTAATGAGAGGTAAACAGGTGGTTTGAGCTGACAGAAAGGCTACAGTAACATAACTAACAATTCTGTTCAAATCTCAGAACACACAACACACACAACCTTGAGGCAGAGGAGCTACAATGGCTGATAACATGGATTCATTGTACAATAAGATCAGATAGCTGAGGTGTTAGTGGGCACAGGCTCACTAAACCTGGACAGTTGTCCACCTGTTCGGAATAAATAATCTCAATTATGCTGAGGTCAAAATTTGCCATCAACAGCATGAATTCATGGGCACAACCTGAACTGTCAGCTGTCCAGGCTGCCAGAGGTGGTGTAATGATTTGGGGGATATTTTCTTGGCACAATTTGATCTTGTTAATACCAATCATTGCTTGATTGCCA